>NC_064472.1:51343086-51952097 GCF_023343835.1 Lagopus muta | reverse complement strand
CAGAGCTACGGCATATAATAATTTTTATGTCCTTTTTATATTATTTTTCATGAGTAATGGTGATGTGTTCAGCAAGCATTCCTTGTTCAAAAGCAGGTAAACACAGAATCAAGGTCTCAGAATCGTAAAATGGCTTTGGCTGGAAAGGACGTTGAAGGCTACTTGGTTCCAACAGTATTTTTTTCAGGCAGATATTTGTGCAGTATCATATAATATATCTGTTGAGCATCCCAAACACTTACACATAGCACAAAAATTCTCTTCCCCTATGCTCTGTGGTCCAGGGGATTGTAAATAATATTCAAGCTGTCACTGTTGCTCAGCACATCCCATTTTTGCAAGAAACAGACTGAAAGGGAAAGAGTTTTCTAGGCTCAAAACTATTCTTCCATTCTTTTGAATTTAGTCTTCTGTATATGAAAAGTGGCCTCTGTCTTTCTCGTAACTGGAATATTGAGAATGAATTGCAGTATATTTCCTCATCACTTTTAATTATATACTGTATTAAAAAAGAGCATTTTCTCTCACTATTTATTTTCATACGGATCGGTTTTTATAATACCTGTTATTCTCCAGCAGTCTTGCCTCGTAATAGTTGTTTATGTGTATTTCCTTTTAAAAACTAGCACTTCTACAGTTGTCAAAAACACAGTGGCCAGAAAGGAATCAAAAGTGCTTTTTCATCAGTACAAAATTAATTCCTTAAGTATAGCTTCACACAGTCCTTTCATACTAATGCTTTATAAATTAATAGTCAGAAATGGATGCCAAGTAGGTTATACTCTTTCTTGGTAAATGGGAAATGCAAAAGGCAAGCCTTACATTTGTTCTAAAACAGAGGCTTCCTAGTTCTCTCTTGTTAGCAGCTTAATAGTGAAAGTTCAATTAACATATTCAAGAAAATTCTTGCATTTTTTCCATGTATATAATATGATACTCCTTCCCAAAAGAAAAACACGTTGTCCTTGATTGGAAGCGTTGTAATTAAGGGCACATTTGTAAATGCAAAGAATATTCTATACATGTAACCTCTTTGCACAAAGTAAAGTCCAGACATTTCAAGGTAGTACAGTACAATGAACTTCACTGCAAGAACCGGGGAACGTTTCTCACATGAACAGCGCTGAATAATAACAATTCAGATAAAATGATGATGAGCGTGCAAATGATCTCAGGAATAACAAATACCACTGATCTTGAAAATTTCAAACTGAGTGCCCGATTTCAGTGTTTTGTCACGATGCATGTGTCTCGGTGGAGTACTTACTTATACTTGGCAAAAATATACGCAATTTTACGATTTTCTAAATTCTCTAATTTGGTGCTTCATATATAAATACAACTCAGAACATCTGAAATCATTTTCAGTTTTATGTAATATAAATGAATTTCTATTGTGCACCAGAAAAAAAAAAAAAAAAAAAACAGAATTAATTTCTTCCATCTCTACATTCTAAAAGGCAGCTTTTATACTTTGTGAAGACCAGACATCAAGAGAATATCAGAATTGTGAGGATACCACACAGAGAAATGCAAATTAAAATGCAAAGTTTGTAAGCCCTCTAAAGTTGGCTGTTGGGTGTTGATAATTTTTTGTTAGTTTGTTTATGTTTTGGGGGGGTTAGTTAGTTAGTTAGTTAGTTTGTTTGTTTGTTTCAATAAAGAAGCAGCACCTGTTTTCTGCCAGAGTTTTGAAGATTGAACTCTAGAACTGGAAAAACGCTTCTAATCACACTGAGATGGTCAGAGACTCTTGTGCAAATAAAGAGAAAACACCTCCTTCAATTTATTCACTTTTCTTACATTAGTTCAATGTGTGAAACTAGTAATAGCCTGAATGATATATATATGTTAAAAAAATAAACACCCCAAAACCTAAAACTTTTTTTGTTCCAATGCAAGTGGGCTTAAGAGCCTGAGATCTATCAGCTCAAGAAAAACTTGATGACCAGAAGAAATACTTTCCAATTCTCTGGGGAACACTTTCATCCTTAACAAGATACATTAATGTAATATCTAAAATATATTATAATTTTAAAATGGATTACATGTTCAACTCATTTATAGTAATGCTTCTGGTTAGTAGAAATACTATTAAAATGCTGTTGATGTGTTTTAATTGAATTCCAGCTCTTTTCAAAAGCAATTTGTCATCAACCATAAAGAATAGTCACTAAATAAATCAGAATTGTGACCTTGCCCACTTTTGATATAACAAGCTACAAATATGCTTGAATAAACATATACCGATATATCATAGGTCCACAGTATAATATATAAACATGTCAATAAAAAGTTAATTGATTTGCTTATTAAAATATTTTGCTTCTCATGAAACAAAGACAATACAACTTTTTTTAAATGACTGATACTGTTATACACATACAATATACATATACAATTTGTTTGCTTGTCAGTGTATATCAGTCTACCTAGAAACAATATTCTTTGGACTACCTTAAGTCTTGTTAGATTATCCTTTTCTACCTCAAAAGAAGATGCTAATTTTCAGAGAATCCGAGATCATGCAGATTCGTTGTTCTGTAGATGAAACAAAGTGGTGTTGCATCTGCTGTCTTAGACTGGTCTAAAAAAAGGATTTTTATTTGCCAGCTTTTCCAATAACTGACTCTTTATAGATGAATCATAACACAATGTTGAAAACTTGGCAATTACATCAATGAGTCTGCACCATGTATTGCACATGACCTGCATACTAATGGAGAGGAGTACAAGTAGGAAGAAATGCTTTCTGCAGTGTCTGAAACTCACCTCATCTCATTATATCCATTGTGTGCACAGTCTGACTCACTTAGAATATAGTTGTAAAACTAGTGTGTCCTACAATCCACAGACTACTAGCTGGTACTGCCTGAGATCCCATGATAAAAATAGTTACTAAATATTCTGAGATTTCCAACAGAAGAACCTCCAGGAAAAAATATTCTGAGGCAGATTCAGATTTGTTGTGATCTTCACAAGAAATTTAATGGATTCTAGCCAAATCTTCATTTGGTGAGAAAATGCAAGTGATGAACCTAAGCAAATTTGTCCTGATTTTCAGAGACTCTCAGCAATTTTTGCTTTTATCTAGTTCACCTCTAGGATTATACAAAATAGTATGTTTGTATAATCTTTGAAAGGTCTTCTCTGGTCTCTCATAAAAGTCATAACAGAAAAAACAATGTCTTTCTTTCCTGAAATTAAATGCCATAAACCCAACAGGTTTTCCAAATGCGTTGTTACAAGCCCATTTTTCTAAGAGGATGAAACTATCTATAACATGTAAGACTTTTAATGTTCCTTTCTCTTGGAAGTGTATTTTTATTTAGTTAATTTCATCCTTGTTTCTAATTGTTTTCTGATGAGATGAGGAACAGCAAATAGCAAATACCACAGGCAAAAGAGAGCAATGTCTGGGAACAGAAAAAAGAAGTCCAATCTGTTCCAAAGTTGTGGTGTTTTTCTTTCTAGCAGGAATAAAGAGCAAAATCTTGCTTCAACATGCTGATCTTCCTAGGTCTGTGATTTTCTGCCTGAAACACACACACTGTAGAAGTACGTGTGCATATAGAGATGCATGCATGTCAGATCACACATACATATATAAATACAGAATAGAAGTATATATATATCCATTTTCTACTGATGGTAGTTTGGGGTTCACTGCTTTTTTCACTCTTACTCCTACAGGATCATTTCACAAACAGAAGTCTCAGTTTTCTTTGCAGTGAAAATTCATTCATATAATCATAGAACTATAGAATAGGCTAGGTTGAAAATGATCAACCCCCTGCTATGTGCAGGATTGCCAACCACCAGACCAGGCTGCGCAGAGCCACATCCAGTCTGACCAGGAATGCTTCCAGGGATGGGGCATCCACAGCCTCCTTGGCAACCTGTTCCAGTGTGTCACCATCCTCTGGGTGAAAAACTTCCTCCTAATTTCTAACCTAAACCTCCCCTATCTTAGTTTAAAACCATTCCCCTTTGTCCTATCGTTACCCATCCTCATCAAAAGACATACCCTTGATTGTTTGTAAGCTCCCTTCAAGTACTGGAAGGCCACAATGAAGTCTTCCTGGAGTCTTCTCCAAGCTAAATAAGCCCAGTTCCTTCAACGTTTCTTCATGGGATAGGTACTCCAGCCCTCTGATCATCTTAGTGACCCTCCTCTGGATCTGCTCTAAGAGCTCCACGTCCTTTTTGTGCTGGGGACCCAGGCCTGGATGCAGTACTCCAGATGGAGCCTCACAAGAACTGAGTAGAGGAGGACAACCACCTCACTCTTCCTGCTGACCTCTCCTCTTTTAATGCAGCCCAGATTCACAGTTGGCCTTCTGGGCTGCAAATACACACTGCTGGCTCATATCTACCAGCACGCCCAAGTCCTTAGCTACAGAGCTACTCTCAAGGAGTTCTTCTATATAAATACCTGAGATTGCCCTGGCCCAAGTGGAACACCTTGCGCTTGGCCTTATTGAACCTCATTAGGTTCACATGGGCCCACTTCTTCTCTAGCCTGTCCAGGTCAGTCTGAATGGCCTTCCTTACCTCCAATGCATCAACTGCACTGCTCAGCTTGGTGTCACCTGCAAACTTGCTGAGGGTGTGCTGGATTCCACTGTCTATGTCACTGATAAGGCTGTTGAAGAGCACCAGTCCCAAGACTGAGTTTGTGAGTGGCCTCCACCCAGACATAGAACCATCGATTACAACACTTCGGCTGTGACCAGCCATCATTCCCACTTTCAAAGGCTCTTTGGACATTTTCCTATGAAGAGGCCTTACCAAGAGAAGACCACTGAGATACGAGTATGGGAGGGGGATTCATTACTTTTTGTCCTCTGGTCTCCCAACACTGCATTCCTGCATTATGACAATGACTTCGCAGAGCTTGGAAAGTGACAGTGGAGCTACTGCATAGCACAGACAATAACGGTGCCAGTGCTATGGCATATTTGCCAGAGATTACAGGCTAATGTGCCTGTAAAACTTCTTCCCACAGAATGCCTCGGGCTATGGGTTTACCTCTCTCTTGTGATGTGATGGGGATTGAAAGCAGTAGATGTCAGAGTCAGCTGGGTGGGAATTAGGCCAGCTCGCAACTTGCCACTGCTATTAGGAATCCCCTCTTACAGGATGGGCCAACACTTAAATTAGTGCTCTTCCCCAAGATCTAATCTTCATTTTGCCAGCTGATAAAACTAAAAGAGAAACGTTAAGAGAGTTGACTAACTGATCTTACGTGTGTTTTGATACAAAGAGCTCATTTTCTGCCAGAAATGGAGAAAAATTCAGTATAGACTTGAGGTTAGAGCTCCTCACTGGACTGTGGGAGATGGCAGCCATGCTCTGGGTCTCACACATAGGTAAGGAAGTCAGTACCCAGTGGATTGGGTCTCAGTGTGTGGAAAGTGAAAGAGCACGAGAGAATCTTCTTTTGTCACAGTGCAGTAGGGGAAAGCCTGTGGAATGCAAAAAAAACTGCTTTCCCTCTTCCTGATGAGAGAGTCTCATCAAAGCTTGCTGTGCAACCTAGTGCCTGCTATCTGCTACTGTGGCCTACTGTTTGGAATATGATATGTGTGACTGATACTACATTAACCCATATTGGAACATAATGAAATGTTATTTACTTTTTATACAGCCTTAATAAGAGGAGATAGAAAGATTGGATGACAGGTAAACATTCAGAGTCTTTTTAAACCCAGGATATGCTGTACCAGGTCAAAACAACACCCAGCTTGCATTGTCTATGGCAGGTGGAATTAATACAGCTAATACATGCTTATTCATACAGTCACTTCAGAAGAAAGTATTTTTTATGGAATGAATTCTGAGTACTAGATAAGGTGAATAAAATTTCCCCAATGGCTACTTTCAATCTTTATTAAGAACATCAAAAGTCTGAGACTCAATTATTTATCTATCTATTATTTATTCATTCACCTAGTAGCAACTCAGTAAACCAGAATGTGGTTTGGCTTCTCAGTTTTCCCCTAAGAATTCTAGCCAAGCACTCCTGCACAAAGGAAAGCCAACGAGTATTTTTATTTGAAAACACAAAGAAACAAACATATCTTTTAAAATCTCTTTCATTATGGCTTTAATTGGCGATAGATCTGTCCCAGACTGTACGGTTCAAGCTTGGTTGGAGTCTTCAAATGTTTGGAGACTTCTGAAGTATTCTCACACTTCACTGTGCCTTTAAAATCAGTTTCCAGAACATCTGCTTATTTCTGGAAAACACTGAGTAAGTGTATTTGATTACATGTTCCAAATTCAGAGAAGAAATGGATGTACATTTACACACAATGAACTAGTTTATTTGATGATGTTGTTATTCTCTGAAAGTATAAAACCACTCCAGTAGATGCTCTGAATTCCCCTTTCTTGCTTTTTGCCAGTGAGTCATATCTCCTACCTAACTATGCAAAACCTACTTCTTTCAGTTCACATCATTTCCCCTATATTCAGTCCTCCTTAAAACTTATTTCTATTTAGTAAGAAAAAAGAATGTATCAACAATCAAATGAAGTGCCAGGATTTGGATTTCATTATTGCCAGAAACATCAAAATCTTAGGGGATGGAAAGATTTGTGGGAAAAAAAGATGTTAAGTTTGGGAGAAAACAAACAAACAGCATACAGTAAAGTGCTTTTAAAAATACTTGCCAAACTTTGCCATTGAAGTATCTCACATCTCTAGACTTAACCACACCATCTTGTAAACTGTTTATAGCTAGAGTTGAGAATGAATACAGGAAAACTCAGCCACTGCAGTGATTACCAATAAAAATTAAAAAAAAAAAAGGGGGGGGGGGGGGGAGGTGGAAGGAAAAATAAACAAAACCTACCAACTCCCAAGGCCTCAAAGAAAGAGATCCAACAGACGGCTTGTAGAGGAAACTAGTTCTTGGTAGAATAAGTGTAGTGGGGAGAGGTTGAGGGGCAGAGGCATGCCTTCCTTCCAAAGAAGAGAGACTCTAGAATGCAGGAAAAGCAAAATAAACTGAGGTAGTGTAAAGAAAACTGAGACTTGGGGTGGAACTGAACTGTACTCAGCCACTTAGATAATAAGTATTACAAATATTTATTTGATATCTATGGTTTACTAAGACCATGTTACCTGGATAACTAGAATATTACTTAACACGAGCCAGCAGTGTGCCCTTGCAGCTCAGAAAGCAGATGGTATGCTGGGCTCCATCAGAAGAGGAGTGGCCAGCAGGGACAGGGAGGTGACTGTCCCTTTCTATTCTGCTCTTGTGAGGCCCCATCTGGAACACTGTGTCCAAGTGTGGAGCCCCCAGTACAAGGAAGACAGAGAGCTGTTGGAGAGGGTCCAGAGGAGGGCCACAAAGATGATCAGAGGGCTGGAGCACCTCTCTACAAAGACAGACTGAGGGAGCTGGGCTTGTTCAGCCCGGAGAAAAGAAGGCTGCGGGGTGACCTCATTGCAGCCTTTCAGTACCTAAAGGGAGCCTACAGACAGGAGGGGAATCAACTCTTTGACAGGGTAGATAACAGCAGGACAAGGGGAAATGGTTTTAAGTTGAAGGAGGGAAGATTTGAGTTGGACGTCAGGGGCAAGTTCTTTACAGAGAGAGTGGTGAGGTGCTGGAACGGGCTGCCCAGAGAGGTTGTGGATGCCCCGTCCCTGGAGGTGTTCAAGGCCAGGTTGAATGGGGCTCTGGGCAGCCTGGTCTAGTATTAAATGTGGAGGTTGGTGGTCCTGGATGCGGCAGGAGGGTTGGAGCTTCATGATCCATGAGGACCCTTCCAACCCTGGCCATTCTGTGAATATCTGAAGTAGCAGAAAATGGCAGCAGTCACAGTACTCTGTATTAAATTTTATCTACTAAATGGGATTAAATAATCCTGATTACATTTTATAAACTGGACTTAGAAATTGAATCTTCTATCACACTGAAATATGAAGCAAGTCAGCATACTGTATGAAAAAGAGCTCAATCTATGATTCAGTAGAGTACAGCTAGAAAGACTTGTAAGAAATTATGTTTTTCTTGTTGTCACCTTCAAAATAGAAGATAAACACTGCAGAAAAGCAGGTAGAGAGAGTTATTTTCATTTGTATAAAGATGAATTAACCCATCTGCATTTACTGTGACCTCTATCACTTCACTGCCTGATCCAAAGGATAAGTTCTCTGAAATCACAGGAGAGAAGGGTAAGGAATGCAAATGGTAAGTAATACAATATTACAACACCGTATTCAGAAAGAAGTTTATCACTTATAACAAAATGAGGCATTGAGTGACGTTCTTGTAGCAAGACAATTATACCCTGGCTTTTTGTTTAGGCCTGAAATATACTTTATCAAACATTTATCATCACAAAAGAGACATGCTTAAAGAATTTAGAGAATTGCAGGTTTTGTAATAAGCAAAAAACTCTATGATGACTAATTGATCTACTGTAAGTGAGGAATACAAAGAATCTAGAAATTTCAATAAACTGAAATACTTCATTGCATTTCTTTTGGATCAGGCATGTCCTGCACTTACTTTCTCAGTTATCCTCTCTGGACAGGCAACATACCTAAAACTAATGTAGTAAAACCCATTTATGATAACGTACAACATGGCAACATGTCTCACTGAAATTGTTCCGTGTAATTACATTTACTCTGTAAAAAAAAAAAAAAAAAAAAGAGGGAGGGGAGGGGGACGGGCGACAATAAATGGTTTATGGCAATTCAAGTGTCTTGGTATCATATCCATCCACCTCAGAAAATGGCTTCATAGTGATCCAAGTATAAACTATGACAAAATTAATTCCTAGAAAGACAGAAAGACAGAAACACTTCTGTCTATGAGTTGTCTCTTTCTACTCTAATAATATGCATCAGTCCTAGCAGTATCAATGATGGCAATAACACTTAGATGGCTCAGGATACAGATAAAACAGGAATATTTGGCTTCTGAAAATAAACAAACAAACAAATAAACAAACCCCCCACAACTTGTCCCCCTACCCCACCTACGTTCTTGTGTTTGCATTACACTCAGCTCTGCAATGGAAGCTGATAAAAACCTGTCTTGTCATTTCCCACTCTTGCTACAGTTACCTTGGAGTGGCACTGAACAAACCACAGCAAAGCACGAGGACTCTAAGTCAAAAACATGATTCAGCCTTTGCAATCATACAAGCAACACTAGCAGGACTGAAAATAAGGAAATATCTTGACATGAAATCCCATTAGGCATAGCACAAAAAGGAGGATAAACTCTTCCACTGTCAGTGTGGACATTTTAAATAGAAGGAACAATTGCAGTAGGAATATTCATGTTTGGTGTTTTCTGACACAGAAGAAAATCCATTTACAACCTGGAAAATGCAGGGGTTGACTCCATCATACTAGGTACTGAATAGTAATGAATTGTCCACTGATTACATATCTCTGAATACTGGCTTCTAGAAAAGCAGGTGAAAACTCACTCTTTCTTATGAATGCCCTTTAGATCATACCTACATTTTTACTTGTTACCTTAGGCTTCATTGCAGTCTACACTTCTAACCATGTTTTCTATTATTTCTTCAAACAATTCTTAACTGGCAAGACAGATTCTTGCTCTTCCCTGTATCCAGTTATGAAAGTGTTTTTCGACAGAACTTGAAAAAATGAGACTAAAACTATATATTTTTTTTTTTCTTCACAAGCTCTTTGTGCTTAGTATTTCAGTAAACACCACTAGGGATTTATTACAAATTTTAGTATCTTATCTACTTGGAAAGGGATTGGGTCGAGAGGGGTTTTTTAGAAGTGAACATGAAGTGACTATTGTAGCAGTAACTCCCTCATGATGTAACAGATGCTTTTGCAATTTAATTCATGTGTGGTCCATGAGTATCTATGTACATTAGTTTAAAAAAAAAAAAATCAGTGGTGGTGAGACTATTCTGTGTCCCCTTGCCACACGCTTATCTCTCAGTTATTAATGTACAATAACAAATTCCAAGCTCTCAGCTGAGAATATTATATTGTAATTGTTTAGTAGGATATTAGGGCATACCTGCCTATCAGGATCAAAATACAGAAAAACAACACTTGCCTCATGGGAAGAGAATGATTGATTTCTTGTGCCATCTCGTGGAAAAAAACATTAATTGCAATATAAACTGTTCCACGTGGCTCTGCATGTTTAAGCAGAAATGCCTGTTATGCAGCTCAAGTCAGCTTTGCTTCCTATATGAAGAAGTTTGTTGTTGACAATAAAGTGCTAACCTCATTTGTTAACATTTTACTATCAAATATTTTTTAACAGTCCACCTAAATTTTGTGAGTCATCCTTAAACAAGCCTTGCGAGTTTTGACATCTCCATTGTAAGACTCTGATTTATTGTCCTGTTACAAACTGTTTTTAGATCTCCCTCTGTATTCCTGTTTATTCAGAAAGATAGCATGCTTCTTTTAAAATTCATGATGCAGCAGAAGTACTTATTGTCCCCTGGATTGCTGGTTGGAAATTTTTTTTCCTAACATTTTTCTGGAAAATTACATACTAACTTTACTCACAATAAATATTCACTGATTGTTTAATTAAGCTTATGAAAATGCAGATCTAAATCCCAAACCAGTGATGACAATTAAAGAAGAACACAGTACCAAAATGATGAAAGATCATATTTAATTTTTTCCATTATCCAATATAATGCCGATCACTGAATCACAGAATCACCAAGGTTGGAAAAGACCTCTAAGATCATCCAGTCCAACTGCCCACCTATCACCACTGTTTCCCACCAAACATGTTCCTCATTAACAATAACTGGAAAATAAGCAAGAACAGGAGAGAAAAAGAAAAAAGAAAAAAAAATCTTAAAAGTCTTAAAACAGTTTTTGCCACAGGAACTTAAATAAGATTGTGTTACTTCACACAGAACTCATAGAAGATCATAGAGCAGTATTTTGCAACTGGTTTATTTTTGTTCTCTACGTCCACTTGCTGTCAGAGTTTAAAACACAAGCTAAAATCTGTCCTCTCTAGTTGTATCACACCATATTCCATCTGTAAGAAATCTAAACACTTGTCTAAATCCTATATCTTTAATCTATAGACAGTCGATAACTGCATTCATAGCATAACATAGATTATGAGGAAACTTCAGGAAGAGCATTGTAATGCTTGAGAACTAACCATATATCTCACTGTAGCATTAGTGTCACTCAATAATTTTAAATCTCTATCCACCACTTTGAAAATAGGCTTGAGGTTTTGAATTATTCCCTTTTATTTGCAGTTATCCTTTGGCAATACCTTAACTTATGAATACCAGAAAACACAGAAGTGGAGATCTGCACCATTTATCATTGCAAAATGAATTAGAGGTTTGGACGCGGTATAATCCAGCAAACATATCAAGGACTGCTGCATCTGCTCTCTCCTACCCACCTCTCACCTGGGAAATAACTTGCATATTTACCCAATTTCTAGCTCATTCTAGAGTAAATGTTGCTCTCTTATATTTCTGCATGATGTATTTCAGCTGGTTAAGAATCCTCCAAGGACAAGGTCAAGAACAAAAAATTGAGAGATCTCCTAAATAAAAGCCATGTGACATGGCAAGCTGCTGTGAGGACACATTCAGTGCTGACCTCTTTCAAACTGTTCCATTTAAATTCTGCTCTGTTAAATGCCTTTCCTTCTTTGCTGTTACTGCAACACCTCTTTTCTATTAAGCATGCTGAACCTGTCAGAAGGACGCAAATATTCACAGAGAAGAAAGGTCATTTTTTAAGCTGTGCCAAGATCTCATCACGTGAGAGTCAGCCACAATAGGGAGAAACGCAGAAGCACTAGTATTTGTGGTAAAACTACAGCTCTTCACAATTCTTCGTTACTGCTCTAAGATCCAAATCATTTACACAAAATCCTCACCTTTCCTTTTTTCTTGGATGCTTTTGATTACTTAATCCACTGCTGTGAGAGAGCTCAGACAAGAAACCAGAGTTGCAGCCTGAGCCCTTCTCCCAGGTGTAGGATGCAGCTGGATGTGTGTTCATGCTCCCAGCTGGTTGACTTTGTTATTTGCCCTTGCTTTCCAGCTGCTTTGCAATGGCAAGGTGCTGAACCAAATCTCACTGCATAGGCCTACTCCACGTCACACTGGCACAAGAATGGCCATGAGCTGGTTTTGCTCTGAAACAAATATTTTGCTTCCCGCTATGGAACACAGCTGACGTATTTGCATACTGGTTTCTTCAGAATAATCTTTCACAACCTAACCTGCTGTGATTATGGTTGATGTGCTATTTTTTTCTTTTAATAAGCGAAACTAAATTCACATTTCAGTTATCTGTGTGGTAAGAAGGCTGTACAATTTAATTCAGATGCATTTGCTAGCCTGTGTGGTCCGGGGCAGTTCATAGGCTAGATAAAACAGCTGAAAAAATGAAGCTTCTTGTTACTAACATTAAACATGGAAAAAAGCAAACAAAAACAAATTCTAAAAATTGCAAGATTTGAATCGATGAACTTGAAGTGAAGGTACTTTATTTTTGAGCCTTCAAAGTTCACTTGAATCTTGTATTTCACATTATCTTTGCAGTCCTGTTACAGTTTCCTGACTACAGATGTGGAGTTCCAGAATAGTGCTAGATGCCAGGTGTGAGATTTGGTGACACTGCAGCTTCTGCAAAACATTAAAAATCAATTCTGACATACCTTGACATAATACTTCGGGTGGTTAATTCTGACCAACCTTGATGTACGGATGTCAGTAAAAGGTTCTCACGTCAGCCCCAGATTCAGGACAATTAGGTAGTTATGTTAATGGATCCATGTCCAAAGAACTGAAGTGTAAAAGCATCAGTAGTAATTATTCTGCAGAATAAATTAGATAGTTAATAACACTGCAGCAGACCCATAGTCCTCTCATTATGTCGTTAGTAGTAGTCTTGCAACTCCAGTGCTGTCAGAGGGAATGCACATACAGACCTAAGTGGAAGTTGCCAAACACTCCTGTTGATAGGGCAGAGGGGAGGAGAGTTGGTTCCCACCCTCCCAGCTGTGTAGGCTCTGTAAGGAGTGGAAGGTAGCACAAATTTAATTTTGCCATTGCAGTCAGCAGAGAGACCTGTCAGTTTTCCACATTCACATTTAACTGTTTAAATGTGAATTCAGTGTTAGAAAAGCTAGTATTTAACTTTTCTATTCTCTTACTTGCTATCAGATATTTTCATTTCTGTACTTCCCTGCATCACTTCTTGTCGTGTTTCACTCTTCCTGTTTAACATCACTGTACATAAAGCAGCAGTGGTGTGCAAAACGTTATCACTCACCAAATAGAGGACATGGAGGTGACTTCAATTTCTGTAGTCCAAAAGGGAGCTGCAGCTCTTCTTATTTGTTTGCATCTAAGCAGAGTATATGAACATCTGTCCCTCTGTGAATGTAGTGCTGGTCTCAACAACATTATCTGTTTCAGCAGAAAGTTTGTCAGCTTCAATGCTAAAGACTCTTGTTAATACAAGTCTATGTAATGACAGGACAATAATGCACGTTTACAGAGTGTTTTGGTGATTCTTTCTCAGACAGTTACAAATGATTTCTGAGATGAGAGCTATCTACACTTGATGAATAGCACATGATTGTCACTACACTGCTGCTCAATTTTTAAATTAATTCCAAGGAATGATTCACACTAAATGAACTTCATTATAAATCATCATCTTTACATGACATTCAAAAGTGTGCACTGGAAGAAATTAATGCATCAAAGCAGGATTTTCAATGCTTTATTTAAACAAAAAATATATTTCACAATTAACTCAAATGAAGCAAACAAAGTAGGTAAGTACTGAAATTGTTTGTGTGAAACTAGTATACCAGAAATACAGGAAAATGAAGCTTATGCTTTGTAACAGTATAAAAATCTGTAAGCTGTGTATAACTTTATCCTTATGCAATAGTTTCAGCTTCAAGTTATTATATAAAGCAAGAGAGCTGCAAATCTGAACAAAGAATCTCAAATTTTATACCAGAGATGAAGTTCCAGTTATTACATTTAAGAACAAAAAAACTCAGTAATGTGAGAAAAAAAATGAATTGTGTTACTCTTCCTTTATAAAAACATGATATATTTATATGGAAAAGAGCAATGTGAATGCATAAAACATGAAAATTAAGCTATTTTCTCAATTGTCATCAAAATACTAAAAATAAAGTCACCGTCAAACAAAATGTTGTACACTGGATTTTTTAAACAATTTTTGTCTTCCAGTAAAATTTAACAATCTGGAGCGAGGAAAGAAAGAAAGAAAAAAAAAATTGCTCTGAACTATATGTAAGTTAGCAGTTTTCTATAAATACAAAGAAAAACATTCAGAAGTCTTTAGCGCAGTGACAATTACTATAGGCAACAGGTTGAACATCCTGTCTATCCAGCTGAGATAGCCATCTGGAGTATATAACATTTTAGATTGTTGTAATTTAGGGCTTTCTTTTGACTGGGGGTAGAATTGTTCAAATTATTTCAAAACGAAGCACAGAATGTTTGAATCTCTATAGGAATTTTCCTGTGTGTTAGTCTTTCTGTGAACTGTTCAGTCACCAAAATACCAGCTAATTACCACTGGGGTCTTCGTTAAACTGTGAGACCACTGATAGGATGAGTTTAGGAACTTGCTTTTGCTCGGCTCATTCATTTTACTAGCACCTGCTGCTTTTTTTTGTAGCATACAACAAGAATGGAAAGTAGAAGTTTGAAGAGTTTTATTTTTCAAAATTTGTCTCAGATTTATCAAATTAAAAAAAAAAAAAAGGCAATTAAGTGCCACAGTGGAATTTTGGTAACCAATAATACTGAAACTTTACATATCTTAACATGAAGAAACAGGTGCATGATGATGCAGATTTAAAATTGGAATGGTAAAAATAGTCAAAGTTTTGGTTTTTTTTTTTACATAAAGCTGCTGGTTTCATTAATTAAAAATGTTCGCTAAGATTAGAAATGTGGAAGGGAATGCTACTTCCTGTACATCTACTGAACAAACACAGAAGAGAATACAAAATAAAAATGCAAATTTAATCTGGATTTAATCTTAGCTTGCAAATTGATTCTTAAACTTCAAGAAAGTTTTAGCAGAGTTTAAAATTTTCATTCAGCTAACTTTGGTGCTTCTGGGGGAGTTAAGGAATTATTGACACAGATATCTGAGAAATGAACAGCGACTGTTCTAAGCCGAAGTGGACTCACTTCAATGTATGCTCATTGGGAAAGAAGAAAGTATACTCTTCTCTATGCTTATTATGAATCACGGAATCATAGAATGGCCTGGGTTTCATGCTCAACAGTTGAGAGCTTGAAATACAGACAGCACAATCTTAAGTGGTTTGTTTGTCCTGGATAGTTTGTGTTTACTTGAAGATGCAAATATCTACAAAAGGAGTATTTTATGATCTCAGGCCAAAATCCCAAAAAAGCCAACACAGATATTTAAACCCTACACAACAACAGAAGGGGGGAAAAAGCAAGGAAAAAAACCTGTTTGTTAGGAGGACTGTCATTTTTTCTCCAAAATAAATATTTTCTTACATTTTTTTCTGAGGAGATAGGGAGGACAGAACACTGATATAATGAATCCTAGAAGAGTGGAAGTTTGTTGAGCTTCTACACTTGTCCTATCCTAGAGAATTAACTAATTTAAATGCAAAACTCAGTCAAGGAGAATGGGAAAAATAAAAGCTTTGTGAACATGAACATGAAAAATGTTACTTTAATCTGCAGGAAACAGGGATGAGCAAATATTTACTAATTTAGAAGATTCACTTGGGTGTAATAAACAAATACAGGCATGTAACAAATCCTGAATCTCTAAAAGTTGACAATCATCACCCCTCTATTTTCTCTGTACCTGAAATCCTTAAAGGGGGACATTTGTGTCCAGCAGTTAAGTGACCCTTAAGTCTTTACATGGTATTACGTTGGAAAAAATGGGACATTATACACTTGTCTGTAATGAATTTCAATAACATACAGTTATGAGTGATCTTTTTTAAAATTAAAATGAATGTGAATATATGTAAAAAGGAGCGGTGTATAATATATTCTACAGTATTTAAGAAGGGACAGATTCTAAAAAGTACAAATGAGTCTGGCAATACTACTAGCGTGCAACCATTGATGGATAACAGGAACTATAGACATTAGCTGCATATTGCATCTTAGGCATACATATATGTATACAACTGTTGCTTCCTATGTATATTCCTTTGGATTATCCTTTCTCTGTCTTGCAATTGTACTTGCCATCTGTGACGGAGCAGTTCAAGAAAACAGTCCTTTCTCATTTAAGAAAACAACAACAACAACAACAAAAACCACAAAACCCAGAAACATAGTTTCTTTACTTAAGCAGCAGTTAAGATACTTAGGCAGATGGTTAAGATAATAATAAATAACCTACTGAAGATACAAGAAAACTGTAGAAGCAATGTTTGGAGTAATAAATTATATATGGTTTACAGAATACATACATAATGGCAAATAAAATTTATGGAAGCAAGAACACAGGCAAACATACATTGAAATGCTATCTGCAACAACAGGAGCACTGCTGCTGGCTTGAGGGACAAGGTGCAGAGGTGGTAGACTGATGTCTCAGTAAATCAAGATGACTGCTCAAATAAACATATTACCTAACAAAGTGCTTCATTTCAAAGAACATGAACTATAACAGCAAATGATGAACACAATTACCTAGTTTTCCTTGAAGCTGTCAACAAAAGATGTTGTGTTGAATAACAAAGGGTTTCAAATGAATTCATAGCTATGGTGCCATCATGGGTAACACAATTTCACAACTTAATACTCTGTTATTGGCAATGCTATACTCTTAAAACACTTAAACCAAATCAATAAAAACCTTTGAGAAAGTGCGAAATGAAGCATCTGTGCAAATGTGCCTGACTATTGCATCTCCATGGGATATTCCAAAAAGCATATGCTTCATTCAGTGTCACCCATTTTATTAAAACCTAGGCATTTCAGATGATCTTTTCTTTTCTTTTCTTTTCTTTTCTTTTCTTTTCTTTTCTTTTCTTTTCTTTTCTTTTCTTTTCTTTTCTTTTCTTTTCTTTTCTTTTCTTTTCTTTTCTTTTCTTTTCTTTTCTTTTCTTTTCTTTTCTTTTCTTTTCTTTTCTTTTCTTTTCTTTTCTTTATCGTGTTTGGTTGGTTGGTTGGTTGTTGTTTGCTTGTTTCTTTGTTTCTTTGTTAACTATGGTACCTAGTATCAGAACTACTGGTGATAGTCACATTCTTCTGAGGAAAATACATTAACGTTGTGTATTAGAAAATGTATTGAGTAACAACTGAGATACTGGCATACTAAGCACAGTTGTGTTGGTGGCCTTGTCTTATTAACAGACATAGTACAGCACAAGTTCTCAATGAAAAAATGAGGCTATAAAACCTCACAGAAAAAAAAAAAAATTAAGAGTACAACAGTGAACAGTGAAGAACTTTTATTTGAAATGTCTCATTAGTTACCTCTTCTGTCTAATCTCAGATTTGCAAAAAGAGCCAGTATATTCATTAGAATTCCTTCTGATTTATGATTTATATAATTAAATTTTCATTCTTTCTCTAATTACCTAATGCTGTCTGATTGCAAGTACACTTGCAAAAATGTACCTGTTGAAGACACAAAAATATTTCATGAGAGCAGCCCTGTAGACAAGGAACTTGGTACTGAATGAGTACTTTGCCTCAGTCTTCATGGGTGGTCAGGCTTCCCATGTCTGCCAGGACCATGAGACCTGGACAGGCTGGAGAAGTGGAGAAGGGGGCCCATGTGAACATAATGAGGTTCAGTAAGGCAGAGTGCAGGATGCTGCACTTGGGTTGAGGCAGTCCCAGGTATTTATACAAACTGGGGGAAGATCTCCTTGAGAGCAGTCCTGCAGACTTGGGGTCCTGGTAGATGAGAAGCTGGGCATGAGCCAGCAGTGTGCACTTGCAGCCCAGAAGGCCAACTGTGTGCTGGGCTGCATTAAAAAAGGGGTGGCCATAAGGGAGAGGGAGGTGATTGTCCCCCTCTACTCAGCTCTTGTGAGGCCCCATCTGCAGCACTGCATCCAGGCCTGGAGCTCCCAGCACCAGAGAGATGCAGAGCTCTTGGAACAAGACCAGAGGAGGGTCACTGAGATGATCAGAGGGCTGGAGCATCTCTCCCATGAGGAAAGGTTGAGGGAACGGGGCTTGTTTAGCTTGGAGAGAAGAAGGCTTTGAGGAGGCCTCATTGTGGCCTTCCAGTACTTGAAGGGAGCGTATAAACAGGAGGGGGTACAGGTGTTGACGAGGGTGGATAATGATAAGACAGGGGTGAATGGTTTTAAACTAGGACAGGGGAGGTTTAGGTTAGATGTTAGGAGGAAGTTTTTCACCCAGGGGGTGGTGACACACTGGAACAGGTTGCCCAAGGAGGCTGTGGATGCCCCATCCCTGGAGGCATTCAAGGCCAGGCTGGATGTGGTTCTGGGCAGCCTGCTCTGGTGGTTGGTGACCCTGCACATAGCAGGGGGTTGAAACTAGATGATCATTGTGGTCAAACCCAGGCCATTCTGTGATTCTGTGATTCTGTGATTCTGTGATACTATGATTCTATGAAATTATTATTTCAAGGCACCCACAAGTCTACTTTAATTCACAGGACAAAATGCCTACTTTCTACACCTAGAAATCACTGATTAAAGCTATATTATAGTGGAGATAAATCTTGCTGACATCCCCTGGTGCATAAGTAACATACTACACCAGCTCTCCTTAGCTGTTTATCCCTTATTCTCCCAATCTGCTTATGCAACCGGCAGCCATCTGCCACCTATCACAATCAGGGTATGACCATTACCTTTAATGAGATACAGTTTCTGCACAGACTGTGATATCCAGTAACACACATGTTGTATGGGAACTGCTGAGTCACGGCCTGAACCTCTGATTGATCACCTGAGGTGAGCCATGAGTCAGCCAGAGGAGCACAGCTGAAGGCAATTCACCTGTGCTGCTGGAAGGAGTGGAGCCAGGCTCACCAACATTCAAGATCTTAGCTGTACACCTTGCCCTCCCCAGTCTCTTCCTGTGGACCTGAGCTGTTGTTAGCATCTATAACCACCTTTCCTAGAGCAAGGAGGAGATGCTGCTGTGGCCTTGTAGTGATCTGGCCCCAGGAAAGATTCCACGTATCAATTCCTTGGAAGAAAGAAAGATAGCCAGGGCCAACAGGGAAGTGGCACTGGGGCTACGAGGACTAAGCTGGGACATGTCTCAGTCCCACACTCCCATTCAAGCTGGCTGTCTCAAATAAATTCTGCTACAAGGCAGGGAAAATTCTTGGTTTTATTCCATTGTCACTTACACAATCATGCCCTGTCAGATCCACAAATTTTCCTCAAGGCAGACTCCTTCCACATGCAGCTTCTAGAGAGACCTCGACAGGTGAGAAGTGGGCCTGTGTGAACCCCAGGAATTTCAAGAGGTCCAAATGTAAGGTCCTTTGTCTTGGTCAAGGCACAAAGAAGACTGGACAGAAATCATCCTGAGGAGAATGACTCTGTGTTCTTTGTAGATTAAAAACTCAGTATGAGCCAGCAGTGTGCACTTGCAGACCAGAAAGCCAACAGTACCCTGGGTTGCATCAGAAGAGGGGTGGCCAGTAGGGAGAGAGGTGGTTGCCCCTCTACTGTTCAGGTGATGCCCCACCTCCAGTACTGCATCCATGCCTAGGGGCCACCAGCACAGGAAAGACATGTAGCTGCTAGAGCAGGTGCAGAGGAGGTCACAAGGATGATGAGGGAGACAGGGGCTTATTCAATATGGAGAAGAGAAGGCTCAGAAGAGACCTTCCACTACCTAAAGGAGGTCTACAGAAAAGATGAAGAGTGACTCTTCATGAGGAAGCTTAGTGACAGAATGAGAGACAATGGCTTTAAAACTAACAGAGAGCGAAGTGAGACTCTGGAACAGGCTACCTAGAGTAGCTGTGGCTATCCAATTCCTGGAGGTGTTCAGGGACCACGGACGGGGCCCTGGACAGCCTGATCTGTAGGACAGCAACCCTACCCATGGCAGAGGGATGGAACTGGGAAGACTTTTAGGTCCCTTCCAACCTAAGCCATTCTGTGTTTCTATATTACTAAATTCCAGATTACTGCAAATATATACACTTATTCCCAAGCAAAGGATGAAAAAAAGTTTTTGTGCAAGTTATTTAGGCAAATATTTTTCCCAAGGGCATAGGTTAGTGAACAAAATGACTGCAAGAAAATACAGTGAATTTTTTTGTACGCACAGAACAATTTAAAGAGTTACAATATCACATTGACATGTAAAATAAATATATGAAAAATCACAGGCTTTTAAAGTTATTAAGAAAATAGTAAAATGTTCTCTCTGTATTAAAAAAGATATTAAAGAAAAAACCGTTAAAGAAAAAAACATCTTTTATGCTTTAGTAACATTATCATTACAAGTTGGGGAGTGTTAATCTAAAAAAACAAGATATATGTTTTTCACGGTCTTAATGCAGAGCCCTTTGAGGCTGAAGACTTTTTCCCAATGACTTCATTGGGCTTTGGTTCAGGCCTCAAGAACGTTTGTCATTATAAGATTTACCTACTCAATTCAGACCAATATCACACACAAAAAAGTGTTACTTCTACTTACACTACATCTGTAGACCAATCTAAGTCCAGGAACATCACAACCAGTTAACACGATAATCTTCTCTGAATCAGTAGAAGATTGCTTTTGGTAGTGTCCTTATGCCATACCTAGTATAAGCATAATCTATTAGAAAGCTGTTAAACACATCTGCAGTACGAATACATCTGTACTTCATGAGTTTCCCCTCACAGTACCCGTGTGGAGCTCAGAGATATTGACATTTACAAAAGAAATAACAACAGAAATCTGAGTATTTTTGCACAGAATCAGGGGAGAGGTGGGAAATCATTCCAGAATTAGTTTTACACCTCACACAGACACTGATAGGATAAATACAGAGAATAACCAAGCTTGTAGTCTTAAATCTAGTTAGGGCAGTGTCTACTCAGAGTCTTGTTAGCAGCGAGCTGCCACCCACAGTGACCTCAGTGTGAGGTTGCTGCCCAATAAAAGAGGCCGTGTGACTCTGACTTGCTGCAGTGCTAAGTCACCTCTAATGCAGTCTTCTGAACTGACCTGTTTGAGGTGTCTATAGGACAATATCTGAGGCATTTCAGCTGTTTCAGCAGTTAATACTGCGTTGGTTTGGATTTATTCCTTTTTCTTTTTTCTTCTTTTTTTCTTTCCACAAAGGCAGCCATAAAAACTGCTGTGTAGTTAGTGTACTCTCATTCCTTTTCCCCAAAGGTGGTCTACTCTATGCATTTTTGTTTCATACCCAGGCACAGAGCTTCAGATAACCCGGATATTTTTCAGCCCCTATACTTCCCTTGAGAATGCTAGTTGCATAAACACCCCCACAGTCTCACATTAGTGCCTCTATTTTATTTTCTTTTTTTTTTTCACAGTGAAACGAACATTTCTTCACATGTTCAACAGGTTGGTAAGCTGAACCTCTTGCTGCCTACAAGTCTCCAAGCACTGGGTTTAAGACATACTGACAATTCCAGCCACATTACTTGTTACTGAAGTTAGAAGTCTGTCAAAGGAGTTTTTTGTATTAAAACACTTTCCCACACCAGCCACTCAATACTGTAGAAATTAAGTTTTAATTTGTCTTACTGATCTTACAAATGCTTGTTGTGTTCCTAATTTCTAGGGAGAGCTCCAAGTTTGAGTGTGCAACAAATAGACTGTTTGCTTAAATAAAAACAGCAGAGAACTGTTGCAGTGTAACTGCTCACAACACATATCTGGATAATTGAGTAGGTAAAAAAGGATAAAATATTCACTCGTTATCGACAAAAACTACAAAAAGTTGAAGAAAAATCAACACCTTTAAAGCCAGCAAATGTTATCATGTTAAACAGAAAGTAAAAATACAGGCCACAGCAAAGTCAGAGATGGACTTACACTGAAAAGCAAGTATCTTGCTCCCAAACATCCTTTTGTTTGGAAATGGTTGAGTTTGCAAGTTAATGAATGACAAAGCTCTTGTGCTTTTATTGTTGTATGCTTTGCAACATGACAAGAATAAAATTCATTCATTAAAAATATTTATGAAGAATAAAACTGGACCTTCTATCTTCAGAGAACAATATTTAATGTGAGGAAATGCAGTAGTGAATGCTGTGGTTGTACTATGAGAAACACATAACGGAAGGCAAGCTCAAGGAATATACTTAAATGAATAAAAAAATACAGAAAGCAAACATAGAATAAAACACTGTTATTTCCTGAAGAAACAAGCTCTTTATTCCCAGCTCTTTCAGTGTTAACGGCATACAATTTAAATTACTTCTCTGATGATTCACAGAGAAATGATTACCTAACTGAGCTGGGGACAGGAAAATGCACAAAGACACATGTTTGGTGTTAAATCAAACCATTGCAAAAACTGAAATACTGCATTCCCTCCTTGGTAAGGCTATTAGCTCTTTTACAAGTTATTTCCCCCAACATTTCACATTTCATCTCAAATATATATTTAATTTAAATCCGATAATTAAATTAATTAAATGGTAAATCACATCAGGCTAGGATTAACAGCTGTGTTAGAGAAAGATTTTTACTGTAACTGTAAAACTACAGAGAGTTCCCTTATTCTTGGAAGAATCAGCCTCAGCTGAAATCATAAATTAAATTGATGTTATACACCTCAAATATTTCTGTTTTTAAATGACTTAAAGACAGTCCCTATGTGGTCAATTACTTCTACAGTTTGCATCTATTTTCCAACCTACCATCATGTTGTTAATTACAATGTCTTTTGTGGTTCTGAAAGGAATTTCTTTCACTTATTAATGGTGACATATATCAAATAGTTACCCTTAGAGCAGACTGTAAGTGAGAATTGTGTTTCTTTGTAAGATTGTTAAAACTGGCTGTTATCAAAATGTGAATCGAAATGACAATAACTCACAGTATCTCCAGTGACCCCTTTAGCAGTTTGAAAAGCAATTTGGAAGACTATGTGGAGGGTAATTACATAAAATATCTTCTTCAGTAATAAATATAAAACGTGTAGAAACAAAAACACTTTATGTACATCTCCATGATGATTATTTATTACCTGGTGCATGGAAAGAAACAAATATTCAAGTAAATTAATTCAGTAATTTATTTATTTTTTTCCTAATTCCACCATTTTAGAATTAATAGAAGAGCTTATTGAGCAGACAGGTTATTTCCAGTTTTAGACATAACTCTTAAAAAGGACAGTTGAAACATCAGGCACACTTCATTTGAGATAAGGTAAAGTTCCTCTTTCAGATCAATGAAAATGAGAAGTAACTACATCAGACTCTGTTCCCTCAGTATCACCTTGTGAACCTCATACTATTTCCAGCTCCTGACACAACTTCAGTTATATTACTTCCCTATGCTTGTGCAATTTTGCAGTATCTGAATAAGACTTAGAACCATGGTTTTTTTATATATATTTCATGTAAAGAAGCTAGATGGGGCATGGATCAGGCAGGGTGATGAGAAATTTGATGCAAGAGCTGGGAAAGCTCCTGAGCTTCCCCCATCTGCCCACAGCTGACAGAGGAAGTGCCCATCCTGTATCTAAGCTGAAAATTTCATGGAAATGGTCTCTGCTGAGCATGTTTTCCAGCCTCTCAGTGTGATCTCAGCCACTAAAGCCCAGTGGCCTTGATACCAAACCAAAGGAATTCGGACACACACGACTTTCAAACATTTTTCCAGTGTTAGACCTTCTCAATCTGCATACCATGATCTTTTATCCTATAATTTTCTGGAGCATTGAGCAACTGCTACAACAGCTAAAAGGTTCAGAAAAATACACTTTATCAATGCCAACAGCTGGAACGAGTGAGGGTCCAAACACCAGAATACGTCTCAGCAGTAGATTTCTGCAGCTCCTGCCCCCACACACTGACAATGAGCCCCAAGTGCTTGTGGTGGTGGATGAGCCATAGGCTTATCCATTGGCTCTGGGGCTGCACACTCTGCAGCGAGTTGCTGAGCTCCAATATCTTCTGCTCCAGCGCCTTTTGTTGTGCAGATTCTCTCCAAAAGCCCACCCACATCGTGTATTGAGAACCTGTCAATTGTGCCAAGGTCTTGCAATCATGAGGACGAAGAGTGTAACTTTTCATAACAGAGCTCAACAGATTACTGGCACAGGGAGAGCTGAGCCTTAATCCAAAAACCGAAATTGCAGGGCAGGTGAGAGCTGAATGCAATCTCTGAACGATGTCAGTCCCCCTCCTGCCTCCGCTTCTTTGCCAATCGCTCGCCAAACTTCATGCGGATCAGGGGGTTGCAAGTCTGGTTCTTCCCTCAGACTCACTATTCTGGGGGATGAAGGGCCATTGTCATTGCTGTCGTTTACAGCAGCTTCCACCACAGGAAGAGCGGTCGGCTCTGTTGGGACCATAGAATTTGCATGTTCTTTTAGCCATTCAAAAACCAATCTCCAGGAACCCAAGAAGTCTTTAGCCACAGGGTCAGAGAGCATAGCTGCATCCCACAGCCTCACTCCTGCTTTATCCCATATTTCTCTGTCATAAATCGTAGTCCCATCTAATACTTCTACATTATGGGAGACTAAATTGCAGCTTTCCACTTTAGCGTGATGCTTCTTCAAAATCTCTCCATTATTTTGCAAACCTCCCCTGCTTCTTTGTTAAACTTGCTCCCATTGTTCCCCGTTGCTCACATCTGCCCTGCAAAGGTGATTCTGGCTGAGCAACGAAAACTCGGGCAGCTGCATTTCTCTCAACGCTTCCCCATACAGGCTTCTACGTCGATCGTGTTTCCGTGCCTTCCCTGAGTCTCACATTTCTCTCAAATACGCTCGCGATAAGGCTTCTCTCAGCCCTGTGCTTCTCTCAGTGCTCTCCCTATAGGGCTTCTCTCAGCCCGCGCTTCTCTCAGCACTCTTTTCACAGGGTTTCCGTCAGCCCGCTCCAGTCTGATCTGCTTTTCATGTCTGTTCGTGCACCAGTTGCGGCAGGAGAGGCACAACCCCGTTGCTGGTGCAGAATGAAGACATTAGTTGTACATGCTTACAACCAGTTATACCCACTCAACAACCCCTTGGACACATGTAGGAGCCAGGCGCCTCGTGTGTGTTTGTCTGGCGCAAGTAGCTGCTGAGCTTGTTCACTCATTTGCAAAGTCTTTTGTTCATAATGTCTTTCTTTGTCCCACAGGCCTTGCTGTACATCCCCTCCCCCAGAGTTTTCTGCAATCCGTGAAGTAGTGATGAGGACTTCCTTTCCCTAAGACCTAATTTTAACTGAAATCATGATGATGCCACAGTGTTACACGTAATTTACAGCATAGTGATGTGGAACATATTTCTTTAGGATCCTAAGACAGTGCTGTCATAATTCAAGACTTTACCTTGTGACTGCACTACACACAAAGATCTCTACCTCAAGAAAACACGAAATTGTAGGCGTTTGGAAGGGAACTCTGAAAATCATGTAGTCCAACCTGAGAAAGCAGGTTCCCTAGAGAGGGTTACACAGGAAAGGGATTTGAATATCTCTATGGAAGGAGACTCCACAACTCTTTGGGCAGCCTTTTCTAGTGCTCTGTCACTCTCAAAGTAAAGTAATTCTTCCCTCTATTTTTATGGAAATTTGCATTTTCTAGTTTGTGCCCATTAACCTTTGTCCTGTCACTGCACACTACTGAAGAGTTTGGCCCCATCCACTTGACTCCTTCTCTTTAGATATTTCAAAGATATATCTTTGTAGATATATCAAAGCTCCTTTCAGCTCTTTCTCCAAGAAATCCTTCCTCACAACAATCTGAACCAGTATCAGACACCTGCACCACATTAGAGAAACAGACTTGAGAGAAGACCATTTGCAGGAATGGCAGAGGCATGCACCCAGTCCAGCGTCACATATCTTCGGAGGTGGGAAGGAGGTAGTATCTGTCAGCTACAACTTCCTGCATCAGCAGTGGGCTAAAATGCACAGTAGTGATGTTCCATGTTTTTCCTAAGGTCTTCCTCCTTGTCTTCTTAGAAAGATCATACTGACTGAAGTAGATCAGTGAAGTGCAGTTTCAAAACTAACTTGCTCTCTCCTAGTTATATAGCCATACATTTGTTGCCTACAAAAACTGCTCTAGCAAGAGGGCAAATGACAATTTCGCTAGCCATGGCATCAAGAAATATCTTTGCATGCTGATCAGTTTTGCTGGGTCCCAGCCACAAGCTTTCCTCCCTACTTCACCTTGTTCTATCTACTTACTGACACATCGTCAGTCACCCCTTTTCTGCTTTTTGTTAGCTTTGCTTCCAAATCTTGAAGAATAGCAGGTACAAAATTTGCCTGGGACTTTGCAGCAGATATCACAGATCACTCAGGGAGTTGCAGAGCAGCAAGTTGCTGTCAATACATATAACTTACAGACAACATGTTAAGCCATTAACATGCTGGTTGCATTAAGTGTCTATTTAGATGTGCTCATCTTAGCCATAGGTAAGGTGTTTGCATGTTGTTATATCTCCGATCATGGCAGCTCAGGGAATTCCATAGAATCATAGAATCATAGAATCACAAGGTTGGAAACGACCTACAAGATCATCTAGTCCAACCGTCTCCTCATCACCATTGCCACCACAAGCACTAAATTACATCATGCAGCACGTCGTCCAGATGCCTCTTGAACACTGCCAGGGACTCCACCACCTCCCTGGGCAGCCATTCCAGTGCCTGACCACTCTCTGAGAGAAATAGTTCTTCCTTATGTCCATCAACACCAACAGGTGGAAGAAAACCTCTTTGTCCTATGCTAGTGTGTACCATCAAGTATACAGTGTACCATCAAGGCTGGACTAAAGAATGACATACTGCTCTTCTATAATCACTCTAAGACTGATTCTCTCACAGCAGGGACAGGAAAGTCATGGTAGACATCAGGCTTATTTTTCTGTTTAAGTTTTATAGGCTTGAATTTATAAGGCTCAAGGAGGAGAATCAGGAGTTTCCAAACTGCACCTAAAGTCTTATTGATTTTTGACTACCAGAAGTGGGATGAACTTTATACACTGTTGTACAGAATCTTCCACAGACTAGCACTAGATCATTTACATTATCGCTTCCCTCATTTATGCATTTGTATTGTAACTGAACCACCAACCTTCATTTTTTCAGGCATTAAGTTAGAAAAGGAAGCAAATATACTTGATTAATGAGGTATTTGAATACGAGAACATGAATCCTAGAGAAACAAAAAAAACTTAAAGAAATTTCCTTTTTTAAAATTTATTTATTCTTTATTTATTAATAGCACCCAAAGCTGCATTATATTAACACAAGCAATAAAGTTTTCATATTTTATTCCTACCAGTGCATTTCCAAATCCAGGTGAAATGCTGGAAACAAGTAATGCTGCCATATCAAGAACACAATGTGTAGATCAAAATGATACACCACTTAAAATGTATCCCCATGTAATTAAAAAAAAAAAAAAAAAAAAGGGAAAAAAAAAGGAAACAAAGTACACACAAAACAAACATAGTTTGGGGGGCATGAAACCTGTAATCTAAGCAACTGTGGCCTTTTCAATTTCCACAAGTACTGAAACAACAAAACAATGGCTGTGGGAACTATAAACATAACATACTTTATCATACTTTTTGCATTACTTTATTGGAAATTCCATGTGCTGGATGTACAATTTATAGCTATAGTGTGTATTGGCTACAATTCTACAAGTGTGTATTGCTTGTAATACAGAAAGAGTAGTGAAATGTATGGACCTGTCTGCACATTTAACAAAATGAACCAGCAATATGATAAAACTGCACCACATATGACTATTGTAAATGGTTAAGCTATAAAATCATTTGTTCAAAAAATCCAAGTATTTCAAAGAAAAAAAAGTGTAGTAAAAAAATGTAGTAAAACATAAATTACATTTAAAGGTCTGTACATGATCCATCCTGCAAACAGAAGACAAAACCAGCACTCTGTACAACTTTGCTTATTTTGGTCTTCTAAAGTTCAAAGAATTGTTTTCACTAAACCGGCAGGAACAAAAAACATGTTTTCACATGCAATCCAGCAGTAATTGCAGTAGATCAAGTGAGTTTATAACCCCCCACAAAACCCAACATTTTTACAATGTAGGAACATGTATGTGGAGCCTTTTCCTATACTTGACAACAAATATGCAATTAAAGTTGGACTGTTAAGTTAGTGCACACCTACAATATCCCCATTTTTGGTTAACAGTGTATTAAGGCTGCTTGCTGCTGAAAATACACAGCAGAGAAGGAACACTTCCATCCACAAATGCAATCAGATGATCTCATTTGGAAGCTTCTGTCACAGTCATTCATAGGGAATGATGAAAGAAAGACATCCTCTCTTCTCTCATGTTATTCCACAGGATGTTGTGGATGCTCTAAGTTTATGTGGGTTCAAAGTTACTTGTATAAACTCATGGAAGAAAATTCCATCAAAAGTTATTAAACAACAACAACAACAAAATTCCACCTCTGGCTTGGGAATTTCCTAAGCCACAAGTTGCTGGTGCTTGTGAAAACACTTTGGGGAAATGGTACGATTGTCCTTGTACTCTTCCCCAGGCAGAAACTACTTTCTTTGGAGACATGCTATTGGGCTAGGCACACCCACAGTCTCACTCAGCACAGCCTATTTTACATTGTTTCTCTACTTTTCTGGTTACTTTAATACAACTATGGATCCATGCTCTCAACTTGTTTCTTGTTTTTTGTTTTGTTTGTTTTTTGTTTTGTTTTGTTTTGTTTTTTCCAGATTTGAAAAGCAAACAACAATCTTGTGTCCATTATATCAAAAGATAAATACTATAAACTAAGCTGTCCATCACAACCAGGGCACTTCCTTATGCTGAGAGCAACTGTAGTTGGATTCCTTATTTGTGTTAATGATTTAAGCATAATTCACTAACACTACACTCACATATCATGATGTGCAATGTTACTCTGCAATATGTTGCACAGCAACAGTACATTACTGAAAAGCAGTTTCCTTCAAGAACTGTAGTACTGTAAAAAAGATGAAAGCCAGCAATTCTGTACCACCAAGTTTGCAAAATGCTGACAGTGATAATGGTCAATAAATTCAGTATGTCATTATTGCTGCAATTAATATTGGTATATATATTTTTGGTTGTGCTTTTTTTTCATCATATCAAAATCTCTGTTGTTAAGTTTAAGTATCTACTGTCGCCAATCACAGAAGTGATGCAAAATTCTTAGTAATAAGGCCAAATTTCTTAAGCTTCTGACTGAATTTCTGCTTCATCCATCTGAAGTGTGTCATTATCACCCAGCAATTCTGTTTCTGGCACAGATCCCTCCTCTTCCTCCTCCTCCTGGACAGGATTCTGGGCAATGTCTTCTGTTCCATTGTTTGTGTCATCTGTGCCCTCTGAGAGTAGAGCAGCTCTGTCAGCCACCGATGCATTGGAAGGAGCTGTTGTTACATAGCCTGTGCTGGTGGATCCACTTCCACTATGGTGGGAGCCTGGTTTGGGAATGATCTGGGGAGGCATTTGCTGAGGAGCCATTTGCATTGGAATTTGAACAGAATAAAAATTTGGCAAGTAAGCCCCATAGGCAGGCATTGGCTGGTAACCATTGACTGGAATATAGAGTTGAGGAGGTGGAACCATTGGTCTCATCTGCCCTTTCATTTGTATGAACTGAGGTTGAGGAAATGCTGGAGTTTTCTGCTTTGGTCCTATGTACCTAGCATTGCTGACATTACTAACAGGGCTTGTGCTAAGGGAACTTGTTTGTGTGGTATTGCTTGCTCCAGAAGTTTGTGCTGAGCTGTTATAATTGGAAAGGTTTCCCCATGTTCTTAGTCTGTTGTGTATATCTTTAAATCTTGGTCTTCTGTTGGGAAATTCATTCCAGCACTCCAACATCAAAGTGTATATCCATGTGGGGCAGTCATCGGGACACGGCAAAACCTGTCGGTTTCTGATCATTTCAATGACATCCTGGTTAGAATAACCACAGTAAGGCTGCAGGCCATAGCTGAAAACTTCCCACAACACAACTCCGTATGACCAAATATCTGAATCAATAGAAAACTTGCCATACATAATAGCCTCAGGGGACATCCAACGGATAGGAAGAAGAGAATTTCCCATCAGTTTGTAGTAATCAGCAGCATAAACTTCCCTGAAAAGGCCTAAATCAGATATTTTTACATTCAGTTTATCAAACACCAATATATTTCTTGTGGCCAAGTCCTTGTGAACAACATGGTGGCTTGAAAGGTATTCCATCCCTGCAGCTATCTGAGTCACAATATGGAAGAAGTCTGCTGGTTCCAGAGTGGATTTTACTGTCTTGTCATCATCAGTGCTGCCAACATCTGAATGAGGAGATCTCATCACCAAAAACTCATGGAGATCACTGTGGGAACAATAACTGAAAATCATGCTGATGGGTTGTTCCTTTGTCACTATTCCCAGCAAACAAACAATGTTTGGATGCTGTAATCGTGACCTCATCATTGCCTCATGTTTAAATTCTTCCCGAAGAGACAATTCTGCTTTGTCTTTCAGCGTCTTGATAGCAACAGCTTGTGTCTGTTCACCTGGTGCCGTACCAAAAAGGTGCCCTTTGTAGACTTTGCCAAATCTCTCCTCTCCCAGTTCCTCCATAAACCGCACAGTAGACAGGTTGATTTCTTTAAGTTTAGCCTGAAACGAAGCAAAGAAAACAATCAGCAAAAAATCACAGTGCTTTCTGAACAGCAGAATCTACCAGTGAAAAGCAACAGTGGTTAAGTGTTCAAACTGGAAGATAAGCTGGATAAAAATTGGATAACTTTTGGATAACTTTTTTTTTGCATATCCACATCAGTGTATGGATTTTACAGTCAATCTTAAGTTATTCTAGTAAGTGTAAATTAAACTATGGTGTAAAATACGAGCATCATTACTTTCACAAAGGAGTTACCTGCAAGTTAAATGAATCATCAGTTCAGAGTAAATCAGGGTAACAATGATATTATTAAGTATTATAGTTGCCCTGCAGTTCTGCCCAGAGGCGTCCATTAAAGATGTGTCAGAAAAGCTAAAAAGGTTGGCAGGCTATAGGATGAACTGAAACATTATTTCCAGTAGAGGGAGGTGTGAACCCTCTCTCAGTTTCCCAGTGTCCAATCTGTCCTTTCTCCACTACTGCATGACAGGAGCAGTCCCTGTCAATGGGTAGCAGTTTCCTGCTGAGAAACTTTGAATTAGCTCTGGTGAGGAGAATGGAGGAAAAGCTGCAGAAGGAAGAAGGGGGTGTCTTCTGATACAGGAAGGTAAAGGTGGCAAAGTCTTTAGAGAGAAATCCTCCTTCCCTCCAGCAGGGAAAGCAGGGGAGACTGATGGTGATCTGATGAATACATCCCAATGAGCTCAGCTGGAGCAGTCCCTGGACAAGTCAGACACAGACAGCACAGCTTCACATCGAGGGTAATGCAGCAGGAGAGGGTAAGACAGGCTGAAAATACTCTATCAGGTAATCTGGGAACAAGCTCTGATTTTAGTGGCTGACAGGCTGTAAACTGGACCATAAAGTTTCCAGCACAGTACAGGCTCAGCCATGAAACTTCCTCACCAAACATAATCAATGACATTTGTTACAAGCAATAATATCCTGCAAATATTAAGAAGCTTTGTGAACAGGTGTTGCAAACTGTTCCAAACTGAGCACTGTTTATTAGAACTTGTGCCTTGTAAGTGCTATGATTAAAAATTCGGGATTAGATATAAACATGATTTTAACATTTATCTGCCCCAGAAAGTTGTATGAAAATGAGATCTTCAGACAGCAGCTCAAAGCCATTTTCTTTTCACCATCCTTGTGATAACAGCCTCAGAAATACGTTGCATCTCAGCTCAGCTTACTACTTAGTTTGCTGATAATATGAGTGGACTGAGCCAACAGACTAGAGACAAAACAACATCATGCATCCTGCTAGAAACAAGCAAATCAGTTACATTGTTATCAAGAGAAAAAAATGAACTGCAGGCTGAAGGCTGGATCAGAAATAACATTTTCAGTCACTAAGACAAGAGACAGAATGGGGACTGACAGGTAAGCGCAGATGTCATGAAATATTTTGTTCTGAAAGCTGCTGCCAGAGGCCAGGGTTTCTAGACGTAGTTAAGTAAGTGGCAAAACCTGGTTTTCACTAAAGAAAATGACCAGCACATTATAAAAAGCAGATTTCTTGCAACATGGCTCAGTTCAAATACTGAAAATATGAGACAGGGCAAATCATAACATTAGAAACATGCATCCTAAGCAAATTCTGGGAAAAACACCTGTTTGTGTTGATTAATGAGTGGCATTTCCATGTCCTGGCTGGGAGATGCCATCAGTTGGCGACGCTGTGGTGTTGTGGCAGATGCTTTCTGCTTGTTTCTGCACATACAGACCAGAAAGAAAAGGCAGGCAATGACCAAAGGAATTGCTATGCTGGGAACCAAGATGTACAGGATTCCCATTTTGCTGTTGTCACGTGGACCTGTTGGCACAGAAATGTTCTTTGTTTACAATAAGTATTTTTATGCATTCAACAACACAAAAAAAGAACTACAATGACTGTTAATGCAACATTTTTTATGAAAAGTAGACATTTAAAATCTGAAAACAGAAGTCATGTTACCCATCCTTTCTCGATTGTTTTTCAATAAATATTTCTAATAATTGGTTCAGAATAGCAGAATGAAGCAGAATAAATTTGTGGTTTTACACAGTTTCTGCTGCACCAGTATATTGGTTTATTTCAATTTGATTTTTAGGTTTACAGTTCTGGAAACTGCAGAAAACAGAACAGTATCGTGTTCTGGGAATAAAAAGAAGTAGTCTCCATCACGGTTCATTATGCAGTAACTTCAACATGATAAACAAGGGCAAGTCTGGCCTTCTCACTTCATTCCAGACATTTGAACAGCATTTTATACACTTTCTACCTTCACTAGTACTGCTACTGCCCAGAATAAAGTAAATGTCAACTCTCACTGGCAAAGGTATTGTTTTTTCTGTACTTAAGAGAACAAAAGTGCATCTTGTCACTTTTCAGCAATTAAACAGCTATCAATACATTTAATAAGACTACACTGGAACCTTTCTAAAATAGTTTTTTGTTGTTGGTTTTTTTGTTTGTTTGTTTGTTTTGGTTTGTTTTGTTTTGTATTTGGAGACTGCAGGGCAGAATAGTTCAGAAAAATTCACTGGAACTGTCTTTGCCCTTGTTAAGACCCATCTGGAGTACTGCACTCAGGCCTGGGGCCCCAACACATAAAGAAAGATGTACAGCTGTTGGAGCAGGTCCAGAAGGGGGCAACAAGGCAATCAGAGTGCTGGGGCACCTCTCCTGTGAGGAAAGGTTGAGGAGTTGGTTTTGTTTAGCCTGCAGAAGAGTAGGGCAGTTTATAAGCAGAAAGAGGACTGACTTCCTGCACGGCCTGATAGTGACAGAGCACAAGGGGAAAGTTTTAAACTAAAAGAGGGGAGATTTAAATTAGACGTTCAGAAGAAATTATTTCTTCAAATGGCAGTGAGACACCGGCACAACTGCCCAGAGATGCTGTGGATGGCCCATCCCTGGAGGTGTTCCAGACCAGGTTGGATGGGGCCCTGGGCAGCCTGATTTGGTGAGTGGCAGCCTTGCCCATAGCAGGGGGTTGGAACTGGGCTTTATGATCCCTTCCAACCCAAGTCATTCTATGACTCTGTGATACAGGCAATCTGTAACAAAAACAGTTTTATGGCTTTCATGGTTCATTTGTTTCCACAGTAGACACGATTTTCTTCCTAAAGAAGCACAGTATTAAATTGCTTTGCCACATCTAAACATTGTTACCACTGTAGCAGATTTAGAATGAAGTCTGCACCAACAAAAGGAAGTAATCAGGACTGTATTGAGCTGTGAGAGGCTGCTTTTCATTTTTGCCATCAGTTGTGTAGATAGTGTAGGACACTTCTGATAAAATCATCTGTTTTATGACATCTCTGCTTCTGCGCTTCACACAGCTTCATTGAAACAAGCAGTGTTATATCTCCCTCTACAGGATCTTAAAATCCTTGTTGACTGCAAGATGTCATACAGAGAAAAAGCTAATACAATTGAGCAACATGAGCAAGGCAAACTTATATAGGTGATGTTCATCATCTAGCAAGAAAACATTAAATGTGTACCACACAAACCAACAATGAAACATTTGAGAGATTAACTTATTAAGTGGATAGCACATGTAAAATATGGACAATTCAAAATTACACAGGATTCAGGAAAGTAATAGTGGAAAAAAGAATGAGAATACATACTACAAGAAGGTATGTCACACAGTTCCATGCGTACGTTTTTATTCTTTGTAAAACACCAAGGCCCATCCATCTGACCCCCAGGATTCCGGCAATACGCATGTCCTCCACCTAGCTCTGGAAACTGTGTGCTTGTTAGGTCGTGATTGTGGGGACTCTGGGAGTCCCAGTGCTGACAGATATGGCCAGATTTGGTGACGCTGACTGTTCCTCTATAATCTGCTCCAGAACCGTTGTAGCACTGATGATCTGTTAAAAAGGGTTTGGCGAAAGGTTACAAATAACAAAATAATTAGTGTCAGAAAATCCGTAACAGCTGCAATGTGTAGATCATGTATGTTTTTTTTTTTTTTAAAGTAATTTAAGTATTTTTAAGTATTTAAATATAGGTCCTTCAAGATTTAAATCAAAACTATGTTGTTGTTTTTTTTTTTAAGTTTCAATTCCTTGGCCCTCTGTTCTGCTTCACAACCAGTTATGTTTGAATTCTGCTCTTCAGCCTATAAAGCTATGGCTACACACATCAGTATTTGGTACTTCTGTATGTGAATTGGTACCAAGTAGACATTAGATACAGAACAAGATGCATTGAACTGAATTAGAGATATGAGTTTAAATTCAGGAAAAGTCTTCTGATGCCAACAGTGCAAATTTTTTATTTACTACTTTTATTTTTCATAATTTCCTGATTTTCTTGCACTGATGACTTCCAGAAGAAATATGCTGCATTTTCTGTTGCCTTGCCAGTTTTTCTTTCCTTTTTTCCTTTAGAAAAAAAAAGGACATAAGTTTTTTTCTATTTCTTATCTGCTGAAGTATCTTTATTCTCTCTCTTATGCTGCTATCCTCTTTTCCTACCTTCTGAGTACTCATCCCTCATATTTGGCACCTGAACTGAAACATACCTTTTTCTGCATGCTTGAAATACTGCCTTCATCATTTTTCTGAGTCTCCTTCCCCAGCCCTCAGGAATCCAACTCTTACAAAGCTTCTTTTTCCCATTATCTATAAATCAAGGGTATATACACTGCAGCTGTTCCACCAGAGGGAGCAGCACTGACTCCAAGAGTCAGAGACATCCGTGCTTTCAAACCTTTACTGGATTTCTAATATCGTTTTTATTCCCATTTCTTTTGCTTGATTTGGTTTTCCCATCAATTTCTGAGTTAATACTCCTTCTCAGCTACATCAGGCAACTGCCTCCCAAGAATACAGCAAACATGGCTACTTCTATGCCATTACCCCTGCACATAAATCTCGGTTCAGATAATGGGTATTCAGAATAATGGTACTTAGCTCTTTATGCATCTTTAGTCTCAAGGAGCTTCCCTGTTTAACATTTTAGGAGGATTGTGATTAATTGCTAGGAAATGGAGTAGGCAGAAAAACTGTGATCACGTAACAGCTGGTAATCAAACAACCCTTCTACTCCTGGATGCAAATACAGATCAAATGAAGTGAGATTAACATTTTCCACCATCCTGCATGGCTGAAGAAAGACAGCTTCACTACAAGCTTGATTTAAAGAATTAGCACTCTTATGGATTTCTTCTCATACACAATGAACAGTAAAAGTTTAATTTCTTAACAGACTTTTCCAATTAAGCTTCTACAGCCTACTTAAGTTTTATTGACATGTAAACAGAGCTCAAAAATAGCAGTATGGGAGGACTTACACAGAAAGTTAAGAACTAAGTTGGCAGTGAGGGACAGCTCGTGGGAAAGGAAAGCTGCAATGCACTGCTTTCCTTAGCATAGCTGATTAAAACCTGTTGTGTGAATATGGAGTTTCATAGCCAACCGTAGTTGATATAACCCCTTCCAGTGCAAAGCACCATCCTTTAAGCCTCGTCACCACCTTAACAGTACCTTAAAATAGTGCAAGATTGCGGTCAGTATCAACACTATACAAAATAGGTAGCACACTGGCTTACATCGGCTGAGTCTCTCCACGGGGATCCCAATTCTTATGCAGTTGGCAGCTTCCAAGGTGTCAGGTCGTGGGAGATCCTCACACTTAGGCAACTGCAGCTGCATCAAGATGAGGGGGTTTGATCTAGCAATGTTGTACTCCTGTCTACACAGATCATTTTCTAGAACTTCACACTCATCCCGGCACAATTCCCGTGGTTTTGGGGTCCGGGAGCGCTCGTCGCACAAAGGAAACACAAAGTGGCAGAAGGATGGTATAGCAAACTGCGAGCACTGGTCAGACAAATGCGTAGAAGTGCCAATCATTGTAAATGCAGCTGGAAAGGAATAAAGGTACTGTTTAAGCATTAATTCACAATACTTATGAGAAACAACATAATTTTTACATTGTTTGCCTTTTACAACTTTCATCTCATGATGGTTTGAAAGCCTACTGAGCAACTGGGAAAAAAACAGGTCTTTTCTACTGCAAAGGACAAATGCAAAAAGCAAACTCTGACATCTCACATTTCTTGCAGAATCTCAGCTCTTAGAAAGTGACTACTTTTGAGTAACTGTTGACATTTTATTAATCTTGACTTGAAAGGATAAATACCTAAAGCAAGAAACAACTGCCAGAACGCTGACCTATTTTCCGAAAGTTTCTAGTTAGATAAAATTTGAATGAGGATAACTTAGTTTCTTCCCTCTGTAGATGTTCTGATCAATAATCAAGCATTTTTTAAACCTTGACAGGCTTGGTATTTGGAGAGATGTTGCCCTGGTAGATAAGGGAAGCCAAATACATAACAGTAATCAATTTCAGCATACCGATTATAGATCACATTAAGATGTGTTTTATGTTGGTTAAGACCTTGACCTTCCCTTTCAGCCCTCACTGTCTACACAGTAATGTTCATCTGGGAGTTTTCTTGCATGTTTTTAATAACAGACAAGTGGACACGTGGACATGTGGATCTGGGGACAAATCAAACTAAATACAGGAACATTCATTCACACACTGGAAAATATAACTTGTGAGCAAGGTTTGCTAGACTGTACTGTATATCCACCAGTGCATACTGTAAAGAGAAAATAAAATTAGTCCAAATCGTTCAGCAGTCTAGTCATAATCTGCATATCACTTCTTCCCCTCTTGTTCAGCTCTCTCCCTTCCTACCTCTTGCTGCCACCTGCTATGAGAGAACCTCTTGTCTCTTTCTCAACATCACACATGCAGCAGCCTGAGCTCCAGCCCTTTTGTTCTGTCTACATCATTCCTTATTTTAATACAGAAATGTAACCTTTCATCAGTCACCCAGGGAATACTGCATGCAAGCACAACATGAGGCTGTAAACAACAGCTATGAGGTGAGCTTGTCCATAAGACAGAGAAATTAAACATAAGGAGTGAAGCACTCACAGTTGGCTATGTGAAAATTTTGTGAAGGTGCTACAGAATTTAGATTGGCATAAGCAAAGAATACCTAATTAACAATATTGACCACAATTTTCTTTTATCAAAAGCAAACAGGGTTGTATAACAATCATGCAGCACAGAAGCAAGATATGCAAACGTGAGCAGTCTCTTGATTACTGGGTGCCAAAGGGCAGGCAGCAGTACTGGGAACAAAGCCTCAGCAGCATTGAGCGTCTCCCCTTCCAAGCCATCTATTCTGTTGTCACATTTCTTGTTCTTCAAAGAATGCCAGAAATGGCCCAGAAGCACCACTAGTCACTCACGTTTCCTAAGCTCCTTTCTCAAAGCTTGATTGCTCCTATAAAGCTACTGTGCACCTTAGAATTTATGTTTGTGTATGCAAGCCTCTTTCCAGATTGTCTCTTTCCAAACTGAAGACTTGAAGGACAGTATCTGAACACAGTATGTGCAAAAGATGAAGATAGGAAATGAAAACCCAGAATAAAAATTCCCCATTGATTAGGCCTGTAACTTTTTAATGAGGTCTTAGCATCAGACAGTAGGTGTCACCATTACCCAGTCATAACCTTCCCAGGGTGGTGGATGGCACTGAGTATAAAGAGATTTCTCCAAAGACTTAAAAAGCATAGGCAAAAATACAAGCAAATTCTAAGGAGAAGTTCTCAAAAATATCCTCGTATTTGGGCTAAGAACATTAACCTTGGAACACTTACTTTACATTCAAGAAGAGTTACGCAAAAAAAGAGTGCTGTGAAATCCTCAGCATTTATTTTGCATAAAGCATTTGGCATGTCCTTCAGATGTATATAACTTCAAAAAGCAATATTATTCATACTGCCTAGTTAGACCCTATGTTTGTGGTGGTACACAAATTTTTGCTCTTAAAGAAGGTTTGAACCAGGAATTCTTCTCAAGTTCTACACCACTTCAAGTCCCAGTCCTCAGCCACCATAATCCATCTAATAATCAGTGGTACAAGGGAAACAACAACCAGATCATGAGTGTCCATGCTGTACATTCCAGAAACAAATATCAATCATTATTTTCTGGAAGACATAATGATTTAGTACCTCTTTTTATTTGTTTCAGTAGGACATCATAAAAATAGCACACAGAATTACAAATCTAATCATTTCAGATAAGAGAAAATTTTCCAATTGTTGAAAAACATTCAATCAAGGCAGAGATAGCTGAGGTAAAAGTGGTATAATTACTATGAGTTAGTTAATGATAGAATGGTAAAATAGGCCAGAATTGAAATAGAGTACAACAGAAAAGAGAGGGGAATGATTCATAAAAGCAAACGGAGAGGTCAAAACTTGGGTTTCAGCAGCCCCAGTATCTGATCACCATATCCCAGAAAGAATGGATCTGGATTTCTGGCTTGAAAATAAGCCTTTAAAGTCATATCTTTAAAGTAATACCTTTAAGGAGATAGAGCTGACAAGTAAAGTCAAGCTCATTTTCTTGGCAACTAGCTGTTTCTAAATTCCAGATTCAATTAGATAGGCATATCACATATCACACATCATATTAGATAGGCCAGATCACAGAATCACAGAATGGCCTGGATTGAAAAGGACCACAATGATCATCTAGTTTCAACCCCCTGCTATGTGCAGGGTCACCAACCACCAGAGCAGGCTGCCCAGAACCACATCCAGCCTGGCCTTGAATGCCTCCAGGGATGGGGCATCCACAGCCTCCTTGGGCAACCTGTTCCAGTGTGTCACCACCCCCTGGGTGAAAAACTTCCTCCTAACATCTAACCTAAACCTCCCCTGTCCTAGTTTAAAACCATTCACCCCTGTCTTATCATTATCCACCCTCGTCAACACCTGTACCCCCTCCTGTTTATACGCTCCCTTCAAGTACTGGAAGGCCACAATGAGGCCTCCTCAAAGCCTTCTTCTCTCCAAGCTAAACAAGCCCCGTTCCCTCAACCTTTCCTCATGGGAGAGATGCTCCAGCCCTCTGATCATCTCAGTGACCCTCCTCTGGTCTTGTTCCAAGAGCTCTGCATCTCTCTGGTGCTGGGAGCTCCAGGCCTGGACGCAGTGCTGCAGATGGGGCCTCACAAGAGCTGAGTAGAGGGGGACAATCACCTCCCTCTCCCTTATGGCCACCCCTTTTTTAATGCAGCCCAGCACACAGTTGGCCTTCTGGGCTGCAAGCGCACACTGCTGGCTCATGCCCAGCTTCTCATCTACCAGGACCCCAAGTCTGCAGGACTGCTCTCAAGGAGATCTTCCCCCAGTTTGTATAAATACCTGGGACTGCCTCAACCCAAGTGCAGCATCCTGCACTCTGCCTTACTGAACCTCATTATGTTCACATGGGCCCCCTTCTCCACTTCTCCAGCCTGTTCAGGTCTCATGGTCCTGGCAGACATGGGAAGCCTGACCACCCGTGAAGACTGAGGCAATGTACTCATTCAGTACCTCTGCTTTCTCTATGTCAGAGGAAGCCAGCTCCCCATTGCCTTTCATCAGAGGGGGAACACTCTCCTTGGCCTGTCTCCTCCTGCCCATGTACCTGTAGAACCCCCTCTTGTTATCTTTCACATCCCTCGCCAAGTTCAGCTCCATCTGTGCCTTGGCTTTCCTAATCCTATCTCTACGCACACAAACAACAGTCCTGTATTCCTCCCAGGCTGTACAACCCTGCTTTCACTTCCTGTACATTTCCCTCTTTTCTCTCCATTTAAGCTGCAGATCCTTGCACAGCCACGACGATTGCCTGCCTCCCCTGCTCGACTTCATTTGCTGGGGGACAGAGAGCCATTGCACAAATATGCTCCTTCTGGACTGTGTTAAGTCTCCAGATATAAGCATTTTGCTCTATTCCATGAACGCATTCCCTTGCTGTGCTTGTGTCTATCAGAATCACAGCTGATTAGAATCACAGTGATCAGTCTGATGGGAGAAGATTCAATGAAGAAAACTCACGCTGATATACAGCCCAGTGGAAGTAATTATTGTTTTGGAAACAAATTTCTGAGTGTGTAATGAAACGATCAGAGAAAGAAGTCAGCACAGGCAGAGCACAGGAAGGTCAGCTCTTGCTTTATATAAAGCAGTGTGAAATACAGACTCTCCTGAGATTATGCAGAGGAGAGGAAATCTGAAGGAAAAGACACCATACAGAAAATAATTTTTTCTTATATCAGAAGGCATTTTATTTTTTAAAAAATCTTATATTGGTATCTGCCAAGCAAAAAGTTCCAGTGTAAACTATAATTTGTTAAAAAATCAGTGTTCTATTATTTGACTTGAGGATGTGGAAAGAGCTTTTACAGCTTTTATACAATAGTAGATACCTTTCTTGCTCCAAGTTCTACTAACTGCAGAAGTGGGAAAATTGGTCATCTACTTCAAGCCTTAATATCTTAGTCACTGACTTATAAAACTGAACAGGATGACAAAAGTACCTGTATCGATATTGGATTAGTTTTCAGTCCAGCTACAGAGATGTATAAGCTTACCAGTAATTCGATTTTCAATTTCCCCTTGCATCTGTAGGGAGTCCACATAAATGGTCCTGTTTCCAATGATTCGTGCACATGCAATTCCCCTGTATGGTTGACAGAAACCATCTTCATGGTAATCTTCTCTGCAGAAGACAAGTTAGGAACGTATAAGCAGATGTCTAGGAATGCATAACACAGTAATTTTTTATATATTCTTATAAAAGGAGAGAACCCCATAAGATTATAAATTTGAAACTGTTCAATTTCCCAAATGAAACTTTCTTCTCCAGTGCTGTTTTCGCTATCTCAGAAGTATTAACGAGGCACCTTGTAAAAAGAAAAAAAGTGAAACAAAAACTGAGATTAATTTAAACTTCATATACTAATAGTAATGGAATTTGACAGATGAATCTACTAAAAAGCTGCTAGACTGAGACAACAAAACAGATGTTTTTACGTGTCCCCATTCACTTTTGCCATCTAACTGCATCCAGTACAACCAGGCAAAAAGTTGGTTCTCTTCTCCTACCCCACTCTCTCCTTTTCTTCTTTCCTGATGTAGTGAAGGGCAGAAGAGACCTTGCCAAACTTTAATTAAAATAAGGAAAAATCCAAACTCTGAGTTAGGTGAACTATGAAGAATGAAAAGTAATCAAGGTTTCCTCCTCTCTCTGGACAGAATCAATTGCCAAATTCCTCTTCCTACATATAATTTAATTCAATTGAGTTAGTTTGTAAGCCAAATTCAACTCCTTACATCACCATAAATACTCTGGCATAAAAGAACTAGCTCTAAGCCTTGTTGTTCAACACAGCATCCTCAAAGCCCAAGTAAATTATACAGAGCTGATGTGTAGATCATAACTATTTGAGTACTGCAAAAGGACCCTTGTGAAGGAACTCTCAGAGTGAATCTTCACAACACCATGCATTTCCTCTGGTATGGCACAGCCAGTGTGCTAGGATTCACTAGCTTGAGTATTTCCTATGACTCACCACACAGTGTGATGAAAAAAGCATAAAACATTGTCTAGAAAATGATCAATTCTAGGACACCCCTCATCTTTCCTAAGAGTCAGTTCAAACATCTGAGGTACTCCTCTAATACCAGCAATATTTGAAGTATCACATCAATACTCTTCTGCACTTTGTATGCTATTTAAAATATCTTCAGATATTATGTGTTTTGGCTACACATATTTCCATTTCTCTTACAAATATCTTCATCTTTCCTGCTCATCATGTCACATGAGCAGAACCAGGAAATCAGTGAAAATGCATAAAACCCTCAGCTGGGCCATATCTTCACTACAACCTGCTGTCCAACAACAGGTAATCACGATAAGCATCATCATCCAACACCTACCCAATGCTGAGTGCAGCTATCATTTCCAGTATCTTACTCTGTTTTAGAATCTTCCTTTGCTTTTTTTTTTCCTCTCTCCACTATGGTTCCCTGGTAAAGCTCTTCAGGTAAATGACACCTCTATTTCTGAAGTTATAAACTCCCTGGATGTGAAAGGGTGGGCAGGGCTGTCCACATAGGATAGGCAAAAGCTGGGATCATTAGTTAACACCTGAGCAGCTATTCCCCCTTTTCTCCTGGAAAGACGATGACCTTACCCATCATACATGCTGATTTACTATAAGAAGTGCCTCATGTAGTTTTTTGTCCCTTATTTCCCACTACAGTATGATTGTTACTTATTAAAAACCATTCTGTCTGAAAAAGTTTAAACAAATTCTGCTTGCAGAAAGAGGCAATTTGTATATTACAGTGGATGAAGAAAAGGAGGTATCTTTCAGGATCAATTAATTGCCACAACATAATTCTTTCACACTCATAAAAAAAAAACTCTAATTTTGCAACAACTGCAACATGCCTGAGGGGACAAAAATCTCAAAGTGATTTCTCTGTGCCTGCTTCATGATCCTTAACCATCTCAATAGGAAATAAGCAATTCCCATAATGAGCTGAATGAATATTTAACCTATTCAACCTCTTTCTCGAGAATAAATTCAAACTGTTACCCTGCATAACAAAGTTAGCAATGTATCTAAGTGAAACTGTACCTCACACATTAGCTCTCAGGGAAGGCTTCTCTTACCGGCACAAAGTAAAATAAAATAAAATAAAATAAAATAAAATAAAATAAAATAAAATAAAAATCTGTAAAAGCTAGCATGGGTTTGGTGACAAAGGCAGTACGATCCCTTACTTAGCTCAGTTTATTTATTTCTGTCAAGAACTTCTAAATGCAGCTTAGATACTATATATAAACACATATGCTCCCTTCTCTCATGATACAGTTAACTGCTGATTAAACTGAACTGGATATGACCATTACTATGGATGCAAGCAAAAGTAAACAGTAATCTGATGTCAGATACTCTGTCTGTAGCAGAGTTCTTGCTCTATGTGTGTCTTAGCCAAGTCAGAGTTGCCAGTGAGTAGTACATGGTCAGTACTAATAATAAAGTGAAGAAGAGTTACGCCAGTCTTCTGAGCAAAATAGCTGATTTTGAGAAAGCTGTAGTAATGACAGAAAACAGTCTCCTTGCAGATTGCTCTTTCCCTCTGCAACTCAGCACATGGCAAAATGTTTCTGCAGCAAAAAGCAAGGTATAGGAAATTTGATAAAATAGTGCAGGAGAAGCAGCATGCTCAGTTCAAACAGGCGGCTTTGGAACCATATGTCTTTTGATTTGTGCTCTAAATAATATGCCAGCAATTCAGCTGCTGATTAGAGAAGGAGTTTAAAGCTGCTGAAAATAGGCAGAAATACTGACTTTTCAATTTCCTGATCCTTGAGCTTTGAAGTCTGCTCTGATCAAGAACCCTGGTTCTTCCTTCTAAAACCCCAACTTCAATTAGGATGAGTGCCATCCACTAGTTTTTCAGGCTCAGAAAGTTATCTTATGCCAGAACAATAAAGTTAAAAAATAGGTTTTCTAATATAAAGCAGGAAAAAAAAAAAAGGAAAAAAAAAAAAAAGTAGTATCAGTGTTTTTATGTACAATACAAGGTCTATCTAAGGTTAATCTTGTTTAACATGTCTGGAAACATGAAAAACAACTGAGCACAGGTAAAATATCTACATGTTCCTTATCTCACACACACACTCCACCACACAATTGAAAACAGTGTGCTTAGGAGGAGAAGCAGAAGAAATCTGTATAAAATGGAAAACTGAACAGACAAGCAGTGAAAAAGAATGATGAAGGCTTAGTGCTGCAGTGCCTGTCTAATCTCCTCACAGTGACAGAAACTGTGACTTTCATGTACATGTGGGTCTGTAGGAGAGGTATGGAAAGACCTGTGAATTGGAATAGAACACAGAATGCGGTTGAGAATCTCTCAATATAGAGATTTCCTATGAATGATTTGAATCCAGGCCTGTTGCTTTTACGTTGTCAGGAGATGAGACAGATGTTCCGGTGCGGAACTAGTTCTCTGCTCAGATGCCCCTGAGGACCTGAGGTCGGGACGTAACAAACAGCAGCTTGGCCTCATATAGTTAGAAAGAAATGTTATTCAGGACTAATGGCTTTCTTTACCTATAAACTTTATCATGTAACAACTGTTACAAAATAGAAGGTGAAGATGTCCTCCAGAAGCACACAGAGACAAGTCCAGGGGGGCTACACGTATTGCAAAAATTAAAGAGCATTGCTAACCCCTTGCAGTAAGCATTATTTTAATTTCAGGTGACACAGAACGAACACTCAACAAAAGACTATGAAAGAAAACACCTAGGAAACAAAGAGGCTTTTCTGAACGGAAAGTCTCATAAGCTGAAAGAATACATCTGGGTATAATACACAACATGACATCTATGTAACACAATCTATTGTATGCAATTGCCACAGTCAAGTAGGCCAGAGGGCAAATGAAACAAAAGAAGTCCCAGTAAATAAAAGGCAATTGTGGAAATTCTGTTCAATACTAAGATCATCTTGTGAAGCATGTAAGCCTAAAGAGGGTTTTCAGCATTTATTTCATGCTCCTGCAAACACAGTCAGAGCTGACCTACTACCTTTACATGCAAATGGAGGAAGTCCTTGAATGCATACATCAGCATGATAGAGATTCAGATTAAAATGCAAGCAAGCCCAGAGAATTCCTTGAAAGAACGATGGTTAACACTGAAAATTAAGTAACTAGAAATCAGTTCTGGCACAGGAGCAAGCTGGAGAAGGGGGAACTAAACAACTTGCAGTAAATAAAATAGTAAAGTAATTATAATAGTTGGCATTGCAATTATTTTAGCACTGAGAGTTATATTCAAGTAGTCTCCTAAAACTCATTTTTTAAGATGCCATAGAAAAGAGAAAAACAAATCTTCTGTATGCAAAATTGAAACACTGTTTGTTCAAAGAATATTTGCATATAGTCAAAAACACCAATTCATCAATTTTTTTGATTGCCAATCAAAATTCTGGAGTCCACTTTGCAGTTTTGAACCAAGTAAGAAGACAAAGTTCTTGAAGATTCAAGTTAGAAAGATTCAATACACGTAAGAAAAAAAGTCAATCTACACTTTTAACAAAGCTAACATGTTATTTAGAATTTTGAGAGTAATTTGTTTCAGTACAATGAAGTAATAAACTTATAAATTATTTAGAGGGATCTTCATTCAAACAAATTATAGGGTTTTGTTAGTTAAAGAGGTAAGCCACATTAGTGTGTGGGAAGTGTGTTAAAAAGCACTGCAACATCAGGGATTTCTGGTTTTAATACATGTATACATCCATGGTTTGTTTACACTGCACCTCTAACTGTTAAAATCTGGTACTATAATCCTTGTTATTTGTTCCTTCTACTCTCAATATAGAACATTTCAAGGGAGGGATCACTTTTCAATGGCTAAAATGAATTCACACGTCACAGCATTCACTATCTCCTACTAATACAGGTTTACACTACGGAGAAGAGAAACATGCTATCTTCATCATATGTAATCTCATTTCTATGAAACTTGCTTCCAGTCAAAAATATAGTAAGTCCATATTACTATCACTGTAGAAAAATACCTAACACTTCCAGGTCAGGTTTGTATCTTGAAATTTCTGATAAAAGTATCAAAGAAAAGCAAAGCAAATTTTTAATGCAGTTTCTTCTTCAGTCAGGAAGAATATTGCTTTTTAAATAGGATATAAAATTGCTCCTTTTCATAGACTTCATAATGTACTAAGGAGATCAATGAAAGTTGATATTACCGACTTGTGAATCAATATGAGTAGTGTATAAACATTTGATAAAGAACGGGATTTTTTTTAAAGCCATATTGGTTTTTGGTTCATCCATTAAGAAGGGTTGGGTTAATGCCAGCTGCTCCTGATGTTACTCATAATTTCTTTCTATAAGTAACACATACGATGAATTGAAGGCTCCATTAAACTTTTCAAAACATGGATGTATAGGAAAAATCTAAAACAAAACAAATCAAAACAAACAAACAAAAACAAACAAAAAAAACAAAAAAAACCCCAGCGTTGATACCACATATGCAGGGCTGAGTCCCACTCGAAAAAGCCAAAGATGACAAGGAAAAGGATATGATAGGGAAAATGCTGCTGCTGCAGCAGGGCCCTATCTAGCTGGAGGCACCTTCGGCCAGCACTGCAGGGAATGGCATGTGCTTCTTGCCCTACCTGCTCCCATGCTCAGAACAAACAGCTTCATTCTTTGGCCAAAGGTCTATCTGCAGATGATCCACCTTTCTGGCACAAAAAATCATTTGCTTGCACATCTTCACAGGCATCTAAAGATTTGCAGTCTTGGGATCACAGAAAACAGCAATCTTAGTTAAAATGTCAAAGAGACATCACTGAGGTAAAAAATGGATACAAAAATTTCTTCTGTTCACTGAAGGACTGTAATAAATAGTATCAGTAAAGGAGCTCAGTGTTAAAAAGTCAAATCTAACAGGTGGGGAAATTTGTATATACGGTCATAGCTGAGTTGAAGTCAATGGACCTATGACAATTTACACTCACCAGGGATATGGCCCGTGAATTTCGCTACCAGATGCTCACCGAGTTTAACAACATTCCCCTACATTAGCATTACAAGTTAGATAAATACTAATGAGTAGCATTTATTTCTGTGCTCTTATCTGAGAAAAAAATGTAGTAAGAGATAAAACCTAAAAAAAAAAAGGTAATTAACGTCACATTTACAGAGCAATTGTGCTGAGTGTGATTTGAATATCTGCTAGTTGTTAAAAAGTATGTTGTGAATTGAAACTCTAGATTCAATGTCCAAGTAGAAAATTACAATTACTTATTCCACTGATTCTACTAAATGATGATTTTGTTAATCATAGTACTCAAGGTACCATTTCAAATCAGATAATAGATAAAGCGTATCACTGAAATTTCATTAATGAAAGCACAGCTGGAAACAAATTTAGTCTATGCAACAAAGTAGAGAAAAATAAGATGTCAGACAGCAACTTCTCAATAACCTTATTTTTAGCCTACCACAAATATTCCCACAAACGATAACAAAAGTTACGTTTTAAAATGCAAAGCTCAGATTTTAAAGTCTGCTTCTAAAATTCATTTTATATGTACATTCATGAGTCATAAAAGGAGGATGGTTTTAAAGCAAGGAATTTAAAAGGCATTTAAATATACAAAAGAAGAGGAGGGCATCAATAATGTTTGAGCTGGTCTCCATTGAATCACAAACCAAACTGCTGTACTCAAAAAGCACTGCTTTTCATGGGTGTCAGCACTTCCAAATGAGCCATGCCCTTGCAGCAAGCTCCTGCGTTTAAAGATTTAAGTGGATTAAAATCCATGAAAATTGGTATTGACGACCCTTCTTTCACTGAATCATTTTCCATCACACCTCTAACACAAAATACGCTGCACTCACTAGAAAAATGTAGGAAAGAATTAAATATATAAAACAGTGGCAAGGAGTGCATGGCATCCTACTGGTCTTTAAGGGTATCCTGCACACTCAGATATTTATTACTCTTGTATATACTTACAAGAGGTTTCATTGCACCAAAACATAGTACTTCTCAACTACATAGAGAAGTAGAGACACAGGGGGGCTGTTCCTATGAAGGCTGTAGGAACATACAAGTGACTCTACAGAAATACAGGTTACTGTACTGTTCTATCCACGACCCAGCACAGTCACTCAGTGAGTAACAATAACTCCAGCTTTTGGCATATCTGCTTAATCATTTAAGCCATTTGCCAGGAGACAGAAGATAAATAATTTTGACATTTGTAATGCAGACTGTCCATCATGAAGATGAAAGAAGCAAAGCTAAACAAGAACACCTGCTTTATAAATTTCCACAAGGAGCAGAAGATTGTTCCTGGATGCATTACCAGCCATCATCCTCTGACAACCACAAACTCTTTTTCAATTTCTTTCAATTTACTGACACAATATTTTTCTAAGTTCTCCCACTGCTTTCCTAGGTCTCAACGTGTTGGGACAAAGCCTTGAAATCACGAGTCAGCTGGAAATCCAAGGAAGGATGCCAGTCTTTGTTGAGTATTGGGTATTCTCAACAAAAACATCTCTGTTATCATTAGAGTTACAGAAGAATTTTAAAATGAAAAAGCTTCAGGAAGCCATACACATGGGAATGTATTCCAGATTTTTGCTTACCAAAGAAATCATAGAGCCTCCCTCCACACTTTTTTCTTTAAAAACAAGCTATCTTTCCTGGTATGTTACGACTGTGTAATAAATGGTATCCCTCTAACATCCCTGGGGAAAATCTGTAGGACCAATGAGCCTTTCACAGTTCCTCTAACAAGCAGCTCCCTGTTTCTCCCACTGCCAGAAAACAGAATTCTCCCTCACTTTTTATCTTTCCTTCTTATTCCATGCTACCTCTGAGCAAGTATACACAGCTCAGCCCTACGAAGATCTTGGAAATATTATATTATTGCTCATTTCATTAAAATCCATTGGCAAGATTTTATATGCATGTCTGCCTATGACAGGTAGGAGGTGGAAAGTCTTGAGAAAAAAAGAAGACTGAGAAAGCATAGTCAAAAACAACAGCCATAGAAACCCAAAGAGAAGAGAAGGAGGCTACAACAAGAACAACAGAATTATTTTAAAAATAAATATGAAACACCATGGAAATGTCTCAAGCTTTTTTATTAGCATTATCCTTAATGATGGGAAATACAGCAGTTTTCTGTAAAGTGTTTCTTAGCTTTTTTAAATATGGCAAAAAAAAAAATTCAAACATTTTTGTGAAAAATAGTTTTTAGTCATTTCAATTGAAAATTGTTTCGGAATTAAAAATGTTTTACCTGGACAAGTCCAAAAATGAAAGGAACCATATGGATATAATTTTTTTTTCCTTTTTGTTTTTTAAGATAACAAAGGTGGTTTTGTTATTTCAGAGAAGACAGAGATAACGTGTCAATTGGAGAAATCATCACAGCATAGGGAAGAAATTCAAGGTTGCATAATTACAAGTATATGTAAGTGTGAACCTTCAGAGTTCTTCACAGATAATTTTTATTAAAGCTACAATACCACCAACTGTTCATACAATATTAAAATGTCAGTTTCACAATAATTTTTCCAGTCTAAAGAAAAAAAAAACACACACCAAAACCCAAAAAACTGGCATGTTCTGTTTATTAGAAAACCCAAGCACCAAGTAAGGGATTTCTTTACAAGCATCTGAGCGCTAATATGAAATACTCGTTAGATTTTCTGATACTTTTTATGGATGAAACAGGAATGACTTATTGTAGGCAATACTGAAGGAAGTCACAGCCTGGGAATGTTTTAGTGTTAGAGGCAATTTTCATAGCTCTTCTAGAAAAAAAATCAGAGCCGGAATCTTCCAAAGATCAAAGCTAATTTATCTCTTTTTAACTTCAAAATATATGGCTCAGGTGATCTGAAAGACAGGTCCTGAGAAAAAACACTATTTCTGTCATTAAAGAAAAGTCGAAAATAAAATGCACATTCCAAAAACCAAACCACTACCAGGAAAAAGAACAGCCATTTGATTGCAACGCTGCCATGTTCCCTGCTACTGAGCAGACACCTGAGACATGTTGGGACATGCCTTTTGCTAAACCCACGGAACACTACACAAATCTGTCCAGCCTTTATGTCGTTTCCATCTCATCCCAGCCTGTGAGAGAGCAGACAGTAAGTTCTGCAAATACCCAATCTACAGCAAACTTCAGAGTGTGTGAGAAAACGAAACAGTTTGGCAACTGTGTCATGGTTATAGCTTAAGGTTAAATGAGGCAATTATACAAGGAGCTTGCTAAGAGCCCAGGAAGACAAAGAATTCAGGCACCGGAGGCAGTAGCAGGTTGGGGGTGCATAAAGAGGCTTCTACCAGAAGAGCACACAGTTCTCCTTAATCTGGAGCAAAACTTAATATTTTTTTCTCTTGCTATTCATTTCTGTCAACTTGTAAGTGTGCTCCTTCTCCTTTGGGCTGGTCTGCTCTGAGACAGTAGCCTGTTATTACTGCTATCTGCTCCAGCAACAGAGCTCTGGTTGGTACGGGTAAGGAATACAGACCTCACAAAGTATTCTGATGTGTCATCACGATTCCACATAATAGGATTGTTGATTTTCTCCAGATTAGGAAAACTAGCTTCTACACAGGAAATTTAATGCCAGTTACTATCAGAGCCCCTGAATTCTCAAGAAGAAAAATAGACATGAGTTCCTCTGCCCAGCCACTGAAACAGGATAGGAACAAGCCACTCTTGGCTGAGCAGCAACATCTGTGGGGCTGGTGGCACAGTGCCTTGAAGCACCCACATCTGTTGAAAGGTCTGTCCAGGCCTCATGCATTCCTAAATGACAATTTCCCCCTTCTTTTCTTCCTTTGAACTTTAAACCACTTACGGAACATTTATCGCAACTCATTTACTTTCACCCCTGTTCTTTTCATTTTTCCTATTCATACGCTTACTATTGGTTAAATATATTTTTAAATTAAATTCTTATGAAAATGTAATACTGGATACTGCATTTTGCCTCAAACAAAGCAAAACAGTTCACATGCAAAATTCACTGTTGCAATTTGTTTTCATATGCCACACGCAGGATATCACACAAACATTATTACATGTTAGGATGTCAGTAGCAATTCTAGCCGCTCCACAGCTCCATAAATTAATCTAATCAGGCTTGACATTACTAAACTGTTCATTAATATGAACAAATAGGGAAAACTCAACTAGGAAATCAAATGTATCTCCTAAGTTTAGCATGTCAGGACTTAGCTCCTAATGGTTGAAAATGGAGATCATATGAATACTGATACACCTCTCAGTCTGAGTGACAGAAAATTTACAAGCGACTGCATATTGCATTGTCTTGAAACTACTGGGTATTAAGAATATGTTTTAAAGTAACAATTAATAAACCGAATTTTGTTACAGAAGAAAGTAGGAAGGCAGTCTGCATTCTTCTCACCAGAAGTGCACAGGTTTATTCTTTTTTTTTTTTTTTTTTTACACCATTCAGTCCCAAAGTAGATTTTTTTCTTTCTTTCTTTCTTTCTTTCTTTCTTTCTTCCTTTCTTCCTTTCTTCCTTTCTTCCTTTCTTTCTTTCTTCCTTTCTTCCTTTCTTCCTTTCTTTCTCTTTCTTTCTTTCTTTCTTTCTTTCTTTCTTTCTTTCTTTCTTTCTTTCTTTCTTTCTTTCTTTCTTTCTTTCTTTCTTTCTTTCTTCCTTTCTTCCTTTCTTTCTTTTTCCTTTCTTCCTTTCTTCCTTTCTTCCTTTCTTCCTTCCTTTCTTTCTTTCTTTCTTTCTTTCTTTCTTTCTTTCTTTCTTTCTTTCTTTCTTTCTTTCTTTCTTTCTTTCTTTCTTTCTTTCTTTCTTTCTTTCTTTCTTTCTTTCTTTCTTTCTTTCTTTCTTTCTTTCTTTCTTTCTTTCTTTCTTTCTTTCTTTCTTTCTTTCTTTCTTTCTTTCTTTCTTTCTTTTTCTGGAGAGAAACTTCTAAAATTAACACTGTATGTGTTTCCCTCATCATTCTGCTCATTGCTTTGCAACCTGAAACTACTTTATTCCATGATGTGGGAAAAAAAGATTTTTTTTCAAGTGTGTTTTGTAAAACTGCCAGATGAGAACACCAGGATTTCTGTACAGAGGCCATCCTGCTGAGACTTACCTTCTCTACTGAGCTAAAACAACCAATTTCCCAATTTGAAGGAAAGCATAGTAAGATGAGTGGAAATGAAAATAAATGCTTTAGGGGGAAAAGACCTGTGTCTCTGTGTGAGCACATAGGTTTAAAAACAAAATTTCTGTGATATACCAAATATTATCTCCCATGTGAAGCAATCCATTTTCTCTTTTGTGTTACAATCAGATTTTCCACATAAGAAATGGAACTCTTATAAATGATTTTTCTGAGAAGCATGAGAGAGACTTTGCCTAAGATGAGCTTCTTGCCATTTTAATTTTAGAGTAGTATTACAGTATTCCTTCAAAGACTTCAGATATTAGGATTAATAAAGCAGTACCAATTTTAAAAAGCAAATTTCCTTACTATTTCTTTTTCCTACTCTCTCTTTTTTGAAACAGTGCACTTTACCACATTCTGTGTTATTTAGTTTTGAGGGAAAATGTTTCAATTTTATCAGTTTGTGCCATCTGCTTCACCTTTTGTCAAGTACAAAAAAAATAAATTGCATCTATTGTTTGTTAGGATCATCCAAAGAACAAAATTGTACAAAATATAAGGAAAAAATGAACCATAAAGCGATAAAAATTGAAAGGATTATTTATGGTGTGGTGTTACAACATTAGCTTATTTTGTTAAATAGGCCACTTTCCATTAGAATAGTGTGCCTCTGCTTTAGAGCCTAACTACAATATTCACCCTTTCCCTGTATGCACTTAGGAGCTATTCAGTGCCCTAAGGAACTCTAATTAAACACAGTGTGGCATCCAATGCTGACAGGAAGTCTTAGGGACATTTAACTGTCCTTTTGTAAGACATACAATAAATACTTTGAAAGTCATTTAAGCTACAGAATGAAAGAAAGAAGGGAAGGGAGAGAGGGAGGAAGTAAAATCAAAACAAACTAAAGATCCCTGGTTATATCAGGGATGTCCAACAGCTGCAAGAACTACTTGCCAAAAGCCCAAAAGCCATTGCTACTTTGAAAATCAATTTACATGTATCCTTAAAAGGATCAACAAATGTCTTCTTTTGCTTACAGTTTATTTGGTAGTTTAATATAAATTGCTTCACCGAGATGTCCAAACCCAGACACCTGCTGCTGATCTTGAATTTGTTGGAAGAGGGCAAATTGGTGTCACATTTTTTACAAACTCAGAGCTGTGTGCTGCTCTTGGCCATACATGCACATCTCAGAATTTCTCAGCATAGTAGGAGGGATGCTTTCCCTGCCCACTATGGTACTATGGGTAAATTCTCTAGACACAAACCATCAACTATCTTTAATATCCATCTGTAAGTTAAACTTCCAAATTTTGGAAAAGCTTTGGAACCTTCTCTTAGAAAAGAGAAGGTTCATATGCTTTGTTGTACTGCCTGCTTGGTTCCCATATACAAAAACCAAAGTGGTATGCATTACATTTATTACATATTCCACCCATTTAAAAGGGTTCTATTGCTGTACAGCTAGGAGAAGGTGTTTCTCCAAATTTAACCCGAAGTCAGCTTAACTGTAAGAGCAGACAAAAGTGTAATTAACTGACACTTCTTCCTAAGCTGTTTAGAAGCCTTGACCAAAAGCAGGCAAGTCCCATAAGCATAACTTTTTGGCACCGCAATCAGGCTCTCACATAGTGCAGCGCAAAATAGCTGCAATTACACTGTAAAATTCAGGGGCATTTGATTTCTATAGTATTTCAATAGTATGACAGAGAAGGTACAGCTTTTCTGGAGGTTTGTTTTTACTCACTTTTGCATGTGCTTGGCGTAATTTTGTGGAAGTTTCTGAACTAGTAAGTAGTGGACTAGTAAGTGTAACAGAATGAAATAAAATATTAACCATTTTTTCAGTGTTCCCTGGCAACTTCTTTCTTCTGTTCATTCCTTCCTTTAAAATGAAGGAAAAACCAGCCACTTAACAATAGTTTCTTCAGATAACAAGTTGCAGATAATGCAGACACAGCTTCTGGCTTCACGTGCATGTCTCAGGGTCACACCTGGTAAGATTGAATATTGGCTAGGAGAAACATAATCTCTGCTCTGCAGAATAGAAAGAAGGCTGTCCTATGCACAGACAGTTGTGTCTGCTCCACAGTGTTAATCATGTTAGTTACAATACACACTTGATGTTTAAATTAATTAATTTTCTAAGTCCATGTTGAACTCATACTTCTGTCACTGCATAACATAGATACTTCACAATTTAATCACTAATGCTTAGAAAATGTGTAAATGGAAGATTAAAGCCAAGTAAATAATGTAATGTGGGAAGAAGCCAGAATCTTGTGTGGTACCAAGTAACCCAAACGAGTACTTCTGCCTTGAATTACACATATTCTAGGTTTTTCATGAGAAAAAAAAAAAAATGGTGTTGTTCAAAATAACAAATGTAAGTGTAGAATAAAATGTCTCCATTCCCATTACAGACAGCTAACTATGCTTCTTCTGACTCTATCATACAGCTCTGGACCAAACAATTTTCAGTTACATACTTGTTTGTGACAATATAATTATGAGCCCTACTAGGATACTGTGTAAGTGGAGTAAAAAAAAAAATAATAATAATAATAATTACTACACCAAAAAAAATTACATTCTAAAGTAGATAAGAGAAATACATCATGAAAAAAGAAGAGTTATGGCTGATTCACTGAAGCCTTGTTATCTACAAATTTCTGGTCTCAGCCTACGCAGTTTGTAAAAGGACACTTAAAGAGGTGGACCAGTAGATCCACTGATCCACTAATCACCAGTGGATCAAAATTCTCTGATAAGACTCCGTGTCTCACACCAAGGTAAAATACAGACTTCCCTCCAACCCTGAAATTAAAAGGAAACTAACACACAGGGGCTAGAAAGAAACTGCAGCATGTTCCAGCCAGATCCCCAAACTGGATTGTGAGAGAGAGGGCCAGGAAATCTGCCAAGGCAAACATTTGCTGTTTAATGTGGACCAGCTTGGGACAATTTTTGCCTCAGTTCCTCATTTGTTAGATAGGAACAATATTCCCAGCTTTCAAGAGAGAGAATGCACCCTAAACATTTTGAAGTTATCTGATTGCTAATAGTGAAAGGCACAGAAATTCTGAAGATTGACCTTATATCCATTTGATGTATAAGAAACGGAGAGACAAAGGTTAAACAAGTTGCTGCAGTCACACATGGAGACAGGAGCATAGCCAGAAATTGAATCCAGACCTTTGAAATTACAGTCCAGTCTTTTAACCACAAAATTCTTCTTCTTGCTTGATTAAAGCAGGAAACCAGAACACAAAGTATGTGCTTATTCTCCAACTTCAACATGGTACCACAAATATCTATAGAAAAATATATATACTTCAGATATGGTCATCTCAGTTAAGTGTGTATTCTGAAACAAAAGGCAAGTATTTTTTTTACAGCAAACATTTTTTTCAGGAGTAGTCTGTAGTAGTTTTATGATTTGTATCAGTACTCCATATCTTAACATCATGTAGTGCACTGTGAGTTAAAGAGTTAATGATGCAGTTCTGTGGATTGTTCTTAATTCCAGTTACTTGGTCTCAAAAAAGCAAACTACAGCTCTCAGAAGACTTCATAATTGCATTTCTGTTTTCCATTCGGAGTGAAGGATAAAACTGACTGGGAGGCACAACACTGTCTATTTCTCTGCCCGCTTTGCTGTGTGTTCTCCTATCTGTCTCACCTACAGCATTAGAGCAAGGTCTTTGGTTTGAGACACTCTGTCTCTCATTTTATTTATTAGCTTCAATTCCAATTATATTGTATTTTATTGTATTGCCTCTCATTCCACTATCATATTTAGTAAATTTGTTGTTTTTCTTAGCTTGTTATCACTGTTCCTTTTTGTTTCATCCAGGCCCATCTCCCTATCTTTTCCCCTCTCCCCTCAGGGTGTGGGAGTGTGAATCCCTTCGTCCCCTGTCACCGAACTTTTCTTTCTCTTTTTCAAGGTCTCACAGCCTCTTTTCCAGCTTGCAATAATGTGTAAATTTATCATATAATTGCACCCACAACAAGGCTGTATGACCACCTCTCACATCAGACACAAGGTCACCACTCTGCAAGGGCACAGGTGTGCTTTGTCTACATAATAAACATGGGCTATGCAAGCTCACCCTTACCTTGGGATTCCTCATCAGAGTCTTAACTCATATGAGCAGTTGGACTAGATGATCTTTTCAAGGGTCCCTTCCAACCTAAACAATTCTATGATTCCATGTTATTAGTCTTCAAAGACATTCTATTTTCAATCATTTGAAAGAATTTTTTTCCCATCTACATTTTTTTTCTTATTTTCAACTGACTGATTTTCTGAGTTCTTGCTATTAACACACACTGCCTGAATGAAACAACGTTTGTGAGGCCTGCAAATTTATTCTGAATTGTTTGTATCTCAAAAGCTCCTCCCTAAGGTAATGGCAACTCTTACTTAATAAAGATGTTTCTTCCCACCTGTTTTTCCTTACAATTGTTAAGTAGACAGTCATCTGTGACTGAAAATTTAGAACCAGCATTAATCAGAGCTCAATTAAAAAATGAATTCTTATGCTTTGAAATCCTAGTTCCCCTACGCAGCTCTTAGAAGAAGACATTCAGCTCCTGCCATAATAAGCAGACCACACCAAGTACACATGTGAAAAGCATAGCACTTGTAACAGAGTGCTCTTGTGCTCTTTTCGTTTCTGCTAAAACCTTACCATAGTTTCCAGAAGACTTTACTGCCAACAAATTGTTTGGTATCTTCCATCCCAAATCCCCTCAAAGAAGTTTCCACTACTGTCAAAGACTACATGAGGAATGATGTCTTCAAACCAGGAAGTTGCCTGATCGGTAAAATTTAATCTAACTTTTCAAGTTAAGAGAAAAGTAAGTTAAACTACTGAAGTCTTCTTAGAATAATATTGTCTTGTAAGAGCAGCATCTCAGGAAGGGAAGGCAGCTGCTTCTGCCTTTCTATTCTTAGACTTGAAGAGATTTGCATCCATTGCTTAAATGTAAACTATGCTAAAATACCATTCTCTGATATATACAATCCAATTTTTTAATGTCCACACATTCACACCTTTCTCATCGGACAGAACAACTCTCTTGAGAAGGGAAAAAGTAAATGATGTTACTCATGCAAAAAATATAGCAGCATTAAGCAGGAAAAGAAAGAATTCACCCTGCTGGCTGGTATTATAGTAGTGCAGTCCTCTAGTAACACGGTCCTTTGTACAGAAAAAGGCTGCTCAGAGGTAGTGTTTTTCCTTGTGTGTTTTTTTTTGTTTGTTTGTTTGTTTTAGTTCCTTTATAATCAAATTTCTACTAGCTATTAATTTTTGATAAATAATTTGGATAGATTATATTTTCCATTTCTATAGAATTGTAACTTTCTGTAACTTTCACAGAAGACAAATACTTCTTCAACCTCTCCAAAAGACAAAACAAAACCATGAAACAAACAAAACAACACAAAAAGAACAAGAAACAACAACAACAGAAGTCCCTAACTTGCACACAAGGTGTTCACTTTGAAAATGTTGATGAAATGTTCACATTTTGTTTTTAATGGAAATTTCTTGACTTCAGTACAAGAAATTCAAGGCCCTTTTTTTGCACTGCTAAACATGACTTCATAATGCACATTTTATCTACAGCAATTCTAAATTTTTAGATAATTTCTAAAAATCCATAGCGAAACACATGGGATACGTAAAAATACCTTGCTAGATGTTATCTGTATAGTTAAAGGTTTTTATCCTGTAATATTCCATTTGGTACAGTTTTAAACCAAGATACAGTGGTTTTAGGTTTCAAAACTTTCAATTAAGCATGTCTTTTTGGAAACATTAATGCCAGGAGGAATGGCACTCTGGGAGGTTCAACACCAGACAGTGTTGTGTAGCCAGCAAACGAAGAGCCCACTGCTCTATATCAGCCCCTTCCGAGCATCTAGGTATTTCAGTAATCATTTTCCCCATTTCTTTTCTCTGGTTTATAAGTTGACTTGCACAATTTTAAACAAAATATTCAATTAAAAAAAAAAAACCACCAACAAAAAAAAACTAGCACTACCAAATTATAGCATTTTATTTGCAAGAGTCATGGAGCAGAGGAACATAGGAACAACTGTAAGGCATAGGAAGAGAAAATAGAAAGAAGAGTAATGTAAGAAGAAAGGATGTGAAAATTGGAAAGATGTACAGAACTGGTTAAATAGGAAGGTGCAAAAAAATGGAAATAGAAATTATACAATTAGGTAAAAATATACCTTTGCTGCACACCCCTACACCTCATACGCTAATTCTCTCAAGACTTCTCTCTCAACCTCCAAGCTCAGGTACTTTTTCTTAAGTTTCAGCTGTCTCTTCCATTTAGTGGATGTGCAAAATATCTGCCAGCATTATACTTTTTACTTTTCATCTCACTTCCAATGGTAGGCCCAAAAACAAGATGGCAAGCTACTGCTTCAAGGTCCAACACTTATGTTATTAGTTCAGGATCAGTTTAGAGGTGTCATAATCCCTAACTAGTATCTAATTCATTGTATTTCCCAAATAATTGGATTTTAAAAGCTATTTTTTTATTTTAACCAATCATTCAAAACCTGTATAAATTAATAACAGATTGATCAAATATAAAGTAAAGTAGGAATGAAAGGTACTACCTAAGAAGTATTAATTCAATTCCCCTTTTAGTGGGCAAGTAATTAAGAAACTGTCACAACTTGATTATGAAAGTATGTTACTTGTAGAGTAGCAACGATCTAATGTTCAATGCATGAAAAGCTGCTGGAAAATACTATGGAAACCAAAAGAAATAAGATGAATTATTTCTCTAACAATATGAAATTAATTAATGTAGAACCTATATTCCAGCATTTCACCTTGTTCTTAGATCTCAGTACTCTTCAGCTGTATTTGAGAACAGTGTTCTCTGAACTTAAGTTCAGTGCTTCAGTATGTGTATTTTAGTTCATTATCTCTTGTCTCAGTCACTGCCTTTCCATCTTGTAAAAGATCACTAAGCTTCCCGGCAACTCACTGATTTCCCTTTGTAGGGCAATTGCAAAACAGTTTTCTGAAATATACTGTGTGCAGTCTTAAATAGGATTTCAGTTACTAGAAAAATCATTACATTTTTTTCAGTATACAGTTTTGAACAGCTGAATAGCAATCAATTTCAAGAAAAATATGAAACCTTGTGAAAATTATCTAAATTCATTTGCACATACTATGCATACATAAAATTAAAGAATGTGGTATTATTTTCGTATATGTAAGACTGTTGATTGATTGAGATATAAAGGGAATGGAGTAGTGGTCAGACCATTGCAGCCACGTACGGCATTGCCACCCAAGTCATTGGCACTTCAGTACTCACAAACACTGATTAGAAATATACACTTGAAAAACATCCACGTGTCTTCACAAAGTTGCTTTACTACATTACCAATGGTAACTTCATGCAATTAACACAGAAAAGGTCTCACGCTGCATTTCTTGTGTCATTAACTGATAGGCTGTAAAACCTATCTAAAGAAACTACACAGTACATGTTATTGAAACTAAAACTAATACATAAAGCAAGCACTGAGCTCATCTATGCTAATCTTTATGACTGCATCTGCAAGCGAGCTGAAATAGCTAAGAAAAATCGCTAAGTCACCACTGAAGTCAAAATGACACCTAACAAACAGGGGTTACTCAATTGTTCAAAGAGAAGATTTTAATCCTGTTTTATCTTACTTTTCAAGCCACAACAGTATGACATGGGTAGATTTACAACTGCAGCAACCTAAGCATTTTATCCATTCATTTTTAACCACTCATCCAGCCAATACTTGCCCTGTAAATAAATAATGTTCAAACATCATGACTCTGTGGTATTCTGATTGTTCAAAATATGAAAAAAGCAAAGATAAACTTCTCAGAAACATCTGACCAAACTCAAACTCACAGAAACATAATGCTATCCCAATCAGTCATCTGTGAGTTTTCAATCATACTGGATATTTTTAGCAAAAACATTGTGGTCAAAGGCAGTATTTACTGAGTTTATGAAACAAATTCTTACAGAACAAAATTGGTCAGAGTACATTAAGTAATTTTCCAACATGTACTTACTGAAGATTGTGATTTGGGCTGTTTGTTGGACCTGCAAATATAAAATAAACAAACATTGCTCGCAAATTTGGCTCAAGGAAACTGCATAAAAAAAGTCAATAGCAAACTGTCTCTTCAAGGAAAGTTAACCTCAAGATTCAAACAAAAGCCTCTAGGTTCCCACAAGTAATTACATACTGCTATTTTCAAAACCACAAATAAAAATCACACGTATCTTCTGTCTGTTCAGGCAGAAACCTGCGTGGACATTATTTCTGCTGCAAAATATCTGCTGCCATAAAAACACAGGCTGTTAAAGGCCAATATGTTATCTAGACACACCCTTTTCACCTTTCTGAGCACTACCTGAGCATTCCAATCAGTTTATGGTACAGCAAGGTTAAGCACCTAACCTTTGTCAAGCTGAGAACAAGGACGGATAGCCAGTGCTTAATGAATCACTACAAACAAACAATTGAGTAGTCATTATCATTAAAAAATCAGAGGAAATTTTAGGAAATTGTGTCTTGAATTATTTTTTCATGGCATTAGAAACACAAGAAAAAGAAATAAAACTTTTGCTTCCAGATGGAATGATCAAGTCTTGAACAGTCAATGCAAGTACTTATTATTAGGCTGTGTACCTTTAGCTCTCAAAGAGCAGAACTTGAGGCCAGGCTTCACGGAGCAGTACAAACATGATATTTCACAAGGATGGGCTCAGCAATACTGAACACCACCTGTTCAGCATTTTTTTTTCTTCAACAGAAATTAAAAGTTTTTTCCATCTGCATTTACTTCCTTTTATTACTGGTGAATGGGTATCATGTTTAACTCACTGAGCTCTGTGCTAGGGAAAAGGTGCTTGGCAATAGCTTTATTTACTCTCTTTCACACTGAGAATTCTTAAAACATAAATTTATTTCTTATTGTATTACTAGAAAAACTAACACCTAGCCTATAATGAACTACAAGCAATTATAAAACCCAGAAACTCACCAAGCCTCACAAACAACACTCCTGTTGCTGTTATCGTCTTCATCCCATTAGAAGCCACACACTGGTAGTATCCCGTGTCTGTCGTATCAAGATCTTGGATTCTCAGACGTGAACCATAATCTGTTTTTCTTATGATGATACGCCTCGGCTCCTGAACCACTGGAGCATCATTTTTTAGCCATCTGACATTTGGAGATGGATTTCCTGCTACTTTGCAGTGGAGGATCGCTGTCTGCCCCTGGACTATGGTGATATTGTTTACTGGTTCCAAAAAGGTCAGAAAGTAACCTGAAAGGGTAAGAGGTCAGAAAAGTTAAAACTTTGCTTGGCTTGGGATAAAGGCCAAAGGTTTTTTATGAGTGGATCTTGGCAAGAGTTGCAGTTTTCTTTCAAGTATATACCAAAAAAAAGAACGGTCCCAATTCACTGTCGTAGGTATATATCCAAATTGTTTCTGATTGACTTCACGCTTCTCTGCAGGTAAGTATGTGGACCAGAAGGTAAAGCATGAACTAATGCTATTACAATTTTATCTTCTTTCACCTATTCTGAAGCTGCTTTTTTAACTGATTATAAGCTGCTATTTTTTTAATGTCAAGTCCCAAAATAGTGCTAAAACGGACTGTATGTACATTAAGTAATCAGGTTTCATGGGTTTTAGATTTATAAATGGAAAATAAAAACACTAATTTGTGATTTGTTGAAAGCAATGGGTTTGTCAGAAAGCCTTTACACTACACCAGTAATTTCAAGTGATAAAAAATTGAACAACGGGTGGAAGCACAATGTAAAAACACTTTTCAGTAATAAGTTCTATAGGTTATTATTTTTAAATTTAGTTTGTTCTTACAACTGATGCATATCAGCCACTGAAAGCTTGAGAGCATTTAATTTCTCTGTAATAGTAAAGGGATTGTCAAAACACATCAGAAAAGTATCCACCTGTCACCTTAATGTTTGCTCTGATGAATTTATACTATCTGGACACTGCATTAGATGCACTTCATATTGCACTTCATAATTATGTCAACTGAATCTAAATAAAAGTTAACTTAGATAAATGTCTACAAGTGCCATTTCCTGCTGAGTTAGAAAATTTTGCAGTTTTTTAATTAGGAAATAGCACATTACTGTGTAGGAATCTAATACTAGAATGTAACAGTCAACTTTTTCAGCCTAATTGCTGAAATATTTAAACAAAATGGATGCTTGGTTTTTATTTACATTTAACATGACCATGAAAATCAGTTTTCCTGTAATAGATTTTAGTTGTAGCATTGGAAAGAGGAAAGAGGAATGTGTGACAGTAGAAACATCAAAATATTCTAAGTTTGGAAAGCAAAATTTTGCTGAAAAATTGGGTTTTACTGAGCATTACACTGTTCCCACAAAGCAACTTGTACTCTAGAGAGTATAATATGAAAATACAATGTAGACAAGTGTGAATTTAATATGTCAGTACACAAAAAATTAAGTAAGATCCAAATATATTTCTATTCTCTACACAGCACTGCTAAGGAGAAATATTTTGTTAGCTTTTTCCTTATAAATATTTTTTTCTTTCTGTGTGTAATCTTACATTAATTTTCCCCATTTTGATTGAACACAGAATATATATATATTTAGGCATAGTTTTTAAAAAAGGGGGCAGAAGAGATAAAAACTACAATGAATGCTTTCTGCAAGGTCTTTCCTATCATTTCTTGTGGTTCACAGTCCACAGCTGCAGTTAGAGTTACTAGAATTATATTCTGGCAGGTAAGAGGAAAACAAACTACCTCCTGTCTTACAACAAATTATCCTGCCTGTTACAGGCAACAGAAAAAATTTACCAAAACTATAAGCCAACAATTGACATGCATAAGCATTTCTATACACAAGACTCCACGATCCCTCACAAAGCAGAAAAGGGTTTTCCATAGCTATTTCATTTTTAGTTCATTATTTAAAGAGTGCAAAAAAATATTCTGTTAATTTTTCATAACCTGTAGCAGTTTATTTTCAAACAACACAGCTGAGGCAGGGTATGTGTGCAGGAACACAAAAGTCAATTTGCAGTAATTTGAAAAATGTTCAAAAGAAGTCAGTTTGTGGTAACTTGAAATACATTCGAAAGTGAATTGACACAGACAATAGCAAGACAGAAGAATAAATATATGAAAAGAAATGGAAAAGTGAGTGAGTAAAAAATTATTCTAATTCTAACAAAAAACTAACAACACAGAAGAACGTGAAAGTACAATGACGTCCAGTCATACCAATGGTAGTGTGCTCTTGGGTGGAAGAAGATTGGAGTCAACAACACAAGGCCACAAGAGCATCAACTCAAGGAACAGCTCAGTGCCCACAGAGGTGTCTGAATATACACATACAAATGAAGAAGATTCTTAGATGTAGCCAGTACGAGGTACAATTTCTTAGCCTGAAGTTACTCCTGATTACAAAGAAGTGAAAGAGGCAAAAAGAATGCTTTCCGTGATGATGGGGCCAGTTGAGGACTGTAAACAAACTGCTCAGTGAGTGTTCTCTGCTTCTCTACACGTTCCTCTGCTTATTTGCTGCACTTTTTGTTCCTAACACACAGGGATATGAAAAGTCTGCAATATTCTTGTGCTGTGGTCAACTTTTGTGTTGATAGACGGCTTATAGTTCGCTTAAACATGTATCACCATATCACTTTTCCTGACTTAACCTGAGTTGAGTCTTCTGCTCAGAACAATTATGGATATTATGTTTAAATTAATCCAGCTGAAAACAGGTAGTAAATTTAATTATTAGGATCAAGAATTATTGCTAATTCAAGACTAAGTCAATACCAAACCTTGCTGTTATTCCAATTAAACTGGGATTGTTGGAGGAAGCAATCTGATACATAACTTAAGCAATACAAAATATTTCATATACATTTATGAGTAAGATGCCATTAATAATTCGAACAAAATTATTACCACCAAAATCAATGATTTATGCCAAAATCAAAGATTTATGAACTAATTCAAATACGTTGTGATTGGATGCACTTCCCCTGAAGTCAGTGTAATCCACCTCCTAAAGATCAGAATTTGGATTTAGCTCATTATTGCTCCTACCAATTATATTTTGTGCAGTGTTTTAAATTATCCTGTTATTACAAATGAAGTAATAAATATTTTAACCTGAGTTTTGAAGCAATTATGTTTTCATCAAAATTCCGTGGAGAAGCTTGGGAGCATTAGAGCAACACCTACCCACTGCCTCTGTCAGTATCCTTAAGAGCATACTGTTTCAGCTTCATTTCCTCTTTGAAAAATGATGCTGAAGTCTGGCATTTGTACTTACAGAATCTGAAGTGACTGAGTGGGCAGCCATTACTAATGCTGTCCTGTTATTTGACACTGACTTCAAATAATACAAAATTGCAGATCTTCCAAACTCAGTGAAAATTTTTACCAATCATATTCTAAAGAACATTTTCCTTATTTAATTTCTGCAGTGATAATTAGCAGTTACTTTTTGTGATGCATGCCACATCACATTCACAATTTGATGCAATGGTTTCGGAAAAAAACAAACTAGTTCCCAGGCTAAAACAGTTGGTTCTAAAACCAACTTCTAAATATCTTTAGTTATTCTAGATCAAGTTCTGGCTTAGATAACTTTGACGAGAGCTCTATTTTTTGTTAATTTCATTTTTCCTTCTCCCTATGTAGGTTTAAAAAACAATCAGGCGTTACTAATTTTGAAACCAGCTTCATGATCATCTCTACGAGTAGCAATTACCAACAATTTGTAACTTGTTGTTTCAGAAATTCTCAATCCAGTTAAGTCTCATATAATGTACTTATCAATATTATCTTCCAAATCATAGAAGCACAGAATCAAAAGGTTGGAAAGCACCTACGAGATTATCTAGTCCAACTGTACTCCCATTACCATTACTAAACCACTGAGCTACTAAACCATATCTTGTATATCGTCTGGATGACGTGCTGTGTGATTTGGTTTAGTGCTAGTGGTGGCAATGGTGATGAGGAGACGGTTGGACTGGATGATCTTATAGGTCTTTTCCAACCTTGTGATTCTATAATTCTATGATTGTAGCTCCTCATTCAGGCACCTCTTGAACACTGCCAGGGACAGTGACTCCACTACCTTCCTGGGCAGCCATTCCAGTGCCTGACCACTCTCTGAGAGAAAAAGTTCTTCCTCATATCTAATCTAAATCTCCCTTGATGTAACTTGTGGCTATTTCCTCAGGTCCTGTTTGTTGCCTGTGAGAATAGGCCAAATCCCTCCTCATCACAGCCTCCCTTCAGGAAGTTGTAGAGTGCAATGAGGTCTCCCCTGAGCCTCCTCTTCTCCAGAGTGAACAATCCCAGCTCCCTCAGCCTCTCCTCATAAGACTTGTGCTCCAGACCCCTCACCAGTTTCTTCGCCCTTCTCTGGACACGTTCCAGGGCCTCAATGTCTTTCTTGTAGTGAGGGGCCCAAAACTGAACACAATACTCAAGGTGCTGCCTCACCAGTGCTGAGTACAGGGGATGATCACCTCCCTGCTCCTGCTGGAAACACCACTTCTAATGCAGGCCAGGATGCCGTTGGCCCTCTTGGCCACCTGGGCACACTGTCGGCTCATGTTCAGCCGAGCATCAACCAACACCACCAGGTCCCTTTCCTCTTCACAGTCATCCAGCCACTCTGCCCCAAGCCTGTAGCACTGCATGGGGTTGTTGTGGCCAAAGTGCAGGACCTGGAACTTGGCCTTGTTGAACCTCATCCTGTTCACCTCAGCCCAGCGATCCAGCTTATCTAGATCCCTCTGAAGGACCTCCTAATAGAAACTAAAGAAAGAAAAGCTTAAGTGTCTTGCCCAAATTCGCAGAATGTCCAATTAATGATAGAAATAATGAAAAATCTGAGTAATAATTTTCTAGATACAAGAAAAAAAAAAGCAAAACTGCATAAAATACAGAACATTTTTCAGATTAACATCGTAAGACTTATCAGTTTTCAGAACTATTAGAAATATATATAATATCATTTGCTTAAAAAGAAATGTGGCATTTTCATTCCTTCAGCTCTTTATTTTTCCTTTATTTCTGCCTATCCACTGTTTTCATTTTTACCCTCACTTAACTCTTCTCTCTTTTTAAAATTAAAAGAACTTCTGCTTTCTCACTGCAATTTTTTCAACTGACAGCCTTTTATGATGGCATTTTATTTTGAACATTAATAAAATTTTATGTATTTCCAACACATTCTTTTTTTCAAAGTAACTCAAGTTTTCATTTGATTCTAATTCCACCATCTCCAATAAGATGGGCATAATTTTTCAGCAAAAAAAAAAAAACAAAAACACCCTCATACTTTAGCTTACATAATGACAGTGCTCTAAATTCAGAAGTATAAGGACTAACTTGAAGATGATGACACCACTCTCCAAGATACTGCATTGTGAATACAGTAATAAGTGTATTCATAGAATTGACAGGTAATCTATGAAGAAAATGAAACACTTGCAGAATGTTTTGGGTTTATATAATATCAGAATACTGAGAGAAAACAAAAATGAAAGTTGCTGAAATAGAGAATTTCTTTCCAGAGATATATACAGCAATATTATTAAAAGTAAAAGAGTTTAGGGGACACGTATCACACCATCACACCTCAGTGGATGGCTGGAGTCCAGTACAGTGGTTCCTTTCACACGTAGATCATGACTGGAAAAACACTGAGAAGTAAGTCTTAGCTCAGGGAGATGGAGAAGCCTAAGATTCCTGATTTCTTGCACAGACCATTTTCCTAAGTACGAAGCAGTCTTCTCAGTTGGTTGCCCTTTAATGACAGTACAAGGATGAGCAAATCACTACAGTATGTTGGAGCTGGATTAGGAAATGTAAGGAATGTTGGCGTGTCTCCCAAAATACGTGAGTAATTAAGGAGACTACACTGAGCTGTACATTGCCATATGTTTCCAGATGAATTGATACCTTTCCAGCCCAATTTAATCTCACTATATGCACCCTGTTTTCCTTAACCTGTATGATCTCAATATACAAAAATTCAGCCATGAACATGTAAAATAAAGTGATTTGTATCACATACATTTTTAGACAAGCATCTAGATGCTTCAGAAGTACTTTGGAACAGGTTGCAGCCAATTCAGTGATGAACTGGAATTGTCACTGAAATATTTCCATAATTTCAACATTGTCCCCCATACTTAAAACTAGTGAGATTATACTCTCTTATTTGCAGAAGAAAACCTACTTTTGAGCAGTATTTTCTCATACTGGGATGAAGCCCAGGTGTTTTACTTGTCCCTGCTGTCCTATCCTACTTGGTTGAACAGTGTTGTTTCTTGCTTTCTGAACCCTCAGAGGAAACTGTAAAGAGGCTGCTTCTCCAGCCATTGGCAACTGAGTATTTAGAAGCAGACTGTCAGGTATAAGGCCATGTAGGTTGGGTATAGACTGCCTAGAGGGTCATCAATTGTAAATGAAAAATTGCTGCTTTCAGAATATGTATGAGTAATTCCTGATATGTTGCTCCATGTCAAAACCAAAGAAACCAAGATATTCCAATCATAGCTGGGATTTATCATATAGGTATATGACCCAAAATAAGTTCCCACACACACTTGTGTAGAAACCAGAATAAAGACCAGAGGTTTGAAGCATCTTATGTCCTGGATCAGCTCATCTCACTCAGTATTTCTGCTGCTGCAAAGCTGCCCTTACTCATACATTTATTTAGCCATTAAAGTTAAAGCTCCAGTACTCCCAGATCTAACTTACGGCACTACTGAGTCTTATCTACTATTATTTTCAGAGAGATTTTCTGTCAATTCTACCACCAGAAAACTAAAATAATAATAATAATAATAATAATAATAATAATAATAATAATAATAATAATAATAATAATAAAATCAAATTAGAATACTAAATATTCTTCAATAAGGAAAAGAAGGTCAATATGGTACAAAAACTGAAGGATTCTTTCTACTTTTCTCACGGTGCACAAAAACTCTGAAATTAATCTGCAATGGTGTTTTAAAATGGAAACTGTTATGTTACTATGATAGAAAAGCACAGGGGTTAACATTTGAACTGAAGAAAGAAAATGTTCAATTTTTGCTTGTTGAGAGAATTTTGTAGCCACAAAAATGAAAGAGGAATAAAATGAGGCCATTTCCAGACCAGGCATGTTGGAAACTAGCAACTGAATCTATACCAATGAGTCATATATGAACAACAGTCTCTCTCTAATCCTCTCTCTCTCTCTCTCTCTCTCTCTCTATGCGTGTTTTCCTGAAGGAAATAAAAAATCCTTATGATGTAGAAACATTTGAGATGTGATTAATTACTTCCTCAGACAGGTATTGCCTATGGCCTTAGGAAAAAAATAATTAAAATAAGGAAATAACTGTAACTCCTTCTGGGTAAGTAATGTCATATGAAAGAAACATTTTCTTTTATGTCTACACCCTTACAAATTTAGAAAGAACAGAACAGTAGAATTAAACTAAATTACTAGCTAAACACGTTGGGCCCTTGCAGCAGAAGGTAAACAGACTTTTTCACATAAAAAGTAATGGGTACTTGAGTGTGAAGTAGCTTTGAGAAAAAATGTACATAATCTTGCTAACAGGAAGGACTGTTACAGAAATCTATTCCAATAATGGAAGATGAAGTTCAATCCTCTAAATAAAACTAGGAGCTTGAACAAGCAGAAAAACATTGGTAAGAGGAGCATACTGAGTCTTCCTCATAAATAGGAGGAGAGTGTTCAACATCAATGAGATGTGGGATATCAGCAGGAACATGATTAGAGAAATGAAAAAATAAATATGCCATTTTTATATCCAATTAATAATTCGAATTAATGGAAGATTAATAGAAGTTCTTGAAAAATCTTCTAATAAGCAGAGTCAAAATAAGAAATCTAAATTCCAGATGATGCACAACAAAAAAACATCATTTCATATGGGATGTCTACAACAACAGCAATGACTGTATTCCAAGGTCTTTCCAAAATGCAAGCATTATGAATAAATTCTGAGAAGAACATCTAGCCAGGATTTCAAAACTTTGCAGATTTCAACAGGTTCTCACCTTGCTGAAACTGCTGATGGTAAGGGAGAAAGTAGTTTGAGCTGTTCATGCTAACAAGAATATCTGTCATTTTTCTATGTATAGTGGTTGACATAAATTAAAAAAAAAAAGAAAAGTAAGAAGGGCTTCTGTAAGTATATTGGACTAAAGAGAGATTGCTGAATAAGATGGCAGTTGTTAAACAGGCTGGAGAAAAGGCCTAAGTACTGAACATCTTTGACTAAGCCTTTACCAGCAAGACCTGCCTTTAAGAGTCAGAGACTTGAAAGGCAAGGAAGATTCAGGTTCTAGCCCTCTGTTCATCTTCTTGGTGGAAGAGGATCAGATTCCGGTGAGTACTTAAGCAACCTGGACATAAGTAAGTCCATGAAGGATGCTGGCAGATGTCACTGTGAGACCAGTTGTCAACACTGGAGGAAAAAGCAAGTGTGACTCCTACCTTCAAGGAAGAATGAAGAAGGACCAACGGAACTATGGTTGAGTCAGCTTCACTTCAATTTCTAGGAATGTGATGGAGTATCTAATCCTATAAAACATTTTCCAGGCACAAGAAATGAATGAAAATCATCATGAGAAAGCATCGTGGATTCACTAAGGGGAAGCAATGCTTGGCTAACTTGACAAACTTCTATCATGAGAAGTTTATCCTGGTAGATGAGAAGAGAGCAGTGGATATTGTCTTTCTGGAGTTCAGTAAGGCCTTTGACACAGTGTCTAATAAGTCCATCATAGATACAAGCTGTAGACATACAGGCTGGATGAGTAGACAGTGACCTAGATCAAGAACTCTTTGTGTGACTGAGTCCAGAGGGTGGTGATGAGTGGCATGAAGTCTAGTTGGAGACTAGTCACTAATGAAGTACTCAGGGAGTCAATACTAGACTCAGTCCTGTTAAACATTTTCATTAATCAAAGAATAGAAACATAAAATCATAGAATCCTTAGAATCCTGGAACGGACCTCTGAGGGCCATCTAGTCCAACTCCTCTGGAACGAACAGAGACACTTCAGCTAGATCAGGTTGCCTAGGGCCTTCTTTCTTTCAAGTCTTGCATTGGAAGTCTCCAGGGACGGGACACCAACCACAATACTAGATAGCATGTTCCAGTGCCCCACTCTCCCTCACTCCTTATATCTAGCTTAAATCTATCCTCCCTGAACTTGAAGTCATTTCCCCTTGTTCTATTGCCACAGACCATGCTAAAGAGTCTGCCCCCTTCTTTTCTGTAGCTTTCTTTTAGGCCTCTATCAGGTCACCTTGCAGCCTTTTCTTCTCCATGGTGAAGAGCCCGAGCTCATTAGAAAACTGAGGGAGGTGCTACAGCCCTCTGTTCATCTTCTTGGCGCTCCTCTGTACCTGCTCCAACAACTCCATGTCCTTGTGCTGGGGGCTCCTGAACCAGATGCAACACTCCAGGTGAGACCTCACCAGTGCAGAGTAGAGGGGTGGGAACACTTCTCTCAAGCAGTTCTAGGCACCTCAGTTCAAGGACAAGGAACTGCTTGAGAGTGTCCAGTGCAGAGCCACAAAAATAATTAAGGGAGTGAAGCATCTCCCTTACAATGTGAGGCTGAGGGAGCTGGGTATCTTCAGTTTGGAGGAGACTGAGGGGTGACCTGATTAGTGTTTATAAATAAGTAAAGGGTGAGCGTCATGAGGATGGAGCCAGGTTCTTCTCAATGCCATCCAGTGATAAGACAAGGGGCAATGAGTGCAAACTGGAACTCAGGAGGTTCCACATAAATATGAGAAAAACTTCCTCATGGTAAAGTTGACAGAACACAGGAACAGGCTGCCCTGAGAGGCTGTGGGATCTCCTCCAAAAACATTTAAAAACCACCTGGACACATTCCTGTGTGACCTGATCTAGGTGTTCCTGCTCCAGCAGGATGATTGGATTAGATGATCTTTCAAGGTCCCTTTCCATCATTGATATTCTGTGATTCTATGTGAGTCTGTGACCTGCTGCTTGCACTTGTCTTGATGCAACCCACGATACTTTTGGCCTTCTGGGCTGCAAGCGCGCATTGTCAGCTCATCTTGAATCTTATTAATCAACAACCCCAAATCCTTCCCCCCTGGGCTGCTCTCAAGCCATTCTCCACCCAACCTATATCTGTGCTTGAGATTGCCGCAACCCAGATACAGGACATTGCACTTTGTCTTGTTGAACTTCATGAGGCTGGCACGGGCCAACATGTCCAGCCTATCCAGCCTATCGGCATGGCATGCCTTCTCTCCAGCATGTCAAACCTGCTGAGGGTGTACTTGATCCCATTGTTCATGTCATCTACAAGGATGTTAAATAACGCTGGTCCCACTGAGGAACGCCACATGCCTTCACTTGGACATGGAGCCATTGATCACAACGCTCCTAGTGCAGCCATCCTGCCAATTCTTTATCCAGCAAGTGGTGCATCCATCAAATTCATTTTTCTCTGATTGGTGACCAGGATATCATGCGGGACAGTGTCAAATGCTTTGCATAAGTCCAGATAGATGATGCCAGTTTCTCTTCCTTTATCCACTGGCACTATAACTCCACCATAAAAGGCCACCAAGTTTGTCAGGCTTGCCCTTGACAAAGTCATGTTTGTTACCATCAATCACCTCATCTTTATTTTCCATGTGCCTTGTAGAGCCTTCAGGAGGATCTGCTCCATGATCTTGCTAGGCACAGAAGTGAGACTGACTGACCTGTAGTTCCCCAGATCCTATTTTCCCCTTCTTGAAAATGGGGGTAATATTTCTTCTTTTCAAGTCAGTGGGAACTTCAGGACACTGCCATGACCTTTCAAATATGATGGATAGTGGCTACATGGCACCATTCTGATGGACAGTATGGCAGGAAGGTAATAAAAGCAATATGTGTTTGAGTGATTTCTATAGTCTCTCAGCGCAAGTATTGAAAACACTTAAAATTCGTTCTACAGATTTCACTATCTTTGCTTAGAACAAGGAAGGCACAAGACTGCCTTTCTTACAGGTATGTATACACAGACAAATGAACAAATAACAACATGATTTTGATTGTCCTGAAAAAGAATGATTATATCTAGGAGGAAAACTGAACTTAATTTTACCTTTAGGAGTAGGAATTGGTCTCTCAAGTCCATCGACATGGCTTAAGGGGTCATTTGAATCTGGAATTTCCATTTCACCTAGGCAAAGAATAACAAGTTTTTATGAACTGAACTTCTGGGTTGATCTATCCCTTACAAAGAATTACGACAGTGCGTTAGCTAACTTATTCAGGCCAAATCCTATCTCCTGAGTAGCACAAAAGAATTCCTAATGACAAAATCAGGAAATATCCATACCATGTTAGAAAACATAAAATTCAGTCAGTTCTGGGGAACATCTTGCGCTCTACAGATATGGCCAGCATTGAAGTCCATTTTCCAGCTCACGCTTAAAATAAAGGGATTTACAAAGGACTCAGGCATTTCCTCATCACTGTCCAACCAAAGCAAGTCATAACACAAATTGGTGGACAACCTGGATTGCAAAATAGCATAGATCTGTTTTTGAAATTACACTACAATAATGCAGATTCTATTTTTAGAAGTCAGGCTCAGGATCCTTAGTAGTTTTCTTATCCTTTTCTGCAACACATCACTAGAAAGTATCTCCTAGAAATGAAAACAAAGTAACATAATAATTTTCCCTGATGATTTTACCAGTTTTCCACATGCTGAACTACAGTGAACTCCTACTACATAAAGCACATAGTTGACAATTTTAAACTAAAATAGGAGAGGTTTAGGTTAGATTTTAGGACAGGCTGCCCAGAGAAGCTGTTGATGCCCCATCCCTGGAGGTGTTCAAGGCAAGGTTGGATGGGGCCCTAAGCAGCCTGATCTGGTGAGTGGCAGCCCTGCCCACAGCAGGGAGTTGAAACTGGGTGGTCTTTATTGTCCCCTCCAACCCAAGACATTTTATGTTTCTGTAATTCCATTATATATCTGAGCAGGCAGAAATAATGCTGGTCTGCCAGCAGTTCTTGCAGGCAGTAGACAACACTTCCAAGTTCACTTTTCACTGCTTTTGCAGTGTGAAATGATGAAGGTATTGCACATTGCATTATGTCGAATTTCAGCAGAGATACATCACTTCTCATTTTTGCAAGGAAAACTGAAATACACTTGTGTCTACTCCTTTCATTCTGCTTGACCTCCCTTAAATATCATAAGGAGATTAGAATGGGACACCAACATTGACCAGTTAAGGGGAAGACCAAACAATGGAGAAAAAGGAAGAGTAAGAAAAACACCTCCTTTAATGCTGTATATTCAACTTTGAAATGCTTGTTTCCATTTCTTCAGTCAATTAGTGAGATTCATAACAGGAAAAACATTAAACCAGCCAGCAGCAAAGAAATTTTTCTCTCTTTTCCCTCCTTCCCAGACTCATATCTCTTTGTTTCGAGAAGCTTTAAAAAGCAAAGATGGTAAGAGGAGAAAGCATTTGCCAATTTGAAAATGTTTCAGTAATAGTTTTGTGTGATTAATTCTCATGTTTGACAAGTTTATGTCTGGCAAAGACATTTAAGAGAGAATAATTACAAACCGCAGACAGCACCTACAAGCAACATCTCCATGACTAAGCAATGTTAAAATTGAAAATCCTTTATCTGCTAAATAAATTATAAATAAAAAACAGGTCTGTCACTTACATTGATGCCTTTATGAAAGAAACATTTATATTTAATGCAATTTGCAAAGTTCCAGTTAGACCATATTTATTCTGAGTTTTTAAGCTTAACCTTGAATTTACAGAATCGTAAGATAAGATGCCATAAAATCATCATAAGCATGAAAAAATAATTTTTTACACCGGAAATTCTTCTAGTTCAGACAATCAACAAGATACTACAACCAAATAGAAGGTTTTCACCTTGAATTAAACAGAAAAAAAGAATCCTCTCCTAGGAAAAAGACAACATATACCTGTTGAATATTGTCAGTGTTTCTGGAATTTAAATTCCCAACTTAATACATTTTTCTTTCTAGGATTGAATCCTCTACACTTTCCTCAACAGATAATAATCGTTGCAATCATTTTTCCTTAACTCTCGTGACTTCACAACAGACATTTCTTATCATGTACTATCGCCAATTTTCCACACATATATACATCAGATTTGCAGTTTTACACTTACTAACTTCTGTCCTTTTTCCCATTTCATTTACACAATATTCCTATCTGAGTATCCCACTTTACTTCTCTTCTACTTTCCTTTTTTTTTTCCCTACCCCTGGCATTTTTCCACATCCTGCTGCTGCTAAAATGGGTGAAAATCCACAAAGGTGGAAAAGAAATGTCTAAAGTGTACATGGCTATCATAATCACACTCAATGCCATTAAAGAAAGGGAAGACAGGGAAAGACGTACTTGGCTAGGAAAAACAATGAGAAATGAAAAGTAATGAACACAGGGAAAATTCTTTCTCAATACAAGGGTTTGTTCAGAGCTAGTTATGACAGTTGACGTGCAGGACTTTGGTCTCAAAATTGCTAGTTCCAACAAAATGGAGCTCAGTGCTAAAAAGCAGTAAGAAGGACAAATTCAGTTAGCATTGGCTATTTCTGGGAAAAGAATAGAGAATAAAATTGAAAACAGCATTATGCTGCTGTATACATCTATGTTACTCTTTCATACATAGAAGGTTGCATGTTACTGAGGTCCTCTCATCTTAAAAAAAAGGACACAGTGGTGTAGAATGTTTCAGAGAAGAGCAATAAGAATAATGAAAATTACAGCAAAAACTTCTGTGCACCTGCTAGGATTCACCACTGAGAAGGAGGTGGTTGAAATGCTTTTCGATCATGAGATTCTTGGACTGTTGTTGAGATCCAGTATGTTCTCTTTTACCAATCTCTCAGTAAAAACATGGAAAAACAGCAAAAGGAAATTTCAGAAAGTGAAAGACCAAGCTTTCTGAGAAAAATTATAGTTAGGTTGTGGTCAAAGTTCGAATGGATTACAGTTGAGAATGGACAAGTTAATAGAAGAAAAAAAGTATATGGAGCTATAACTAATATACAGAAATCACATGTGGATGAGGAGATTCTTGAGCTCAAAATGGCTAGAAGTTAGGAAAATACCTAGAAGTGTGTATACAAGCCTCTCTTACCATTTTTCTCCTGCATTTCCTTTTCGCTTCTACTGGAGCAGTGACAGTCAAGGGGTTGACATCTGATCTGCTCTAGTATGGTTACTGTCATATTTTCAACTGTATGTGTCCACTCTTCAGACTCCAGGAGAATCATAGCTCATTTCTGAATCTACAGTCTACATTTGCAGTGTGTGTCAGGTAGAAAAGATAACCAGTTTCTGTCCTCCTTGTACATGAGCAGACAAGACTGCAGAGTAACTCCACCTGAATGGATACTCCCCACATGGGGCAACGTGTATTTCATATTGATCACCTACCACATCCTCAGGGATATCCCTCTTTCTAGGGATGACACTGTCAAGAAAAACACAGATGCTGTAAATTGTACTTTTATACTGCTCATCTACAAACATAACTTCTTTACTTTTCTGAGCAACCGAGGAAGTTTTTTCAATGAAGGGAAAATTCCAAAATCAGAGCAGAAACCATACTTAGTCAATATTCTATATTTATGGCGTGCAAAATGTAAGTTGATATTCCATTTCTTAGTCTTATATGTAGCAAATTTCAGCAAGAAGACAAGCAATACATAGAACATTTGTCCAGCTGAATATAAATAATTATTCCTCCTTTTGTTAATTCCCTTCTCCTGACAAATATGAGGAAGACTTGCTTATTGACAAAGATTCCAGGGTAGGTAGCTCTTCTTCAATTTAGGCACTGATGACCAACAAAATATCTAAGAAAACATCCTGTGTTACTGAGATAAGAATGTTCTAACACATGAAAACACAAAATCACCAGATAGATCACAACACCAACTCAGGCTGCATACTATTCTTCATGAAAAACTGCATTTCTTCCTTCTGAAAAGGTTATGAGTTTAAACATTATTCAATACTTGCTAGATTATTGCAATAAGCAGCATTCAAAATGATCAGACATCAAAACAAAGCATTAATCTTCATTAAAAGCTGAAATCCAAGCAGGCAGTTATTATAATTAATACCAGAGACAAACTGGGGCCTCAGACTCAAACAGGAAGAAAATAAGAAAGTAAGGTGTTTTCAACCAGAGTGGGCCTGATTAACTTAGAGAAGTTAAGAGTTGACTGATACAATGCAGTGCAATGCCTTTCTGTCTTTCAGTTCTTGTAGAGCACAGATGAAATCTTAAAGAACTGGAAATTGCGTAAATAATTCCTATTATTTATTTAAAAGGGTAAAAATGAGTGCCAGAGAGCTACAGATGCACCAGCTTAACATCAGTTCTTGAAAAAATAATGGAACTAAGAGGTTATTTTAAAGCATCTACAATAAAACAGAGATGAGTAGTAAATAGTATAGAAATCAACACTGTACTGGCTTAAATGGATTAGAATTTAACACAAGTCAGCAATCCCAAGTTACTGCAAATAAGTTAAATATCATACATGGGACATGTAAGCAGTAGCAATCCTACCAGTTTACTCAACACTAGTAAAGGCCTAGACTGTTTTCTTTAGTTTTGTGTATCACTCTTCAAGATGGATATGGAACAAACTGAGATACTACAATTAGTGTAATGAGAATGGTCTTGAAAACAAGACCAACAAAAAGAAAAATGAGTGACTAAACCTGCTTACTGTGAAGGAGATTAGGTTCAAACTAGCATTCTCCAAATGCACAGATCTCCACAAATGACATTTTCCAGGGTGGGAGATTAGGCAAGTATCTACTGTACATGATACTGCACAGTTAATTCTTCTTTTCCCTGGGGTGAAAGGAAACATCTTAAGGTCTTTTCCAGTCTCAGATTCTGTGAGGAAATTACGTATCGTTCTACCTTGCTATGCTAAATCCCAAAGCTTACAAAGAAATCCTTCTATACAAACAATTGCATATAGCTACAGCTAGGGCAACTGCAGATTTTTCATACAGTAATTCCTTCCGCTCATCAATAATCCTGTCTATTGATGAAAATATTGAAACCATTTCAGATTTAAATGGCAATATGCAGCCATATTTGCTTCCTGCAACTGTAACCTGTGACTCAGGTTCTAATTCTCTTTCAAAAACATAAAACTTCCAAAATCTCTCTCTGCAGCCTAATATGCTCTAATATTCTGTTCTTTTCTTCATAAAACTTTGTTGACCTTCTGTCAATTACTAACCTCTGGAGCTCACAAACAAAGGGCCCACTGTACCCTTTGATTCAGCTGCCAATCTGATTACTTTGGCTGGAGGAGGCAGTCTGCTTAGGTTGCTGAATCAGGGCCTTTCATTGAAATTTCTCTTTTCCAACATCTGCAGCCCCTGGCAACCAATTGCAGAGTGGGCTTGGCAGACCTGTAAAGGGTGGTGAATAGTCTACAAAAGATGCAGTTTGTAGCATGAAATCAGTGCTCCCCTTTCATAGTTATAGCAGATTGGAACTGCCACAGCACGTTACTTAACTGCTACAATTTCACATAAAAATATCTAAAGGTGGAAGAAATAATCTGTAGTTTTTGTTGCAGTTGTCCTACTAAAACGTCAGTAAAGCCTGAATAACAAACATTTCTTAACCTGCCATCAGCTTTCAAAGAAGACTATTTTCTGGGTAGTATGGTAAGTAGTAAAACTTATTTTTGAAGACATCCTTAAGTTCTTTTATTACTGTGAAGTCATAAAAGCTAGCTGCAAGTAATTTTAAAAGTTCACACTATCAGACAATTAGAAATAGCACAAGTTTTGTATGTCTGTTCTGCTGTAACAAGAGCCAAAACATTTAACAAGTATATTTAAAGCAAAGCCAACAACAGCCTGCAAGTAACAGAACCCACAATTCATAAGCATTTTTCAATGAAGCCAATATCTTCTTTCAGTATTATGATTTCTCCTTTCTTTATATTTTTCTCAGTTTTAGCTAGGAACTATACAGAAATGATCTTATGTCAACATGTGTCAGGAAAAAATGATCTGCTACAAAGTGTGAGAACTACATGAGGGGACAAAAGGCTGATCTGAGGTCTAGTATCTGTGTCAATGACAAGTATTTTATTTGTTTCACACATAAATTTTTATATTATTATAAATACAATTCTAAATGCAAATATTAAGTCACCTTCATTCTGCTCTGTGTGACTTCATTACTCAATCACATCGTAATATGTCTTCAAAACCTTATGCTATAATATTCTTTTGTTAGACAAATGCATAAAAGGGAATCTGCATATCACACTACCCTCTGTTATAGTATACATATATATATATAATGAACTTCCAATACAGCAAAAGATACACCCAATTTGCAGTTTATCCTCCTAGTCATCAGCCAGGCATCTTACCTAGTACTATGAAGTCAGAATGACAAGACAAGCCACTTAAAACAGTATTACCACAGATTCAGCCATAGACTTCAATGAATACTTTATTTTAATGCATATTTTATATTAATTCCATCTGTGTTTTCAATTGCACTGTCAATCTTTTATTACACAACTCCTATTTTCAACTGTTAAATAACTTAAGATTCTTCCTTCTGGAACTCATATTTGCCACTTAAAATGAAAGTTCAGAAACATCAGTGAAAAACACTGATGATAAAAATTTACTTACATTTCATTCACATGGGAACTCTCATTAACAGATGTTTTACCATAAAACAAACAGAACTCTTGGAAGAGAAGATACTCATTGTAAGTAACCAAGTTCAGTACACTATAAAGCTCCAGAGGTTATAAGCATTAAACTACAGTTTATTCTACAGATTCAGAGCCAGAATAAAGTCAAGATAAAATTCAGCTGCTCTTACTTTATAACACAGCAGGGCTCATTCAACAATATCCTAGCCTATGCCAAAGAATACCCCAAACCTATTTTCAATTCTTAGGCTTTCTGCAGAGTCCTGGCCAAGTCACCTTAGGCAAGACTGCTAAAAGCATCTGATGCCAAGAGATGGAGACAGATGTCTACCAGGATTTTCAAAATATATGGGAACCCAGATCTAATGTCTTCAGTAAATATCCCTTAACTTTTGTAGCTCTGTTGCCCAGAGGCAGAGATGGGTAAAGGTTAGTTCCTTGATGTCATTGCAGCCATATGGGTTTTTGACTCAGCACAAGAAACTAAGCAGCTTGAAAGCAAGAAGTTGGGACAGAAAAAAAGTCAAGATGGAGTTTTTAGATTACTTTGATAGCTTATGCCACTTTCAATTGATCACACATTCCAGATTTCAACTGGATTTGGGAGCATCACAGCACAGAAATTTTGCCGTCACTGTGAAGCATGAACTTTGCTCCTTATAAAGAAAGGCAAAAAATAAAGCAACACTTGGAAACAAATTAAGATGTAATTACAGCAATAAAATTGTTCTGAATGTTTAATAAAAAGGAATGCGCTCAATCATATTTACAGCATAAAGTACTTGAGGCCTTTTAAACCGCAGAAGCATTTCAATGTTATTTCAAAGTGTTGCAACAGTGAAACAAAGACTACTAGCTATCACAAACATAGCTTCTCTGTACAACAACAAAAAGCAATTGTGGATGCATTCTAAAGCTCTTCAACACCTCAGATGTACAATCATAGTTCAAACACAACCAATAGGGGCTGAGAACACACCTGCAGTAGCTCAAAGAACGCTAAGTAACATGATAATTATCCATGGTAATATTACATGATTGATTATTTTACTGCTTCTGGCTGTGAAAATAAAATAGTCCCAGCCAAAAGGTCGAAAATAATCATGATTTATGAGTGTAACACTCCACCAACTGGAAGAAATAACTATTTTCACAGTGTTCTTTTTTTCTGAAAAATAATTCGGAGTCCAAAAATACCAGTGCTATTTGCAGCCTCAGGCTGAAATCTGCAAGACTCCCGTTCACAAGAACAGTCTTAGCCCAGCAGAACACTTGAAAATAGGTTTATTTCTAAGCATGCTTTTAAATGTTTATGCTCATGTTTTCTATCTTTAAAATGAAACAATTACATTAATCTTTCTCAGTCTAGGCAGTCACATAAAGAAACAGAACAGATAAACTGAGCATAATGGAATACCAGTTACATACCCTAATTCAGAGTTGGTGAAAAATACAGGCTGTGTAATCACTGCAGGAAATAATATTCTTTCCTTATTTTCACTCTCTGATAATACTGCAAAAGCAAAAGTTGCAACACCAGCCTGAAAAAGGTATGGCTGTTATAGCAAGGCATGTGGCCCTCTGGAACATGGTAAGAACAATCAGCACACTCAGACTGATCAAAGCATTTTTGAATGATAAAAGTTCTTACAGGTAAGTTTTACAATCTCCATCTTCCTGACAGAAAGGGCAGAGTGGGCAAAAATGAGTGATCAATTCTCAAACCCAAAGGCTTGACACTAAACGCTAATCTGAGAAACTTGGGGCCTAAGTTGGAAGCCTGGCTCTTCTGTATTCCTAGAAACCAAAGCAGGCAAGTGTTCACCAGTAGAGCACTACCCACCCTCTTGGGATTTGTCTTCATTGAGTCGTGGTAGAAGACAATTTCACAAAGTTACACCTCTAATACATGACATCAAATACTGTATTTCAAGAGGATCAGCTGCTCATTAGTTAGTACCATCTCTACTATAGATATTGCTCATGAACAATTAGAATAAGTGAAATACAACATTTCTACTTCTCTAAGAGGACAGTTTTCTTTTTAACACAAAGCACTGTGCCTGAATTTCTTAGCTTTTTACCAAAAATCCTCTTTACACTGAGTAGTTATGCGGAAAAAGAAAGAATGATTCCTCCCTCCCATTAACAGTTTAACTTGTACAGATGGCTGTAGAGCAGTAGGAAGTAATGAAATCAGTGCACATATGTTTGAGCCGGACTGGTCACCACTGAGCGCTTCAAGCACTTGTGATTAAAGATTGCTGGTGGCTCAATAGCATCACATGAGTGTACCGACACCATTTGTATACATTGATTTGTATAGGTTTTTCCAAACTTGTGCAATTGAACTATTTATTTTAACAGTAAGAATGACATTTAAATAATATTCACATTTCTTTGTTTGACTCTGTGTATATCTAAAACAAATGATTTCTGCTAAAACGCTGCTTGTTGACTCTAGGCAGAAAAAGGTTATTTCTTCCTACTAGAGGATCAACTCGATCCTTCAGATTACACATGAATACTCACGGTGAAGCCATAATGGTTGCATGCTCTGAAAAAGTCCCATTTCTCTTTTTTCTGTTGTTTAAATTCTCTTCACTGCTAAAGGAGGAAATCAGTTCAGCTGCATAAACGGACTGCTTTGATGCAGTTGTTTTTTGTTACTTGCTTTTAATTAACAAAACCAAGCAATACTTATTTGCATGAAAAGTGGTGGGATACTGTTTGATCTTCTCATAAACAGTATTAAGAAAAGTGTAGAATCCTGAGGTAGAAAATAGAATGAGTGGAACACTTCCACCTGGTCACAGATGCAGTTTCCAGTGGGTAGATGGAGCACAGACCAAGTGGGAACCTGGTCACAGCCACAGAGATACTAACCAACATGGCTACTTCCACATGATGAGATGATGCCTACCATCCCCCTGCCTGCCTGCACACCAAACAAGGAGCACTCCCCTAGCCCAGCCTGGAGAGGAGAACCAGACGTGCACACACTAGCAGGCAGCTCCAAAGCGCTTTGCGTTTTCCACCTAACTGACACATTTTTCGCCAAGAAACTCAGAGATTTCCTGAGCTCCCATTGTCACTCCTCACTATGCAGTTTAATAATTGTAACTGATGCTAATCACACAATCAACATTAACCATTTTATTATTTTATGATGATTCCATTTCAAGACTGCCACGCTGCCATTTTAATGAATCTTGAAATTATCTTCCAATTGAATCCTGCATTTATAAACACCTATTTCACAAACTGAAGCCTCTTCTACTTTGTTGTAACTCCGACAGCAGGACCAACACCACTTCTGGTTCATTGTATGGCTCTGTTTTGCTCCTACATCAGAAAAACAAAACCAAAAACTGTGAAAGCCCTGTTTTCATAACATGTAAGCTACGAGAGACAACATACACAACCTGAAGTCAGGTAGCAAGGTTAGCTTATGGTGCTTAGCCATGACTTCATATTCTTACTAATATTTATTTGTACAAATCTTACTTAAAAGTCACATTCACTTCAAAGACACATTTAAGGTTTCATTTCAGAAAAGGACTCATTTGAAGTGATAGCCTGTATTTTTAACAAATGCAACAATGAGCTCACATAGTAATTGGTGGAGGACATCCCTCACCAATTATGTCTGACAGTACTACCCTGTATTTCCACTGGTACTAAAGTAGTGTAGAATCAAGCCTTTCCATCCTTGTTAACAGAGAAGCCACCTTATCAGCACTATGTATTTCTCTAGTATGGCTTGTATTGAGCCTGTAACATAATTAGAAGTTCAGACTGCAGTGCTGTGCAGGCTGTGATCCATAGAGAGAACTGCCAGCAACTGGGCAGACAGCAGCTCAAGCTCAGAACGCACAGACCAAGGGTTCAGTTAAGATCAAAATGAGTGAAGATGCAGCAGTGGCAACAACAGTATGTTGAGTCAAACAGAGCAGGAGAGGGAAACCAGCAATGGAACAGTACAGTAAATGAGAGGATAAATTCAAAGCTGCATATACTTCTCAGGCATCTGGCTATTTTTGTTCAACTGCATTTCTATTTAACGGAATTTGCATGACAAGGGATTATCTGAAAACATAGCAAGCATGAGCTGCCCTTGTTAGCAGTCAAACATCCACAGAGTTGTCAGAGGTGACCTATTATGTATGGTACAGAAGTCCAGGAAGGCTTGTTTACTTTATCTGCCACCAGTTTCATGAAAAGACATTTTTCTTCATTATAGCTATTAAGCATGAGCTTATCAGTACTGATTGTTTTAAAATGTTAGTTATTTTCAGTCTATTTTTGTGAGCACTCAGCAGTTTCCTCACTCTCTGTACATATGTGAGATTCTATGACTTTCTATAACTGTTCAACTACAGCCAGTTTTTCATTTTTTTTTTAATTTAACTATATATGTACCTGTGTTAGGCAAATTACTGCCTACTATTACTGTAGTAACAAAGTTATTGGAGCTTGTTTTTTCTGACAGATACTTTGCATGCTTTGGGAAAACACTCAGGCAATCCTGTTGAAAGCATTAAGCAAGAAGCATATCATACCCTAACAATGAGCTATCTACCGTGGCACTAAAGACATACATCTTTGGAAAGACTGGAGTAATTATTTGTATGTACTGCACTGTACGCCTCTAGCCATAATATTAAGAAAGCACTGGGAAAAAGCTCCTCAAGATCCTCCACTGCACTTTCTGCCTCCTAGGTTTTCTACAAAGCAGCCAACATGGAAGAGAGACTTGGTGATCTACAGTCCAGCTCTACGAACATAAAAAAGATGTAGACAAAGATTATTACAAAACAAGGAACTTTGTATCACTCTTGCAATGACTTCTGCAATATTTAAAACTACTAAGACCCCAAAAGCCAACCAGTGGATATACTGCCCTTGACTTTGTCATTCCGGCTTAGTCTATTTTTCTCCACTATGCCTCTGTATTCTGTATTCTGTTTTCTGTACATTAATCTGAAATACCTAGCCTCACTTTTTTGCTAATTACTGTATAGACAATAGATTATTAGGTGCTCTGCTCAGTTACCTGCTTGTCCATTAATATCTGCTGCCTACACAATATGGCAGAGCTAGTATCACTTTCTGGAAGAAGAATATCACACAGAACGTATTGAGATGCCTCCTAGGACCATGAAAGTCTTATCTGAAACACATTCTAAGAATATTTATTTTTAGTTTATTTAGTAAGTGGAAATATATATTATTTGCCTTTTCTACTATGAAACTCAGGAAAAATGAACAATATATTCCTTTATATTTCAGAATTAAAAAATTCTCTATTTTTAAACATAGCAATATCCAATAAAACTAAAACACAGTCAATTTAATACAGCAAGAAATCTCTGTTACAAAACAAGATAACTTGCCACATTGACACAACAGACCTCGTAACAGAGAACTGACCATAAACTTGAACACATAAACATGTCATATCAATGTAAACACAATAAAAGCACAGGAAAAAATCATATGCAATCAACTAAAAACTGTGTGCACTACGTACACATTTATCTCTTTTTTCTCCTTTTCAGTAAAGAACTCATTACAATATAAATTTCAATCCCAAGCTCGTCCTCCAAACTCCATAAAGGAATCTAAATGTCATAGCTAATGATGTTAAGCCAAAAGAGAAATCAGAGTTTAGTATGAAACACTGGATTTCTTTCATGCTTACAACTACAAATACGAATTTAAGAAAAGAACAGCAGCAGAATGAGTCCATAAGCAACATAAATCCCTGTGTTTAAAGTAAAATTCAATAACAATGACAGGAAAAGAATTGTTGCAAAAATCAGCTTTGAGAATTCTTATTGTTTCCACAGCAACACAACCTTCAGAGATCACAGAAGGATTAAATTCCCTTATTATACTCCACCTCCTGTGCTTTATCAATCACTTTTCATGAAATGAAGGCCTCACATTCAGTGAGTTAGATTGGCAGGTTTTCATGAAACTTCTCCATAGACAAAAGAGGCTACATATATAATATACTGTGTTACTGTAACAAGGCTTTTAATTAGATTTGAAGAGATCTTACTGGCCTGAATAATAAAACTAATAAAATAATAGTAATAAAAACTAATAAAAATAAAAAAAGCAGTACTTACTGGACTGAAAAATTATGGTAAAAATTGAACACAGCAATATCTTGCTGCTGCTCTAGTTAACAAACAAGGCTTCACTACCTTCTCATTTATTGGTTCTGATTGCTATACCTTCAATTTTTTCTTACTTTTTAAGGAAGAGATATATAACAATGCTATTAATAAAGCTGCACTACAATCAAGACAGTAATTAAACATTTATATTTGCATTTTGCTTTTCAAAATAACAATCTAACACTCAAAACCAACCTAAAAGCGCTAGCTTGTCAACTACAATTAATATATTAGCCAGGTTAGTATGAGAACCAATTACATCAGTTCACTACAAAAGTGTGGATAATGAGGTATATTGCGCAAAACCATTCATTATAGGGTACAAAGATGATGGAATTTCTGTAGTTTTCTTCAATGCTTCAGATTAATCATTCGAAAGAGGCTACTTAGCTTCAGTTACACTGCAGAAAGAGAAATAAGGAGTAGGAGCACAAGTTGGCCAACAGCAACAGGAACAACAGCTACAGTTATTACGACTTCAAACGACTTCAATGATATAAAAATGGCTGATCAAAATCTAGAGGAGAATATAATTTAAACTATAATTTAATATCAGTAGCAATGTAATTATTCAGCTCAGCATCACTTCAGTCTTGTTGTATTATTTAACACTGCAATTTTCTGAGTGCTTCTGATATTTGGAAATAGTAAAAGATGTGCATAACAGATGGATAGAAATAAATGTGTTTGAGCCCAAAGTTCATATGTTAATTCTTCACTATGTACTGCACAATGGGCCAAGATAAGCACATCTTTAGTGTGGGAAATAAGGTGTTCTGTCAGTTGCAGAAGTCATGAATGTTCTTTGAATTTCGAAGTAGTTTTTTTATAAAAATGTATTCAAAATAACATATGAATTCCCTTTAGATGTCAAAATTAACAAAAAAAAAAAAGATGACTTACGAAAAACAGTGGTATTTATAGTGCCTGTAGGTCTCAATTTATTAAAATGTAATTGTTTACAAACCCCCAAGCACTTGAAGAATGTGTAGGATTATTAGATTAGCAGAAAGAAGTTGCTACACTGAAGAGAGTGTTGAACTTTTTGTTACCATTCTTCTTTTCCTCATGGATAGCATTTACCAGAGTCTATCCATTCGTCTCAAGCTGCAGCTTGTCAGGAAATCCAGTGTAGTATATCTTCACCCTGTCAAATATTCATCTCATTTCTCTAAGTTCTGATTAAGACGTATTAATAACTGGCTGGCTGGTCACAGCCAAAGGGGTTGTGATCAACAGTTCTGTGTCTCGGTGGAGGCCAGTCAGAAGTGGTGTGTCCCAGACTTGAGATCAGTGCTCTTCAATATCTTTATCAGTGACACAGATGATGGAATTGAGTGCACCGTCAGCAAATTTGCAGATGACACCAAGCTGAGCAGTGCAGTTGAAACAATGGAGGGAAGGGAAGCCATCCAGGGAGACCTGGACAGGCTGGAGCAGTGGGCCATGTGAACCTGTTGTGGTTCCACAAGGCCAAGTGCAAGGTGATGCAGGTTGCCCAAGAAGGTTGTGGATGCCCTACTCCTGGAAGCATTCAAGGCCAGGCTGGATGTGGCTCTGGGCAGCCTGATCTGATAGTTGGTGACCTTGCACATAGCAGAAGGGTTGAAATTAGATGATCTTTAACAGTTATTTTCAACCCAGGCCATTCTATGATTCTATGATTTCAGTCCAAATAATCAGAGATAGAAATACCATATCTTCTATTTGTATCTGTGATCCTATGGCTATGGTCAGAGAAATTCTGTTAACCAAAATAATACTGTTGCCTAGAAGGTACAATACAAACACACACTAAGTAACATTTTTGAGTAAACAGAGGGAGTTTATAACCCAGACAATGCAGAACAAACAAACAAACAAAAAAAAAACCAAAAAGCAGTTTTTGCAATTTGAGTTGTATGTTCATTCTGAATTCCAAAGGCAACCAAAGGAAGCCTGAAGTGACAGAGCCACCACTATTTCCTGCATGACCTGAGGCAGGGCAGCAGTGCAGCAGAGCTACCTTTAGGTACTTCGACCCTTGATACCTGGAGATGCAGTTCACCTGTCAACTTTGTCTCTTCTGTGTGTGCTGTAGGCCTTGCTGCTGGGAATGAAGTAGCACAGAGGGTATCACCACCACAATGACCATCTGTTATGCAGAGGACTGGTGAAGTTGTTACTTACCATCCAGAAGTACTTTCAAAATTCTGATGCCATTGGAATTAGAGCCATTAATAAACCTATTTTTTTTCCTCGCTTTTGTTCTTCCTCACTTAGCTGTTCTTCTACCAGAAGGATGCATGCTTAGATGACAGTCCTTACACCAACAAACACGACTGTACAGAACCTTGGAGTGAGATACTTGTTGTGAGTAATGTTACTACTATATTGCAATAAATAAAGTGAACGTTGAGTGGACTAATACACAGTACTAAATAAAGAGGAAGAAATATCCTGTGTACTAACAGAGAATGTTACTAAGTCTCAAAATAGGCAACTTGGACCATCTTCACTCTGCATTATCTTCTCTCAGTAACACAGCACAGCAGTGTGGCAGTTTATGATCGCTTATGTAGCCATATTATCTGACTAACTTCCAGTAAGACTCTGGTGTTTCTGGAAATGTTCAGGACAAGAGCCATAAAATATGAACCATTTTGTTTATCTAAAACATTCCATGAACCAGAATACATTTCACCTTGCTGCACTCATGATCCGTCTGTGCCTTTAGACTTCCCTCAATCTTCCCCTGTATGACTAATCCATGCCTCCACCATCCAAGGAAAGCTCTTATTTCTCTTTCTCCATATTTCCATTTAAAAAATTTAAGACAAAGACTCACACTAACACTAGTGAAAATATTTAAATTTATTCACTAATTTTATGTCTCAAAAAGTTATATTCCCATCAAAATAGATCAACTTTCTGAGATGTCAGTAAAGCTATTTTCCTCTGTGGATCACTAAAATTACAGGTGAATGGTTAAGATTTTAAGATTATGACCTAATAAGAAGCACACTTGTGATCCATCTATCTTTTACATTTAAAATTAATTATTTTAATTATTAATTAATTAAATTAATTATTTTAATTTTATTTTTATAAGTATTAATTATTATTTTCTATTTTTACCTTCTAATCTTCTTTATTAATTTTATCTAGGCAAAAGATTTTCTGGCTAGACTTCTCTAAAATGGTGACTTTCTCTAAAATGGAGACTTCTCTAATGGTGACTATTACAGCTGGGGAACTACAGGCCTATCAGCCTGACTTTGGTATCAGGGAAACTTGTGCAGCAGATCATCTTGGGTGGCGAACATGTGTGGCATACAGGGGATCAGGCCCAGACAGCATGGCTTCATGAAAGGCAGATCGTGCCTGACCAACCTCATCTCCTTCTACGACTGGGTGACCAGACTGGTAGATGAGGGAAAGGCTGTTGATGTACTCTGTCTAGACTTCAGCAAAGTCTTTGACATGGTCTCTCACAGTATTCTTCTGGGAAAACCCATGGCATGGACGGGTATACCCTTCTTTGGGTAAGGATCTAGCTAGAGGGCCGTGCACAATGGGTAGTGGTTAATGGAGTTAAGTAACAGCTGGCAATCTGTTACAGCTGGTGTCACTCATGGGTCAGTACTGGGACCCATCTTATTTAATATCTTTACTGATGACCTAGATGAAGGGATTGAGTTTACCCTCAGAAAGTTTGCAGATGACACCGAGTTGGAAGGTAATGTTGTTCTGCCTGAAGATAGAGAGGTCCTTTAGAGAGATCTAGATAAGCTGGATTGCAAGGCTGAGGTGAACAGGATGAGGTTCAACAAGGCCAAGTTCCAGGTCCTGCACTTTGGCCACAACAACCCCATGCAGTGCTACAGGCTTGGGGCAGAGTGGCTGGATGACTGTGAAGAGGAAAGGGACCTGGTGGTGTTGGTTGGTGCTCGGCTGAACATGAGCCGACAGTGTGCCCAGGTGGCCAAGAGGGCCAACAGCATCCTGGCCTGCATTAGAAGTGGTGTTTCCAGCAGGAGCAGGGAGGTGAGCATCCTCTGTACTCAGCACTGGTGAGGCCGCACCTCGAGTATTGTGTTCAGTTTTGGGCCTCTCACTACAAGAAAGACATTGAGGCCCTGGAACGTGTCCAGAGAAGGGCGAAGAAACTGGTGAGGGGTCTGGAGCACAAGTCTTATGAGGAGCGGCTGAGGGAGCTGGGATTGTTTAGTCTGGAGAAGAAGAAGCTCATTGCACTCTACAACTTCCTGAAGGGAGGCTGTGATGAGGGGGGGTTTGGCCTCCTCCCAGGCAACAAACAGGACCTGAGGAAATGGCCACAAGTTGCATCAGAGGAGATTTAGATTAGACATGAGGAAGAACTTTTTTTCTCAGAGAGTAGTCAGGCACTGGAATGGCTGCCCAGGGAGGTGGTGGAGTCCTTATCCCTGGCAGCGTTCAAGAGGCATCTGAATGAGGAGCTATGAGATATGGTTTAGTAGCATGTGGTATCAGCGGTAAGGGAAGGACGGTTGGACTAGATGATCTTTTAGGTCCTTTCCAACCTTGTGATTCTATGATTCTATGATTCTTATCACTCATAATGCAGTATAATCCTGTTCTCTGTTTACAGCACTGCACAGCTTAATCCATTTTTAAAAAATTTTTTCTGCCAGATGTTGTTCCATTCAAAATTTGTACACAGGAGAAAAAAAAAAAAAAAAAGAAAAAAAAAAAGTGTAATAATGCTGTCCTGCCTTTTGGCAAAATGACAAAATAGACATAAATTAAATGTCGGCTTTCTAGAGTTTACATCACTCACACCCCTCAGTCTGCAAGGACTTACAAATTACAGCTGTCGAAGTTTTTGCATAACCTAAACTTTCAGCTCTAGAGAACCCTTACTTGTCTTCATTTATTTATATTCTTGGTAATGGAGTGGTTCATTATTTATACTAGCTGTTTAAACAGTAACAGGGTTGTTTCAGGAATTGTGCATTTATGCAGAGATGGGCTGCACATTTTATGTATCTGAAGAAAATCAAGTTTCATCAACCATACAAAGTTGACTTAAATATGTAGAATCATAAAAGCAAAATACTTCCCCTAAAATCTTTTGGTATAGTTTTAACAATGAAGCAATGTAGATCAGGTTACTTCTCACGTGTACTAGTCATGTTGCTTGATTGTTAAGATTTAACATTCTTACAGTGCTACATTTTCAATTCTCCTTTCATTTTTAAACATATGTAACTTTGTTCATATGTAAAGAACAGCTCTGGAGAAATGCATTATGGAAGAGTTATTACCCACATACTAAACAGACTCCAAATTGAACTTATACGAAGGCCAGCAGTCTGCAATTCTTCAAAAACAGAAATGGGTGACCCTTCTCAAACAGAGAGCCGTTTGATCTCACAGTGTCCAGAGCAGTAGCAAGACTTCTTGAATCTTTTATCTCTAGCACTTTGAACGAATGTTTCCTTTCAAACATTTTGTTTCAGCCTCAAAAGGTTTGATCATTATTTGCATGCAATTGGAAGCATGGACTGCGTGTGAGCTACCACAGCCCACATTACACTGTGAAGGCTGTGCTATCATAGGTGAGGGTGTGGTGTATGTAAATAAATATGCATAAAACTAGATCTTAATTTAGATATTCTTTCACACTGAGTTCCATTTCTTCAATACCTTTTAAGCTAGTACCTCTTAAGAGACTTCAACAAAGCAGAAATTCAAGTAGCTTTTAGAATACTATCTCAAAAATTTAATAAAATGGCATTCTGGATTCAATACTTCAGAACCTAAAAGCCATATAAGAAGTTAAGGATTTCTTGTTAAAAGACTGGTAGTGATTATGTACCCTGACAAAAGGTAAGAGTTTAGGACCTCAGTGAGATGGGATTTCCTCTTCATTTAATAAGGCAAGACACCAGATCCACAGCCTTAATTTACACTTACACAGAAGCTGCCCCTGGGACAACTTGCCTGGTTTTCTGCAGAAGCAAAGGAAAGTAGGCATGGAAAACAGGGACGGGGAGGAAGGGGGAAATGGAGGAAGATAACTAAACAAGATCATGACTCTTCCTGTATTGTGGCTAACTTTCAGGACACTCTGGGCCAAAAGGGAGAGGAAGGAAGTGCAACAGTAAAGCTTGGCATTCAGAATCAGAAGTCACTTCCATATTGCCCAGCTCTAGGTTAGCAGTACACATGTTTTTGTTCCAAAGTCTGAGCCTAGAGCCTGTCAACAGACCTGGGCATCAAGAAACACTAATTTCCCATTTGTTGTCTACGGAACAGTTCTTGTTCATGGAGGTTTTTTTTCCTTAGAGATATTTAGATTTTGATGCCAAATGAACACAAAAATTCACAAAGGGGAGAACTCATTTATGTAAGTGAATAAAAAGCAAGGCAAAAAAAGCAAAGAGAATGGAGAGCTGAGATAGGAAAGAAGGAGTGGAAAGACTATTGGAGAAAACTTTAGACACAGTGGTGGAGGGAAGAGAGGTCTCAGTGAGCAAGACAGCTGCACGTTACTATCATAACTATATTCTCCTTTAGTCACAACTCACAAGCACTCAATTTTAGCCCACATGGTCTAAAGTACTCAAACCTAATTCTCAAAGATCAGAAGAGTAAAGTTTAAAAGGAAAGATCTGAAGATCCACGCAAAAAAATGAGGAAAATAACCTGTGTTATTTGAAATATATAATTTAGTGGTCTCAGATAGAAAGCCCATGAAGGATAAGATACATAACATCAAGTGCCCAATTACTTTGCCGAAGGATATTTCATAACTTGAAATGCTACTTTGCTGCTTTTTTTTTTTTAAATCCCACGCTGAAGCTACCAGGTTTCCATAAGAATATCAACAATCATTTTAAAAGAAAATATTAATGGCTGAGGTATTCAAGCACAGGTGGAATGGGGTCCTGAGCAGTCTGATCTAGTGGGTGGCAACCCTGCCCAAGACAGTGGATTAGAACTGGATGGGCTGTAAGGATCCTTCAAATCCAAACCATCCAATGATTCTATATTTGGATAAACCTCTTCTTAACTACAGGAATAATTAATTGTTGGATGGGTAATCCACCTCCCAGAGTTCATTTATTAATATCTAGAAAATGCAATTAATCACAAACTGTCTTTTGTTGAAACATGTATAACCAATTTATTTCACTAGTCACCAGTTCTAAAAGAACAGCTTGCCCACTAATTATAAAAAGTCTTTCAGCATCCTGGATGACATGTGAGGAAATATCAATATGCGTATCAGCAATCTTTCCAAGAGCAGCAACAGAGTAAAAACAGAGAAAGGGAAAAGAACACATTGCTTATATCTCATTTTGTCATATGGAAATGGACTCTGTACATACAGCAATTAATGCCCTAATCAAAATGCTTGATCCAGCATCAAGCAGGTCTTCAGCTGAATTCTACCAGTGTATAAGGCTTGTGTAACCCACTTGTTCCACCATCAGAATAATGGGACTTCTGACACTACGAAAAAGTGAAAAATTATTCTGGATAAAAAAGCTACACCAGAAGGCATCTTCTACTTCATACTATGCAACTACACAAAAAGCATCAGCTTGCTGTTTAGCAAAATGCTTGTTCTTGAGAGAGGAGAGTCAACAGGTTTTTAAGGAAGCGAAAAATTTGGGGGTGAGTATGTGAACCTTGATTCTTGATTCTTGAAGCTTGATTCAGCCTAACATGCTGAGGTACCAAGTAGATTCAAAAGCTGTGTGACTGATGTAAGGAATATGCTATTAAATACAGTCATTTACTCTGCCTGAAGTCAACCAATGCAAGTATCTACCACTGCATGCTGCGTATAAAAGTTCTACAGTCCCTCATCACCTACTGTAATAACCATATAGTCAAATAGTTAGTTTGTTTTGAAAAACAGCTTTATAATAAGCAAGCAGTACATCTTAACCTGGTAGCAACATGCCTTAAAGCATTTTCTTTCATTCATACAGTTTGTCATTTTATGAAAATATATACTAAGGCTATTTGTAATCTACACAAAGCTAGAATGTAGGACCTGAAACAGAACACCCAACATTTAAGGTAAAATATGTACATTTCAGTTCTGAATGAGGCACTAAATCAGAGAAAACTTGCTTCTGACAGACAAGTGATGAATTATAGGATTTTCAGTAATCCTCCAGTAAACAAAGTTAGCACTGTTCTTCATGCAGAAACTGCTGGTTAAATCACACACAGCATGGATCTGGTACTCTTGCTGGAAAATATGACATTACCTTAATTGTCAGACACCCCTCTAGAAACACTCAATTTTCTAGCTTGCCTCTATATAAGTACACAGTTCAAAAGAAAAATTATGTGATAGAAGTCATAAACATACAAAAACTCCACCCAGCAGAGCAGACCTTAAAAGAGTTTTCTATGTTCAGGATCAAGGGCGAAAAGTGCTTTTAAAAATATACTGTGAAGGAAGGAAGAAGGATTACATGAAGCTGGAATTATTTTGCAAAAGAAAATAAAGCCTGTCGTTCCTCTCCAGCAGGCTGTAAAGATGTCTAACATTAAAGCCAGCATGTCACCTGTGAGAGGCTGAGCTCTATATGTTATTTGGAACAGGACCTGCCTTGCAAAGGTAAGCTCCTTTATGTTTGGCAGAGAGGCAACACCATCTTTTGACATGGCAAAACACGGATTTGTGTATAACATCACACACTCCTTGATGAAATATACCTGTTTCAAATAAGTTTGAGGAACAAAAAAATTTTTTATGTACCATTCTAAGCTTAAAAGTGAATCATTTAGAGGAGAATATGGACCAAAATACATGCTTTAACTCTTGGACAAAGCAATTAACCTGCAAGAATGGCAGATTAACAGGACAAAATTGCATCAGCCTTCCTCTGTCATCTTCTGAAATGACAAACAAAATTATGATTAGTGAAGTGGCAAAATACATGAACACTTTCTACAAAATTTTCTTTCTTCAGAGAGCCAGATCTGCATAAGATTCTAGGCAGGACAGACAAAAACAGAAGAATAGACGGCTTATGAATGTTGTTCTATTTTTCTTTCTAAACTACTCTATATATTTAAACATAAAATGATGCTATTTTGTGCAAATGCAGTTAACCTATCTACAGAAATATTCAGTACTATTTAAAGTGCTAAAGAGAAGTGAAATCTCTGGAGGAGCAGAAGACAAAGAAAAGGCCTCTGTAGCCAGAATAAGATGAACTGTTGAATCAGCTTTTCACAGAAACAGACGATTCTGCAGGTGCACAGGAATATTTGCCTCAATTCTAATTTCAACTACTTCATTCAAAACTGAAAAACCAACTGGGACTTTAGAATGCAGGAAAAGTTATTTTTCTCTTATAGTCCAAGAGTAAAAATGAGGTGAGATGCTGAGGTCTAGTTAGAAAATCTTGAAAACCATGGTAACAATAAACAGCAAGTTCAATTCAGTAGTATACACAGGTTACACTGGAAGTAATGCCTCCTTTTTAATTCCAGGAAAACTACAAGAGATACAAAGAGGACAGAAATGCTATTTGATAAGAGCGAACTCTCAGCTACAAAACACTTTTTAAACACAGGCGCCATCGTTAGTTGTGCATTTTTATAAGTGATGAACAAGAGCCTGTATGCCACACTTGTAAAAATCTGCAACAACAGAGGTGATCCACAGTTTTACAATGCTATGAGAATATTGCTGCTAGGATGATGTTGCATATACAGTCCATCTTTTATTGCATCAAACAGACAGAAGTCAGAAGGTGACAAATCAGGTCTATACAGTAGGTGTGGTAAGACAGTACCACCAAGATCAGACAGTGTGCTCCACAATCCAAGTGGTAGGGAGCAAGTATTATTGTGTTGCAAGAGAAAGACCATCTGTCTTTTTCTCTGGTCTGCTACTGAAAGTTCAAGCCTTCAGCTTAGCATCATGATGCAGCAGAGTTGATGGTTTGACAGGGTTCCAGGATATCCAGACAGATCACCTCTTTCTTGCCTACCCCAAAAGACAGTGCACATAACTTCTCCTGCTGCCAGCTGCCTCTTGATGTTTTCTCCCATGGGAAGTTGACATGTTGCCACTTCACAGACTGCTTTGTTGACTGTGGCTCATAGTGGTCATAGTCCTGTCTCATCATCAGTAATCTGATGTAGGATTCCAGGAAAATCTGATGTATCTGTAAGGCTGACAAACCTGCATATGGTATTCTTTCTCTTCCTGCACGAACATCTGTGGAACACATGTGGCACAAATTCTGCGATTATCCAAGATTGCCACAGTTGCTCCTAATACGCTGAAGCTGATTTCGAGCTCTGTAACAGTTCTCTGATTATGATTTGCCAGTTTGCATGGATGAGCTGATCAAGAGGCTCTTCGTTTTTGTGGTGTGACAGCTGTGCATGGCCATTCAGAATGTAGCTTGTCTTTCATGCCGCTATCACCAATGCTGAAACTTACCACCTACTGCCTCACTGTGCTCACATCCACTGTTTAACTTCCAGAAACATTTAGCAGCATCAATGAATGTCAATGGGTGCAATTTTTTCCACGTGGAGAAATTCGGTGATACATCTCTGCTTCAAAGGCACTTCCAGATGTCATTTTGTCAGAGTGCCCTGCTGCTGCCATCTGTCACATGGCAACAAAATGTAACAAAACACTGGTGGGAGGTTCAATCTCTACTGTCATACTGCAGAAAAACTTCTCATATAACTTAGTTTGCTCAAAAGCCAGAATGAGTTAGTTTAAAAACATTGACACAAAGGTTCAAGCTCTATTGCCAAATACTCCACATTCACCTATGGAGTCGTGGGTCGACATAATAAACCAGAAGGCATTACTTTCAAAGCAGTCCTTGTAAGTACTATTGCATTTTCTAAGTCACTACGTTTCAAATTAGAAAACATATTTTGGATGCTGTTTTTTCTTCCATACACAAGGTAAAGAGATTCTGTTTTACTTCTTTTCCACTGCCTGTTTTATACACAAACATCACAATTACTAAAAGCATTTAGATTTAGAAAACTTATGAAATGTAACTAACTACTGCTGAAATGTATTGTACCAGTCAGTAAAAAAGATACTGATAAAGTGCTTCTGAAACTTTAAGCTTTTGTAATTGTCAGAGAACCAGTCTTCCCTGTACACCATTACAGTCTAAAAGCACTTCAGTTACATAAAACATTCTACTGTGGTCTTCTTAGCCTAGAAACTAGAGGAAAAAGCAGATCAGTTACAGTTCTTGGAAACAACTTTACCCTTCTGCTAAGACCATTTCAAGTTTCTTTCAAAGCAGTAGGGAAGTCTAGATGCAGTGCAGGAATTAATTCTGTCCAGAAAGAGTGAAACAATTTACTTTCTTCTTCAGATAAAATCTAAGTGGTAGATACAGAAGCTCTAAAAATGTGATGGCATGAATACAAGAGTGGGATTTGCTGACTTTTAACCATTCCTAACCATTATTTTAAGCAAAAAAAGGTCATTTATATTCTAAGAAAATTTTCCCATCATTCTCATAGCATGAAGGTGTATTTTCCCTTTTTGTCTCTATACAGTAGGGCACTGTATTTCTGGGAAAGGATAAAAGTAACTCTCAAAAGATTAAAATACATCATTAAAAAAAGACAAGGGAGATACTACTTTACATCAACTGAGGGCACAGATTGTCATATTTAAAGTTTTCAGGTAGGGTTATAATAACCCCTTTGATTGATAGCATCTCCACAGTGACGGACTGTACAGTGAAAAAACTTCACTGCATGTTTGCAATTATTTTGATATTATGAATTTATTTTCACATTCTTGTCAGAGGGAAATGAGCTGACAGTGCAAAGAACTGTTTTTGTTTTGGTTTTTTTTTTCAGTCATGTTGTGTACACAAAGGCAAGTCAGTTCAAATGCCTAATATGGGTAGGTCTAGCACGTATAATAGCTTGCACTCCAAAGTCAAGAGGTTGGTACTGAACAACATTAATGAACATCTTAAAGACAATTTTATGCAACATAAAGGTATATACCAAGATCACTAGCTGTTTTTGTTTTTTGGTTTTTTTTTTCTTTTTCCATTTAAACAGTCAGCAAACTGCTACAGTTGTATTATGGAAAAACAAAACAAAATAAGAAACAAAAATACAACAACACACAGAAGCAGGATTAGCTCTGCCAGTTTCACAGATACATAAAAACTCATAGTACTGGCTCTGTTAATTTGATGCATCTCTGATCCCAGTCTGAAAGCTTATATTTTAACCAGAAACCACAATCGGTTAAGTAATATATAGATTACTGAAGAATGGAAATTGCAGCTTGTGATACAACTTAGGCATTCTGGAACCATAATACTTTTTTTTACTTCCTCCATTATCCTATTGCTGTAATCAAACTTCTTCTGCAGAAGATTTACTTCCTCGCTAATACTGTTTGGCATTAGATTCTAGTCTTTTTTATTAAACTTCCCATTGTAATGTTTATTGGCATATATTTAACAAGAGGTTTTCCTGCACATTTTTCATCTTAGGACTTAACTTATTAGATGTATTACATAGTTAATTTAAAATCTTACCATCTCTTCTGAACATCTTGAACATGTTTTTTAAGATAAAGCTGTTATTAGTATTCAAATGAAGAAAGTTCATTCAGAGAACCACCTGCTAATGAATATGAGCAAATACTAAGTTTTCTGCTGCCGATGTACCACACAAATATAAGCTCATAGCTATACATATCCATTACTGCTTATGACAACCATATACGCATAACTTTCAACAACTTTTATACATGTGCCAAAAGGCAATTTTTCTTACAAAACTTTATTTGCACACAAACCAGAATGACTTATTTTAAAAACACAACCTGATCCTGCTTACTTAAGCCTGCGTAACTGAAGACACCTGTTCAGATAATACAACTGCTACAAAATAGATAGAACTGTCCAGTTGTAAAAGTGTTTGTATCCATGACCTCCTACAGAGCTATGGGCAGCCTCATAGACATTCCAGCTGTCAGTGGGCAATCACCTTTGTTATCTGGCTATTTTATCACAGGATTATCAAAAGAGGAAAGTGAAAACCTATGAGATTGTAAGAAGAGCAATGCGGTAGACAGCAAGAATATAAACTGTGTTTCAGCTTTCCAAGCCAATTCCTCCCATCACCACTATGATGCCCATGCATGCACTCCAGGCAGCCCTGACTGCTGCCAGCATTCAGGCTTTTGGCAAACATCAGGCATTCATCTCCACTATGGCAGGAGGTGGACCACAGCTGATGGAAGGTGAAATGGAAGAAAGAACATGGCATAGATCTGAATGATGCTCCCTGTGACTCTGACTGCTCAGCTGCTGCCTGTAAGCTGGATTTCCACTCAGCCCTTTGCTTCCCTTTGTCTTGTGCCACATGGACTTAATGGTCTACATGTTGGCCCCCATAGGCTGAAGGCTGAGTAAAAGGAACATCTGCCCTTGAGGAGTAAATCAGACATCAGATATATGTGCCAATGTTGGCTTGGGAGTGATCCTTACAGTTCACAAGAGAAGGACACCTTCTACAAGAGACCCTCCCCACAGTGGGGATAGTTTTGCTCTGGAAGATGCCACTAATAGGCCAAGTAACATAATTTCCTACATGTGACAGAAGCAGGCAAGTATTCAAGGTTTCAAGTGTCTGACGTACACACAAGAGATCAAAAGCAATAACAGTATTACTGCTTGAACACAGAATGTGTATAGTTCAGATACACTGGTTCAAACCAGTTTATGGTGATTATGAGGCCTACAAAAAGTAGGATTGCTACCCTGGACTTTAGGAGAGCCAACTTTGATCTCTTCCGGGACCTACTTGGAGCTATCCCATCAGCTAGGGTGTTAGAAAGTAAGGGGGCCTCTGAGAGCTGGTCGGCATTTAAGCAGCTCTTCTTCCAAGCTCAGGATCGGTGTGTCCCTGTGAGGAAGAAATCAGGAAAGGGTGGCAGGAGACCTGAGTGGATGAGCAAGGAGCTCGTGTGCAAACTCAAAGGAAAGAAGAAGGCCCCCAAAAAAAGGGTCAGACCACTTGGGAAGAATATAGGAATGTTGTCAGGGCCTGCAGGGATCTGATGAGGAAGGCTAAAACCCGCCTGGAATTAAATCTGGCGAAGGGGATAAAGGATAATAAAAAAGTCTTTTTTAAGTATGTTAACAGTTAAAGGAAAACTAGGAAGAATGTGGCTCCCCTGCTAAGTGACGGGGGTGTTCTGGTAACAGGGGATGCTGAGAAGGCAGAGATACTGAATGCCTTCTTTGCCTCTGTCTTCACTGAAAAAGCTCCCCCTCGGGAATCCGAGACCCTGGAGGTTAGTGAGAGGATCTGGGGAGTGGAAGACCTCCCTTCAGTCAGGGAAGAGGTGGTCCGAGAGCGTCTAGGCAACACCAATGTTCACAAATCCATGGGACCCGATGGGATGCATCCACGGGAGCTGGGGAAGCTGGCAGAGGTGATTGCTGAACCGCGTTCAGTCATCTTTGAGAGATCTTGGAGGACGGCGGAGGTGCCATTGGAGGATAGCCAATGTCATTCTGGTCTTCAAAAAGGACAAAAAGGAAGATCCAGGCAATTATAGGCCAGTCAGCCTCACCTCTGTCCCTGGAAAGGTGATGGAACAGCTGGTGCTGGATGCCATCTCCAGACAATTGGAAGGAGGTTATCAGGAGTAGTCAGCACGGGTTCACCAGGGGGAGGTCATGCTTGACCAATCTGGTAGCCTTCGATGATGTTGTCTCTGGCTGGGTGGATGGGGGGAGAGCAGTGGATGTAGTCTACCTTGATTTCAGCGAGGCATTTGATACTGTCTACCACAACATCCTTATAACAAAGCTGAGGAAGTGTGGGATAGATGAGTGGACAGTGAGGTGGGTTGAGAACTGGCTGACTGGCAGAGTACAGAGGGTCGTCGTTGGTGGTGCAGAATCCGGTTGGAGGCCTGTAACTAGCGGTGTTCCTCAGGGGTCTGTGCTGGGTCCGGTCTTGTTCAGCATCTTCATCAATGACCTTGATGAGGGGATAATGGCCACCCTCAGCAAGTTTGCTGATGATACGAAGTTGGGAGGATTGGCTGACACGCCTAAAGGCCGTGCTACCATTCAGCGAGACCTGGACAGGCTGGAGAGCTGGGCAGTAAGAAACCAGATGAGGTTTAACAAAAGCAATTGTAGAGTCTTGCATCTTGGGAGGAATAATTCCATGCACCAGTACAGGTTGGGGGATGACCTGCTGGAGGGGAGCTCTGCAGAGAGGGACCTGGGTGTCCTGGTGGACGACAGGTTGGCCATGAGCCATCAGTGTGCCCTCGTGGCCAAAAAGGCCAATGGCGTCCTGGGGTGCATTAAAAAGAGCATGGCCAGCAGGTCGAGGGAGGTGATCCTCCCCCTCTACTCTGCCCTGGTAAGACCTCATCTGGAGTACTGCGTCCAGTTCTGGGCTCCCCAGTACAAAAAAAACAGGGATCTCTTGGAAAGAGTCCAGTGGAGGGCCACAAAGATGGTGAAGGGCCTGGAGCATCTCTCCTATGAAGAAAGGCTGAGTGAACTGGGTCTGTTCAGCCTTGAGAAAAGAAGACTGAGAGGGGACCTGATCCAGGTCTATAAATATCTAAAGTGTGGGGGGCAGAATGGCGAGGCCGGACTGTTTTCAGTGGTGAGTGGAGACAGGACAAGGGGAAATGGCTGGAAACTGCAGCATAGGAAGTTCCGCACAAACATGCGCAAGAACTTCTTTACAGTGAGGTGACGGAGCACTGGAACAGGCTGCCCAGGGAGGTGGTGGAGTCTCCTTCTCTGGAGATGTTCAAGACCTGCCTGGATGCCTACCTGTGCGACCTGCTGTAGGGAACCTGCTTTGGCAGGGGGGTTGGACTCGATGATCTCTGGAGGTCCCTTCCAACCCCTACAATTCTGTGATTCTGTGATTCTGTATCACTAAGTCTTCTTTCTTGGTGCTCAGATAAGCCAAATTAAGCTGCTCTTGAGTTGAAATAAAAGCATCATCTTTGTTGTGTTCTACAAGTTAATACATTTAATCGTACGTACATATGCGTGTGTAAATATATTTACACATATATTTGTATATATATTTTTTTACACACATGAACCAGTAAATATACAATTCAGCAGCTTTAATGCCACACAGTATCTCTTTTTATCCAAGCAGTATACAGAACAGCATTCCATTACACCTCACTAGAACTGACATTAACTTCTCCCAGTTGAACATAATAAATATGTATTTCAGATTATATAGTTAAGCAGAAATATTGCCACTTTCTATTAAAAAAAAAAAAAAAAAAAAAAAAAAAAAGATCAAAAGATTTAAGAGGCAAACATTCTTGGTGAATGCTGTACAACCTTAAGTAAGTCAAAGGTCAAAGCCCTTGAACTGTCTAACAGAATTCTGTTTTCAGAGCTGCTGAGCATTGAATATTTGAGACAATCTTAGTATAAGATCACTACTTTCGTTTGTAAAATGCACTTTCTCTCTCCTTCTCCCTCTTCCTCATTCCCAATTGTAAAAGCAAACCAAAATTTTTGGGAATGAGTCCCATCAAATTCTCTAAAAAGAATACTCACTAAGGCTAGTTTAAACTCTATTGCTTAAAACATATGTAACAAATCTACTATGAAATACATATCTTTGATACAACACATACAAAATTTATAATGCTTATGACCAAGATCAACTGCAAAGAAGGTAGATAGTTTAGGTTATGGATTCATGCACAGTACTGGCATGCATCAGGGCTGGAGCAACCAGTGCTGTGCAGTACAGATTTACTGTCTCAAACTGATGCTAGACCAAATTTCTCTGAATCTTTAGTCAGTAACGCCACTGGTTTCTCTCCTCCTTTTTAAGTATTCAGGGACAGGGCATCAACCACATCTCTGGGCAACTTATTCCAGTGCCTCACCACCCTCACTGTGAAAGACTTTTTCCTTATATCCAAATGTAATCTACCCTCTTTGAGCTTGAAGCCATTTCCCCTTGTTCTACCATCACTGATCCTGCTAAAGAGTCTGTGCTCTTCTTTCTAACCCCACCGTCAATGTCATTGATGAAGATACTAAAGAATATCGGTCCCAACACCAACCCCTGGGGGACACTGCTAGTTACCGATCTCCATCCGGACACTGAGCCATTGACACACACTGGAATTGATTCTGCAGCCAGTTCTTCATCCATCAAACAATCCACTCATCAAATCCATATCTTTCCAATTTGGAGAAAAGGATGTTGTGGCAGACCATGTCAAAGGTCTTACTGAAGCCAAGACAGATGACATCAGCGGATCTTCTCTTGTCCACTGAGGCAGTGATTCCATCACAGAAGGTCACTACACTAGATCAATCAGGATTTGGCCTTGGTAAAGCCATGCTGATTCTCCCATATAACTTCCTGCTCTCCATGTGCCTTAGTACTGCTTTTAGGACGATCCATTGCATGACCTTCTCTGGCACAGAGGTGAGACTGACAGGTTGGTAGTTCCTAGGGTTATCCTTTTTACTCCTTTTTTTCTATGTTTTAAGTTCATTCTACCCTTTCTAAGTTCATTCTATGTTTCTACAGCTAGAAAACAAGCTTTGCACAAATTATTCAAGCTGTACTCTTTAGTACAGATAACCAGTAGACACGTTTGCAACCTTTAGTACTCAAAATCTAAAGCTATTGCTAGAAAGCAATGTCTTGTTGCTTAAAATATATTTACATTGATATTCAACAACTTTAAACTATTCATTACAGATCTTAAGAAAACATGTCAATAGACAAAGGCAGCAACCTAGCAATTATCACTCTAATAATTAAATCAGTATTAAATGCTTACTGTTACTGAATATTTTCCTGATGGATTTCAACACATTTTTAAGACTTACCAAAACATTATGAACCTTGTTCTACACTGCCTCTAAAAGTTAGCTGAAGGTAAACAAATGAGCAAACTCTCATGTTCCTAAGCAAAAATTTCCAGGGAACTCCATTCTGACAAATGTTAGAAATGTTCTTTGCAAGTCAAAGGCAGGTCCCTAGAGTCACATAAAGAAAGATAGACTTGTCATGCCATTAATCCAGTTCTTTCTCCTTACATTATTCCTTATGTTCCAGAAACAGCAATTTAGTTAAATATGCAGTGTTCATCAATAATAGTTATGGGCTTGGGTAGAAAAGGAACTCCGAGTCAAAAATAAATATATAGGAAGCATCTATTTCCAAATTGAGAGGACACTGCTAGCAGAATTACCTGAAACAAACCAAGAGCACTTTATAGCCTGTAGGTGAGCACTTGAGCTGACTCCAGTGAATATTTACTTAGACTGCGCTTCAAGAAAAGCCTTCTGGGAAGGAAGAAAGAAGAATTTTCAGCTCAGCTGATGACCCTGACTCTCCAGACACACCTGTATTCAGACTGGGGACTATCTGTTAAGAGGAGCTCAATTCCTGCAGTATGGAGAAGAGCAGCATTTAACTGCCAGCTTTTGCAGAAACTAAAAAGAAATCCTTCCAGATGAATCAGGTAAGACCATGGCTAGTTCAAGCTTCTGATCTCAGCAGTAACAAGAATCATCATGTGGACTTCTGGGAAACAGTGAACAGTCTCCAGGTATCAAAATAACTTGAATTAAAAAAATGACCATGTAACTGGACATATTTGTGCAAAGGAGGGGAAGATGCTGGTTTCAGGAATAGTGGCAGACTGGAGATCCAGAAAATCACTTCTTTTATTTGTGAATAAGGAGCTGGGAGGTTACAGGGGTGCTTTATACTTATAGACTGAATGCTGAGTATGCTCTTAAAATGTACCAACACACAAAGATGCAGTTTGATAATTCAGTACCCTGCCAGCTGTTTATATTAAAAAATTATAAATAAAATCCAGGACATATTTGCAATGCAGGTATATACCGCCTCTTTACGAAATGTCACTCAAAGATGCAGAAGATATTTCATATCTTTGCACACTGAACAAAGATAGCTGCAGTAGACAGCTACCCTCTTTCATACTATTTCACACTAGCTTTATTCTCTATTCCTTTCTCTCTCAAGCAGTGAAAGACTGCTCAATGTTTATTGCTTTTCTTCTCTCATTACTCATATCAAATATAATAATAAATAAATAAATAACGATAGCAAGGGAAAGGCAGAAAAAAGTGAAGGCATTAAAGGGGACTTTAAACACAGTACCCCAAGAAAACAATAATCTCAATAAAGGTACGTTCACAAGCTGAAGAGTTAACTGATTTGTTTCTAGCCTGTTTTCCTTAAACATGTTTTCTAGGCAACATTAAATTGAGGCTAGAAAGTAGGGGAAGCCAAGAATTAACTTTGGTGCACTATGGAATTTTTAAAGGCACTTCCTGCTCACTAAGAGTCAAAAGTTGTGACTACTTAACTCTTCGCTTTTTCAAATACATATTCATTACGTAGCTTTTGCCAAACTAAATGAATCCTGTCTCTAATTAAAAAAAAAAAAATCATCATTTTCCTCAGACGTACTTGAAGTCTGACTTATTTCCAAGAATGCCAACAAAAATGTGTTTGAATTTTTCCCTTTACAATGAATTTTTATTCAGATGTGTGCCACAGCAGTAAGTTATTACTACAACTTTTTAAGACCTCAGATTTTCAGACCTAAATATTTCTTTTTTTTTTTTTTTTTTTTTTTTTTTTTGCCAGTAGGAAAACAATCACTCACTTCTCCTGGAATGGTGTTTTCCACATTTTTTTTTTTTTTTAATTTCATTTTTTAATTTGCCATAGATAGCATTGAGCAACAACAATACAGCCGGTTGAGCCTGGAAGTCAAATACTGCTTAGCTATATAAAATAACTTTATCAAATTTTATAAAATACTTTCTAAAACTGCATTTGGGAATGTTTTCCTTAATGGATAACTTTAAGTCAATCATGTCCCCAGAGAACATTCCAGTTTTCTGACTATGCAGATACTCGATATGCCTTGCAGAATTTATGTGAAATCCTCATTGGAAGAGTAAAAGGTTCAGAAATAAGGTCCCCCAAATTAAATACTTCTATCTGAAGACCTTTAAAATATTTTTTAAAAATCAGAGCATTTTAATATATGTAGATTACTCTGAAAGTAATGCCTCCTACTTGTTTCCAAGAAAACTACAACAGATACAAAGAGTACAGAAACACTATTTATAGAGCAAATCCAGCTGCAAACCACTACTTTCAACAAAATCACTAATATCAGCTATACATTTTTAACAGTAATGCAGAAAAGCCTGTATGCCATACTTGTAAAAATACGCACCAGTGAAACTGATGCACTATTTCACAATGCTATGATGGTGCTGTTGCTAGAAATATGTTCCCCATGCAGTCCATCAACCAGCATGAACAGATGAAAATCGGAAGGTAACAAATCTGGACTATACAATGAGTGTGGTATGCCAGTACACCCAAGCTACACAATGCGTTCCACAGTCTTTAGATTGTTTGGGGTCAAGAATTACTGTGCTGCAAGAGAAAGGCCGCCATCTTCTCTGGCCTTCTTCAGGAATTCAAGCCTTCAGCTTAGTTAGCACCATGATATAGCAGTGACAGTTGATGATTTGTCTGGATTCCAGGAAATCCCTTCCTACCTATTCCAAAAGACAGTGAGCATTACTTTACCCGCTGTTTCTTAGACTTTTTCTTCCATGAGGAATTGACATTGCCACTTCATGGACTACTGTTTTGACTCTGGCTCATAGTAGTGACATCACATTTCATCACCAATAATGAAACAATACTGGAAACTATATTCCAGTTCAATAGGTCCTTACAAACTTGCATACAGTATTCTTTCTGTTCCTGCATGAACACTCATGGGATCCACCTGGTGCAAACTCTGATATTCTAACATTGCCATCATTGCTTCCAATGCACTGATGCCAATTTTTAGCTTAGTACACAGTTCCCTGGTCATAATCCCTTGATGCACATAGATGACCTGATGGATATGCTCTTCATTTTTTGGTATGACATCTGTGCATGGACATTCAGAATATAGCTTGTCTTTCACATTACTGTCACTACTACTGAAACTCACAACCCATCACCTCACTGTGCTCACATCCACTCTTTGGTCTTTAGAAACATTCAGCAAGTATTGATGAATGTCAGTGGGCAACATGTTTTTTGCTTGGAGGAATTCAATGACACTACTTTGTTGCACACGTACTTCCATGTCAAATGCCATTTTGCCAGACTGCCCCTCTGCTGCCATGTGTCACATGGTGACAAAATGTAACAAAATACTGGCAGGAAGGTTTATCCCCTGTTGACACACCACCATCAAATGCCTCTGACATTATGGACCAACATAATAAAATAGGAGGCATTACTTTTGGAGAAGCTCTCATACTTTACAAGTGACAGTATAGCTCATGTTGTCTCATAAGGGAAACCTGTGATCAGTTCCCATGGAATTAAAGAAAAGGTAGAAGTAAAATGAAAAATTAACTTCACACAAAAAAAGTGAAATGACTTTTTTTCCTAAAGGTCCAGACTAATCGCTCTCTGCTTTTTCTGTATTTTCCATATCGATACCATTCTTATGCTCTGCTTTACCACTTTAACTTCATGCCTTTTACTCAAAAACGTTAGTTTTAACAGGTAGAGAAGGCAGGTGGGTAAATAAAACACTAGGAAAATAATAATTTACTCATAAATTACAGATGACGCAATTAAAAAATCTTGATGTGCAGGGCTTCATGTTTACACGCATGCTGGCTTTTCACTGTAGAAATTAGCTTTAACAAAGCATCAGTAGTATTCATCTGAACTGTGATGTTGAAAAATCAGCCAAATCACTTACACACTTGGAAGGAACTAACAACATTAGATCTTCAGAATTATCAAAGCTGAAGTAACAATGGATAATCCCCATATAATTCTGGGGAAGACCTCACATAGCTGAGGATTCTCAAAATAGATGCTATTTATGTGAAGTTAGAATAAACTAGCACATCACTCTGTGGCTTTGATCTGCTTTTATTAATGTTTGCTGTTGAGAAGTTCAGACAGCGACCCCATTCCAACGAATGCTATATTTGTCTCTTTTACTGACTCAAATAGTAAAGATCATTTATCTCTCTTTCTGCTATGTGTTTGATTTGTTTATTCAGTGTACATCCAATAGCAAAAGTCAAAATAAAAAGAAAGATTTATCAGGCTCTGAGTAAACTGGAAGCAGACCACATCTTTCTGAATGCTGAATATTTCAGCTCCCCAGGCAAAACTTTGACAATCTAGTAGTAAGCAACAACTTCTTTTTATGCAAAGATTTATCAGCAACAAGGGCACTGAAGCCAGTGGGGAATGTCCTGGTAGTAGAATCACAAAATCACCAAGGCTGGAAAAGACCTCCAAGATCATCCAGCCCAACCACCCACCTACTACCAATATTTCCCTCCCCATTAAACCATGTACCTTAGTACAACATCTAAACATTTCTTGAACACGGCCAGGGATGGTGACTCCGCCACCTCCCTAGGCAGCCTACTCCAGTGCCTAGACACTCCTTCAGAGAATCAATTTTTACTAATGTTCAAACTCAGTGTCCCCTGGCACAACTTGAGGCCATAAATAAGCAGCAATTACAATAAGTAACTTTAATATTTAACAACAATAAAAAAAAAAAACAGTTAACCACTACTGACTTGACAATAACGTTTAGACACAACATACATGTTCCTTCTGCTGTGGATAACAGTTTGTACTATTCTATACTATTCAAAAAAGGTGCCTCAAAAACTCAAGAAAAATAACTACAATGCACACATTAGGCAAACGGAAAATACATTATGTTCTTGATCTTAGATAACTCTGCATGTACACATGCACACACACACATACATATAAATGTACTTTCCAGAGCTTAAGAAGTACAAGCAGTAATTAAGAGCATACTCTGAAAACAGACTCCATTTGACCACAGCAGAAGTAAGAAGCCTAAACTTGTCACAGAACTTGACCCATAGCCAAATCTGGGAAACTTTTACATCTAGCTCTTGGGAAAATTGATAGCACATAGACAGTTTCTGGCAGCCATCATATTAGCTACAGGGACAGTGGGAGCTTATTGGGCTCCTGTTCTTTTCAAGTTCCTGCATGTAGTTTTTCTTTCAGAATCTCAGATCTGCAAGAAATGTACTTTCTGCTGCATCATGTGCTTCACACACGATGAAGAATAACAGCAGTACAGGAGGAGCAAAATGGAAAACAAGCGGATTTCTAGACTCAGTTATCTGACAGAAAGCATACATTCACAACTTCAAAAAGCAGGAGACGTGTCTCTCTTTTTTTTTTTTTTAACTGGAAGGAAATTCAGTAATAGCCCAAATATTCCAGATTTTTTTCAGTCGAGATAAAAATAAAGAGCCCCTCACTGTAAGAACAGCTCACATCATTCTTTTAAAACCCTTCTTGATGGTAAGCATGTGAAAGTAAATTTGTACTTTCTGGTAAGGACAGAGGCAGCTGAACAAATGCCAAATACCATTAAGGGTTGTTTCAAAATCTTCAGTCCCCCTGAGATTTCAGGGGGAGTTTGGTAGACACCAAAAGACTTTGTAGAGTTGGAATAGAACAGCCCTCTGAATCCTGGGCATTTGTTTATAAATACTCACTGCAAAACATGTAAAAGTTTCTCCAAAATTAATGAGAATAATCCTTTGAACCTAGCTGAGCACTGTTTAGTTACACTGACTTTTAAACTCCAATGCTGCAAAGGATTAGCAGTTACACATTCTCTCTGTAAACAGTCTCTTTTCATTAAAAAAAAGCCCTTACACAAAGAATGTATTATTATTTATATGGAAAGAAATAGAAACAGTCTTTTCTTTTTCTTCTGCCTCTTTCCAAGTTATGCTTATGCAGAACATGAGCTGTCCAGAGGAGAATGGTCCATAAAGGAAGAGAAAAAGAACTACGTGGAATTATGTGTTCAGATGCTTTAAAGCTATGATGTCAGGGCCCCGCTGTGCATAGGCCAACATTTATATTATTTTTATTACAACCATTATTTATCCGTGGTAAGCATCAAGTAACACTAGAAAGATAAAAGAAGTACAGGATATTTTCAAATTCTCAAATTTCCAGACTTGAGCAAAGAATGGAAGAATGATAAAAAGTAATTTTTTTTCGTTCTTAGCAAGTTAACTTATCTCTTTAACGTAACTTATGATCATTAAAATAATTTAGGGTGCTCTGCAATGCAGCTGCACTTTGTTACAGTCTGATGAAGCAGACCTCTAACAGGGAACAGGATTACTAAGAGCTGTCATTCATATAAGCCAAACCAGAGCAGGAGTTCAGTTATTTTCTGAGTCCATGCCCAACTCTTTGTAAATATTCCCATGTGTTTGCAATTAGTTAGTGAGCTATTCTGACAGCAAAGGCTGTTGAAGGCTGTTTTCCAGACAATTTTGCTTTTTTTTTTCCCTGCACAACTAAGACTCAATTTTAGCATGTTTAATAACAATACTGTCCAACAGTAGGGGCCTGTATGTGTATATTAAAAATGAAAAACAAACAAGAAAAAGCCCCACACCTTAAATGGAATAGTTTATCTCCTTTCATTTGCAACAGAAACTTCTGAGAGTACAGAATTTTAACAGAATCGAGTTTTAGCTGCTGCAACACTTAGAACACATCAAGTATGGAGAAGGTTTCAACCTCTGCTGATCTGAAATTTAATTGTGGTAACAGTTTATTTAATTAATTAAGTTAGCTACATATTCCACATGAAAATCTGCCAAACTAATGCACTGTCAGTTGCATCTCAAGACATAAATTCATGCATGCATCATGAAGGCACAGCCTACATCGTAATGAAGTAAATCAACATCTGGGAGTACTGGTGGATGGGAAGCTAGATATGAGCCAGCCATGTGCCCCTGCAGCCCATAAAGCCAACCATACCCTGGATCGCATCAAAAGAAGCATGGCCAGCAGGATGAGGGAGGTGATCCCATGCCTCTTCTCTGCACTGGTGAGGGCTCATCCAGAGTGCTGTATCCAGATGTGGAGTCCTCAATACAGAAGAGGCATGGATGTGTTAGATAACATTCAGAGAAGAGCCACAAAAATGATCCATGAAATGGAACACCTTTCCTACAAAGACAGGCTGAGAGATCTGGCGCTCTTCAGCTTGGAGAAGGGAAGGCGGCGAGGTGATCTGATAGCAGCCTTTCAGATATCTAAAGAGGAGCTACTGGAAAGAAGGGCACAGACTCTTTAGCAGGATCAGTGGTGATAGAACAAGGGGAAATGGCTTCAAGCTCAAAGAGGGTAGATTTCAGTTGGATATAAGGAAAAAATCTTTTACAGTGAGGGTGATGAGGCACTGGAACAGGTTGCCCAGAGATGTGGTTGATGCTCTGTCTTTGGAGACATTCAAGTTGAGGCTGCATCAGGACCTGGGCAACCTGATCTAGCTGTGCATGTTCACTGCACAACTAAGAATCAATTTTAGCATGTTTAATAACAATACTGTCTAGCTGTTCACTGGACTTAAAAGAGTTGGACTGGATGACCTTCAAAGGTCCCTTCCAACTCAGAAGATTCTATGACTGTGATCATGCCTTCAGGAACGTATGGCATGACTTACATACCTTCAAACATCATATTTTTGTTTTTATTTGACAGCAAGTGGTAACTTAAGTAAAAGCCTAATTGGTTATGTATCATAATTACAAGCAGATTTATATAAATGATAGCAGAATACTTGTTCATATCAAACAGCCTCAGTCATATGCAGCACGAAAGGTTCTTCATTATATATGCTACATTAGCGAATATGCTGAATTTGGGACTAGCACTGAAAAGTAAGCAACTTGTGTTATACTAAGTTGTATCTACTGCTCAGTGAAATTAAAACTGTAGTAATCACTTCATAATCCCCAGATACAAAAGATAAAAACAAAGTGCAGAGGGAAGTGCCAGAGTCTTAGAAGATCTTACGAGATTACTAAATTACTAACAAAAACACTTCTATGGTTTATGCGTGTCATGGTTTTAAAATAAAACTGAATGGAAGTCACAGGATCCTCCTTCCTTTTTTCTGCTCATATCTGTAATGCGTGTTCGCTAGTTATTTCACCTTCAGCATTAGAGTAATGGCTTCAGTTTTGGACACTCTCATTTTACTTGATTTATCAGCTTTAGTTCCAATTAAATTGTATTACATTGCATTATCTTGCATTCTACTATAATATTTGGTAAATTATTTCTCTCCCTTAACTCAGTTGTTGCTGTCTTTAGGCCCATCTCATGATGTGGGTACGTGGGTTCTCCCACCCCATTTAGTCACAGAACCAGGCTGAACCATTGACAATGTGGTTCATTAACTTACAATACGCACTGAAGTTGCAATATGAAATGTGGATTTGGAAAACCAATCTGATGAACTGATACTGATAACCTCAGAGTATATGTGCAACGACAGATGACAGTATTTGGAAAACGGGTACTAAATGCAATTCATGTTATGAATATGACTTTAAATTAAGTGAATACCAGCACTAGCTAACATATGAAAGAAATGAGAAATGGGCTGGTCAAAAGAGAGAAATCTAAAATTTTGCAGTCTTCAAGGAAGTTAATACATCATTAAGTCTGTTTAAAGGAAAAACTGCATAATTATTCTCAAATTATGTATCCACAGAAAAATCATGACAATTACAGTCAAGCCGTATCTCCACATTACATATTCAATACTGATGAATAAAAAAATAAGCCTAACATCTAGTCCTATTTTCTATCTGGAAGGAAAAACAAGTTTGATCCAAATAAATCTCAATGTTTTAAAGGCCGCCTCAACCCAGTTCTGTGACTAGCAGGGTGGAGGTATTCGCAGATCTGCACCTCCAGAAAAGGGGAAACGGGACTTTGAATAATTAAAAACAGCAGCAATGATCTGAGGAGAAACAAACTAATTTACTAAATATAGTATCGGAATGGAAGATACGCTATAATACAATATAATACAGCATAATTAGAATTGGAGCTAATAAATCAAATAAAATGAGAGAATATCTGAAAGCTGTAGGCCTTGCACTAGTGCTGAGGCTATGTGTGCGGTCAGGACAAACAACAGCGAGAGAACCTGATGATCAAAAAGAGGGATGTCAGGTCACCTACTGAGCCCTTGTATGTGTTCCCCCTGAGCAGGAATGATAACGGAACAGCAGTCTTCTGGGGAATGTAGTTCTTCTTCTCTTCTGGACAGGTGCCTGGAACTGGAGCATTAACTCTGTAACTCGCAGCGCACTACATGATGTTATGATGTGGAATACCGATAACAAAAATCATAAAGCCATGACACAAATACAATGTAATTCCTATTGAGTCAGTTACAGATAGAGCCTTACAAAGTAACTTGATTTAGTGATAATTTTACTGTTTGGGAAATTGTCCCCAGGTATCTTAGAGAAATTCAGCAAGACTGAAGCCAGGAACAATCAGCCAGGGTTTGGATATGAGGCCAAATTACAGGTAAATTTAACCAGATTCACTTTTCAAGTTCATCACCAATAGTTATGCTGTTAAACAAATAAGAACAGGTGTGAACTAAAGAAAATATCTCTTTCTAACAGCATTTACTTCAAATATTTTTATTTCAAATAAAAAAACTAAGTGCTGTAATTACATAATGTAAGAAACAAAACTAGAAGAAGACCACTACACAGGATTGCTTGATGAGATCCATCAAAATCATTTATTTACAGTCCTTTTACACCAAAATTGATTTGTATCTATATTGTACAAGGTGTGAAAATATGGAGCACTTGTTCATCACAGGGTTATACTTTCCTTTATCTACTGTATTATGAGTAAGGCTAAAAATTATTTCAGCAGTAACCAACAAACCCATTGGAAATTGGTGTCTCATAACTCTCCGATTATGACTATGGCTTTTCACATGGGACAGTCACCTTTACAGATTGACATTATAGCTTAACTTCACTGTAACACACTGAACTCTGGGGTCAATTGTTTTCCAGAGTTTACAAGCCTCACTGCAATCCAGCACAATCTCATTCACAGTTGTCTTCAGTGAAGAAATGCTTGCAATACAAAGAAACAAGACAGAACAGACAGAAAATGGTCATGGCTAGTAATACAGCTGGGCATCCCATTCTGCATTTACTTTGAATTTCCCATCTGAAATTCAGTCTTCAACAGCATTTGTCATTTATGATTCACAGTTACTAGAAGATGAAAATATGCAACAGATCACTCGTTCACTGCTCTGCCAATACTGAATTGATGTATACAATATGTTTTCTAATATTTATCCTGTTAAGTTATGAGTTCCAAGAAATGGAACCTCCCTTGAGAAACTATTCCTAACAAGCACAGAAACTTTCTAATAGTAAAATGCATTACATGGACAGTGAATAAAAGTTCTCTTGCTTATGTTTACCACTCTTATTTTTGTTTACTGCTCTTATTCTCCTGTATCCTTCACTATCTACAATGCATACATCACCCACATATTTCTGCGCTTGCACATTCCCATGCCATCATCACTTCTTCAAAATGCTCATGCCCAGTTAATCCTCAGCACGCATTTGTACACATGTACAAAGGTTCCGATTATTACTGTCATTTTTCTGAGCTCCTTTCAGTTCATCCATATCTCTCTAATAATGACAAATTCCTACCTGCAACAGCCTAGCAAAATATGCTTTCTCATCTCACAAAAATAGACTGCATTATATGCAGCTGCTTCTGTGAAGTCCGCTTGCCAACTCAACCCCTCCCAAGCACGCTCAGGAACTTCTCTTCAGAAGCCACGCTGACTTAAGCAGTCTTTATCTTCTCTGCCCTGATGCTTTTTTTCACTATTCATTGTAGCAGTTTCCCTCTTTACCCAGCTGTGCGTGAAGTGGATCCTGTAATAATAAGTGCTAAAAATAACCCAGCAAAAGAGAAATGGAAAAGTTGTTTTTAAGCATATATCAGTTTTTCAATCCAGTGCACTACACAAGCGCACACTGCTATATCAACTGACCAACTGGGATTTTGGAGCAAAAACCAGTAAGCAGCTGCAGCTCTGTGAAACGGCACTGTCAGAAAAGCATAATACACTCATGCAACAATTCAGTCCTCTCATGAAGGGCATTTCAGCAGTGCCTGGAGCAGCACTTCATCACATGCTGTAAGAGCACTGCACTGTGATGAAGTGAGAAGAAACCATAAATGGTGTTAGCAAGATACAAGCAAAATCAGGTGAGAGGTTCTATTTTTATTCTGTATTCCAAATAAAGCAACATATATCAGAAGAAGCAGAACAAGGAAGGATCTGATTAATGTTTATAAATATCTGAAGGGAGGTAGAAGGAAAATGGATAAGGCCAGGCTCCTCTCAGCAGTGTGTAGTGAAAGGACAAGGAGCAGTAGTCTAAAACTTAAACATAGGAAGTTCCATAGAAACATGTAGAAGTACTTCTTTATGATAAGGGTGATGGAGCACTGGAACAGGCTGCCCAGAGAGATTGTGGAGTCTCCTTCTATGGAGACATTCAAGACCCATCCAGATGCCTACCTGCAATCTGTTGCAGGGTACCTGCTTTAGCAGAGGGGCTGGACTCTGTGATCTCTCAAAGTCCCTTCCAACCACTGCAATTCTGTGATTTTGTGATTTTCTCCATCAATGCATTAACTGTAGGAATTTCTCCCCATCTTCACACATCATTTCTCTGTCATTTCAGTTACGCTAATATAAACCTATGCACTGATACAAAGGCTTGGAAACATCCCAGCCTTTGGAACAGAGTTTTTTCCATTAAGATAACCATGTCCCATAGCTATGATCTCCAAATTAAAACAAACCTTTGAAGGTTTCCTTCTAATTCATTAAAATATGTATATTTATGTTAATTATGACCCAGAAGTGGTTGTTGAATTTTGGATTCAGAAAGCATTAGACAGAGATTACCTTTGCAGATGACAAAACACTAAAACTATAACAAATCACCCTTTTTATTAACTATATGTACTCACTTAACAGAAACTGGGACGAGAGAGGCCTGAGAACCTACAGCTCTTTATTTCTGTGCCATTCCTGTAAGGTTAAGAATGTAACCCAAAGAAACAGAAGATACTAATTTACCATCAGAAGGGAGCATCACTTAAATATATTTCATAGTGTACCTGATCATTTGTTCACTCTTCCTACTTCAGGCCCCCCATCCTACAATGACAAGGCAGCTATCTCCTGCTGCCTGCCCAGGTTCACATACATTCCCAGAACTGGACATCTCCCTTCCCTTTCCACAGCTCTCTAGCCACCATGTCCCTTTCCACAACCCTTTTTTGGACTCTCTGCCTTCTTATCATTCTTTGCAATACAGTATTCTGGATTCTCTATGTTTTTTTAGCTACAGTATTCCTTCTCACAGCCTGTGACACTTTCTCCATAGGCCTCTCAAACAATTCCAAGGTAGGCAATTAAAACTAAAATATTAATTTTAAATCTTGCAGCGGGATCAAAGGTCTTACTCGGTTCAGTCATCTAATCCATTGATATCAAAAGCAGATGAAGAACAAATGTTTAAAGATAACATGTAACACTACATGAAGTGGCTACATGTAGGAAAATTAGCAAATCAAACTGATGAAAAATATACAAAAGAGTGATGAAAAGCCCATGAACAGAAGAACTATTTTGCTCCAACTGATCAAATCTTAACGATGACTCAAGAGCAGTACACAGCAATAACTTACTCTCAAGGTAACAAAGGTAAGAAGCATATGCTGAACCACCCAAGAATAAAAAAACATTATGGAAAGAGCTCAGTACGAAGTAGACTGTGTCATAAAAATATGCCTGTGCTTGTTGCAATATCTTGGCTGTTAATAAAGCCAATATAATTATGGAAGGAGAACACTACAAATGTAATACTGGAACATTAACTCATTAACTCCCAGTGCACTAAATGATGTTATGACATGGAATGCCAATAACCAAAAATCATAAAACCATGACAGAGATGAAATTAATAATCTAGTACAGAGTACATACATATATCACACTGCTGACAATTTTAGGTAAGAAAGGCTGCAGAAGCTTTATATCTGGTGCAGCAAAGGCAGCTTCACTGCCATCTTCTGTATTCCTTGTGCAATGTTTTGTCAATACTCTTCAGAAAATTTCACAGAACTCAAAATGTTGCTACTTACTGACACGTTATCTTTCTGCCTCCTGTAGGACATCAGCCTTAACACAGCAAGTGAAATTTCACTTTGCAGTTTTGGCAAAGCTCTCTACATTTCAGACACCTTCCCTCCCTCTTTAAAGCACGGGGGGAGAGGAGAACAGCAACTCACAAAATAGCAAACTGAGTTATTGAAACAATATCCAAAAAGACAACAGCAGTTTGACAGTACAGCAACGCTACTACTGTGATTGAATTGATTCCAGTAGACAATCGCTCCTTCTCTTTGTGAAACAGAGGAACTACATTAAAGTTCTCTTGCTATACAGACTTCTAGCTGGCAATATCTGAAGAAAGTTACAGTTCTTCTGTGTTCTTCATTTACCCTAGACATAGACAGCTAGGTGAAATGTAAGGACAAGAAGAACAAGAAGCTAAATTCCGTTTGACAATTCAGGGAAATAACCTTCTCTGCATCAGGTTTGTTCTGACTGAGAAGAAATTTAAAATCAGCAATGGGAAAAAAGTAATATAAAAAAGCAATGGGAGAAGAAGAAGGTAAGTTAAGCAGATAAAAGCACAGCAGCAGCTTAAAAAAATCAGTAAGCAGAATATGGAAAGCAAGGTGGAACATGAATGAGAGAAGCTATCTGGCATGTGAAAAAAGTAATTGATATATAGACAGAATTTAGAGCGTAAACTGTTGGAAACAGCTAAAACACAATCCAGGAATTTGCAGACCAGTACACCAGCAGTGTGCATGACTTCAAAATATTATTTTAAAGAAAGAATATGCAGGCAAATAGCAAACCTGAAGAATTATACTATAGAATTTATAGTAATCCTATCAGTTTCAGCTGATAACCTACTCTAATAAGAACATGGATTTTATAGATGAATGTTTTCTATTTTAGCTTAAGTGAAGCATTTGATATATGGAAATCTATCAGATGAATGATGAGGGACTATAAGAGAAATGACAAAACGATTTTAAGATTGGCAAGAAATTATTAAGAACATCCTACAAGAACTTGTGCTTGGGCCACTCGTAACATTTTTACTGATAATGCTGTAACAAATATCAGAAGTTTGATGCTGAAATCTCTTAATTACAATGCACTATGTTGGCATGGTAAAATGCCTAGAAAGAATGGTCATAAGGACTGGATTAGGAAGATAAAATGAAGTAATACTAAAAAGCACAAAACTGTGGAGTTAAGGACTACCATAGAACTTCCTTGTACAGTGGGAGCATATCATTTAACTGAGGTGAAGATGCTTCAGAGTGCACTATGAAAATATCAGGTAAGGTACTGCAACAGTGTGGAACAACTAAATGCCGTTGTTTGTTGAAGCCTTGAAATAATACCTGATCATATACACCAAAGGAAAAAAAAAAACAATTGATGCAGAAAAAAAGAATTGAGGGACAGTATTTTCAAAATACAAGGATGTAAGATTTGCCCTCTGCCTATCGTAAAGACAAATGGAAGAAAATTCACAACTGCTGTCCGTGAGAAGTAAGCTAAAAATGAAAAACAATTGAAACAATTGCTTGCATAAAAATAAATATGTATGACCTAGCAGTGGATAAATTCATGCTCAACAATGAGCAATCCTAACTGTTAGAGTAATCAAATCCTGAAACAGCATTTCCAGTGGGAGTAACAGAGGCAAGAAAGCATCAGCTGCTTCTCATAAGGACTTTGTTAAGTTTAAGAAAGAGACTGTATGGCACACTGCCTCCAACAGCAAAAAACTGCTCAGTGATGCAGGAGCTTGCCTATTGTCCTAGGAAACCTGTTCTTTTTTTGCTTAGGTTCAACAGCTCATAAAGAATTTGGACTTCTGCTCTTTCCGTTCCAGCTGATCCCTGTTAGAACTTATTGGCTGTGAAAACAGAGTCCCTGAGACAGCACAGTATATGACCACCAAGAGCCCTAGTGATTAACGCCAGAACAAGGAGGAAATAAGAAGCCAGCAATGTGCTTCGCACTTCATCCTGCAGATGTGGACTGAACTAAGCAGGATATACCCTGGAAGGCTCCTGTCTGACAGGGGGAGAGACAAGCAATTCACCACAACCACAGGGTTCTGGTTAACCACCTTTCCAATGAGACTTTGAAAATAATACTGGTCCACAAACAGGAGCAGAGGAAAGGAGATGGGGGGACAGAGAGGAATGTAACTGTCCTTTCATGTAGTAGAACACTGTATCAGCTCAGCTGTGACATCAAGTCTGAACACATGTTGGAGGCAGGCTCACTCAGCACAAGACCATCTTGGGTGGGTTCTTCTTGGTGCTTACAGCACCAGTGCTCCGGGGAGTGCTATTCAAACACATCCAAACAAGTCACAGCTCAGCCCAGCCACATTTGTCAGCTAATCCCCAGTACTGCTGGTGCAGGTTGAGCTGCAGTGAAGACACACCAGAAGGAGAAAATCCTTGCCCGAATGTGATGTCTTGGGGTCATGGAGATGAAGAGGCCAAGGATGAGGAACTAGTCCCTGTGAATTATCAAACATTGCTTGTTTTCCCAGTTATGCCACTGCTCTAGACTATGTATTTCATAGCTTTCAGCATTATACATGCCATATACAACCATTCCCTTTTGTAAAAAAGCATGTAGCTTACCTTTCACTTTCAGATATACGCATTGCATAATTCTCAAACTTATCTTCCAAAGTAGTAGTTTGCTTCTGAAATGGAACTACTTTATTCCAACTTTTTGAATACATTCTTTTGAGAAGAGAATTTTTGAACTGAAAAGGAAGTTATTTCAAAATTAAATAAAACATTTCGTTTCAAAACCATGCTTCATAAAAGCACAAACCTTTAGATGTAGCACAAAGGTTTACCTAAAAATTTCCATTTGAGCAACTTCTCTTGACTCCCAGAAGGCCCAAGATAAACAGTACTCTAATAAAAGTTGATAGCATGGGCTCTGTTCAAGTGAAACCACTTTATAACTTGACTGAGTGTGTTCTCTGCCAGGAAATGATTGCTTTTCCAGTTCAACCCAAGAATGCTGCTCTGCCTTATGTCTGCTGGCAACAACTTCTCTGTTTATGGGTGGGCTAAAACAGGAGGATTCAAAGAGTAAGTTTAGGCCTCTGATAATGGTGCTAGAATTAAGATCTGCTCCTAGATTTCACCGTCTCTATCATAACAATTTTTAAGAATGAACAGACAAACAAGAAAGGCACTACAGCATATTACGTAGTTTACTAAGTTTCTGTTTTTTTGTCCCATTATGCTTACAATATCTCCATTCAAATCAAAATGACATCTGCAATAATAAAAACACAGTGGTGTGATTCCATTTCCTATACCATACTAGTGCTATTTTACACTCTCTTGTGAAAGCCACTATACGCTCAGAGGTCTCTTGTAAGAAAATTGTGTATTTTCTTGTAGAAGATCCTTCCTAATCAATGCCACACAAAATCACAACAGTAAGTGGTGAATGCCTTGTACCAAAGGACTACCCATCACTGAAGAAAAGGAAACTGTTTCTTCTCCAAAGGAGACACCTTCAAACAAGGTGGAGTTAATGCTGCAGATAACCAGGCACTGCTCTTACCACAGAGATGCACTGTGGAATTCCCTGCCAGTACTGCCTATGCCTCTTGCACACAAAGTGAGAACAAAAATCAGACTATCCCCTACACCCTCAGGAAAACTCATCACTATTTATGCTTTAAATGCATTCATAGGAAAAGCATTCATGTGAATTTCCCAGACTTGAGGAAATATGGGGAGAATTTAATACAGGTCAGAGTATTAAAGGTGTAGTTACACTTCAACAAGATTCTGCACAATTACCATAGAGCCTAGAATATCAAATGAATTAAACTATATAGCTATTCTATGTCTATTGTTCTACATGTACACTGACCCCTCATTTTGAGGAAAACATTTTTTTTCAGAATATGATCCTGTTGCAGGCAAACAGTTCACAGTTGAGGAATTTGACTTTATTTAACATATTACTAAGTAATGCCTCCAAACACTGAGAAGAAAAACTATCAAGCAAAAATTACATAAATGCATATAGCCTTTTCACTGCAGGTCATCTACAATCAATATATGTTCCACTGGCAGGGCAGCAGGCAGCACAGGAGGCTGAAGCTTTGTACACAGCAGATTTCATCTGCTGATCTATGCTTACAATTTCTGCTGCCGTACTGTCTCAATCTAATTATAGGAGGAGACGGTTCAATACATATGTATATACCCAGAGGAAGATAAAGGCAGCAAACAAAGCCAAACGTTGTTCAGTGATTTATTACAAATTCTAAGGTACTAAGGAACATGGGAAGGATGGGGACGTTAGTAAAGAGATAAGTTCCAGAAAGCAGTTTACAAAGAAGGGACAGTCACCACCAGCGATACAGCAGTGTCTCACTGGTCCATAGGGTGAGCAAGTCGGTCAGTGACATCTTGTTGACCCGCATGGCTGCAGTTTCGTGCAGGGGGTACCTGCTCTTCCTCAGAACTCTTTGGGTTTTTATCCTCTCCATACCATCCTTTTGGCTGTGAGGGGCACTCCTGCTTTATTCATCGCGTGCAATGGTAGTTGGAACAGCATGCCCATAGTACATGCCTTTCCTGATGGGTAATCAGCAGTTGATGACACAATTGTCACAAGGTGGGCTGCTAGGTATGTGCACTAACTGCATGCTGTCGGCTTGAATGCCCAAAATAAGCAATAGCCAAAAAGGTTTTTCCTGGTGGCCTGGCCGCATATCTTCTTTTACCACTGGGCCCATGATAACCATTTACTCCAAAAGCTTGTCAAGCAGGTTAAGTCTCAAATAGGTGCTGCAGAAAAAGCTTTGAGCCAAAAAGTTGTTCCAAGTTCTTAACCCTACATTTAGTGGCTCTTCATGTATTTGTTTCCGTACCTGTCTGTTCTTTGGTGCCTACACACAAAAACAGGTCACCATGAGACTCCCAGAGACGAGTGCACAACACTGCTGCCCCCTTCTACATATGGCCTAGAGAACATACGTAGTCAACCTTCCATTGCAATCCCTGCGAAGTACATCTTAAGAACTAATTTACAAAGGTTAACATCATAATAGCCCATGCATATTTCCACTGCAGACCTTTCAGAGAAGAATAGCTCCTAAAAGAAATGCCTGAACAGTTGCAAGAGTAGTGGTGCATAGGAGAAGAAGCCAACAGCAATGAGACTATAGAAAAATTAGATGAGTATATCTAAGGAAGAACAGCAGAGGAAAGGGAAGACAGCTTAAATGAAAAAGAAAAGCAAGATGGGAACATCTAAATTGAAGTGTCCATATTACAGGGCTATCAGAAAATAAACATTTTTTTCATTAGGTCTCTTAAAAATAACGCTCTAATGTTAAAATAACCTCATGGTAGTAAGGTTCATCTTCATAGCCTGAGAAAAATAAATAAATAAATAAATAAATAAATAAATAAATAAATAAATAAATAAATGCAAACATAATTACAGGCCTTTCAACAGTTTATAGCAGAGAGAGTAGAACCATGTCTCGGCAGGAAGTATATAAGAAAAAAAATAACCTTTTTCTCATATTATCTATTTAGCTTTACACTACTTTCTGTATTCTGGTATTACCTGGTCCCAGAGCCACATATTCCACATCTGTTCAGGTGTCCACACACACACACACACACACACCAAAAAAAACAAACAAACAACAAAAAAAAAAAACCAGAAAATATAACAAGAGGAATCTTATTTTAACTAAATCTAAAGCGAGAGGTAGCGGGATCGATGCCTGCATTCTCCACCAAGAATGTCAACGGTTTACGGGCTGGTTCGGCCCGGTTCTGTGACGAGCAGAGCGGAGGGATCTGCAGATCCGCGCCTCCGGAAAAAAGGAAACAGGGGACCCCAAAATAATTAAAACAGCGGCACCGATCTGAGGAGAAACAAACTAATTTACTAAGTATATTATCGGAATGCAAGATAACACACTATAATACAATATAATCAGAATTGAAGCTAATAAATCAAATATAATGAGAGAGAGAGAGAGAATGTCCGAAAGGTGTATAGGCCTCACCACAACGCTGAGGTGAGATGCACAGTCCAGTTGAGCAGCAGGGAGACGCGAAGGGCAGGCGAGAAAAAGCACATCAGGCGACCTTGCCAGGAGTTAAACCTCCTCTCCCTGACCACAAGGTCCCCTGGGGAATGTAGTTCTTCTTCTCTTCTGGGCAGGTACCCAGGACTTGAGCATTGACAGTTAGAGTCCCAGTGCCCCACGTGATGTTATGATGTGGAATATCGAAAGGCAAAAATCACAAAACCATGACAATCTATATTTTAACTTCAAATAATCTTCAAATAAATTCAAAGAAAGAAAAAAAAAAAGAAGAAGAAAAAAAAGGATGGGAGAGAAGTTTGAAAAAAAAGTTTATTGGAGTGGCAATATATAAAAAAGGCTGAGAATCATTTTTAAAACAAAACGTACTGTAAGTAGCTCATCATGTCTTGTAATGCCTTTATCCTTTATCTGGCAATACCTGTTCATGATGTAAAGCTAGTTTATTTATATGCATGTTCAAATCCTTACATCATAAAGGTTCTCATAACCAACTATTTAAAAAAAGAAACAATAAAAAATGCAGACAAAATCACCATTTCTGCATACCATCATACCATAAGAATAGCTGCTTCATATAACTTTGGAAGGATCATTTCCATCTGCAGCAATGAAAATTAAAAACACACGCAATCCAGAATGAGCCAACTGCATCTCTGGCAAGAGTTGTTCAAGCTACATGTAACAGAGCAAAAGACACCGAGGGATACTTTTTGAATTAAAATCTCTTTTGAAAACAATTTTTCCTTGAACAAAAGCGTAACATTTTCAACAGAAGATCCTCCTTCATCTTATTCCTATGGATGCTCATTGTATGAGCATGCCTAGGGTACTTCTACAGTGAGAGAACTTTCTATTTCTCTCAAAACAGAAAATACAGTAACTAAAACTAAGGTGGAAATAGCTACACCTTTTCTGTCTTCTCCCTGGCATCAGGCTGTGACTGCTAGGGTTAGCACATGTCCAACAGTGGTACAGAGCTAAGCAGTGTGAACAGGAAAGCCAGCAGGTGCTGTCACTCTGCTTTCCTGGCACATTAACGGATCACAGCCTGTGCTGAGCTAGTTCTTCCACCTTTGATTGTTAACTGTCATTTGTAAAATCACCATAAAGAATGAAAAATAAAAATCTGAAAGTAAATGCTAAGTTTTTAGTCTCCATCCTTCTGTATGGTGATGATCATCCTTGATTACAGTCCACCATGAGCAAAGATTTAAGTATGGCTCTTTTCAAAGCCTTAGCAGAAAAGTGCTTGTGATTTTCACAACTAAGGGGACACTTAAACTCAATAGTGCTGAAGATTATCAAAGACTTGGCTGTGAAACAACATAGCAATCGGTGTAAGAATCACAAAGGATAGCATGGCACAGTTACTGTGGATAGCAAGGAAAAGCACTGGTGCCCTTGGCCAATCATCAGGTTTGCTTGGGATGCTTCTGCATCATGCCACCTGAGGAAGGCAGTAATTGCTTTCATGGATATTTTTTTCCATGAAAAAGTGAAATTAAGGATAAAGTTAAATGCATACAACATAAATTTTTAGGACAATGTAAACTGCTTTCATTAAATAAGTAAAGCACTTACTCCATTCAATTTTGGATCCAGACTGTTGAGAAGAACTTGTCTTTTTTTTTTTTTTTTTTTTTTTTCCTTGTCACTCTGGTACACACCATACAGCTCCTAACATACTCTTTGTTGTATAAGAATATAAAGCATATCTGATTCTTCTAAATCACAAGGTAAAATCACAAAGCACTGTGCTGAATAGGTTAAGTAAGACCAAAAACTGAATACACCTGAAACCCATGCAATCATAGAACAGAAAACACCAACTGTCTATCAACTCAAGCATTTAGTCTCCCACAGCAGCCTATTGAAGTTACCTTGAAAAAGAGTATTAAAAAATAAGGGAGAATTTATCATGGTGTTACCAGTATAATCTCCCAAGTTTTAGCCATCTGCAGAGAAGTACTTCCCATGCAGTTTCTTTGTCATCTTCTAGAAATTCTAATGACATTGTTATGTGAATAACTGGAAGAACATAGATCTGCACCTTATTCTACTTTAACACCTTTGTAAAAAAGAATTACAACAAAATCATGAACACGTACAACTAGTCAGATTGTGTCCAACTGGCAATACTATTTTCAATCAAAAGACAACTTAGACCAGCATCCTCTCTCCAAAAAAAAAAAGGCAAACCAGGGTCATGTATGACACTTTCCCTTAATAGTCTTCCAGTTTCAAACTGGTTTCAGGATCAGGAAGTTGCTGAGGTAAACATAATTCTCATAAGCTCAGTATTCCTCAGGAAATTTCTCTTTTTGGCTTTGATTGCAGCTCTCCTTGGAACTATGTTTTGATGCTCCCAACATCCTGCGGCACACGGTTCCACTACTCTACCGCGAGATGTTTGAAGACTCATCTTCTACCTAGTGAGAGTTTATTTGGTACCTCTTAGATATTCTAGTTGTTCCCATTAAATAGTCCAATAGTCTGGCATACTACTGAATAAGCAGAATGTGAACATATCTTTCAATCAGAAAAATGAAAATGAACAACATGAATATATTGTCATTGCCATTTTGAGACTTTAATTACAGAAATCATAGCTGTGACTTGTTTAAGCAAATCAAGCATTCACAAACATGCTGTTCTCATATAAGTTTATAATAGAACAAGAACACTCTGCTTTTGTTGCATGCTCAACTACAGTACTTCACTAAAACTAGATAAGTGTCTCTGCATATTCTGAAGTGAAAACAGAATTAACTTCTGCATTAGTGTACAGGAAAATCCACTATCTAACTCTTAGCAGAGAGTCAAAAAGGACATTAAAATAAAGATACAGAAAACAAACTGTGCAGAATCCTGATGATATACACACTTCTTAAGAGCAAGGCATACCTCAAAGCCCATAATGACTCAAATATGGAACAACAGCACTTAAAACTTTAATGTAATAAAATATGAAGTAATATCTAGAAAAAAAAAATTTAGAAGTCTTGGCCTTTGGATTGATTCCTGGCGCCACTGGTTGAGCAAGGAACCACAAGCATAGCATATTTACAGCAAGATTTCCAGACTGAGCTGCAAGAGCCAAGAGCCTTTTCTGTAAACTGAGGCCTCAGCCTACCCCACACACTCGTTTCACATTGTAGCTATGTGCATTTAATAAAGCTTTTCATTCACATTTTTATTTTTCTCATTACATTGTTTATATTACCCTGCATTAATTTCCTCTTTGTAAAATCCCCTAAACTGTTCATAAAACTGCCTTAAAAAAAAAAAAAAAAAAAAAGAAGTAGAAGAGTAAAATGATCCAGCTTGGAGATCAAGGAACAGAAAATAATCTATTGCTGATTGCTGGACATGGCATCCCACTAAACTTGATTCTAGACTTCTGTATCATTCCAGCATAGCCTCCAGTGTACAACAGGATGGTGTTTGAGAGAAGGCATCTATAGCAATATTTTAAAAGATCTTTCTGAACATAAAAAGAAATATGGGTAAGTATCATGCTCAGTTGTGCAGAAGCAGGGAAACCACATACAAATGACTTTCTATAAAACTTACAAGTCTGAAAAATCAACACTAATATCCATGTTGTCTTAGAAATTATGAAGATGTATCCTGACAAGAAGAAAAAAAAAGCACTTTCACATGAAAAATGAGGTAAGGTCTAACAAGGCAACATGCTAAAAATAACTGCCACACTCCAGAAAATAAGAGAAAATTTAAAATAAAAATAAAAAAAACACCATAAAATATTAGGTTTATCTTAAGCGAATATAAAGGCAAAACAGTTTATGTTCAAACAGCTATTCAGTGTGGATATTTGTCTTTCTATCTCTGTTTTCATAAATCTTGTCTTATTTAAAAGGAAAAAAAAAAGATGTCAATGACAAACCCACTTGGCATGAGTTACTATATATACTGCAAAGTTTCCATTTTTCTCTAAAAAAAAAGGACAAATATAATCCTTTTATGTTCCTATTATGTTTCTATTTAAGTAATTGTTTCCAGGTTCCATACAGATGCATCGCCATGAGTAAAGCTTAAAGTCTGCTATTATGAGCAGCAGGATCAAACTGCCCTTTAGCGGAAGTATTATTTTTGTGCAGTTAAACTTTTGGTCTTCTACCACTTCCCTTGCTGGCTTCCATTCTTCTACCCATCCCTACATAAATGCATTCCAAAGCTCTTAACTTGCACTGCCAAACACCTTCCCTCAAAGGAGAGCAAAAAAGTGTGGCAAAAATACAAATATTGCTCTCCAGTGTTTCAAAACAAACACAACAGTGTTGTGTTTGTGAAAACACAAAGCAGAAAACAGTAAGAGAATTAACTTTGTATTCCCAAGAAACATTCTTCCCTCTGTGGAAGGAAGCAAGGAAGCAAAGACACTAGTGCTGCTTGGCTTTGTTGGTATTCACTGGCTAGCAAGTTACCTTTGCGTTTGATGAACACTTAAATGTGGGAACATTTAAAATCATTTCCCAGAAAAAATGGGAATCAGCAAACTGTTACTGAAAACTTGTCACATAACACTAATCACTTAATCTGAACCACAGTAGTAATTTAAAAACCAATAATTACCAAATCATGAATAAAGCTCTAGCTTTTGCCTCCACGTTAACTTCCACTAAATTATGCCTTTGGATTCTAATTGTTAATCCTGTTTGTTTTGCAGCAAGCTCAGATAACATTAAAAAAGAAATTATTTGAATTTCATTCTAGTCCTGTAGCTGGTATTTTCTAAATTAATTATGTTAGAATATCTCCACTTATGAATAATCAACAGGATACATTCTCAAGATGCCTGAAATCTGGCAGAGTATCAGTATCTCAGTATCTCTATGATGCAGTGCTAAAAAAGTGACTCCAGTGTAAAGAGTACAGTGTAAAGAGTGACTCCAGAGTAAAAAAAATCTAATTTTTAGCCAGAAAATTCTGAAGGTCATAGGACAGACAATAAGGAGAATAACAGGGCAATAGGCCAGACATCTGAGACATCTACACACTAATATTAGAAGTAATGAGGATAACAGGAAGAATTTTGAAGTGCTCAGAATTGACCAAAATTACTACTGAATCCACACAACAAAAAAAGGGATAAATCACAGGGCTAGATTATTTGTAAGAACAAAAAAGGTGCTGACATTCCCATTTAAGTAAAGAAGCAGGACTGAAAGAAAGGACCTGGTCATGCACTGTAAATCAAGAATGCATGCACTTGCTCTAAGTCTAGAAAGAGTTGAGAAGCAGGAATTAAATGTCTTTGAGCAAATATAAAATGGGAAAAATCAAGTTTTGTTACATAAGTGCTCTAGATCACCTTTTTTGAGAGAGAAATACACTTTGTTTTTCCCTTAAGTAACTAGTAGAAGCGTCAAGAATAAAAGGGTTGTTAGAAACAAGGACTTAACAGAGAAGTCCACAAGGAAAAAAAAAGAAAATAAAAAAAGCATACAGGCAGAAAAGCAAGATTTTTTTAGAAGTTTTCTTAAGTGAGGCAGATGTATCTTTACAAGACAGATAACTACAAGAAGCAAGCCAAATTAGTGGTCATAAAATCATAAATCCTTTATTTTGAAGGAGGGCGGGGAGGCGGAGGAACGGAAAAAATGTGGCAGATGAAGAAAAACGTGGATGCACCAAAGAATGTTGCATTCAGAAAGGGATACACCAAGACACTGAGGGTACTGCTGAGCAGGAAGAATCACAAACATCCCGAGGAGGAAAGGGGACAGAATCCAAAATTTCATTCATAAACAAAAAGAAGCTTTCAACACCATAAAGATAGAACTTTTAACCTTCTGACACAGGTGAAATTTTGGAAAATAAAAAATACAGCAGTATAAAATGAGGAAAAAGATATTCCAGTCAGTCGCTGCAGAAGAACTCCTGACTGCTTCAGACAATAACAAAACAGGCTGTTTGTTCTTAAGTCCCAAAAAACAAGGGAACATTATTCTAGCGAGTAGTCCAGAAGGTATCATATTGAGATGTCAGGCTAGATTATTTTGCTTTACAACTGAAATATCTGTACAGGAATTTATACATTTTTCATCTTGGGGGAAAACAAAACAAAAAAAAGGGGGGAGGGGTTCTAACTTCCTTAGAGAAGACCTAAATCATTAATCATTGTTACACCAACTTTCTCTTTCCTGGTACACTCTTCACTGAAAGAAAGTACCTATCTATATTTGTCTCTAAACTGATGAGTGAGGAAGGAAATAAGACATGGATAAAGCTTTCTAGACTTAAAATGGCACTGAGAACAGGAAAAAAAATGACAAAAAGGAATGGGGTGAGGCTAGCCAGAAACCATAGCAAATTCAAGAGCCTACTGCTACTGGCAGATCAGAAATACCATTCTGCAGGTCTCCAGGAAGAACGCAATCCTACAGGTTAAGCTCTCCTTCTGTGGACATAAGAAAAACAAAAGCTCCATTGTGTGGCCTCAGCAGACAATTAAAAAAAATCATGGAATAGTTCGGGTTGGAAGAGACCTTAAAGATAACTTAGTTCCAACCTCCATGCTATGGGTAGGAAGACTTTCCAGCAGACCAGGATGCTTCAAGTCCCATTCAACTTGGGACTTAATAGGATGCCCTCAGGATGAGCCATCCACAGCTCCTCCAGGCAACCTGGATGTCCCAGCACCTCACCACCCTCACAGCAAAAAGTTTATTCCTCATATGTAATCCAAACCCACCCTTTTTCAGTTTAAGACAGTTACCTCTTGTCCTGTCACTACCCTTCCTGATGAATCCCTCTCTCCAGCTTTCCTGTAGGACCCTTGTAAGTATTGGAAGGTCTCCCTGGAGACCTCTTTTCTAGGCTGAACAACCTCAACCTTTCTTTTAAGGAGATGTGCTTCAGTGCTCTGATAAGCTCTGTGGCCCTCCTCTAGATCCACTCCAACAGGTCTACGTCTTCCCAAACCTAGGGGCCCTAGAGCTGAATGCAGTACTGTAAGTGGGTTTTCAGGAGAGCATGGGTGATGGAGAGAATTGCCTCCTTCAGCCTACTAACTATGCTTCTTTTGATGCAGCCCAGGACATAACTGGCTTTCTGGGCTGCAACGGAATCTTGTCAGCTCATGTTGAGCTTCTCATCTACTAAGTCCTTCTCTGCAGAACTACTATCTATCTACTTGTTTACAAGCCTGTATTCATGGTTGAGATTGCCCCAATCCAGGTGAAAGACCTTGAACTTCTTGCTGAACTTCCTGTTACTCGCATAGGCCCATTACTCAAGTCTGATAAGCTCCTTCCAGAATGACACACTCAGGAAAAAAAAAGAAGAAAAAAAAAGAAAAAGAGAACCAGTAAGAAGAATGTGGGAATTCATCTTCTTCGTGTTTGAAAGCAACAACCTTATGTTAAAGCCCTTCCTGATTCAACATGCTTGAGTTTAGCTCTAATAGCTGTTAAAAGATGTGCTGTCAAGAGCTGTCTGTTCAAAAAAAGCAATGATATGCTGTCTCTTCCATTCCTTATCTAAAAGAGAAAAACTAATATGCAATTGTCACCTCCAGACATCCAGTGAGGCTAGATTAGGCCCAAAGTCATACTGGCAAGAGATGAAAGTAAATTCTGATCACAGTCCAAAAGCTGATTCAACCTGGGAGAAGTGAGAGGAGATAAGTGGGTGTGTTAATTCCTGAATTTCATTTTTTTATTTTTGTTAAGAGGCGAGGCTGGAAAATTTTTAAAGATGGGTGAATTTTCTGAAAAACAGGTTTAAACACATGACCTGATTTCCACAAAAATCATGGGCTTCTATCCACTGGAAAAAAGTGAAAACACCACTGATTCTCTTCTTATCAGAAAGAAGTGGATTACTGTGCCTGTAAGACTCTGTAGGATGACTTTTTAGTTAACAAATATAAATGACTAACCAAAATAATGCATTGATAGTAATACACAAATATAATATGCATGTTTTTTTCATCTCTGTAATTGCTTATAGATTCATAATTTGATACAGTTAGATAATTAATATTTGAAAGTACAATGATTGAACTTCCATTCATTAGGCTCTTACTGGTGTTATGGTTTCCTCCCCCTCAAAATGTTAAATAACTTGAATATATTAGCTTTCACTATTGCATAAATTCTACGGTTATTACATAGTTATTATCCTCAAAAAAAAAAAAGCTTAACCTGAGTAGAATTCTGTTCTGCCCCATCACACTGCTAACAGCAGTGCTTCTCTGCATGCCAATACAGAAGCTATCTGCTCCTATCAAAAGCTATCTTCTTCGCAGCTCAGATTTCTTCAGAATTTACTTTAATACCCTACCACTTTCAACACTAACATCCAAACACATTGGCAATTGCCACAAGCACAGAAAGTTTCCGTACACACAGAAAGCAAATCAGCTCATTTCAGTGTTACTGTACTGAAACAAGCTTCAGGCAATTTTCATCCAAAAAATTATTAATCTGACATAAAAATCCACAGAAAATTTGCTATACTGCTACTTAGCCTTACCAAGCTTTCCTAAGTGATCCAAACATAAAGAAATGCACACACTCTTTGTGCTTGTGCAGTGTGCTTCTGCACACTGAATTGGTCATTGGGTGGTCCAGCTACACGATAGCATATTCCAGCAGTGTCTGAAAGATGGACAGTCAGAACAGGGAGGATGTGACCTGACCCCTACCATTCACTATTTCTTATACAAATTATTTCTCTCACTTGCTGACATGCCTTTTGTAACACTTTCTATTAGATTTCTTTGGAAAGAATTGAGATTTCTAAAGAGGGCACAGATCTCAATTTGAAAACACCTCACAGAAGCTTATTCATTTTTTAAAAAACATAAATTGAAATACAATCCTCAGGTGAATCTGAGGGTAGGAAACACTTTTTTTCATCCCAGAAAACTTTATTATTCTCACACAATCATTCTCATGAGAATACTTACTCTTCATTTACTCCAATTTAGCACACTAGTAAAAGAATTTCAATGCAGATCTCACTCGTAATGAATAAAAAGTTCAGCAGGAGAGTGAAACTATTTACCAGGGAGTGGTGAATCAGTGTTACATGAACATCTTCACCATATTTTGCTCTGTTTCAATTTAGTGACTTTTAGCTCAACTTTTCTATCCCTACTAACTTTCCAATATTGGTATCTACCCCCTGCAATGAGCACTTAGTAAACAACAGAATAATTATTCTGCAATGACCTTTAAATGATGACACACTTTTTTCATACAGTGTGAACCCATTACTGGTGTAGGAATTTTGTCTGCTTGAACTGACAGAGTCATCCAGTTCCAGTTCCAAATTACAAGGTCCATGCTAGGCACCGTGTAAGCCTCTTCTACAGAATGTATTGTGAAAAAGAGAAAGGGTTTTTGTTGTCATTGTTCTTGCCTCTAAATTTCCTGCCCATACATTTTTACATTTCTATTATTCTAATATGAAGATGAAAAATGGTTACCAAACATTTCCAGTACTGTAGTTATGCCTTAAAAGATGCCAGTATAAGAACATAAAAGCAACTGCAGCTTAAAAATACACAATCATCAGTCAAACTCTGTCTTATCCTAAAGCCTTTTACTAGCAAGTTATTGCTGCTGTTAGGCAGCAGCGTTGCTGTGCACCATCAACAGCACTAACACTGTATTTCTAACACTGTATTTTTCTCTTCCCCTCAGTTTTGTTTTGCCTTGGCTTCTATAGCCCCTCCAAGGTGTGGAAGGGCTGAGACCAGATATACTTCACCAGAAGTGATCAGTTCCCTGCAGGAAAAAGCCAGAAAAGTGAAGAGGATTTTGGCCAGATTTTATATTTCTGAAGGTGAATTGCTGCAATATTGGTTTATGGTGGAATTCTCCAAGCCCATGAAAGGGAAGGCATATCTGTAGCAGAATTTCAGGAAGAAGTTACCTCCTGTCCATTCATTCAGTGGATGGATCGCTCTATTTGGAAATGGGAGGAAGCAAACAAAAGGTTTACATATCTTTACTTTTAATCCATATTCAGAAAAGTTTAAGTGGAATTTCCATTTACTTATTTTTTCTTCTATGTCAAATAGTCCCAAACTTTGGTGGAAAGAACTCAGTTATCTTCCTACTCAGCCCAGGATAGAACCACACCTTCTCTCTGTTCCTTTTCTCCTTTTTCCTTTCCCTTGTCCTATCTCTTTTTTTTTTTCTTTGTCGCCAACCTCCATGCAGTCCTGACCAGTCAGTAACACTGCACCAGCGCCCCAGCATCTGCACCCCATCGAGCACAGGGACACAAGAGACACACACATAGGGTGTAGCTCAAGTGCTAATTTATTGCTGCGCAACAGCTGCTTATATACCGTGACACGTGACCGTGCCGGGTACCTGTGACCCGTTAAGCACCACCCAGAACCACCCCCTGTATCTCCCACCCACCATAGCCCAAGTATCACCCACAACAAGGTATCACCCACAATCTTTTTTTTTTTTTTTTTTTTTTTTTCCTTTTCTCATCTCTGAACAGATCTCTCTGTTAGGAAAGATAGTTAAGTCAAAGAAAATCCAGGTTAGGCCTTTCCTCTGCAAACTGACTTATTTTATCTGACTTATTTTATCTGATGATGACGACTCAGAAAACATACTGGTAAAATGAACAAACAGAAAAATTCAAACATTGGAAAAAAAAAAAAGATACATCACCCATAGTACATAGTCTTAAATTGCTTTAGAGCTACTATCAGTTATATCGCAATATGACTAAAGTAATCCTCTTCAGGTCAGAGTTGCTTTGACGTTGATGGAAATCTCTTTTGCAATTGAGTCATAGGATGGAAAGCCAACATATTTCCACTGCAACTCCCAAATTAAATCTCATGATAGTATATAACTCTCCGATAAATGCAGAACAAATGGTCCTTTAAAAAATGCTATTTTTACTACGGAAACTTTCCATTGCAAACTAACAGTGACTTACCACCTGTCACTCTCTGTACTTTAATACTCAAGCATGAATAAGGGTATTAAAACTGCACATGCTGAAGGAAAAAGTATTCCTTAATGATGGAAATCTTATAAAAATCTAATGACACTTTTGATCCTAAATTGTGAAAGGGCATGTTAGTAAGAACAACAACAAACCAGTGGACCAACTGAAACAATAAGCTGGAACTTAAAAGCTTTGCTTACGACCTCCCGTTTTAATGCTAATTATGGTTTCACACCAAGCAGCTTCATAAGATACATCACTGCATTCCAGGCGTATTACCTCACAATTGTGCTCAATTTACATTCTACCTCCAACCTAGAACCTAAGCAACAAGCTGAAATACTTTCCTCCTAGAACAAAATCAAAAAGTAGGATAAGCAAAATTTTGCCACGTGTGACACTTCAGAATTGCTATCATCTTCATCAAGGCATTACTGCGTTGTCAGTATATCTAATAAAAAGTGAATCAAAAGGAAAGAATATGAAACAAATTCAGATGCACAACAATTACAAGTTTAGTACAGTATCATCAAATAGCATCATACATTTGTTACTGTGAGGGATGTCTTCTAGCTACAGCTGAAATTTTACTATCTCCATCCAACTTTTCACTGAAGTTCAGCAGTGCAACTTTCGATAGCTCAGCTGAAGCCACTGATACCATTACAGACTGATTGCATGACACTGTGTGAAGCAGACAGGTTTGGTTATACCAGTTTTCACTTGCAATATATGCTAATTTGGCTGACTTGAAATAAAACAGGAGGCAACTTTGAGAAGTTCAGTTTCATGAGATTCGCTGGCAGACAGTGACTACCATCTGGATGCCGCAGGGTCAGCAAACTGCTCCCTGTATCTGTTCTCTGACTGTCCTAAAATTATCGCTATAGAGAAGAAAAGCTGTAGTTGAGAATAATAGATCTTGACACCTGTGAAATTTCTGCATTTTCTATTTGTCTGAGTTGGTGGTTTGGAAATAGACGTGCACCATCTGCTTGACAGTCAGCATAGATATCAGATGAGAGGGCCAACTGAAAAAAAATCCATTTGTTTATCCATTGTCTTTTTCCTGTTCTGTTAGCATTTCTAAATTGCTGAGAAAAAGAAGAAAAATTAAATAAAATCCATCCTTTTTTATTACTTGAAACTTATTTCAAAGATTAAATCACAGCAGGACACCATACTGATTTTTAAGACTCCATAACAAACTGTGTCAACCACACAAATTCTATTACAGTTTGTCAGACTATAAGAGAATATACTATTTCGCCAGAAGAAATGAATAATCCAACAGTAATTCTTTTCACTTTTTAGTTTTCTGCTGTGAATTTCTACCCAATTTACTGCTTAAAATTAACTTCAAATAGGTAAAAGCTGACAGCAAGTGGAGTTTTCTCTGCCAGAAGTACATATTAAAAAAAAAAAAAAATTGTAAGCAGACTACACTATTTAACTTAAGACTCTACGGCACCACAAGAAAAAACATTTTATAAATCAAGGGCACAGGGTATACAGTAATTAGGAGTACTGTAGAGAAATATTGTTAAAATCTACCAATTCATTTTTGGAATGAACTGCAAACAGACAAGATAGTTTACAAATACTGGTTATAAGCAATGTTGCTCAAGCTGCCATTCCTGTGATCTCAGGCAAGCTCTAAAGCATGTTGCTTCCTCTCTGAAAAGCTTAAATATGCATCCTTCCTCAACACGCCCTTAACTCCGGACAGCTGAATCATTCTCACAGTAGATAAATCTTTAAGACTGCCAATTATTCTGTGGGAGAGAAAAAGGCACAGTGCGTGAGAAGGTTCCTTTTGTTTCATTACAGGCGCAACAATCTGTTTTTCATTGAGCAGAGTTTTTACTTCTGCATCCACAGCATTTCTCTTTAATTATGATTAAAGACAGTAACTTAATCTGGCATAAATCCTGTTCAAGTGAACATAAGAAAATAAAGGGGTTAAGTTTTGAAGCACAGAGGCATGTGGCCTCTTAATTACAGCTCTAGATAACAGACCATTAAAGCACTGACAGATGCAAAATCATTCATTCCTCAAAGATTGCAATATCACAGACTAGGAAAATGAATTAAATGCACCCACAATCATGTTTATTTTGATTAACGTGCTCTGTCTGGAATGTAACTATTCAGTTATAAAATGATTTTGGCTTTTACTCCAATATCACAGCCATGTGCATAGTTTCCCAGGTTCCCAGAGAAACCTGTTGTCTTTGAAAGACACTAATTATTTCAGGAACACTGCAGGCCAACAGCTCAATTTGCTAAGTAAACTGGGAAAAAAATAAGAGCTTGGGACTAATATTAGAAAGGAAATGTACCACTTTTAGAGTTTTGCCAGTTGGCACATAGAGAATGGGGAGAACATACATAAAGATGAGGATCAGACCCTTCAGAGTACAGAAAAACTGCAGTTTTAACTCTGATTAGGTACTGGACCCAAAACTGACCTTGACCAGCTAACCTGCAGCAGAACTAATAGCCATTCACATAGCAACCACCAGCTGCTTTTTAAGTGGTGAATGGGCTGCCTTTTAGTCCACCCCGACAAAGCACTTCCAAGCAGCTCACCACCTCCACCCATCTGCCTAAAGAGCTGAACATGCTGACAAGGCTCAGAACACACCCCTTAGGAAACTGGAAACAGTGAGAGAGGGGGTAGAATATGGGCTCAGCAAAGCAGAGAGGATCTGCCAGCCGACCTGCGACCTGCGTGCGAAGGAAGGTGGTTAATGGGAGCAAGCGAGCAGGGATGAAGACAACAATTCTGAGGACAACAGTCCTCTGGCCAACAGTTACGGCCATTGCCATGTTTAGCCAAAGCAGGCTGGCCATATCCATGGTACTTCAGCAAAAAGCCTTGTCAATCAAACCTCCCTACCCTAGCTTTCCTGTGTCAATGGGAGACACTCATACAGTAACACCACATCGGAAAACATGTTCTTCAGTAAACCACAGCCAGCTTTGGGCTGGTGTCCAAGCCTCAACTCAAGTCCTGATTTTTAATTTCTTTTTTTTTTTCTTGGTGAGGACACAGCCAGAGCTGCTGAAGTGAAGAGATAATGGGCACTTAGGAAAGAGAACAGGGACAAAAATCCATCTTTAAAGACAACTTAGGGGAATTGTAGGTAGTTTCCAAAATGTGGAGGAATGCGAGCTTCTTGCTGATGACAAGAATAGCTAAGATGTTTATGAAAAAAGCAAAGGGTGAAGACCTCACAAACTATACAGTTGCTGTGTTCTTCCCATAACCAGCTATAGTTGCCACCACCAATGACAAGGTTCATCAGCCATCACACACAGCTTCCCTGCTGAGGCTTTCTTTGTAGTTAACACAGAGTTAATGCTTACTTCGTAGTGAATACCTTCTTTACATGACTAACATCAAGATAGCAGTTTTTCGACTACAATGTCACTATAAGACAAAGATAGGTTTGCATGATTGGTTAAAGCTGCTTAAATAGCTGAATGTTCAAACTACAGCTGTCAAAAGGAAGAGAAATCCCTTGGTTTTTTATTTTTTGGCTAATCTGGAGCATATTATTTCAGGAACTGTGAAAATGCCTCAGGCTATAGTTCAGAGAAGACTTTAAATGAAAACTGGTGTTAGTCTGCATAATATTTCATGCACCTGAAGAAAATATTTACTCAAGTAACAGCCAGATCTGTGGCCACTAAAATGTTGAGGACTTGCACTATGTTCAGTGGAATCCTTGGAAGCACCTGCAGGCACTCATTATATTTATACTGGATTCTCTTCAACATTTGTGAATAAGACTTACAAAAACAAATACTACATTGAATTTGCAGTAAGATATTCACACAGTCATCAAATTTGCTACAAAGTTACTGTCACTGTATGCATTTTCAGTATTATTTTTAAATGACAGTTTACGTTTTCATTCATCACACTTGTAATTAATTTTCCCCTATTAAGTGTTTAATGCCTTTAAAATGTAAGCATGTGCTCAGGGGTTTAATACCTCTGAAATAAACCTGTACTCATTCACAAGTCATATACAACTCACACCAGTGCTTTTTCCAAAACAAGTATCCGTGGTACACTTTATCAACTTTGCAGTAATTCAGCATCCACATGGTGCAGTTTTAGAATGTGCAGTGCTGCACAGAATCAAGACTGGTACCAGGAATGCTTCCTTATCAGGAAAGCAGACATTTCCAAGTGCCAACATTCTTCACTCATATGGAAAGTTTACTATATAAACAAACACGCATTCCCACACTAAGCAGTCCCAGTCTTTCCCTGTTCACATTGATGTGTCCCTACATCTAACTACCAGATTATTTAACACACTGAGGAGGTTTTAGTTAATGCAAACTAAATCTGAAGCATTTAAAGTACAGATCACTGTCTAGTTTTCTTTTCTGGAAGAAAATCAGGTATGACAACCACTTCAAATACATCCAGAGCTAGTCACAGTTTATGGTGTCCGTTCCCCCGAACATTAAAAGAACTGTCCCAAGGACTCTATTAAAAAGAATGACCAAATTTACAAAAGTAAATTTGGGTACTTCCTAATCCTGAGATGATTAAAATTTGCTAACGTAAGAAGGTACTAACTCTATAAAGAGTTTACTGAAGAAACACCCTCCACATTCTGAGTGGCAACTACAGTGTTTCCACTGACAAACACAGGCATTTTTCCTAATCAAATAAAAGTATTCAATGTCAGCCAGAGGCGAAGTGGAATTGTTGATGGATCCATAATCTATGCACTGGAGCACAGCTTCCTCAAACCCTTCTTGCCAGACACACACCTCCTGGAGAAACTGCTTACTGAAAAAAGTTCAAACTATAAATTACCTCTGACAGGCCGACTTTCATTTTATCTTCTAATGTAAGACAACCAGAAATGCCACTTAAAATTATATCAAAAAGATTATCTTTGCCCTAAGTGACCACATTGCCTGGACTATGCCAAATCCAGTATACAAGCCATTCCTTATTATTTCTAACCTGCCATTTATTTTACAACAACAGATAACCCGATCTTAAGTAGGGGAAAATGAAAACGATCACCTAGAAAAGTAGAATAACAAGACTTCTGGAGCAAAAACCACCAAGAAAAATAACATGAAAGTCACACTAAAATTGTACAGAGCAAACCCAAAGAATTAAGATCCAAGTTATCTCTGAGGAAACAAGCAGCAGAAACAAGCAGCAAAAACTGGCCCAGTTTGAGATTACCTCAGTGGGAATATAATTTTCCAGAGTATCTAATTTTAGGAATGAAAAGAAACTTTATATCATTACTACCTAGGATACTGTAACAATCTTATATACCATTAATTGAAAGATAACCTTATCCACAGAAATTACACTGCATATAGAGATTAATAAAACTTTAGCCAAATACATTTCTTAAAAATTTTGATTCTAGTTTACAAAATTTGTAAATTCAATTAAATTTCTAGGGTATCTCAGAATATTTTATTTGCTTCTATAGAGACTGAGAAGCTTTAAGAAACCCAAATCAAGCCAAATGGAGAGCAATAAATACTGGCTTGGTTTTTAGGTGACTTTGGCAAGCCCTCACTCAATACTTTTCAAAATGAGGGAAGCACAGAGCTAGGCATCACAGCTGGAAATAAAACTTGGAGGTTCTTTGCACCTCCATTATGTGAATTTGTGTTACTAGATCACAAGCAGAAACAGATTAAATTGAATGTGATTGTCAAAAGAAACGTAAGCTGTTACTTGATTTTCTAAATAATGGAATAGAAGATCAAATAGTTACATACACAGCTGAGCAAGACTTCTTGGGCATATTTCTTCACTTATCCTGTGATACAATGCACTGTATTTAGGGAGTCTGGACTTACTGTATCACAACAGAGCAGAAGCTATTGCATGCATATGATACAGTTATGTCGATTGTAAGAATGCTGTAAAAAACATTCCACAGAAGCAGTGCCAAAAGAACAAGAACCACGAAGTGAGATTGATAAGATATTCCTTTCTATACCATCTTCTCAGTTTTGTCTGAAGGCCAGACACCTGACAGGTGGTTGCAGCCAGAGACATAACAACTGAGAAGTTTGTTCAGCCACATTCTGAGGCTTAATATATACCAGACATTTGTATCGGAAACATAATTATTTGGAGTCAGATGCATAAAAGGTATTTATTAAAATACACAAATGAAATAGAATAGCAGAATCATAAAGCTTGGAAAAGACCTCTAAGATCATCAAGTCCAACTGTCCATCTACCACCAACTGTTCATTGAAGTATGTCCCTATGTACCATATCTACACATTTCTTGAACACCTCCAAAGATGGTGAGTCAATCAGAAGAAGTTATTCTTAACAACTAACCTGCATATCCCCTGGCAAAACTTGAGGCCATTCCCTTTCATCCTACCTCTGTTAACGAGAAAAAGAGGCCAACTCCAGCCTCACTACAACCTCCTTTCAGGCAGTTGTAGAGCTCTGTAAAGTCTCCTGTGTGCCTTCTCCAGATTAAACAACCTCAGTTCCCTCAGCCACTCACCTCATAAGACTTGTGCTCCAGAACCCTCACCAGCGTCACTGCCCTTCTCTGGACACATTGCAGGGCCTCAATGTCTTTCTCATAGTGAGGAGCCCAAAATTAAACACAGTACCGAAGGTGAGGACTCATCATCACTGAGTACAGGGGGACAATCACTTACGTCTCTGCTACTGCTGGACCACTCTATTTCTGATGTATGCCAGAATACCACTGACCTTCTTGGCTACCTGGACACACTGCTGCATCCCCCTCACCTGACCACACCCCCAGATCCCTTTCCTCCACACAGTCTTCCAGCCTTTCTGCCCCAACCCCGTCGCACTGCATGGGGTTTTTGTGATCACAGTGCAGCATTTGGTAAGTGGTCTTTTTGAACTTCATCCTATCAGCCTCAGCCCAGTGACCCAGGCTGTCCAGGTCACTCTGTGACCTTCTTTCCTCCAGGCAGATCAACACTTCCTCTTTGACTTGGTGTCATCTGCAAACTTACTGAGGGTGCACTCAATTCCTTCATCCAAATCATCAGTAAAGATATGATCACCAGTTCTGACTAGTCGCCAGCTGAATTTAAAGTCATTCAACACCACACTCTGGACCAAGCCCTCTAGCCAGTTCTTCACCCAGCAGCAGAAAGCGTACCTGTCTAAACCACAGGCAGCCAGCTTCCCCAAGAGAATTCTGTAAGAGAAAGTATCAAAGGCTTTGCTGAAGTCTAGGTAGACTACGTCAACAGCCCTTCCCTCATTCATCAAGCATGTCACTTGGTCATAGAAGATCAGGTTGGTCAAGTAGGACTTGCCCTTCATGAAGCCATGCTGGCTGGGCCTGATCCACTGGCTGTCCAGAACATGCCGTGTGATCTCATTCAAGATGATCTGAGAGGCTGCATTTAAGGTAAAAAGGAACAGTGGCTGAAAAGAATATGTTTAAACCATTAGTAGTTGAGGATTTATTACCAGGAATGATAATCAAGAAGGGAACATTCCTAATGTTTTTAATTGTCCTAAACTACTTTGTTCATATTGCCCATACTGTAACTTTTTCTGAATAACCAGATAGGAATAATCCAGCATTAATAAACTAGTTATTTATAACTTCATATAAATCCCTGTCTGCTATTTTTTCAACTTTTTGCTTAATTAGGGAAGAAATAATAAAGGCTACAAGAGCTTTTAAATCTGGTAATACTCCCACTTGTTGAGAAATGCTGGATGCAAAAGCAAGAATAGCCCTCTTTTTTTTTTCCTTTCCTCTCTTTCTTTAGTGCCTTAACAATCCATATGGCAGAAGAAAGAAGCCTCAATTATTGCCAGTGAGAAACAGACTCAGAAATCCGTGGTTGGACTAAAAAAGTAAACTGTGGTGCAGTAATGGAAAACATACACCCATCAATTCAAAAAGCAACCAAAAAGAAAAAAAAAACTCAATACATTCTTAAAACAGGGAACCATGTATATTTTCTGACTTGTAAATTTTTTACATCACTTCAAATATGAAGCATAGAAAATGTGGTATTTTTTGGGAGGGGGGTAGAGGGGGGGGGATTCTTTTTTTGCTTGTTAGGATTTTACTTATTTGTTTTTTCCCCTTAAAGCTATAAGCCTTCTTTTTAAAATGCATTGCCTTTTCTTTCTCCCTTCATCTTCTTCATGCAGAATGAAACTTTTATGGTTGCAAAGACAATGTTCCAAAGAACAAATGCTATCTTTTTATCCTGAGTTAACAACTGAGATAGTACTTAGTACACCAAGTAAATTTACAGCTGCTGTCTGCAACCCTCTTGGCATTGAATCTAACAGGAATCAAGCCATTTTCCCAAAGCTTTTAAAAGTTGCAAAGAAGTGAGAAATAGCATCTTTATTCTCTAAGAAGAAACAACCAAAATACACAGAGAGCAGTAAGGTATAGATATAGATCCTACACAAGCTGGCTACAGGTGAGGAACAGCTTCCTGCTCACCTTAGTGGACACACTGTTTACAATTTTGATAGGAAATCAACGTCTAACAAAAACTCCAATGCCCACAGAAATGAAATCGTTGAGGTTAGGTACAGAGAGAGCCAGGAGTGCATCCCAACTGGCCTCCAAAGACAGGTTTTATGCCTTTAGATGCATAAGAATAATTTCTAATTGAACTCACACAACTCATGTGTTCGCAACTAATTCAAGATTTCTCTATAACTAAAAAGAAAAAGGAGTCTGAGGTATACTATCTACAATCCAGCTGATTAGCTCAACTAAGTAAAGAAAACAAGCTTTTGATATTGCAGTTCATTCACAGGCTTTCGGAAAGAAGCTTTCATTTGAAAAAGCCGTATGGAGAAGGGAACAAAAGGAAGAGAAGCTCCAGCATAAAGGCTGGAAGTTAATTAATCTGATACAGTGTTGTTTCCATCTATTCATTTATTCATATTGGGGTGTGAATCTATTAATTTTTTAAAAAGCAAAGCTTGCTCTGTCTTGTATCAGTTTTCACACATGAATATACTGTGTTTCATTCTCTCTCATGAAAGCAGATCTAAAGTACCACAAAATCTGCAGGTTTAAGCATAATATATACCAGGTAATTAAAATTATAGAAGAGAAAGAGGAAAGTATGGTTCAGCATATATATGTATCTTCAACATGTTATTCAAAATCCACAGAACCACAAGGGTGTCACTCTTTCCTCAATGAACTTCACCCAAAGGTTTCTAAAGTACAGTTTCTCAAATTTAGGAAGGCTTGCTAGAGTGGTATGAATACAGTTCAAGAGGTAAGAAAAACTAATCATACTGAATCAACTGACATTAATACATTTAACTGGAAGATTAAAGGAAGTTTTAAAATGATTGGAAGACCAAGCCCAAAACATTGTATGGAACATGACACACATGTGAATTCTTTCAGGAAAAAGGAAATGTTATAGAATCATAGAATCACAAGGCTGGAAAGCACCTACAAGATCATCTAGTCCAACCGTCCTCCCATTACCACTGATACCACAATCTACTAAACCATATCTCATGACTCCTCATCCAGGCACCTCTTGAACACTGCCAGGGACAGCAACTCCACCACCTCCCTGGGCAGCCATTCCAGTGCCTGACCACTCTCTGAGAAAAAAAGTTTTTCCTTATGTCTAACCTAAATCTCATTGATGCAACTTGTGGCCATTTCCTCAGGTCCTGTTTGTTGCCTGGGAGAAGAGGCCAAACCCCTCCTCATCACAGCCTCCCTTCAGGAAGTTGTAGAGTGCAATGAGGTCTCCCCTGAGCCTCCTCTTCTCCAGACCGAACAAGCCCAGCTCCCTCAGCTGCTCCTCATAAGACTTGTGCTCCAGACCACCCAACAGTTTTGCTGCCCTTCTCTGGACACGTTCCAGGGCCTCAATGTCCTTCTTATAGTGAGAGGCCCAAAACTGAACACAGTACTTGAGATGCAGCCTCACCAGTGCTGAGTACAGGGGATGATCACCTCCCTGCTCCTGCTGGCCACACCATTTCTAATGCAGGCCAGAATGCCATTGGCCCTCTTGGCCATCTGAGCACACTGTTGGCTCATGTTCAGCCAAGCATCAACTAACATCCCCAGGTCCCTTTTCTCTTCACAGTCATCCAGCCACTCTGCCCCAAACCTGTAGCACTTGCAAGTGCAGGACCCGGCACTTGGCCTTGTTGAATCTCATCCTGTTCGACTCAGCCCAGTGATCCACATTATCTAAATCCCTCTGAAGGGCCTCTCTACCCTCAGGCAGACTAACATTACCTCCCACCTCGGTGTCATCTGCAAATTTACTCAGTTTGTACACTCAATTTCTTCATCTAGGTAATCAATAAAGATATCAAACAAGATGGGTCCCAGTACTGACTCCTGGGGGACATCACTTGTAACGGGTCACCAGCTGGACTTAACTCCATTAACCACTACTCGTTGAGCATGGCCCTCTAGCCAGTTCCTTACGCAGAGAAGGGTAACCTGTCCAGGCCCATGGCAGCCAGTTTCCCCAGGAGAATACTGTGAGAGACCGTGTCAAAGGCTTTGCTGAAGTCTAGGTAGACTACATCAACAACCTTTCCCTTGTCTGCCAGTCTGGTCACTCAGGCATAGAAGGAGATGAGGTTGGTCAGGCACGATCTGCCTTCCATGAACTGGTTATGGCTTGGCCTGATCCCCTGGATGCCATGCACATGCCATGTGATCTCACCCAAGGTGATTTGCTCCATAACTTTCCCTGATACCAAAGTCAGGCTGACAGACCTATAGTTCCCCAGATCCTCTTTATGGCCTTCCTTGTAGATGGGAATCAAGTTAAAAACAAATTAGATGAGCAAAATAAAGTAATTAATTAAAATTAAGCTAATTCAGTAGCATACCTATAGGAGAGAGAAACTCAGAATGTTAAAAAAGACCCTTGTACTAACCCGCTACACATACTTACAGATAACCTAAGTCAGCTTTGCAGCCAACCAGAAGCAGCACAATATAAATCAATGGATAATGTGATAGGTACACATGGTCAGAATAGTCAGATGCTTTGGATGCTACAACTATAACTCCAAATATCTCAAGTAATTTATCTGTGCTAAATTCTATCAAAGATTTTGCAATCAAGGAATTGCTACTTTGGAAAAACAAAATTGGAATTTATGGGAAAAAAAAAGCATTTTCTCAAGAACATAAAGCCATCACATCTGATAAGACTCATGCTACCAAAAATTAAATTATTGTGTGATGTCAGAGGCAGATGTTGGTGGTACGACAGTACAGGTTGAACCTTCCCACCAATATTCCATTACCTGTCATTGTCACATGACAGATGGCAGCAGAGGGGCAGTCTGACAGAATCATGTCTGACACAAAAGAGTGTATGAAGTAAAGATGTGTAATGAATTCCTTCATGCAGAAAGAATGGCACCCACTGACACTCACCAGTGCCTGCTGATCTTTTCTGGAGCCCAAACAGGAAGATGTGAGCACAGAAGGACAGTGGAAAGTGGAGCATTTCAGCAGTGGCAACACTGGGTCACCTCCGCTGGTCCAGATTTTGACAACTGCAGCATGCAGGCTCTTGCTCTTGCTGGCAAAAATGCAGAGCTAATGGTAGTGACCACGCAAAAAAAAAAAAAATAGTGTTTCATAGCTGGGAATGTGCTCTGTCAAATGGTGTTATTCTGCTCTTTGTACTTTTTGTAATTTCCATGGAAACAAATAGGAGGTTTTACGTACAAACACTTGTATATCGTTAAGCCTCCAGACCAGGTTTCAGTTCCTACACCCCAAGAAAACTAGAAAACTGATTTGTTCAGCCAGTACTGGTAATGGCCCGCATAGCTGAAGAGGTTTATAAATCCATTTTCCTAGGCACTATTAACTTTCTGAAACAGCCTGCAAACTGTAATTAAGAGTTTTCCAGGAATGAACCTTCTAACTCTGTTTTCCTGTTGTATTTAATCCTGTCAAAGGAATATTTCAAAGCAGAATGCAGCATGAAAGCATGTGATGGAAAGTCCAATGAAGGCTTCCAAAGTGACAAAAGCAGACATGCTAATTGAATCATGAAATGCAAAACTGTTTATTAAAGAAATATGGACTGTGACATTCGAGTGTGTCTAAGAAATAGAGCCAGCAATGTGGCAGCCTCTCACTTCCAATTTTAGACAAAAGGTTGTTATAAGCTTTCTAACACTGAAATGCAGCACAACTGCTTTGCACCCTGTGATCTTTGGGGAAAAGGAGTTTCAAAAAAGACTCCTTCACTCACTGCTCTCTGTAGACTTCACACAGCAGGGCATCTCCAGGCCCTCCTTCCCTCATCACCAGGTCACAGTGCAGGCCAGGAGGAACATGGCTGTGAACGGGAGCGGGAGCAGAGCCCCAGCTGCTCCTTCTTGCCCAGCATTGGGCACGAGCAGCCTCACTTTGGGCTGGTTCATGTCACCCACCTCTTGAAATGAGCTATGGAAAAAGCCTGTCCTGTGTCCCTAGCTCGTGGAATTGTTTAAACAAATGCCTCAGAAACAACTCCAAGGATGTGCAGCAGGTCTTCTCCCACAGCATCTGCCATCCTGTAATTGCAAAAGGAACAAATGCCTTTGGCTGCCAGTGCTTCTAAGCAATAGCTGTGGGTGCTGCAGCTGTCAGCATAGCATTTGGAGCCCTGAAGGTATCTCCTGTTGATGTAGTGATGTAGGTGTGGGGCTCAGGATGATGGACACTGGAATCTTGCAAGTAACGGATGTTTTCTCCCTCACCAAACAGCACAACACATGCATCTACTGCTAGGAAAGTGTCACCGTTTCAGTGCAGTTCTGGGACTAAAAGAAAGGGGGAAGGGGGAAGATAGGGAGATGAGCCTAAACACAAAATTGGAGTCAAAAGCAGCCAAGTGGTATGCCACAAATTACACTGCCAACGTCTCTTTTTCCAATCCTTTCGCCACAGAATGCAGGCCACATTTTGCTTTCACCAGGAGGGATGTTCAGTATACCTGGAACCATTTGCCCCAGGGGTGGAAACATAGTTCCAATCATTTGCCATGGCTTGACAAAATGCATCGGAACAAAGCCGGAACCCAAGCACCTGCAGTACATTGATGACATTACTCTGAGGGGCAGTACAGCAGAGGAAGTTTTCAAGAAAGGAGAGAGAATAAGCCAGATCCTTCTGCAAGCTTGTTTTGCTATTAAGCGAAACAAAGTAAAAGGACCTTTATAGGAAATTCAGTTCCTAGGTATAAAGTGGCAAGATGGTGCTGTTGCATCCCAATAGATGGGGTCCACAAAATTACCGCTATGTTCGCCCGCTAACACGTGACACGATCTAGCAACAAGCTAACAGAGAAAACTAATTTACTAAATATCATAGTGGAATGCAAGATAGCACAATATAATGCAATATAATTGAAATTGAAGTTAATGAATAAAAAATTAGAGAGTGTGTCCAAAAACCAAAGGCCTTTCTCTAAAGCTGAAGGCAAGATGGCTCAGGAGCACACACTGCAGAGACGAGCAGAAAAAGGGGTAGTCTCTTAACTCGCAAACAGTTTTATCTTTTCCATCAATTGGAAAATGGAAATGGAATAATGAAGTCTTCTGGGAGCTGTAGCTCATCTCTTCTGAGAAAGGTGAACTGAACTACTGACAATCCACAGGACTGAAGCATTATCTCTTTAATTCCCAGTGCACTACATGATGCTATGATGTGGGACACCGATAATAAAAAATCATAAAAACACGATTGAAAGCAAAATCCAGTATCACTCCCCACTAAACCTCTTGTTAACATAAAAAAAGACTGCAGAACTAGATGATCAGATGAAATGGCCAAGACAAGGAAAAGGTGAAGGATGCCAATACAATTTGGTTTTGAGATCTCCAAACTTCAGAGAAGAAGCAACTTCAATGGATTATGTATGAGAAATATAATATTGAGAAATATATATTCGCTTTTCTAGCAATTGTGAGCAGGAAGCTGCATTTGGATCTTGGACTCATCGAGTTGAAGAAAAAAGCAGTATGCAGCAAATAAGTGAGCACAAGAAGCTGTCATCCTTTAGAGGTACATGAAGAGCAGTCTTCAAAGTACAGAAAAATAGAAGGAAAAACCACATAGGCTAACGTGCAAGATAACTAATGACTGTAAGCACCAAATCAATGGAACTGAGTGCACCAACCATTTTACAGCACAAAACGATGTCCAAAATGCATTTAAGAAATACTAATTTTTCATTATTATCTTTGTTACTATTTTACCAGAAAATCATGCTTTTCCTAGAACTCTTAAATGTGTTTCCCTACTTGGCAAAAGGCCTTGCAGAGGATTAAAGATCTGACTCTGGAGTTAGGGTAGAGTTTTGCTGCAGTGCTTCCAGATGACTGCTAGAAAATGTGTTCAATTTGGTCTTTGCTGTAGTGAACAAAAAAGCTTTTACTCACTTTTTTTTAAAGTTGGCAGTCACCATAAGGAACAAATTCTAAAAGGAAAACACATTTTTTGGAAAAAAATCTCTGTGAGACAATTATGAAATTGCCAAGTTGTTGTCAAATGAGAAGTAGCATCTTTATCATAATCACAGATCAATGATAGTTCCTCTAATTTTCTTATGTAAAGTATGTTCTGTGAAATGCTAACCAAGGATCCTTTTAAAGAAAAACGTATTTCTGACAACTGCTTTCACTTTACGAATAATATGACATTATTAAAGTCAGTGATTATTACTGAGAACTTATAATCATCAAAAATTTGACACTTGCATTCATACGGTCCCCAGATTTCCCTCATTCCCATCATTTTCCCCTCTGCACTCCTACACTATTTGCAATTTTGAGGCAAAGAAATAACATGCTGCATTATTTTAAGATACTTTGTATTTAAATCAAACTATCTTGAAAGGGTTTCTTCTTTTGAAAAAAATGTTATTTTAATCCTTTTGCAGTTCTATTTTTCTTTAGACTTGAAATTGATTTAAAAACAAAAGAAAAACAAAACAAAACAACAAAAAAACAATGTTCTGTCCAAACCTCTGTTCTTCTCATGACTCTCACATCTTTTCATATCATCCTAAAACACTGCACTCCTACAATAGAGAATGTTTGTATCAGTCCTGACACGCACCTACTTTCTACTTGGCCCAGCCCCAGCAAACACAGTTGTGCTCTACTACACATCATTTCTCTCCATAACCTCTCTTTTCCTTTGGGTAACATACTTCATTTCAAGACATACCTTCTGCTACAACACAAGACCCTCAGCTTCTGTACGGTTTAAATCAGAGGTTGAATTGGCACACAAGAGGAATTTTGGTTTAGTTCACAAGTACTGTTGTGAATCTGAACTTCATCCAAATCAGCTGCAAATCTAAGCCTGGCTAATTGACTTACCCTTAGTTATTGAACATTTTATTTATTGCTTTTTAAAACACTTACACCTGAGAGTATGTTTCAGGATCAATGATTCATCAAGTTTTGTCAGTTTGTATATGGTATTTAGCAAAAAGATTTGCAAGATAAGTAGGTAAAACATCAAGTAAATATTACTTCCACTACAACTTCACCATTTGAGCACTCAGCCCAGCACCACCAGCATGACAGGGAACTGAGATGATTTTTCAGTGCATGAGTATCATCTCACTTGCAAATCAGAAGTGATATAAATGTTCTTCTAATAATGTTAATAATAATTTGTAGTTGTGAGTTCTTACAAGCCTTCTGCCACCAAACACCCCTAAAAAAATGAAAAGAAAAAAAAATTCATCACTAATAAACCCCATTTCCCTACTTCAGAAAGTGAGAATACTTAAAATCTATGTACAGGCATGACAGGCTTGATCTAAAACTCTTACTCAATTCTTATTTTAGATGCTAAGCCACATATATTCTCCTAGCAATGTATAAAATTATGTGCACTTCTGGGGCTCTGATTTGAACCCACCATACTGAGGCCCTAAAGGTGAGACTTGAAATTCATATTACATCTGTCCTCTGTCTAGGAAAGTACTGACCGTACATCTGTTTCAAATACAGCATTCTCATAAGCCAAAGACATGCCTCCCTCAGCTGTATCCCATCTTTTCGGAGAGCTATTCCACAGCAGGAAAGACAATATCCACTAACTGTAAACATAATGTACAGTTCCACAGATATTTTTAGACACAGTCATACTGGCAGATGTACACCATGTTAGCTGAAGAACCTGAGGAATGTTCTAAGGAAGAGATTTTGAAAACATCTGAAGAAAGTCAGAACAACCCTGAGACTGTTTTGGTGGCAGGAGCATCAGAAGAAAAAAAAAGAATGAAAAGAGGGAAAGGGAAAATCTTTGTTGCCATTACAAAGTATACAGGAACAAATTACAAAATGTTATTGGACATTACTGCATGACAGAATTCCAGCACAGAGCACATGTACAACCAATCCCTTCAGCACTGACATTTCAAGAAGAAAAGAATCAGTTCTGGAGTTTCTCGGGACTGAGAAGTTTTACAGAGCATTGTAAAATGTGATGAAAACTCCCAGACGTGAATAAAGAATGTGCTGCTAAACCTTTCTTTCTCTACACTGTAATGTCTTTATGGTTATACTGCATCCCAAAACTAAACAGAAGCTTTGTTTTTTCAACTCATACTTCCATTTCTGCATAGTAACAAAATCTTTGAAATACTCATAAGGTCATAATTCACCTGGAAAGAAGTGCTCATGAAACTGTCATGTTTACAAAGTAAACAAATAAATAAATAAATACAATAAGTACAATGCTTAGGAGAGTGAACTTATATTAACATTTACATGACATTATTGTGATGATGTAGGTTGGGCACAGAAGAAATTTTAAAATTTCGTTAAGAACGTGTCCAAATCAATAAATCAGGTGTCTCTCACAGCTGTATTTTGAGTTGTGTTTTTCAGTATCAAAAGTTTTGAATCTCAATGGAAAGCAAAATCCTTTTTCCAATCTTTTCTTAAAGCTTGTTGCCACTACTGTGCTAAAGGCTGCATGTAATTTCTAGAGCAAAAGGCACTTGGCATTAGCCACAGGAACTACTATGCATATTTTATGCATAAAGCAACAAGCAGATGGGCAAAACTGGCACCAGAAGCTGCTGACAGGTGAGGCAGAGGCTGTACGCAGACATCGGGGACTGAGATGAAGAACTCCTATTTTTGAGATGCAATTATCTGTTCTGCGGGACTTCATCCATGAGGCAGGCTAGCAGCCACACACGTCTTGCAAAGTTGGTACTTGATTTACACATTAGACACAGTAGCTGGCCGAACAAACAAAGCAACGTCGAGTTCAGCTTGTCAGACAGCTTGGTCAGAGTAGGACACATTCATCGCCTTGCGCCTGCTTTTTTAACCAAACAAGATTTGCACAAGAATAGAAGACAGGGCTCGCCATTCTTTACAAGGACAGCATTGCTTGTAGCATTTTCCAAGATAAAGAAACTTCAATATTTGGCAAGCCAAACTTCAGTTCGCTGCCTAATGGAAATCTCTTTTGATCACTGCAGTAACTGACACATGAGTTCTTGCTAATAAAAAGAATGGTAAGTGCTTTTTGCCTTGAGAAGTCAATAAAAACAATCTTATCACCAAATCGTTAAACAACTGCAAATACTTTGGATCCTAAGAAAAAAAGAAATTCCATTTTTTTTTCCCCGATTCCTTACATAAACACATCAAGGCTCACTTCAGTTCTTTTGCCTCAGAAAATCTTTAGTACTTTGTTTTGTTGTCAGAGATAACATTTTTTTCACTGAAGTTAAACAAAAACCTACCGGTTCTTGTTCAGATAAATTATCAAAGTTCCAACCCTGATGTCTGCCTTTAATCAGAGCAACCAGCCAAAGGACTTTTGATGTGCTTTTTCTCGTGCCAATTTACACTAACTTTTGTTATATAAAGGAAAATTACAATGAAGTCAAGAATAAAAGATCCATTATATTTGCTCTGCATTACATGAAATTGCTGAAAATTCTCATCAGAACACTCCCAAAATAAAACTAAATAAAAAAGTTTTTACAGCATCCAAATGCAAAATGTAAAATAAACTAGAGTTTACAATATAGTAGTGTTATAATGGATTATACACAAAAGCTACACAGATTAAGAATTTTCCCTGTTCTATCATTGGTACAAAAACAGTCAGGTTACACACCTAAGCAGATCTTCCCAGTGATGTGAAAACCTCAGTAGCAGTTTGGCCTCTGGCAGTTATTGTAAAACAGTGGACAGTGCAACTCCAAACATTGCTCTGGAAGGTTTCCATGTTTTGAAAGCAAACCTATTCCTTGTTTTCTTGCCGCCACAAATGAAATAAAAAGACAAGTAAGTACATTCTTCTCTTAAATGAGTATGCATCTGCTAAATTAACAAGAAGTTAGTTTTTCTAAGCGGAATGGTGCAACGACTGCCAGACTCAGGAAGACTCAGGACTTCCTTTTAAAGACTGAAAATACATTCAGATCACTGTATTACTTACAAACTTTCAAGCAACTCTGAGGGATTGGGATTTTTAACATACTGGTGTATGAAATCTCAAAATTACCAATAAAGTATAAGCATAATGTATTAGTTTCTCAGTTTGAAAACAGAAATGGCTGGCTAGCTAAAAAACTGCCAGTTCTATGTTACTAACATAAATGCGTTAGTCACAACAAATACACCAGCTTCTTCGTTTTGATCCCATTTGTACTTCTATCACAGAATGCTTAATATGACTTTTAAATAGCTCCCACCATCTAGGGATGATAACTTTTAAATAGCTCCCATCATCACCACCTATTATCATCTAGGAGTGTATTACCTAGTAACACTAAAAATCAGCCCTTGGACAAGAAATTTCCTGCCTACTTGCACACAGACTCTCACCTTAGATGGTTGGACTTCATGGCACATAAAGCAGTACACAACTGCTGGGACAAGATGGATAGCGCATAGCTTCAAGCATGAAGGAAACAGATTTAAAAGCAAGGTAGCGTTTATTTTCTGTAGGTTTAAGCAGAGCTTCAAAAGATCACAGAGGAAACCTGTGTCACACTCCTGCATTGTTTGTATGAGAAATGGCTGCCTATATTCCCTTTTTGCCTGTGATCCTCAGAAAAAAGCGGTTTCTATTCAGAGCTAAACTTTGAGAAACACTAATTCACTCGTTCACAACCATATCAGTATCACATGCCCTGCCTTTTTAACCTCGTCAAAGAGGGTATAATTAATAAGACGTGATGGATTCCTGTGTCCTGCACCTAGCTCAGTATGCACTCCTCAAACAGGAACAATACTCACAGCAACAGTAAAAGAGAAGTCTGATAGACTGCTGGTAACTAAGCAACCAGAAGACAAGCCACGTTCAATGTTTTACTCTGAGGTTTTCTCTAGAAGAGAAGAAGCTGTGATGTTACATCTACATCTAAATAATGCCCCAAGAACGTCAATAACAAAACAGAAAAGTGATCAGTAAAAGTTAAAGAATTATTAAATATATGTATCAAGCTCCAGGTCACAGGTGATCATTTAGCAGAGCAACCAACACAACTTGCTCAATCTGAGTTAAAACTACTCCAGCCTGAAAAACCAATCAGATGGTGTCACAGTAATCTGAGAACCCCAGGAAATGCCAGAGTTGTCAAACCACCTTCTCAATAACATTCCCCCCATCCTTCCCCCATCCTCCCCCCCAATTAGAAACTGGATACACTAAGTCGCTATTTGGCAAAATTCCCCGCTTCAAATGACAGCAAAGAAACAAGAGAGAGGCACTCTTTCATCTCCTCTACTAGTAACAAGACCAAATAATTTCAGATGAGTGAAATCAGTATCTCACCACAGAAATAACAAGGAGATACTCAAATTTTATGTGCAGTACTAAATTAATTCCACAGCAAAGTAGTTTAATGAGAATTCATAGAATGAGTTCTCAAATGAGAGAAAAAAATCCAGTAAGGGAGAGAATTAAAAAAAAAAAAAAAAAAAGTAGAAAGGACTACAGCAGAATGTCACCAAATTGACCAAGACTGCTGGGCAAAAAGAGATTGTATGCATACACTGACTTTCTGGTTTAAAATGACTAATCTGTAAGCACAGAAACAGCAGGAGGGAAAGAGAAATACACCTTCTTATTTAAGTTTGAAATACACATGATACTAAGAATTACTAAGTGTGAAGAATGTATTAAGCAATGCTTGAGAATTAAGCTTACAGTTACCAGTACATCTCCTGAGTGGCTGAGGGGATATTACTGCAAAAGAACCAGCTCCTCCTTCAAGAGACAGACCCACAAGAAAAAAATAAAGAACTTGAGTTTTGTGTGGAAACACAGATCTGAAGATGTGGTGAGAGGATGGATGCCCAGAGACATACGCTGTGACTGCCAGACCAACAGATTGGTGAAACTCTTGAGCTGGCAGGGCTCAGAGCCTCATGGTCACCTGAACACCAGCTCAGCAGGTAAATGAGCTGCCTGTGCAGTCAAGGATTAAAGTAAGCCTGGTCAGATTTGGGGCAGCATGCGCTGCCCATGCGCTGGAGTCAGGTATCAACCATCATTTTGTGGAACGGTGCAAACTGATGGAAGGTGTTGAGGAATCACTGTGAAGACAGCATGATATGACAGCCAAAACTGGGATGGACATCTTCTGCTCCACCTTGACTATTCATGTAGCAACCTGCTGGGGTTGGTGTTGGACCACGTAATGTCATCACAGGAACAATTTACCTGCTGCTTCCTTTGCCAGCAATGCCATGGCAAGAGACAGTACAAAAACATTTCACAGCCCACCTCATAACAAGAGGCAAAACAAAATAACTTCACAGCCTGCCTCTGATTTAGACATCCCAAAAAAATAAAAAAATTTTGTAAAGAATTTATGCTTTCACACAACATGAACAATCTTCTCACATACTCTCCAAGCATCATGACAAAGAGAGCTAAACACAAGCTTTATTGCTCTAAATTATTATTAGTAAATCAAGGATAAACAAAGCCAACTAAAAGACAGTAAGCTCCATCACAGCATCTAACTTCTAAAACGGTGAAAACCGATTAATTTTGGACTTCTAAAACCTTTCTTGCTTCTCTCCAATAATTAAGTATGTTGTGAAAGCCAGAAGAGAAACAAGGAGAGTCATGTAGGAGAACTCAGAACCATGAAGTAACTTTACTTTTGAAAATGTTTAAATAATATTTCAGTGTGAAGGAACAGGCATCTTTACTGTGCACTACATTCCTGCCATTCCAACCTGTCCACAGGTTCCTGCTCATGTTCTTTCCCTCTGTATACAGAAAGTCTTCTAAAGCCTTATTTCTCAAAAGGCATGTTGCACAGGAAAAATTCAGAGCAAGCTACTTTTACAGATAACATGCTTGAAAGTACAAATTATTGAAAAAAATGCTATCCTTTAAGAAAAAGAGGGAGGCATAGACCAGATGGTGCGGAAGGCAAATCGAAACAGTGCAAGAGTTACTGAATTACACCCACTTGGAACTCTTCACTGTCTGAATCAGCAGACATGTTTTGAAGTGATCCTAAATATTCAAAGGTAAAATCCTGGTCCCAGAACTAGCTGCAAAATCAAGAGTGTCACTGTAAGCATACTAGGAAAAATAAATTTTAAAAAGACTATATGTTTAGTGTTTAATTGAAATTATTGCCATAGTTGTAGCAACAGCATATTCAAGCAGAGCCATCCTTCTCATGGGCGAATATGAACACTGACTGCTATCCAGAGTACACTCCACTATGAAAAATAGTCTTCTAATATAAAATGTGTCACTGAAATGGAAAAAGCCATAAGGAAAACTTAAACATTCAAGAGCATATGTTTATTTCCAGTGAAAGTGGAAAGTATTTCGCAATTTTGAAAACTGACTCACTTAAATTTAGCAAGCAGTTTCAAATATCCAAGTTGAAAAAATTCTGGCCTCACTTTAGAACATACTAGCATAAATGTTTCCCAAATTTGTAAAATGTAACAAGAATTACAATAGATCATATTCACTTTACCTCTTCATGATCTGAACTGCTGACAACAGGAAAGGGAGCTAGGAAACCTCTGATGAAAGGCTGAGGACTAGACTAATACATCTAAAATCACTATGAAATCTATCAACCCCTACAAGAAACAGTCAAGCTAAAAGAACATTCACCTAAATTGTATTAGGCAAATACAATGGCAGCTCGGATTTTGCAGCTCCTGGGCAAGAGTAGCTCAAACAAGACAAGTTCTCAAGGCTAGACTGCACTTTTAACAACTCTTGTCTGTCGTGTAGCTAAAGTAGATAGCACAAATAAAAGAAATCACAAAAGGATGCACTTGCCAAACGCAAAGGGCTTAGGCCAGGTATTTTCAGAAATTACAGCCATATAACCTCATCTTCAAAGCTCAGACTATGAGGATTGCTCAACTCCACAGTGACTCCAAGTATTGTTCATATTAAGCATCAAGAGAAGTTAAAAGTTTTGGAGGTTGAGGCCATCAGGTCAGTCCACTTTAAAACAAGCATTACGGGCTCAAGTTTGACTCACTCTTCCCTTAACTCAAAACCACTGATCTTGACAGTCAGAAAAAGAGGAAAGATTGCAGTGTAAAAGGGAGCTGCTGAAGGAAATGAAGAATACTTTAGGGAACCCTCTATCACTTGGCTTTTTTTTTCATTGCATGTTCCACTTGAGGCTGAGTGGAAGAAAGAGGAAGGTGTCCAAGACTGAAAGAGCTATAATATTCCAGTGCAAAAAAGGCATGAGGAACAGTTTTAGTATTCATTTATTTTCCCTCTAATAATCCAAGCAGCTGTGGGAAAAAGCAATGTTAAAGGAGTAGCCTAAACTTCAGACTTCCTCTCAGCCTCTAGAAATTATTGCTGCTGCCCATCATATTTTGTGGACAGTTATTTAGTAAGAGAGAGTGTGGATGGAAGGGTATCTAAATTAACACCTGAAAGATTGTTGAATATATAAGAACAGTGCTAGCCCTGGTCTGTGCAGGCAGTGGACTCTTTCTCCAGCCCTTATTGTACCAAACCACAAAAGCTGACACTGTGCTTTTCTGTCCAGCCTAACGCTCTATTGCAATACTTCTAACTTTTTTCCCCTTCCTTTCATGACATGATTTTGAAATCAGTTCATCTTGCAACAGAATATCTGCCTCTTCGTCTTGACCACTGCTTTAAACCAGCCCACCAGGAACTGGTTAAAGGCCCACCTGTGGCCTTTGTTTGGTTTGTGTGTTTAAGTGAAATACTGTCCCAAGTGAAAAAGCAGAGATAAGCCTGGGAATGAGCACACTGCTGTAAATTACAGCAGAAATTTCCTGTGATTCTTGCTCCAATATGCTATAAAGCAAAACAAGGTCTAGCTTTAAATTCTGTCTTCGCAAACCACACGCTGGAGTGAACATGAGAGTTAAGAGGTACAGAACAATGTACTGCTAAACTGAAGTAAGAAACTAGAAAATTTCAGAGCAGACAGCTCAATGAAAATGTACGCATATCTACCAGGCCGACATGAATTACAGAGTCACAAAGCCAAATTTTTGTACACTTTTTCATTTTAGTAAATTTGCCTTCAGTGTCAAAAAGAAGCTATATCCTCTTAGCAATTTTAAGTACTTCATCTTTCTGATCTGCACTTAGAAAAAAAAACCAGCAAATAAAGAACATTTATAAACTGCAATCAAGTAATCCAAAGAGTAGCACCCAAGCACCTCTTAACTTGAATTCGACAGAAGGACAAAGAATACCAGGTATTTGAAATTTAATTATAAGCAATTGCAAAGGTACACAAAAGTTCAAGTTTAAATCAGTTTCTGTATCTTGATCCATGGCCAGAGGAATGTTGTTATTTACAAAATCTATATGCTTTTAGGGGAGGTCAACTGGCTTGAACATAGACTTTATAATCTAAAGCATCTTCAGCAGCTAGAAATCTCACCTGTTAAGTTTGAGAGATCCTAATTGTAATCTTTGTTTGAGAATTCTGTAACATCCAGAGTGTGATTTCATTGGCTGCAATAGAATAACGCCACCTTATAACAGTTGAAGATAGGCTTTATAATTCTTGTGGTATTCTTACTCTGCACCCAGCAACAGTCTCTACATTCTGCAGCCATATAAACAGAATTAAAAATGAGGAAAAAAGGAACTGCAGGCAGGATACATATTAGTAGCATATGATACTCCTCTGGTAGTCCACAGTATGTGAAATCCAACTTGGAGAACAGGAGCTGCCCCAACATATCATTTTAAAGGTATGCATGTTTCTTGATATGTACTTTCTCATGTAAACTTATAAAAACCAAATGCACTCATAGTGAGCAACTTCTTTCTTCAAGACAAACCAAAGTCTTCATAGCCACAGTACCCACCAGTGAAATTCTCTGAACTCCTGGTGCTGGTGATGCTTTCCTTCAGCTGTAGCAGACTGAGTGCCTGGAGGACATTTTAGCTTTCCAGTCTCAGCAAGGTTCTCCACTACTCAGTCTCATCTTTCAAACTACATCCCTGCTCCTCTGCAGAGATATGTATATGTACATTTGTATACGTTTGTAGATGTACATTTTCCTACTTTTTACAAACTCATTTTAACAAGAGAAGATCTCAGACTCAGCCATTTTAGAACAACTTTGAACTTTACTTCCAGTCATTACATACTAATATTTTCTCCCAGGCTTTATCTTTTAAACTGCAAACAGATCTTTATAAGTACCTCCACAATTGTGGTTGGTCTCAACTTGTTCACAACACTGCTCTACAAATGCTGTACATTTTTGAGTTTCTGTCATTTATGTTGTGTTGCCTGTCCCCTTCTTTTAGCCAGTACTCTGTAATAAAGACCTGTGGCCAAACCCGCAAAATCCCCCACTGGCATATCCAGTTGTGAGAGAAAAAACAGTGATGAGAAATGGCAAATTGCCATGACAAAGACTAACAGGAGCCTCAAAGTCTCAGGTGCTTCTGCAGAACTGCTTCATAGTTCTCCAGGCTGAGAAGGAAAAAAAAAAAACAAAACAGGCAAATCGTCTGAACTGAACTGAGAAGGCAGCCAGACCTGCTCCCCATCCATAGCAACTATTGCAATTAAAAAATGCAGTGGGTGATAGTGGTGTGTGATTCTCTTCTGAGGAGTACTGAGGCACCCTTTTGTAGCCCAGACCTGCTATTTAGAGAGGTCTGCTGCTTGCCAAGAGCCTGTATCAAGGACATGACTGAGAGGCTGCCAGACTTTATATGTCCCACAGACTACTACGCTCTGCTGCTGTTTCACGTACGCACCAGTGACACAGCTGTCAGCAACATGAAGAATATCAAGGACTATAAGGAGCTGGAAGCAGCACTGAATGAAGAACTCAGAAGCACAGTTAGTCTTCTCATCAGTCCTCCAGACTAGGGGAATGAGGAGAGAAAGGATTGACAGAATTAAGACAATCAATAAATAGCTAAGGGAGTGGTGATGTGAACAGGGCTTTGGCTACTTAACTCATGGAACTAAATTTGAGAAATATGGACTTCTGGGGGAGGATGGGGCTCATCTGTCAGACAAGGGAAAGATTATCTGTGGCAGCAAATTTTCCAATTAAAAAAAGAGGGTTTTAAACTAGAGTTGGCAGGGATGGGGATTGTTAAATCATTGCACTTTGAGGATGACAATGGTAATGGATGCCCTGGGCCTGGAATAGGGTCACAAGCAGTACGACAACACCTAATGTACAGGATAAGGGAGCTCCAATTGTTAAACCAACCTCAATGGGAGCCAAACTCAAATGCCTGTGGAGCATGGGGAACAAAGAGAAGGAGCTGCAGGTGTGTGCATGTTTACAGGGCTATGATATCATTGGCATCACTGAGATATGGTGGGGTGATCTCAGAGCTGGAACATAGGAATACACAGGTATAAACTCTTTAGGAAAGATAGGCAGCAGAGAATGGGACAGGGTGTTGCCATCTATATCTATGACTGCCATGGAGCTCCACTTGGGGACAGATGAGGAACTAACAGAGAACTTATGGGTTAGGGTTAAAGGGAAGGCAGGGGAAAGAAATATCATAGTAGGGGTCTGCTACAGGCCACCTGACTAAGCAAAACAGAGTTCATAATGCCCTCTACAAACAGACAGGAGCAACTTCATGTTCACAAAACATGGTCCCCACAGGGCACACTACAGTATTTGCTGGAGGGACAACAAAGCATCACACCAGAAATTGAAAACGTTCCTGGAATGTGCTGATGAAAACTGTCTCTTCTAAGCAGTATGGGAACACAAGAAAAGATCTATGCTGGACCTTGTCCTCACCAGTGAGGGGCTGGTGAAGGTCAAGGGCAGCACTGGTTGTAGTGACCACAAAATGGTGGAGTTCAAAATCCTGAGGGTGTAAAAGAGAGTGTGCAGCAAACTGGTTTTCAGGAGAGCAGACTTGGAACTCTTCAGGGAACTGCTTGGATGGATGACATGAGAGAAAGCCCTGGAAGGAAGAGGGGTCCAAGAAAGCTGGTCGGTATTCAAGGGCCATTTTCTCCAAGCCCAGAAGCAGTGCATCCTGAGGAGAAAAAAAAAAAAAAAAAAAAAAAAAAACAGGCAAGAATGCCAGGATGACTTCCTCAGATAGACATGGAACACCAGGACTTACTTAAGCTCAAAAAGAAAGTCTGCATGGAATGGCAGCAAGAGTGGGTTACCTGGGAGGACTACAGAGAAGTTGTGTCTGCAACCAGAGATCACATTGGGAAAGCGAAAGCCTAGACAGAATTAAATCTACCCAGGGATGTAAAGGGGACTAGCCAGGTACATAATGGGGAACAGTAAGAAATTCCACAGGTATATCAGAGATAAAAATAAATCAGAGAAGATGTCAGCCCTCTTTGGAAGGAAACTGGAGGCCTGGTCACAAGGAAAACAGAGGAAGCTGAGGTGCTCAATAACTTTTCTGCATCAGTCTTCACCTGACAAACACGGTCGTCTTTTATGATGGAGTTACAGCATCAGTGGATAAAGGCAAAGTAACTGACATCATCTACCTGGCCTTGTGCAAACCATCTGACACTGTCCCACATGACATCTTGGTCACAAAATTGGAAAAAAATGCATTTGATGAATGGGCCACTCTCTGGGTAATGAATTGGCTGGATGGTCACACTCTGAGAGTTGTGGTCAGTGGCTCCATGTCCAAGCAGAGACCAGTAATGAGTGGTCTTCCTCAGGGATTGGTGTTGGTGATGGTGTTATTTAACATCTTTGTAGATGACATGGAGTGGGATCAAGTGCATCTTCAGCAGGTTTGCAAATGACACCAAGCTAAGTGGTGCAGCTGACACACTAGGAGGAAGGCAAGCCATCCAGAGGGATCTGGCTTGACATGTGGCCCCATGCCAACCTCATAAAGTTCAACAAGACAAAGTGCAAGGTCCTGCATCTGGGTTGGGACAATTCCAAGCACAGATACATGCTGGGCAGAGAATGGCTTGAGAGCAGCCCTAAGGAGGATTTGGAAGTGTCGGTTGATGAAAGATTCAACATATGCCAGCAATGTGTGCTTGCAGCCCAGAAGATCAACTGGGATCTGGGCTGCATCAAGAGAAGTGTGACCAGTAGGTCAAGGGATGTGATTCTGCTCCTCTGCTCTGCTCTCATGAGGAGACATTATAGCAGTCTTCCAGTACCTGAAGGGGGCCTACAGGATGCCCCCTCCCTGGGAGCATTCAGAGGCAGGCTGGATGGGGCTTTGAGCAGCCTGGTCTAGTGGGAGGTGTCCCAGCCTTTGGAAGGGGCAGCTGGAACTGGATCATATTCTGGTTCCCTTCTAACCCAAACCATTCTATGATTTTATAGTCATGACCACTCCCATACAGACACTATTGCTAACACAAACCTCTCTCTTCTCAGTGTGCTGCACAGAACTTCCTCTGTCTCATTCTCTTCCTACTTAAGACGCACAAGGCCATCTCATGCAATACAAAAATTGGTCAGAATTCATTAAGTTCTTTCACTTTCCAACAGGGGGCTTGGGAGAGCGTTAACATGTTTACAAGCAAAATAAAATGCAGAATGTGTTTATGGAGCCGATCTTTTAAAGCTCAGTTCCACACATACTGCTAGGGAAAAAACAGCAGAGCATAACTTTTTATAGGTTCTCAGTTCTGAACAACTCATGGTTCATGAATTAGTCCACTGACATGATTTTCATGAGTGCCCAAATAACATGAAGCCCCAGTGAAGTCAGTAAAAAATACTTCTGCTGAGCTGGGCTGATACTTACTACAGATCTAATTAAATGTGGAACACCTAGAGCATGAAGGCTCCTGATGCTTGGGTCTTACAGACTGTGGCTATGATCTTGTTAGTTAGTATGCAGAAAGGAAGGAAGCACACTGCTGGTAGCAGCCTTGTTACATATCAGATAACACACGCTCCTGTAGAGCATGCAAATGTGAGCATCAAACAGTTCTAAGTATTTAGAGCAGTATTCAAAGTCAGTCAAGTAAGTCTTGAATACTGAAAAAAAAGAGGAGTTCAAGAATAAGTTATTTGCCTTCAGTTGTATTTTATAATTTACATGTGGAATAAAAGTATGAATTTAACTTGGTTTCTAAAGCCCAAATTTTCCTCCCTTTCATGGCTACTGTTACTAAGCTACCTCAAAATGGCTTTTACTTTACCTTTAGTAGAAGTCAAATTACATAAGTTTTGAGGTATTCCAGGTACTCTGCTTACTGAATTTTACTAAAGTATTAAAATCATCCCATCCTACTGAATAATTTGAAGCTAAACTACTTTATTTACTAGTTAAATAGTATTTTGCACCACTCTAGACACTGAACTCACCACAGAAGAGAGAAATCTTACTACTTCATAAATATCTTGTCAACAACTGAACTATGACCTATGTAAGATACTTCATCACAAAACACAATATTAAATCATCTAAACATACTTATAAGCAGCAAAACAAACTGTAGCCTTTTCAGAAGGGAGGGGAGCCCTGTTTATAGAGGGAGTGATGACTAACAGTATAAATGAAAGTATTGGATCTTTTCTCTCGGGACTCAGGAATAATCCTTTCCAAATTATGGTTTTAAATTAAAGACGCTTGGAAGGCTCTGGTCTCAATCCCTTTTGGACAATCATCCTAACTCCTAAACCACCACATATTTTAGAAAAACTTGGCAGTCTCCACACAAAAAAGACCAAGGCTGACATAACTGACTCAGAATTACCAAAGAGAGTGGTCTCACTAGTTCCAATGAAGAAAAAATATAAATAAAAAAAAAGCAGCACTGTCAATGGTTTGCAGGCTGATTTGGCCCTATTTCATGACTAAATGGGGGGACGGGGGGAGGGCAGATCCACAGACCCGCAGACCCACAGACCCAGAGATCCACGCCCTGGGAGGGGAAAGGGAAAAAGGGGAAAAAGGGAAAAGGGAAGAGAGAGATGGGCCTAAAAACAGAGCAGCGGCAACAATCTGTGGAGAAACAAAGTTACTAAATAAGGTATCAGAATGCAAGATAACACACTATAATACAAGACAATACAATATAATCAGAATTGAAGCTAATAAATCAAATAAAATGAGAAAGTGTCCAAAAACTGAAGGCCTTTCTCTAATGCTGAAGCGATATGTCTGGGAGCTGAGATGAGCCAGAAGAATCAAAAGGGGGAGGGGGGGTGTCAAGTGATCTACAGAGGGCTTTTATCTCTCACTCTGAACAGAAATAGTAACAGAACACTGAACAGTCCTCTGGGAGATGTAGTTCTTCATCTCTTTTCAGACAGGTGCCTGGAATTGGAGCATTAACTCTTTAAACCCCAGTGCATTACATGATGTTATGATGAGGAATTCTGATAACCAAAAATCTTAAAATCATGACAAGCATGTAGAAAAAAATACAGAAATAAAGAAATAAACCCCATCTAGGGTCCACATAAATCAGGCATGCACATTCGGTATATTTCATAATTATAGTTTTGACCTGATGAAGGAAAGCACGCTTGTTTTCTGAAATATGCCACAATCACTGTTTGTTTCTTTGCTTTTTCCACAATGTTACAGCTCTCAGGTCAGTAGATGATAAATTTGACAATGACTTCCTTCACATCTATGGCACTCTGATTGTTTCAAACTGAGCAAAGTGTACAAAACAGCCAACCACCAGAGCAGGCACAAACTCACCTCCCTTCTTATTCGTAATTAGGATGTGCTATACAGCCCCTGGTGAAACTGCTCATATTATACCTCCCGAAGAACAAAGAAGTAGTGAAAACACAGGGCAGGAATTTGCAAAGCACAGTTTAGTGCTGTGTTCAGTACCTGCACCAGTACTTATGCAAGCAGAGCAGCAGTAATTTCTAATCTTCTGCTCATGCTGCACTTACGAACAAGTTAGCTTATCCAATCCTCCCTATCACGCATTTACACAACCCAAATCCCATTTCCTCACCTCAGAGGCATCTTGTCCTCACGAACTGGATCACAATCCGGCTCCTCTGCTCAGACAAGTACAGCCTACACCTACCTCATTGGAGTTACACACTTCACCTCACCCTTTTTCTGCTTTTACTCCTTTGTCCTACACAAGAGAAGTTCAGATATTTGATACCAGCAAATGTTCTGAAGTAGCAGTGCAAAAGGATCATGGTAATGGTTCTGTAAGTCACCAAAAAAACATGTTTGGAGGTGTTCATCCTATCTCCTACTCAGAAAATTTATTTCCAGACAAACAGAAACAGGCAGTGTGGATCAGTTTGAAATGCCTCCTACAAGGACAAAGAATAGCCCTCAAAAAAGAAAATCGTAAAAAGTAAAGCGAAGGAAGATGACAAGATGATGGCAGCTATAAAGAACTAAGAACAATCCTGCAGAGTCAATGAGAAGTGCAAATATTATTCTCACACAATTACTAAAATTCTAAGGCCATAAGTTATTTTGCTTAAAATTGAGATTTTATCATATTCTCTGAAACATTTATCACATGGCCTTGCAACATGCAACTGCTCAAATAACATGGAAATTTAAAGAGAAAAATAAAAAGCAAGAGAACATTAACCAGTATGAAAGGATAGAGCTTTAATCCATCCAAAATGATTCAGAGGTAATATTAAAGAGAATTTTTTTTTTCATGAAGTTTTATAGAAACTCAGGAAAAAAAAAAAACCAACAAACTAACACCTGAATCTTTGGAAGTAGTGGTGCCTGACTCTACTTCAAATTGATGAATTTTATTATGACAAAATACTATGATAAGCTACAGGAAGGCAAGTTATTTAAGAAGAAACTACAGAAGCAAGACTTGGACACATCACATGATTTTCCACGGCTGGAAGTTTATATTCTGTACTGAATGATGTGAACCAAGTTGAAATTGAGGCGTCGGGGAAAATGCGATATGCTGGTGATACATTGTCTGTGAGGGAGCAGTCTCACATGATCCTCATACATGAAATAAGAAAACATGTCGTGCAGACAAATACAAACTAACTGAAAAATTAGGAGAGTGAACTATTAATTGTGCTAATGGTACCTCACTTACTGAACTTCTCAGACAACTCCAAGATGCAAGGCAGTCCCAATATATTAATCTCTGTTAATAAAAGAAAATGTCTGCAAAAAAAGTGGTATGGTTTGGGCAGGAATGAAAAAATAAAATTCAGCAACGACAAGAAGATTCTGTGGTTTAGCATGGGAACTAACAGGCTTGGGAGCAATCTGCATAAAAGTCTTGGAGTAGATCAGAATGTGAGCAATGCCATTCTGCCACAAAAGTCAGACATCAGTTTCGGAAATAAAAACAACTTACTCTGTTAAATACAGGAAATAATCCTTTTCCTTTACCCAATGCTGATGCAACCTGAACTGGAATACTCCAGTTTGAATTAATTCACTTCAGAAAGATGTTCCAGAACACGTCCAACAAGGAGGAATGAGCACGACCAGTAAATTCAGAAAACATGATGTAAGAGAAGGCTGAAAATGAAAGAATCATTTAGGTTGGAAAGAAGTCTAAGATTATAAAGTCCAACTGTTAACCTAGCACTGCCAAGCCTACCACTAAACCACATCCCTAAGCATCACATCTACGCATCTTTTAAATACCTCCAGAGATGCTGACTTAACAACTTCCCCAAGCAGCATATCCCAGAGATTCACAAATCTTTCAATGAACATATTTTTCCTTACATCCAACCTGAACCTCCTCTGGCACAACTTGAGGCCCTTCCCTCTTGTCCTATCACTGTAACCTGGAGGAAGAGGCTGATCCCTGCCTCGTTACAACATCCTTTCAGGTAGTTGTACAATAATGTTTCTCCTGAGTCACCATTTCTCCAGCCTAAATAACCCCAGTTGCTTCTGCCACTCCCTATGAGAGTCTTTAGAAGGATCTCTACACCCTTCACCAGCTTCCTTGCCCTAAAAATGGAAATCCATTACACGGCTGAAGGAAGGCTCTACGAAGAGATGCCTACAAAGAAAGAAGATATTTTTCAAAATGTGTTCACTTCAGACTTCAAGGAGATGTTTCAAAACTTGCAAAAATCCTGTAGTGCAGCTACAAGTGGTAGAAGAACTATACTAACTAACTATAATGGGAAGTAATGCATTTAAACTACAACCAAGGATATGGATCCACTGTACCTCTGTGCATGCCTATGGAGATCACTCCTCTGAATGGGCTATGCTGGCTCTATGTGATTCTGCCTAGAAGGACAGATAATGTGACCTCTCAAATGCCTTCTAATCCTTTTTAATGATACCATTACAGAAGCTCTTGAGACTTAAACACGCCTGAAGGATTTCTTCAGAGCCTAATACTCCAGCATGTTTTTTTTCTGTTTATTTCTGTAAATCATAAATCATGTGTCAATTATCCAAACTAACAAAGATGACAACTAGAGGTATTTCACTGATCATTAAGGACTTGTCTGCAGGAAGAAGTTACTATGCCTAGTTTACTCTGTGGTTGCACACTGAACTAGTTCTTTCTAATAACAACCTCTCTGGACACAGTGAGTGTTTAGTAAATGTGAGATAATGTTTGCCACTTTTTATAACACTGAAAATGGGCTGTAAATTTACATCTTCCCATTTTGCAGTATTTTCCTGTGTAAACATAAGCATTTCCCAAGTTTCAAAACTGCATATTAAAACTGTGTTTAACTTTAGCTTTAAACTTCAGACTCTGAAAGAGGTACCGTTTGAAATCTGTTTTCCTAACTCTGCGTGCTGTTGTTTTTGACTGGCATGATCCTACTCAAATCTTCCTCTACATTCAACGTATCCTTAAATAATACTTGAGAAAAATGTGTCTTTCTCTGAAAAGCAATGTTACCCAAAAGATTTAGACATAAAATTTGTGAGTATTTTTTCTCTTCTGCTTTGAAGCCCCCAATATCATGGAAGAAACAAATTTCTGAATACTACTTCTGAACAGACATCAACAGAAAAAGGTAAATGAGAGATCAGTTCTAGAAAAACAGACAGAATAACTGTCTATAATTTCAAATATTAATATCCAAATTCACTGAGTCTGCAGAACCAAATACAAAAAAGAGTTCACCCTCTTGAGATATTCATTAACTACCGCTTCTGGTCTGGCTGGAATTTATTTTCTTTAATCAATTTGCTGTATTAAATTGCTTCCAGGCAGAGCAAGGAAGTGTAGTTATTTTTAAAATTAAAACAACAGCAGATATATTTTCCTCATGTAGGCTTGGTTCATATCCTGCCCAAGCTTGTAATTTTATCTACATAATACAACCTTCCCCTTTGTAAGGGATTCTGGTCTATCATGAAAGGAGTCGTCATCAACCACCAATGTAATGACAGAATATTTTAAAGCAATTTTTAATGTCTATGGTCACCCATCAGTTACTGGTTTCCTAGGGTATTTCAAATGATTTTTATTCCCATTGCCAGTAAAAAAATTTCTTACATGAACATAATTCTCTGGTTTCTCTGTCACAATCTCCTGTTGTTTTTTTTTTTTTTCCAACTTTTTCTACAAAGTTTCAAGTTCTTGATAAAGATTTATATTTAGCCACAGAAAGATAACAAATTAAAAGTGTAACCAAAGAATCACAGAATCATAAAGTCACAGAATCACAGAATGGTCTGGGTAGAAAAGGACCTTTAAAGATCATCTAGTTTCAACCCCTCTGCTATGTGCAGGGTCACCAACCACCAGAGCAGGCTGCCCAGAGTCACATCCAGCCTGGCCTTGAATGCCTCCAGGGATGGGGCATCCACAGCCTCCTTGGGCAACCTGTTCCAGTGTGTCACCATCCTCTGTGTGAAAAACTTCCTCCCAGTATCTAACCTAAACCTCCCCTGTCCTAGTTTAAAACCATTCCCCTTTGTTCTGTCACTATCAACCTGTGTGAACAGTCATTCCCCTCCTGTTTGTGTGCTTCCTTCAAGTACTTGAAGGCCACAGTGAGGTTTCCCTGGAGCCTTCTCTTCTCCAAGCTAAACAAGCCCCGTTCCCTCAACCTTTCCTCATAGGAGATGTGCTCCAGCTCTCTGATCATCTTAGTGGCCCTCCTCTGGACCTACTCTAAGAGCTCCACATCTTTCCTGTACTGGGGTCCCCAGGCCTGGATGCAGTACTCCAGGTGGGGCCTCACAAGAGCTGAGTAGAGGTGGACAATCACCTCCCTCTCCCTGCTAGCCACCATTTTTTAATGCAGCCCAGAACACAGTTGGCCTTCCAGGCTGCAAGCACACACTGCTGGCTCATGCCCAGCTTCTCATCCACCATGATCCCCAGATCCTTCCCTGCAGATCTACTCTCAAGGGGATCCTCCCTTTGTTTGTATGAACGCCTGGGACTGCCCAGGCCCAAGTAAAACGCCTTGCACTTGGCCTTATTGAACCTCATTAGGTTCACATGGGCCAACTTCTCCAGCCTGTCCAGGTCCCTCTTGATGCACTGCTCAGCTTGGAGTTGTCTGCAAACTTGCTGAGGGTATGCTGGATTCCATCATCTATGTCATAGATAAAAAATGCTGAAGAGCACTGGTTCCAAAACCAACTTTTGGAGTCTTGGGAACACCACTTTTGACCAGCTGCCACCCAGACATAGAAACATCAATCACAATCCTCTGGCTGTGTCCAACCAGCCAACCAGTTCTGAATCCGTCAAACAGTCCATCCATCAAGTTTATACATCTCCAAAGAGAAGGATGTGGTGAGGAACCATGTCAAAGGCTTTACAAAAGTCCAGGTAGATGACATCCATCACCCTTTCTCAAAGCTGCGCCCCAAGTCATAGTATCCAAACCCCCAAGTGCAACATCATCCTCAAAGCCATTCATTTGATCTGTCTGTCCTCCTCTTTCTGTCAGTCTCCAACTGAGAGGACAGGGAACACCACTGGTGCTCCCAGCACCTGGTGCTGTCTCCCCAGAGCCCTGAAGCCCCCAGGGCTTCTTTTGCCTACCTCATCATTGCCAATGTGAAAAACTAGTAATGGATAATAATCAGAGGGTCTAACTAGGTGAGTGATTTTCCTAGTAACATCTCTCACTTGGGCACCAAGAAGGCCACACACCCACCTATGGAATGGACCCAAGTGGCATATCGGGCCCTCAGAATTCCCCTCAGAAGGGAGTCCACTATTGATGATGTGGTGATACAGAGGGCAGTCTGACTTGCCCCGGGCAACTCCATCTAGCTGTAGCAGCAGCTAGATGCTTCAGATTCTTTTTAAACTTAGAATATTCAAAGAGTCTCATTTAAATTACAAGACAAAACTCCAATAGATAGATAGCCTTCATATAGATGTATTGCCTTCACAAACTTTTAGTTTTTTACATTTTACTGTACCAAAAAGACTCCCCTGTTGTGTTAGCACACCTAATGCTAAATGCTAGTACAAAACTCAGCCTAAGAAAGGACTGCTGGAAATTCAACTGTTCAAATACAAGAAGAAATGAGAAGGAGTATTTGTGGTGCAAAGAACTAACTGACAAGTAATTAAACATTTTTTTACAGATCAGACTTCCAAAGATGCTGAGATTTTTATTTAAACAACAGAGATTAGGCTCAGCCCCACAGAATCCAGTCTTAGACCACCATCAGATATGAGAATATTGTGAAAGTGCCTCTTAAAATTTCTAGCTCACACAGTTATGTTAGAATTTTTGCATATTGCTTTCTATGTATCTAAGTGCACATTCCTATGGCTACGTAAGCAACTCTGTGTGAGGACTGCCAAGCACTCCCATCCCACCACGCCACCCACCTGTCCCCAGCCAGCACTTGTGGTCCTGGGACAGGAACCAGCCGGCTCAGCCAGAACTGTGATGGACTTCACAGGGTCAGGTTTTGGGCAGCCAGCTCTCTGATATCAAGTCTGGGTGATTTTATATTACCTGACAAGCACTCCTCAAGGCAGGCAGCTCCTCAAGACTTGTCTATTAAAAATAAATGCTTCCTTCACATGTTAGTAGAACAGACAGCTCAACACTCATGCAGAATCAGAACAAGACTGTTACTGCTTGAAATAAAAAGATGTAGTTTTATTGGATTAGCTATCAAGCATCCATTGGCTTAGCTTCCATTTGCCTCTTTATTTTCTTTTTATTAAGAACAGGTAAACATTCATACAGAAGCATAATAATTACGTCTAGCATCCTTATTTTTCTATTCTAGCATCCTTATTTTTCTATTCTGCCATGTCACATTTCTAAATGAGAAACAGTCACAGTATGGCCATTTGTTGATTTCTCTTCAGATTATGTGCTCACATTATATATAAACTATGTAATTTCAATGAGCTTTTTACACTGTATAACTTCCTTCCCATTATCAAGTGTGAAAATTTTATGTGTCATCTGGGCCTCCTAATATTTCAAGCTGCTTTTTTATGATTATAACGGAAATTCATGGAATATGTTTTAAAGTAACTCAGCTGTTACAGTCAAGGGTGTTGAGTAGCACCATATTTTCTTTCCATTTTTTGATCTTGCTCTACTCAGCTATATTTTTAATACATGCAAATCCAAGCAAATCAGATAAATGTTTCCAGAAGTGTTGCTCTTTGGCCTTTTCCTTTCAGAAATACCTTGTTCCTCTTGCACCAGATCTTCATTTGTTCTGCACCCAAAAGAACAAGCCAGGAAGACCTGACAATCTCCTCAACTGATCCAAGGAAATGCTGCTGTAACTCAGTCCTTCTGAGCCATCCATCCCTTGTGCCACACTGTTGATCACCTATACAACTGCACTCTACTGCAGCTCTCTCAGCTGCACTTAATCTACCAGTAACACGTTATTTCTTCATGCACCTATGCTCTGTTGAAATTCTGTAAATGACCAGGGTTAGTCAATGAAGCTGCAAATTTAAGACAGAGGATACAAAAAAATAGGCAATAGCAACGAGCACAGCAGCACACAATTAGCCTAACCATTAAATGAACAATTTATAGAGACACTGCAGCAAGCAAAGAAAATGATTAGTTCTGCAGATGTTTACAGGAGGTGCCAGTAAAGCATGAAGAAAGAAATGAGAAAAGCATTTGAGAGAGAGCTGTGAGCTAAATGGAGATTCATTTCTTCAGCAGTTGGAAGATGCCACTACTGCCACTGTTCCCATCCTTCTCCCAGATGCTTCACAAAATTCCCCTGACAAAGGCTACCAGGTCTACACAGGGTAGTGAAAAAGGTGATCTCACCCCTAAAATCACAGTGTGGTCATCAGTGCCACAGAAATTACAACTTCCTCTGGCTCACTGATGGTGTTTGCTTATGTGAGACTTCTGATTGATCAATTTCAAAGCCAATCAGCTAAGCTTAGACAAAGTGAATTAATTTTGTGACATCATCTGAAACTGTCCCCAAATGTCCCCCACTGCTCTGACAGAAAAGCTTGAAAAGCGTTAACATCCAGACAGAAGGAAATGAAGAACTGTGGTTGGAGCTTGCTTCTTTTAGCAGTGCTGGTAGGTATATATGGATGGTGTCTGTCCATACGCAATAAAATGTACAGCAATCACAGCTTGTTAAAAACACTGAAAGTGAGAGACTAGTCTTACAAATAAGTGTTCACCACAAATAATTGCAAGATCTTACAGTAAAAAAACAGCTCAAAGATCTTACAGTAAAAAAACAGCTCAGGTGCCTGAGCACTCATTGCTCTGACTTAATCCATTCTTCCATCCATGAATTTTGTTCTCCACAAAAATCTGTTCCACCTCCCAGACACCCAGGGCCCCAAGATATCTACTTGGGCTGTTGTTAATAGGGAGCAAATAAAGATCCTGCACTTACGTAGCAGATAATCAGCCACACTAGTTTGTATTTGGGAGGAATTCCGTGACTTCTCTTTTAGACTTAAAGATTATTAAATTACTTTTTCTTACATTTGACATAATTTAGAAGAAGAAAGCATTTCTGTGTTTGACTAATACAAATCAAATTTCACTAATTGCAACATATTTTTTCCCTGTAAGAAACACGGAAAAAAACTCTTTCTGTCTATTCCTGTCAATTACAAGTTATTTGTCCTCCATCTTCTGCTCTACTGCATCCACAACTACTACTCTCATATATGTCTGCATTATCACTTTGCTAAGAAATTAGTCCTTCAATTGTTTAATTTATGATTCAACTGGCAGTTGTGTATGTTGTTTAGAAAAATAAAACTTTATGATTTTGAAAGAACTAACAAAATTTATCATCTCTCCATATAGTACGACAAGTCGTTCCACTTACATACACAGTACCATGAAAATAAATAAACTTACGGTATTAAACTACCAAAATCAAGGAAAAGAACAGTTATAGAATCCACTTCATCCTGAATATGCTTAACAGATGAGATGCTAAATGAACAGTGTTGAGCATCATTGACAAGGACAAAGGGCAATAACCCGAAGTTACAGAGTACAGTGTTTATACTATCAGTAAAGGAAGTGTCCAAACAGAGCAATTCAAGAACAGAAATCTGAGTTCTACAGAGGTTTTACAGATGTGATGGCATACGCAAGGATTCCTCTTTCAAGCAGAAAGAGATATGTGTTCCTTGCCTCTCTGTGTTCACATCACCTGAAGAGGAATTATTCAATCTAAAAATATAGTTTCATGCATGGCTCACATTTGAAGGTTGCAGAGAGCTCAGAGACAACATACCTGTGAGAACTCAGTGTACACTAAGTTCCTGACCGGACTACTTAGATTTTGAAACCAGCCACGCACAATGGGGGTCTGGAACAGAACACCACTGATTTCACTTTGCGTGTCCCACAAGCAGTACCATCACACAATCTAAAACCACCCGTTGCTCCTCCAAAACCAACTTAAGGCAAATTGGAAAGGTCTTACCTGTTTTCATCGCACTAGTTCTCTGTTTGCTTCTATCCATGCAGCCTTTCACTCCTGCAGAATCCCGTTAGCATACTGTCAGAGCTTGTTGGTCAAACTAACCCAAGAGCTTCAGGTGCCCGTGAAATCCTCACAGTCATAAACACTACATGGGTATCAGTGATGTCAGCCTGCTCTGTTCTGGACTCAGAGAAAACAGATACACAAGCCCATGATCTCTCTTTGAACACCTTCAGCCAAATATTGTTATCCTTCCTTTCTGACCAGCTATGGCACAGTACACCTCTCCACCATCACAGATGCACATTCACTGTGTTGATGCTGCAAACCCAGAAATGAAGACAAATTCCATTAGCAGGCAGCAGTGCAGCCTCTTCATTCCAGCAAGCAGTGCACAACGTAGATGCGCACAACCGTTCAAGCAGGAACATATAGCTAATTTTAAACTAACTCAGAAGAGTGGATCTCTCTGGAAGGCACCCACACTGATTCTCCAGCAGCTTTGCAAACTGCTCCATACCTGCGCTACTGCCACAAGAACCAGCAAAACCCATGGGAGGTTGGATACATCTACCTATCCCCACTACAATAATGGTGTATGTCAATACATACCTGCTGTGATTTCCTGTTCTCACTGAAATTTTGACACAGGTTTGTGTTCTTCAGTCAAGCCTTTTGTCCACTGCAAGTTGAAAGGCATACTCTACAGCTAAGCTATCACACTGTTTTTCTGAAAGCTGTCTTTGCCAACTAGAAAAATCACCCAATTTCAAAAAAGATCATTGATGAACATCACCCAGAAAGATAAGTTGAAAAAGCAGCTGAGGAGGACAAACAGCTACAAAGAGAAAAGGTTGGTTGTGGGTAAGGTCTAATGAGAGGATCAGAAAAAAGCATCCAGCAGGTTGTCTGCAAATGAACACGTGCATGGCAAAGGCTTGGAAAAACAGAACACCAGAAGCTGCTACGGGGCATCGTTCACATCAAACCGCTGAAATGTTTGGACAAAACCAAGAGGAAAGACAATCATTTAAGTTAAATTGTCGTTTGTCCCAAACGGTTTATAGCAATGTTGCAGGAGTCTACACTACATGTAACAATAAAAAGCAGGATTAACAAACAATGCATCCTCTTTTAGTGCACCAAAATCCTGTCATTCCTCTTTTTTGAAGCTTTAACTACTTTGTAGTCACTAGATTAGAAGACTTGAGGACTTGCATACTTTCCAGACGTGCTGAGCCTAACGACAACTTCCTTTACAAAGCAACAGCCTCACAATGAATAAACAAACTTAAACAGAAAGCCATCCCTCGCACAGAGAACAGAGTGACAGATGCTATAAATTAGACGGAATACTCTTCAAATAGTATTTCTGCCCTCTGAGGAACCGCACAGCACAACACAGAGCATCTACGGAAAGATTTACGTATGAAAACCGAAGGGAGTTGTTTGGTTGTTTTTTTTTTTTTTGTTTTGGTTTTTTTTTTTGTTTGTTTGTTTGTTTGTTTGTTTTTGTTTTTTTAGAGGCTCTAAAAAAAAAAAAAAAAAGAATGATCTGGGTCAAACGCACAGTTTAAAATTTAAGATGACAACAGTTTCTAGCTGACATTTATATTAAATACAAAACATGAATTTAAGGTCTGAAGGTAAACTGTAAGGCCACAAGCTCACTACACAAAAATTCACACAGCTATATAAAAAATAAATAATGGAGGATTTGTTACTCTATTTCAGTCTCATTCTCTTCTGTGAATGGGCTAAAGCCACTGATTCCTAATTGGTGGTCAAATATATTCCCATTCCAACGACAGTTTGGAACAAATTCTCACCTCACCTAAGTGCAGTGAGTTTAGAAAAGATCAGCTTTCCTGCAAACTGGAAGCTCGTTAATAGGATTAATTTGCCTGATCGGCCAGGTCCTTTGCTCCCCACATCTTACATTTCTATGCTATTTACAGCAGAAAAGAGATTGAAAGAAAAAAAAAAAAACACAAAAAAACACAAAAAACCAGCAATTCCATTACAAATGTCTAACATTATCTAAAGAAGCTCAAGGGGAAAAGATATTCAGAGACAACCTTTGACCCAAGGATAAACTTCACCACTAAATTGCTTAACAATTTAATGAATGCAAGAAAAAGGCCAATAAAAGTTTGACCTAAACACTGCCCATGCAGTCAATATCATTTACTGAAAGTGATACTAAGATTTCTTATGCTCAAAGCAGTATGTACTTCTACCAGGTGATCCAACTACATTCCCCAGAGCTGAATCTCCTTTTTTTTTAACGTCAGAGGGGGGCTACAGCTGAATTCTACACAACTTTGAAGACTCATTACAAAAAGACAGCTTTTTGTAGTGAGGCATTTGGAAGCTTTCAGAATGAACCGCTAATTCATTCATTTCTCCACTAACTCTGTACCCTAAGAAATCAGACTATTTTTCACTGCAAAGTTAGGGAGAAGTTTACAAAACATGGGGCTTACAAAATCACAGCACAGTATTATCATTTTGTTTTCATTCCCGGATTTTTGTTAACGGAATTTATGCATATGTTTTCAAACACAACGCTCAGCATACTCTGCAAGCCACGTGAGCATTACCTTCGGGTTGGATAAACATCTTTTCCCATTTAACAGTAAGAAGATGGAACAATTAAAGTGAACCTCAGGTCATATTCCATACTGCATACCCACAGTTCCACCACACTGACACCTCTCTCTTCTGGTGCTGTTTCAAAGCCCGAGATAACATTTTCAAAAATAAACAGTGAAATGAAGCGTAAATTAACATAGTCTGTTTACTGTTGAGCAAACCTAATTAAGCAGAAGAATACAGATAAGCAGTAGAAGTCCACTCGTATTTATTGTTGTCACTATGGGCTCTCGAACACATGGAAGAGGAGGGAAAAAAAATAACAACAACAACAAAAAAAGTCCATGGCACATTCCCTCCCCTAAGCGGTGCCGCGTGGAGCTTCGCTGCGCGGCCCGCTCCCGGCCGCTCCCAGAGCAGAAGTCTTTCCGATGCGCGCACACCCGGGGACGGGGCGGCCCAGGAAGCTGTGCGGGGTCCCGAAAATTGATGTTCCCCCTTATCGTCCCTCCCAGAGTGGCAGTAAAGGCATCAGGAAAAAATAAACGCGATGGGAGCTGACCCCAAACCTGCGAGAGGTAACGCGCTCCCCCTGGACCTCGAGCCTTCTGCTGACTCTCTCCCTTCAGGGCAATGCAACAAATGGCAAGACCTGGGACCCGGCTCTGAGCAACAGGAAATATCGGCATCTGTCACCTCCCGGGGGGAGGTAAATGGATTAGCGAGTGCAACAAAGGGAAGAAAAGCCCTTTCAAACGTGCAATTGATTAACAAGTCCCCTCTAATCTGCAGCATCGCTGTTCCTCCTCAAAGACATCATCGCCCTCCTCTCGCACTTCGGTACAGCTCAGCAGCGATCGGGAGAGCACCCGGCCCCAGCCCGGCACGGAGCGGCACCCCCGCGCCACCTCCCGCGGTTCCCGGGAAGGGTTTGTGGGCAGTATTGCGGAGGGGAGGGGGCAGCTCTCCAGAGAGCGGTGTTAAGGGAGATCAAAGAGCTGTGTCCGACACCCCGACCTCCCCGCTGCATTTCACATTCCGGGGAAAATGAAAACGTTAAACCTCCTCCCCCTTCTGCTCCGAAAGCGCCGCACGTCTGTAGCGTACATGGAAAGAGGGGGAAAAAATTTGAGGAGAGGAGAGGAGAGGAGAGGAGAGGAGAGGAGAGGAGAGGAGAGGAGAGGAGAGGAGAGGAGAGGAGAGGAGAGGAGAGGAGAGGAGAGGAGAGGAGAGGAGAGGAGAGGAGAGGAGAGGAGAGGAGAGGAGAGGAGAGGAGAGGAGAGGAGAGGAGAGGAGAGGAGAGGAGAGGAGAGGAGAGGAGAGGAGAGGAGAGGAGAGGAGAGGAGAGGAGAGGAGAGGAGAAAAGAAAAAAGAAAAAGAAAAAGAAAAAGAAAAGAAAAGAAAAAAAAGAAAAGAAAAGAAAAGAAAAGAAAAGAAAAGAAAAGAAAAGAAAAGAAAAGAAAAGAAAAGAAAAGAAAAGAAAAGAAAAGAAAAGAAAAGAAAAGAAAAGAAAAGAAAAGAAAAGTTATGCGGCGTCTTTCAGGGGAGCTCTTATGGTCCCCCGCTTCCCGAGGTCCTCGCACATCGCGGCGCTTCCTCAGCCGAACCAGCACCGACCCAACACCACAGCGGGGGCCGGGCAGCGGACTGCCTGAGGCGCGCTGCTCCGCAGCCCACGGGCGCACCCCCGGGTACTGTCTGGAACGGGACACTCCGGCGCGCAGAGGCCCGGAGCCTCCATCGTCTGTGTGGACGGCAGCGGCCCCTCGCCCGCTTTAATCCACCTCACCCCCCCAGTTCTCGGTGAGGTTCTGGCAACGCTCAACGGCCCAAATAATAACACATTATTATAACCACTCCGAGGGGAAGGCTAAAGGGCGGGTGGAGGGAAGGAGGAGGTTCCACTCCTCGCTAACCCACCCTCGGCAATAACAAAACCCCGAACTTTTCCTTTGTTTTCTCCTTCTCTCCCCCTCCCACCGCCCGCCTCCAGCCGGCCCCGGTGCGCGGCCCCAGTCGGGGCGCAGTACAGAGAGGGACTGCCGGGGCGCGGCCGGGAAGGTGCGGTGTCCGTGATCCCTCCCCGGCCTGCCTTCACCTCCCACCCGCCCTGCTGTTTGCAATAAATAAATAAATAAGCAAATAAATAAATAAATAAAAGAGAAAAAAGAGGAAACGGAGACAAAAGCAGTATTCAGCATCAACTTGGGGAGCTGGCGCTCCATCAGCCTCAAACGGGACGCACAACTTTCCTGGAAGAGAAAGCAGCACCTCCCGCCTCCCTTCTCCCGCTGAATCCCTCCGAAAGCGACGGCAGCAGCCTCCGTTCCCGAGTCCCCGGCGGTCACTCCTTACCTGCGGCGCGGAGGCGGAGGAGCACTGCGGCGGCCAGCAAGGCCAGGAGACGCAGAGCAGCCGCAGGGACCATTCTGCGATCAGTGCTGGTGCCTGCGGGCGAAGCGGCGCGGCGTAGTGCGGTGATGAGCGATGCGGTGCGGCGAGGAGCGGTGCGGTTGGCCCCGGCTCCCCAGGCGGGGAGGTGCGGCGTATGCTGCCGGCCTGGCACCGCCACCCCAGCTCGGTTCTCCTGCTAACGGACTCTCCCCGACTGGGGGGCGGGGGAAACCGCACTCCTTTCCCCTCCTCCTCCTCCGCCTTCCCCAGCATCCCAACGTCACCGGGGACAAATCCGACACAGGGGAGGGAAGGGGAGGGGAGAGGCACCGAGGGGTGGCGGCCCGGCGCTCCGGCACCCTCTGCTGGGGGGAGCACCTCCCGCGGCAGCGGCTGGAGGGGTGGGTTCCCCGGCGGCGGGGTGGCCCTCGACTCTCAAGGAGCCTCCAGCGAGAAAATTAACCTGGGGAGGTAGGAGCAACGCGGCGGACAGCAGCGCTGCGCCTCCGGATTGTCGCCTCCCCCTCGCTACAAAAGCCAACGCCTTTCTGCACCCGCAAAACACCGAGGGAAAGGTCCCACGACAGCCGCGGTGGGAGCGCGGACCCGGCACCCCCGTCTAAGGCCGCCGCTGCTGTTTTGAGGCGTCAAAAGTGATTGTGCTTCCTGCTCGTGAGCAGAAGGCTGTTCTGCTCCCTGAAAAGCTTCCAGACGCCTCAGCCGTGCTTCGTTACCGGAAATCAGGGCGCTGTGATTGTGACTCAAGTGTGCTTTCGAAATATTTTTTAGTTTACATTTTTGCAGTTCAAAGAAACCAGCACACTAAGATACTGCAGAACCACTAACAGGCATCTGCTAGTGGTGCCACAAACTTAAACAGTGGTCACCTCTTAGTTTGCCGTATTTTTAAAGCTATAATTGAATTGGAAGACTTCAGCAATACAGCATACCCACCACTTCAGACTCTGATTCTAACGATTTGATGATTAACAGCACTGAATATTATATAAAACTATTTTGATGGCTTTCCCAAGTCAAGCTTTAAATTTACATTAACTCAAGTGTTATTCACTTAAATTACATTATATTTACTGATTGCAAACACAGGCTACAAAACAGTCTTTTCTTCTTGCATCTCATTTCTTCCCTCTCAGCTCTCCAGTTCCATCTTTAAAATTGCTCTGGCACCTAAGGATAATGAAGGGAGGTCCCGATCCCCCTTTGGTAGGAATGTGGGATGGCTGAATTCAGTCCTTTGCCATCACAACAACACGTTTTATAATCCCTTTCATAAACAAACAAAGCCAAATTTCAGAGTACTGAAGTCTTTGTTCTTTCTTCAAAAAAGTTCCACTCCTGTGACTAGAAGACTACTCCAGACCTTTCCTCTTCAGTAGCCAGACAGCTACTCCCAATGGCCAGCCCAAATTCATTCTGTTCATAGCCATTACTTCTAATGCTACTGTTAACCTTTTTTGGTCACATATCTTCCCCCTTTCTGTTGTACAAAGTGACCACAAACACCCCTCAAATTTTATTTTGCTGCCCTAATAAAGCTTAAATTTTCAAATTTCCTCTAAAGTGGTAACTGCACTCCCTAGTCCTACCCCCGCCCTCTTCTCTTGCTCCCTGCATTTTTTGGCAGTTTGATCTTTTTCTGAAGTGGTACTGGAGATGCTGTCTCTTCCACAGCACTTTGCTTTCTGTGATGAGTAGGATACACCCTGATGGTTACAGCACCTTTCTGCTGACTGACATCCTGTGATGTCTCTTTGTTGGTTCCAGTGCATACCTAACAGCTGAGAACTGAATGAAAATGCCAGTCTTTCTCACTTCTTTTATTTTGTATCTCAAATTATCAATACCAGCTCTTTCTTTAAGATACCCTACTCCGTTTTCTATAAAGAAAAGCTCTGTATCAGCAAAAAGCACTTGCATGCATGTTGATAACATGCCTGAAGGTTTTCTCAAAATAAACAAATCTGTAGATAGTATCATAGATCAACAGCTAAGGGAATCCTTCTACTTAATATTCTCAAAGCCAATATTTCTCCTTTTCCTCTCTTCTGCCACCTCATCATCCTTCTTGCAGCGTACCTATGAATTAGCTTCATCTTAACCTGTAACATTTTGTGGAGTTCTATCAGGAGTTTAAATCAAGTCCAGGTGAATGAGACTTACTTACCACTACTACATGGTTTTTGAAAACCAGCTAAAGGAACCTACGAAGTTCCCCTGAAGTTAGTGTATCTGTTTAGTAAATACATTTTATTCTGTATACATCCGTGATGTTATCTCAGTTCTTCCTCCGAATTCAGTTCCTAAGCTTTGTAAATTCCTGATCCTAGTCTAAGGGATTTTGTAGGTGTCCAGATGACTTTTTCCAAACTCTCAATCAGCCACAAAGGCCAACAAAGCCTCTGTCTCAGGAAAGATGAGCAAGACTGCATCACCACACGGCACATGAAGCCCAGATTAAACAGATGGAGGGCAAACAACCCTAACTAGACCTGCAGGTGAAGGTATTTCTTCCTTCTCCTGTCCCTAATTTTTTCATCCCAAATCCTGGCATTTCTGCTGGTTAGCTGTGATGACAAGCGCATTTTGTGGTAATGGGATTCATTCTCTAGTGCAGGGTAATAAATGAGCTCAGTGCCAGCATGTCCAAGACACTGAACCAGAGACAGTGCTGTGACTTTTACAGTAAAATTTAATCAGTTAATCAGTTACCTGCCAAAAACTTTCCAGGTCTGAGTCTGTGTTCTGAAGCTCATGCTTGTTCAGCTGGGTTTCTTACCTTCCAAACCAGGGAAAACTGCTTGCCCAAATCAACCTGTATTTAACAAAATCATTCAAAGATAATATTTTGCTTTTTTTTTCTCATGCTCTCAAAAAATAAAAATCTTACAAAAATAATTTTGCATTTCAGAACACATTAGGATTTGATAGAAATTTCAGCTGTGAATGATTATTATATTATTGTTATTGTTAAGTGACTACAGCAAATTAGATGTTGAGAGTTAGTCTCCTTCACAGCCACAAGTGATTTTGTCACTGACCACAAAAATTGTCATTTCATATTTCATAGTTGCAGGGAGAATCACTTGGCAGAAGTGAGGTGATGTCATTACAGGGAGGAAACCACAGTTTGAATTCTTGCTTTGTATTGTGAGGAAAAATGTACAGCAGAAGGAGAAATACGGACAACTGCACATTTCTTCTGCATTGGTTCACCCCACTCACGTGAGCCACCAGAGTGCTCATTTATGTTCTATAGCATCTGGCCCCAAACTGTTTTGTCGCTATTCAACAAAGAAAAAGCTGTGCATGTATTTGTTTGCATGGCCATATGGTGTATTCCTGATAGGTGAAGTTGAGAGCAACAGGGAAAGCTACAACTCTGCCTGAACTGGCATGGAAATTCCTGACAGAACTTGGATTAATTGCATTTTATCAATAAAATCATACTCATCTGAGGGTGTGAGTAACACACAGTGCCTTCAGACTAGGATCTTTCTAGTCCTCTCAGTCATAAAAGCAGAAAGTGAAAGGGCCAGACAGATCCTCTTCAATACTGGCACACCAGGATTCAAGGCCACAAAAAAGAGGAACCAAAACTTGTATGTTCTGTTTCCGAGTGCACTGAAGAGTTCTCCAGATGGGAAACATGTCATTGCAGCTTGTCAAAAGTGCATCAAGGACTGTCTTGGCTTTTAAACACATAGATGCATATACTTGAGAAAGAGGCAATACTGGAGAGGCTATAAGCAAGCAGCACAAGCTGTTTCTGTGTGTGCAATGGACATGAGTTTTCTTGCAACTCCTCTGCACTTGGAAACGCAAAGCCCCGACGAACAACAAACTGGATCTAGAGGAGCCATACAATGCAGCTCTGCACCAGGGATCTATCATGTGATAGAGTGAAATTTCTCTCCTTTCCTCATCTCTCCTCACACTCAGGGTCACATATGGCATACACACATAAAGGAGTGAGAGCTACCACGGGAAGGACTTCAAAGATAAAACGGAAACAGTGATGTAAACATGTATACAAGCAAAATCCATTCAGAATTGCTGTGTTTGATGGCACAGAGCAGATGAGTGCTGCTGGCTTTCAGTACACATTCCCAAGTGTTCTTCCTTTGGTCTATAATACTTTGAGGAAGAACATCTGCCACATTTTCCCCTTCTTAGCCACATTCTGAACTTCAGACTTGTGAAAAGTAAATTCAGCTCACTGATGAATTTTAAAATACCTGTGATGCCCTAAACCAATCATTTATTCAACCACATTCACAGTGCAGTGTGCTTACTGAGTAAGAAGGTGAGAATGACATGAGCTTACATAAGTACACAAGCACAGATATAACTACTTAACACACATGCACAAAATTAACAGACTGCATAGGGAAAGACTTCAGGCTGAGAAAAAGCTAAGGAAGATATGACTACAAAGAATTATAGAACATTTTAATGACTGCATAAATCGTTTTCACCCCAGAGAGATCTGTAAGGCTTGTCAGCAGGAAAGAAAACAACAACTGGATCCCCAAATCCCATGCGGATCATTGAAGTTCTCTTCTATTAAAAGGTATAGAGGTAGCCAGTAGAATTACTTTAACATATACTTTTTTATACATAATCACAATCTTGCACTATGTCTGAATCAGTTGTCCAGTGGTTTTGACCTTGCAGGACCGCTACTCATTGCATAGAGCTTTTTCCTTTTGTTTTGCTTTCTCTTTGTGTACCAGTCCCATAAACACAAAGTTTACCAAAACTAGAAGGTAGGAAATTTCTTGTCGTTTAAGGATACTCTTTACCTCATCTTGTTCTCTTCCACTGGAACTGGAATGATTCAAACAGCAGTTCACTGTATAAGTAAATAAAAAACTCCAGCTTACATCTTTTCTGTCCACCTTCTAGAACTTCTTTGTTTTTACTGATCTGCATTTTTAAGTACCTAATTATCCCATCTAATCTGTACAGTTGTGATTTTCAAATTCTACAAGTACATAAACCTTACCTATGTATATTTCTCCCTTACCTAGACGTATTTATACAACCTTTGACATCCTATGTTTTTCATTCACAAAAGTGACGTAACAGGATTGGAGACTTAACAAGAGCAAAGAAGTGATTCCTACTTCGCATTAGGTATAAATTGCAGGCTTGATCTGATTGCTAAGGGAGGCAGGTTGTGGCTTCTCCCTATAGGGATACATTAGATAATCTCCTGAATGAAATGATCTTAACTCCATGTGTTACATATGTAGAAGAAAAAGGACTGAAGGACTGTTTTTTCTGTTTTCCACTTTTAGGGAATTTGATTGTTTTCATCTGGTCAGCCAGTTCAGTGGCACCATATGCACTTCAGGGTTTGAAGTTGATTCATGCAACCCAATTTCTGCCTTATCTGAGGCTCCACATACAGAGATCAGCACCTCTAGTTCACAATTAGTCCGTTTTCTTCACTTTGATTAAAAAGTCCGTGAGGGACTACTAGAGCCACTACCATTGTCCCATAACAACTGTAACATCACTCATATAAAATGGGACAGAAAACCTGCTTTTGTTCCTATATTGTTCAGGAACTGCTGCACCAAAGACTTGATGGAGGCTTACGTGACTCGTGTAATATCAGCTGCTGTGCATTGCAACGTTTACCTGCCTCCCAGGGAGCCTCTTAGTTGAACGCTTCTTGACTTCTTCCTTTCCTAAGCTACCATAACAGCAGCAGTCAATTTCTTACAAGAAATCTGTAATTAAATTAAACAGCAAGATTAAATTAGACGCAGATGCTCAGATCTATTGCAGAGACTTTCAGGCAGCAGTACCAGGACCAGTACCAGTACCATTTTTGTGGATAACAGTTCATCTAAAAGATCTCAGCATGTGCCAGTTGTTGCCTTGCACAACAGTTAACATTATGCAATGCTGGCCAGACAGAAGTTAGTCCCTGAGCAAAACTGTCCTTTGTCAGGACAGACCAGCAAGCAATGCCAGCAATCAACGCAAACAAGAAAAATAGGAAGCAGGGAAAAAAGAACAGCTAATTTCCAACTTAGTGCTGAAGCCCCTTGAGAACACCAAGGATGACTGGGGAAAGTATGAATAGCACTTTGTCTGCAAGTTATGGATAATAGGAAAAATAAAGACAATGGAAGATAACATTATTTCACTGTGTGGTTGGTTCGAAGTACTTAATATTTATAGCAGTTAAGTTAGACAGGAAGGCATAAACTGATTTGGCCCAAAAGCCCCTATTTAGTCTTTAATATAAAACACATGAAGGTAGTGTACTTAAACTTGGCATTTCTACATTTTATAGCTTTTAGTTCAACAAGAAGAAGAAAAAGATGGCAAAGATAATTGTGATTGCTGAAATGGCATGAAAGAAATCAGCAGAATTTATTTTATAGTGACATACAGTGCACAGGGCTGCTCAAACAGAAATGATTGTGGATGGAGCAGACTGCTTCTGAGCAACATATGGCACTACAAATAAAACCTATAAAATAAATGAATCCTGGTGGAATGACTGAACTATAAGAAACCACTCCTTCTGTTGGAAAGTAAGGGGAAAAAATTGAATGTATATATTTTTAACAGAACTGCCACCAAAAAGGATGAACGTGAAAGCTACAGTTTGCCTTGTTGAGGAAGATCCTTTGTGAGCAAGAACAAGAGCTAGAATATGGTACTATGTACAAATGTACTAGTACAAAATGTACTATTTGGACATAGTACTATGTACTATGTACTATGTATATACATACACATATGTCACCACAAAAATAATGCTTCCTATTTATTTCCATGGAAACTACAACAGATGCAAAGAGCACCAGAACACTGTTTGGCTGAGCAAATTCTCAGCTACAAAGTGCTATTTTTCAGCATAGTCACCACGATTAGCTATGTATTTTTGCTAGCAGTAAACAAGAGCCTGCATTCTGTACTCATAAAAATCTGCACCAGTGGAGTGACCCCACTGTTGCTCTTCCCACTGCTGAAACACACCACCCACTACCTCACTTTGCTCACACCCACTGTTTAGTCTTCATTAATGCTTAGCAAGTATCAATGAATGTTAGTAAACGCCATTTTTTCCACACAGAGGGCATGTGCCATGGTACGGCAGTAGAGGCCAAACCTTACCACCAGTATTCCGCTACACGTTGTTGCCATGTGATGGAGAGCAGCAAAGGGGCAGTCTGACAAAATGCTATCTTGTATAGAAGTATGTATGAAGAAAACTCATGGAATTGAATTCCTCCATGTGGAAAAAAATACACCCGCTGACATTCATTGATGCTTGCTAAATGTTTGTGGAGATCAAACAGTGGGTGTGAGCACAGTGAGGCAGTAGGTGATATGATTCTGCAGTGGCAATATTCTGCAATATATAAAAAAAAAGCAACAGTGTGGCTGGCTATGCACAACATATGTCACTGCATTAAGTGAAGAGCATCTCATTCAGATAATTGGCACAGATTGGCATATTACTCCTGGGGAACTGTGTCCAGAGTTAAAAACTGGCTTCAGCTCGTTGGAAACAATGGTGGCAATTCTGGAATATCACAAAATTTGTGCCAGGTGGGTACTACGAATACTCAGACAGAAAAAGAAATAACACCATATGCAAATTTGTCATGACCTATTAAACCAATATGAGACTGAAGGTGACAGTTTCCTTGATGGCATTATTACCAGTGATGAGAATTGGTGTCACCAGTATGAGCTGGAGTCAAAATGACACTCCATGAAGAAGCAACATGTGGATTCCCCACTGAACATTCAAAAGATACAAGAGGCAGTTCTCTGCAGATAGTAATGTGTGCTGTCTTTTGGGATAGAAAAGAAAGAAGTGATCCTTCTGAATTTCCTGGAACCCAGACAAACCATTAGCTCTGCCAGCTACCCTTTGACAATTTGAAGGCTTGAAATTCCGGAGTCAAGCTAAAGAAGACAACAACTTTTCTCTTGCAACACAATAATACCAGGACCCATGGCAGTTTGAAAACCATGGAGCACACTGCTAATCTTGGTTGGACTGTCCTACCACATCCATCATGTAGGCCAGATTTGGCACATTCTGATTTTCATCTGTTTGAGCCAATGAAAAGTGAACTGTGTGAGTAACATTGTCCTAGCAACACCATCATAGCAGTTCTGAAACAGTGGGTCATCTTCACTGGTGCGGATCTTTATGAATGCAGCATGCAGGGTTTTATTTATTATGGTGAAAATACACAGCTAGTGGTGGTGACTATGCAGAAAAAGTGTTTTATAGCTGAGAATTTGCTCTATCAAATATCAATATATTGATATTTGCTCAAATATATTTGCTCAAATATGAAAAACACTGTAATAGTGCACTTTCATCAGTTGTAGTTTCCATGGAAAAACTAAGGTACCTCAAACTGAGTTTTACACTGATATGTGTATATTACTGAAATACAGAGCATTGCAAGATGTTCTTTTGCAGTCAACCACTCATACTCCAAACCTACAATCCCCCTCCTCTTTTTTTTTTTTTTTTTTTTTTTTTCCTTTTTTAATTATTTGGAAGCAATGCACAAATTCATTTAAGCAAAATGAGGATAAAGTTAATGATGCAGAAAGGAGAAATAAGAAATACAGTTTTGTATATATGCATTATATTTCCAGTCTGTTTACATTTGGATTTCACAAAATTATTGATGCATTTCCAGACAATAAAATTCCAAGAAAGGTCTATGCAAAATAAAAATATTTTTCTCGTGTACGCCATGATTGATTTAATGCTGCTCTTTCAAATACAACTTTTGTACTTTTAATTTTTACCTTTATTATGTTGAATCACAGAAAGGAAACAACCATTGGTAAAAATCCCAGGCCAAAGGCTATTCAGAAAACCTTAATGTCTTTAGCATCAATAGTAATGCCAACAGGACTATGATGTTTAAGACTTTCAAGTCAGCCTTCCTATCGCTTACAATAAACTCCATATGATTTGGTTTGTTTATTTAGTTGTATAAGAGGTCAAGCTGACTTCTACGAGCATTTTCAATTTTTATTAGCATCAGCAGGAATTACATACATACATCAGCGATAGGATACACTCTAAAAGAATCCATTTTTAAGTCAAAAGCAAATCTAAAGGCAGATTTCTATCACAGCATTTTACTGAAGGGTCTTGATTTGATCCACACTCAACAGGGGTGCCTGTTTATTGAAACCATATGGTATCTGCTTGGTATGTAGAGAATAATACTGCTGCTGTCAGCATTTCCTTTGAAAATCTGATGCAATATATTATAAGGAAGATTTGAACAATCGTAACTAAAATTTGTTGGGAAATCTTGAAACAAAGGGTTGAATAAAGTTGAAAACTTATGGAAACAATAAAATCTGAAATGTTATAAGAAGAAACTTAGTATCCACACGGGAACTATTCTTCAAACTTCTTGGCAAATTTTAATCAGCCATGTCTAACAGAAGTATTGTAACTAACTTCTACATAAACAAAAACACATATACCTTCCAAAAGAGGGATTAGACATTACCGTTAACATTTTTTAGGACTACTATATATAGGAATATCTGGTGCAATCTCATGGCACCAAGCTTTTAGAAAAATGCATAGCCAATGCAGAATAGTTTCCAATACACTTCTATCTTAGGTCATTTGTTCACTACTTTTTATCATGAAGACTAAATTCACAGTAAAATTTACAACTAAATACTACTGGTTTTATTCTGTCTAGCTTTATTTGGTCTCATTAAACCATACAAGAGACTTCTCCATCTAAAATACATACACTGATATCCATCCTGTTCAGAACAACTTGTCATATTTAAAATTAACTAAAAGCTTTTACTATCAACACCCATGTATATTGCAACAATTTGGTATTTAGACAGGTCTGCCAGAAGTTATGGAGGAGTTCAGATGAAACTGTTGTTTCCCAAAGCAATCTAGAGCATTACTGTAAATTATACAGCAGAGTCTGAGGACATAAGACTTAGTAACAGAAATTTGTCTCATAAGTAATACTTTGCAATTCCTAAATCACTGCATTAACAGTTTTCAAACTCGTACAGAAATACAAATGTATGCAACCTTAAGTTAAAAAAACAAAACAAAACAAAACAAAACTGTGTAAGGATTCTAGAAGAGAAGAAATTAAACCCTTAAGGACACTGACCAATATTTTATGGAAGTTGTGACAGTATAAAAACAAAATCTTCATTTTAGATCAAGATACAAAAATTCAGCCTTTGTCTTTTGGTCTGTGCCTCAGAAGACTGGGTTAATCTTTGTGACAATCCTTCATTCTCTATTCAAGCAGCGAAGTTTTCCCTGCTGAACATGATTGGCACTAGTGCTAACATCTTGAAAGCTAAAGTAATTGTTGAAAGCATGGGAGAAGAAGTACACAAAAATCAGCTAAATATTTGGCTCTGTATAATTTCAATTTGTGCTTTCGGTTCATATTACTAGCCCTACAACTCAAAACAATAGTAACCCACTACAGAATAATGGAGTTATTGCAAAACACCAAAGTAAAGACAACCGGGTGAAATTCTGTCCTCTGCTTTTAAGAGATTGAAGAGGGATCAGGAGACCCTGTCTTGCACTGTACTGAGATTTATCTCATGTTGTGGCCTCCTGGATGGGAGCACGGAATACAGCCCTTACACTTCTATTCCTTTGTACTACTGGCATGGAGCAACACCACTGCCTCATCCAGAGCCATGAAAGAGTCTCTGGAAAGTATTGTGCACTGCATAAGATGACCTTGTGATTCTCAAGTTGAAAACTCAACCTTTTAGGAACCACTGATATAATTGTTTCCCAGCAAGAAAAGCGATGCAAATAAAGGTAAAGAACTTGCTTCCCTCGTAATGAATTTAAATATATATATGTGTGTGTGTGTGTAAAATCTACTAATGAGGGTTATCTATCAGGTACAAAGTGATCAAAGGAGATCACTTAGGAGAATCTTAAGAGTATGTCTTAATATACAGCATGTGCTGCTTTCAATGGAAGAAACTACATGAAATGTATTTCAGAGAGTAAACTGTATTCTGTACTATTTACAGTGAATGTAAGAAAAGAAAAAAAAAAAACCTACAGAACTTGACCTCTAAACTGGTCTGATGTCCATTGATTGCTTTTACATTTTCAAGATCAAGATCCTAAGAAAAATTATCAATGCTCTGAAATGAAGTAAAGTCCCATTTCTTAAAGCTGTTCTCTTGTATGCTGTAGGCATCAATCTGAGAACAAGTTCCTGACCCAAACAGACTTCAGTTTGATCCATTATGGCTAGTCTGTTACTGATTTTGTACAGTCGAAGACTTCTAGTATCAGTAAGATTAGATTCTACCACTAGCAATTGGTATGTACTTGATCCTGGTTCGGAACAGTTTACAGAACCTTTTGAGATCCTTTCCAAAATCCCCTTTTTGTAAGCGCTAGTATGGGTGCAATTATTAATACATAAAGAAAAGTATTAAAAAAGCCTCTGACTACAATGAAAGTTAAATTTTACCACAACAGACAAATGTTTTTCACAGATATGAGCAAACACTGAAGTATCCAAATTTGATTATGAAGAGGAAATGCAACAAAATTAAGACCGAATTTGTGACCTAGAAATTACAAACGTTGTTTCCAACCTCTTTAAGTTATAGTTACTATTATTTTTCAGAGTATAGACTCTATAACAAATAAAGAAAATCAAAGACCTTTTTTGAAGGGATACATTAGTATTAACTTATGGGAAGGGTTTATGGACAGCATGTTCAACAGTTCTGATGGCAGAAGAGAAAGGTAGCTTGATAGTAATTTTATTTATCCTAGTGGTTAACAAAGACACACTTGTTTTCTCTTCTTTTTGGCTTCAACATAACATTTTGCCAAAGCTTAGCCAAGACTTTGGTATAATCTAATAATAATAATAAATTTGGTATAATCTAATAATAATAAAGTGTACATAAGAAGAATAACATAAAAAGCTCAAATATTTTGCTCAGTTTTACCAATGAAAAAGTTTCTTCAGAAACTTTTCAATGTCAGTTTCGATTTCTTTCACTTCTATCTTTATGGAATATATATATATATTTAATATAAGATTACTTACCAAAAAGTGATGGAGCAACAGTAAGAAAATATAAATATATTGATGGCAAATTCAACTTTATTCAGTGCCTAATTCTTAGCTTAAATAGCTAGTTTCCAAAACACAAAAAGGGACAAATATCATCTAGGAATTTTGGTCCTTTTACTTGGAAATATTTCTTCCACCTACCATATATCTAGGCTTCTTATGTAATATACATTGGAGATCTGTTTTTTGTGTTAGATAAATGACAATATTAGGGCACAAAGTTTTTTAAAAATGCATTGCTGTAGGGGCTTTACTGATCACAGACCACAGAACCATCAGACATGGTACCAGCATGCACTTGTCACATACCTTTAGAGGTAAATTTCTAGCCTTTTCACTACTGATCAGCAGTTGTATAGTTCTCAAAAGTCTCCCTGCTGTAAGACAACATATGCAAACCCTGTATTTAAAGACACAGCTTCCTCACTTAGCCACTGCAATACAGAATCACAACACAGCCAAACACTGCAAATAAGGAAAGGGAAGGCAACTGGTATCATTTACCTAGACTTGTGCAATGCCTTTGACATGGTTTCCCTCCCCACCACATCCTTATCTCCAAATTGGAGGGATGTGGATTTGATGGGTGAACCACCTGATGGATAAGGAATTGGTTGAAAGGCTGCAGACAGAGGGTGGTGATCAATGGCTCTATGTCCAGGTGAGGGCTGGTAACAAGTGGCATCCACCAGGGGTCTGTCTTGGGACCGGTGCTCTTTAACATCTTTATCAGTGACATTGATGAGGTCAGTGACATCGATGAGGGAATTGAGTGCACCCTCAACAAGTTTGCTGATGACACCAAGCTGAGCGGTGCGGCTGACACAACAGAAGAAAGAGATGCCATTCAGAAGGACCTCAATAGACACAAAAGGTGGGTCTGGGATAATCTAATGAGGTTAAAAACAGCAAAGTACGAGGTTCTGCACTTGGGCTGGAGGAATCCCAGGCATCCATACAGACTGGGAGCAGGGCTTGAGAGTAGCCCTGCAGAAAAGGACCTGGGAATCTTCGTAGATGAAAAACTTAAAATGAGCCAGCTGCAGCTTGGAAAGCAGATGGTATCCTGGGCTCCATCAGAAGAGGGGTGGCCAGCAGGGACAGGGAGGTGATTGTCCCTCTCTACTCTGCTCTACTCATCTGGAGTACTGTGTCCAGGTCTGGGGCCCCCACTACAGGAAAGAGAGGAAACTGTTGGAGAGTATCAGGAGGAGGGCCACAAAGATGATCAGGAGGCTGGAGCACCTCCCCTACAAAGACAGGCTGAGGGAGCTGGGCTTGTTCAGTCTGGAGAAAAGAAGGCTGCGGGGTGACCTCATTGCAGCCTATCAGTACCTAAAGGGAGCCTACAAACAGGAGGGGAGCCAACTCTTTGAAAGTGTTGATAATAGCAGGACAAGGGGAAATGGTTTTAAGTTGAAGGAGGGAAGATTTTAGTTGGATGTCAGGGGGAAGTTCTTTACAGAGAGAGTGGTGAGGTGCTGGAACAGCTGCCCAGGGAGGTTGTGGATGCCCCGTCCCTGGAGGTGTTCAAGGCCAGGTTGGATGGGGCCCTGGGCAGCCTGGTCTGGTATTAAATGTGGAGGCTGGTGGTCCTGCTGGTGGCAGGGGGGTGTTGGAGCTTGATGATCCTTGAGGTTCCTTCCAACCCAAGCCACTCTATGATTCTATGAAATAAAGTTTGTACGATGTGAAGAAAATATTCTAAATAGATAGAAGGTGTACCTCATTTCAGTTATCAGGTCTGCATCAGCAACACATTTTCTGGTTTATTTACTTTCATCGATCTATACCATGTTTAGTCCCTGACACATTGCAGTTTCACTGTTTCAATACATAATTTGTTATATCCCAGCTCTCAGTATTCATCATTTCTGATGACCACAGTAAATCACCTAGGGATAAGCATTGTACACACAGCAGAACAAAATTTGAGATCCAAATTCATTACCTATTTCAGAATAACTCTTTGATGATCCTAAGTAATAAGAGGAAACAGGAGAGACAGAAATTCAGAGGGATTCTGAGGATATGGGCTCATCTTTAACTTACATATGCTCCAGGTACCCCACATTCACAAATATTGTGCATTCTCAAACACTACAACAAAACACAAATACTAAGTAAGTGTAGAAATTAGTATAAAGCGTGCACAAACTACTGCAAAGCTCAGTACTGCCATAACTTCATTTTTATCATTACAGGTCAGCTTTCATCACAGGGACTTCAGAAGCTTGGGTGGTGGTGGTGCTTGTTGTTCTTTGTTTAGCTGATTTTATTTTTTTTTAATTGCAGACATTGGGGGAAAAACCTACAACAGACAGATGCCATAGTTTGAGTATAAATAATACAAATAATGGCTCAGACAACTGTTTTTTATTTTCATTTTTGTTTTCACTGATGGAGAATGTAAACTGTACTCCAGTGCTATTGTGCTTTGTTCTCCCTCTCTGTGAAAATATGTTCTGCATTAAAGTGCATGGATAAACTAGAACAGCTCCAAATATCACCCTTCAGCTTTTGTATAACACAAGAGCCAAGAAAAGATAGAGAATGTGGTTTTATGACCAACAGATGGTGTAATTGGTATCATAGATGTTTTTATGTCAGGGGGTCTTAGGTTCATTCTCCATCTGGAGCCTTCTCAGATGTGTAGCTAAATGATTAAAGAAGCCATATTGGGTCAAAAACACAACCACCTGCCTGAGGGTAAACGTATTGCTTTCTTGATCTTGTTGCTATACTACAATTGCCTTCCATATTACAGATCTCAAGTCAATCAACACAGCACTTAGTAAAAACAGGACTCAACAACATATTCAGTATCAGTTCGTTTATACCCTTCAAGATTTCTAACACTCGATAAACCTCACAAAAATCTAGGTTTGCTAATTTGATCAAAAAGGTATTCCGACTTTGACTAATAAGTGATAGCAACAGGCTGAAACCCAAGGGGAAGGAAATAAGTTTCCTAAACAGACCTTTAGTCAGTAGGTCAAGGAGGCTTACACATTCCAATCCGAATTATACACATTTGCATTCAGATGGTAAAAAGCACCATTATTACTCAATACAATGATGTTAGCTACGGTTTCTGAATTAAGATGAGAATATCCACAAAAAAAAAAAAAAAAAAGATCCTACAGAATATGCGCAGTGTATTTAGCTAAAAAGATGTACAGACAAATTATAACAAATGATGACACATGATATGTCATCAGTTTGATCTCTTTATGGAGAAAGTATTAGCAGCAATAAGTGCATGAAATCAGTGAAACCCTAATTTTATGATTCTACACACTCTTACAGTTTTATGTTTACACAGTGTACCAAACTTGCCTGAGATATCTCATGATTTAGTTGCTCTCCACAGCAGTGCTGATGCCACAAACCTTACGTTACTAATGATGCAAACAAGTTTAATGTACCTAATTAACACCCGTGAAAGTTACCATTGTTTCATGCCATTTCATTGTGAAACATCCTGTTACTCTTCACAAACTCCAGAGAAAAGCATTCCTATGCCAGACAGAAACAGTGGTCCAGGATTTAAATCTTAAACATCAACAACTCAACAGCACTCAAAATATAAAATATTTTTCATTACTGAATTTCTTATGTCCATACATTAAAAAAGCAGTAAATTCAACAACTCTAAACTTCAAAACACTCCCTTATACGAAGGATTTCCCCATGGTAGTAGAAATACTGGTATATACGATATAAGCTTTAACACAAATTAAAAAGTAAATGTTAAACATACTGGTTTATTTGCAAAATTTAACATAAGCCCTACAATTTTAGATGTACATAAATTTAAAGAAAACATGTAATCTCTTAACTGCCTTCAAGTTCCCTTTTCCCTTTATGGTTAACTGACAGAATTCTGCAGTCACTTACTGAAAATTCCCTGACAAACGCAAGAACCTACATCAGGTTGAGTTCCATAATCAGAAATTTCATTTACTAAAACTGGGAGATTATTTGTTCCTTATTCAGTATGCACAAGGTATGAGTACCTTGTTTAAGAATGCTTATGCATAACAATACACATCCATTTATGTACTATGTATGTTAACAAATTGCTTTCTGAAGACATATATAAATAGCTATAAACCAGTTGCTTAGGTGGAGTTCTAAGTCAATACTGCTTAATATTAAACATGTTTTTGTACAGGGGCATTTGTATTATATATATTTACTGATGTAAGAAAAAAACTTGACATGTTGTTAAGGAAAAAATAAGTGTGTATTTTCCATCTCACATAAACATTTTTTGTATATTTTAACTTACCAGAAGAAGTGAAAGATATTTCTCTAACAAAAGAAATATTCTATCTGCTGCACTTTTCCCCATCTTGTCTACTATGGGATGGGTAATAAATATTACATCAGTGTAGTAACGTAAGTTTCCTCCGAATTGTTGAGAAGTTTCAAATGGATGCAGCACTTATGAAAATAGAATCATAAAATCATAGAATCATAAGGTTGTAAAGGACCTACAAGATCATCTAGTCCAACAGTCGTCCCATTACCATTGCCACCGCAAGATACTAAACTACATCTCATAACTCCTCATCCAGACACATCTTGAGCATTGACAGGACGGCAACTCCACCACCTCCCAGGTCAGGCCATTCCAGTACCTAAACAATCCCAGCTCCAGACCACCCAACAGTTTCGTTGCCCTTCTCTGGACACGTTCCAGGGCCTCAATGTCTTTCTTGTAGTGAGGGGCCCAAAACTGAACACAATACTCGAGGTGCGGCCTCACCAGTGCTGAGTACAGGGGATGATCACCTCCCTGCTCCTGCTGGCCACACCACTTCTAATGCAGGCCAGGATGCCGTTGGCCCTCTTGGCCACCTGGGCACACTGTTGGCTCATGTTCATGTTCATGTTCATGTTCAGCTGAGCATCAACCAACACCCCAGGTCCCTTTCCTCTTTACAGTCATCCAGCCACTCTGCCCCAAGCCTGTAGCGTTACATGGGGTTGTTGTGGCCAAAATGCAGAACCTGGCACTTGGCCTTGTTGAATCTCAGCCCAGCAATCCACCTTATCTAAATCCCACTGAAGGGCCTCCCTAACCTCAGGCAGATCAACACCTCCCAACATGGTATAATCTCCAAACTTACTCAGTTTGTACACTCAATCCCTTCATCTAGATCTTCAATAAAGATCTTAAATAAGATGGCCCCTCGGGGACACCACTTGTAATGGGTCACCAGCTGAACTTAACTCCATTAACCACTACCCATTGGGCACAGCCCTCTAGCCAGTTCTTTACCCAAAGAAGGGTAACCTGTCCAGGCCCATGACAGCCAGTTTTCCCAGGAGAATACTGTGAGAGACTGTGTCAAAGGCTTTGCTGAAGTCAATGTAGACTACATCTTCAGCCTTTCCCTTGTCCACCCATCTGGTCACCCAGTCATAGAGGCAATGAGGTTGGTCAATCACGACCCACTTTTTATGAACCAGTGCTGGCTGGGCCTGATCCCCTGGATGCCATGCACACGTGCTGTGTGATCTCACCCAAGATGATTTGCTCCATCAACATGATGAACTATAGCTCACCACACCATTATATTTATGCTAACCACCAAGCACGTTGCCTAGACATCGTAGTGCCTCTAAAAGAGATACATCATCAACATAATTAGTCAAAATCCAAGAAAACAAGTTATTTCCTTGTTAGTTTAAGTACTTTGTGTGACTTCATGCAGCCTTTTTTCCATGGGTATTGTGTACTGCCCATGAGCATCCCACAGATTCATGTATGTCTTGGAAATCTCTCATACCTAAAACATTTTTACAAAAATAGATAGGAAGAGAACTGTAAACAGTGTCAGTGTCATACATTCTGAAACTGCTGTTTCTGAGACATTGCCTGATGTTTCAATGCAGTTATTTGAGAAAACTAGCTTGCTCTTGCAAGAATGTTAGCAATTATTTCATAATGTCGAGGCAGCAGATACTTTCACAAAAATACTAACTTGAATAATGGACATACATCTGAATCTTCAGAGAAAATCTGAATTCCCTTTCACTTCCAGACTCTTTTGGTAAACATATGAGCAAGCATATGGAGCTACCCAATGATCTAGAAGTAGCTGTTTCAATGTCACCTGTAATGCAGATGTTTCAAACTTCTCTTTACTACTAGTGCCTGGTAAAAGCAATTTTGCGATGTCTGCAAAGAATGTAGAATCAATGGGTTCTTAGGCTATGTTCCATTTGAATAGAGACAAAGCGACTACAACACAGCCTGTTTCCGGAGTGAGATTCTCCTCAGCTTGTCTCCTCAGATCCATCACTGCTGCCAGAAGGGATGACAAAAACACATGCAAGGGGATATACCAGCAACTTAAGACATCTGAGACTTGTTCTGTTTTCAGAATGAGCTGTGTCAGTCCCTTCAATCACTGAGTAAGATTCTCAGACAATTTTAGGCAGCATAAAACTTGCACAACGACCATGAACATTTCCATAATGAACTACCCCAAAGACAAACTGTGCTGTCATTTTCCTGTCTATGACAACTCCTTCAGTCGCAGTTTAGCTTTCTACACCTTTCTCTTTCCCCACCCCAACTGGCTGCACTGTGGCACAGAGTTGTTCAAATCTTGCCATTTAATACAACTATTATCTCTGCTCAAAATTGTTTACAGTCTTGTGCTGGTTTGTATTTTTTTTGTTTTTTGTTTTCTTAATCTAGTTGTTTTCAACAGTTTTCTTAGTCCAGAGTAGCAAATGTACTCATAGAAAGATGTGTGGATACATACTAAATTCTCTTTGTCATCAGACATTATAGTCTGTCTCCAGGTTGCAAAGTGTATATGTAACTTCTTTAATTTATTGTTTCTGTAAGATTTCCCTGGTATCCAGAATCAAACTCACCATTCTCCCATGTGTAGTCACTCCCTAGACTTAGATGGACAGCCAATGGGTGGGCAACATTCTGGTGATAATTAACTTCAGAAACCTAGTTCCAATAACATTACTAATGATAGCTAAGGTTCTCCTGTTCATTTTTTTCTATTACAGCTCCATTGCAGCACAGTGTTCTTATTAAGCTTAACAAGCACTTAATGACCACTTTGTTTTTATACTTTATATTTTACTTTATATTTTATATTTTATATTTCATATTTTATATATTTTATATTTTATATTTTCATTACTGTTCAAAAATCAAAAACATCCTTTTTTTTTTTTTTTTTTTTTTCTCTCTCTTTATCTTACAACATTCAGGTAAAATGTTTCCATTCCGAATCTCTATCTCCAACATACCTGATACTGTAGCTGTGATGTCTTATCCATACTTAATTTTATTGTTTCAAAAGAAAAAAACTATTTATTGTGGTGACAGAGCAGGCCTTCTGTACTTAAAAATGACTGCTGATATTTGAGCCACTGTGTGGTTCAACAGATTTCAACTTGTACTTTAAGCCTCAAAGTATACGTACGCTGTAATTTGCACAGCACTCACCAGCTCTATCCAAACAGAATAGCTGTCCAATTCATAGAATGAGGCACACCCACTACCTGCTAGATCAGTTTGTTCAGAGCCAGGACCAGCCTGACCTTGAATGTCTCCAAGGACACAGCACCCACCACCTCTTTGGGCAACCTGTTCTAGTGCCTCATCACTCTAAAAAACATCTTCCTTATATCCCAACTAAATCTCCCCTCTTTTATTTTGAAACCATTTATCTCTGTCCTGTCACCACAGACACTACTAAAGAGTCTGCCCCCTTCTTTCTCACAGTTCCCCTTCACATACTGGAAGGCCACTATCATGTCTTCCTGGAGCCTTCTCTTCTCCAGGCTGAACGGTCCTAGCTCTTTCAGCCTGTCCTCATAGAGAAGGTGTTCCATCCCTTGGATCATTCTTGTGGCCTTCCTATGGATGCACTTAATAGGTCCACGTCTCTCCTGTACTCAGGACTCCATATCCAGATGTAGTACTCCAGGAACGGATTGACTGATTATATTTTCACTAAAAATATGAACTAATATAAGCAATTTATTTTTAAAGACAACCAGACTAAAGCCCCAATTTAAAGCAATTCTGTTCATTCCTTGCCTTACACGAGTCAGACAATAACAGCACATCTCTATCTTCAGAAAATGTGGACATAATCCCTAAAACTAGGTCTGTGGTAACCAAATGCTTAAAAATTATTTAAGCAACTAACTGCATTTATTTTTTATGGCTATCCTGCAAAGTGAGAGATCAGGAAGATGGCTAGAAAACTAAGATGCGTGAAATGATGGAGTACTTGAGAAACAGCATTTATTAAAAAGTTCAGATCTTTGTAAACTCTTAAACATTTTAAAATTCTTACTCTCAAGAAAGCAATTTAGGTGTAAACAAAGTCTGTAAAATTCACTTATTTACAAAGTTCAAAAAGTTGAAAAAATATACATCTCAAAACTATCTGCTTACGACTAGGTATTGGCTTAATTTCTTACATGGTAACTCAGTAAATGTATTATTGCAAGCACTGGTTACTATTTGCTAATTCTAATATGCTAAATTACTATAGTAATTCTAACATGGCATATCACAGTCTATGTATAATTCTGTCACTAACGTTCATACTCACCATTTGCACCATGCAAAACTCACTCAAAATAAACGTAATCTGAAACTAGCTTATTAAAGTATTATCCTGAATAAAGCTGAAACAAAAATAGGATTCATTCTTAAAGCAATTAACTGTACGAAACAGCCATTTCATTGCTGTATTGTGTGAAAGAAAAAGCCAAGCCACTGAAAAATGATTGCAGAAAGTCAAAACAGCTTCTTAAGACTAGTACGAAATGCTGGTATTACTTCACCTTATCTTCTCTTTAGCATCCCTCTCACTTGTACTAACAGTAATGCACTGAATTTAAATTCTTTCCTTTGTATCCCACCCCAGTGTCTACTGAGACATTCTTCAATATCATAAACATGCTTATTCCAATAGAAATTTTGAACTCTGCAAGTGTCAAGAATGATTGCCATTTCCTGGCGGAGTTAGTCAGTACTTCAGAGCCTCGTTTGGTTTTTCCAGCTAGAATACTGTTAAGTGAAGTCAGTGCTGGTGTGGCACTGCTCCTAAATGTTGGTCAAGATCCTTAGTATCTCCAAGTTGTTTATATAAAAAAACAGCAGTTAAATTACACTGGTGCTAGAAACCTGTTCAGTATCAGACATTCACACAAACAAGTATACAAACAGAAAGCAAACACGTTTAAAAGTTTTTAGTCCAAGAGATAAAAACAGCAATTCCATCTATTATATGTAGATCTCTTTAAGAGTTTAGTTTGCATATCTTAAGTATTCTACCCCTCCATATCTTTAAGTGCATCCATGTTCTTATTTTTTGCTTCGCATCAAACACATAAACCCCTGGTTAACTATATTTCCAATTCCATTTAATATTTTACCTCTGAATCCAATACTTACTCTCATCAACACCGGCTCCCCTGTTGGAAAATGAACGTTGGTTACTCCACGAGTATTCAACGCCAGGTTAGAACAGGTTAAATAGACAAATATTATCCATACAATAAAACATTCAAAATTATAGTATTTTACTCTGTGGGGGCCTTTCAGAACTGGGCGTATTTTACCAGGATTTAGGGGTTTGCTGATATATCAGAAATTCCAGATCAGGTCACAGCAAAACCTTATCTGGCCCAGTATCTATTTTCTTTTAGTACCGACTATCTATGTACTAGAAACTGGTTGTGAATAGATCCGTCCTTCCCTGATTGATATTTCCACCTTCTAGTAATTTGCAGCTCATCTGATTTATGTGTATGTGACTTTTATTACACTTACTTTGGAATGACCTAACACACACACAACAGGAAATGAACATCTGAACAATCCATCAACAGCAAGACAGCCTAAATCCATTATCTTATTAGCATGAAAACTGACAAAGAACATAAAAACACCAGAAACATTATCCAGACACTTCCTTTTATTGGAGTACTGAAACAGTATAATGCACTAATACTTTGTGTTGGTTGTAAGTATTTCCTCAATTTAAGCAGCATTTCCAGCTCACGTACAGTTCCTAAGTCATCTCAAGTTGTGAGACACTTTTGCAGTAGCAACTTCATAGATCACAGAATGCCAACACTTCACGACACTGTTTAAAATAATAAATTCCAGATGGAGTGACAGAAAGGAGACAGTACACCGCTCTGTGCACTGACTGGGTTTGTATTTCAAAAGTGAAAAAAAACCCCACAAGGCTATTCAGCCATACTTCTTTCTTAATACTTTCCTTACGCTTTTTACCGCCTATCCAAAAATAACAATTAGTATAAAAAGCAGAAAAGTCATCTGTTGGTTTTTTGTATTAAAAAATGAGCTCATGCAAATAACAATCAATTATTTTTAAATATGCATGGACAGATGACTTGGTTAAAAAAAAAAAAAAAAAAAAAAAAAGACATTTTCTTAAGCAAAAATACTTTCCAAATATAAACTCTCAATCCCTTCTATGGTGCAAATAATTTTCATCAGAACAATTTCATTCAATGGGACATTACTATAGTTAAAATGCATTCTTTCTCAACTAGTGTATAATCTTACGAAGAATGGGTATGTATGCTATTAAATCACCTCTTTCCATCCTGATGCTTCCACTTAATTAAAACTCTGTCCAAATAGGTGGCAGGTTGAAATAAATAGATTAGTTTAATTAAAATTAAGAATGTAGATCTTTGTTTTCAATATAAAATACTGAAGTTCAGTGTGGGAATATAAGAAAAACTATTCAGAGCAGCAGCTGAGAAGTAAAATAAACACCATGAGAAAGCAACACTGAAAACTAAGGATATCTCTAGAAGAAGAGAACAGCAAAAGGAACAGCTCATGGTCTGGTTGGATAAGCACCTGTAGGCACGGCATTGTGAAGTACCATATTGACATGTAAAGGCAGACAGGAAAGTTGTAAGGGCAGATGGGGAAGCTCAAAAAGGAAACTTGTGAATGTACAAAAGTTATGTGAGAACCTATAATAAACAACTTGGATTGTTCACTTCTGACTCTGTGCCCGGTTGCCACAAATGGCACCTTGTATCAGGGACTTGAATTGGCTTGTGTGGCTGACTGCTGGCAAGTCCATTCAACTTCAGTCTGCTGAAAGGAAGCACGATTGACTGTATGGCAGTGTCATCTCTGGGGAAGCAGCAGTGAGCAGTGGGGAACTATGGATGGGGAAATGTCCAAGGAATGTACAGCAGTTTACCAGATGATGGAGAGTATTCTGCAGAAGCATTGTGTGAAGTGGGATGGCACTCTGAGCAACCCCTTTTTAATACTGGAGTGGATTTGGGGAACTATGGGGTGTTCACTATTGAAGGTGCAACGAGTAAATCTTGAAGTATTACAGAGAATTTTAAAATTTCAGAATCAAACTGTACCTACCTCAGCATTAGCTACTTTCCTTAAACAGGTAAGCAAAAATGTCCCGGAGTTTTGGAAATCTGGATTATCTTTTGATGGAGCAGTTTTGGACAAAATTGGCATAAGACTCTGGGATGATGCTACTTGCTCAGATACTGTAGTGCAAAGGCTTTCAGGGTCGTGGAGAACTGTTTTTGAGACTTTAAAGAAACATATGTTTCGGCAGCCTCGGTATAATCTGCGGCACCTCCATCGTTAGGTGCGACCTTAAACAATCGGCGGGATGGGTCAGACAATCCTCCGGATCGCGGGACCAGGAACCTGGAGAAAGAACCGGATCCCTCTCCTGCTGATAAAACAGCTGCTAAACTTTTACCTGTTTGGCGCAAAATATCGGAAGCGCTCAAACAAATTCGACGAGGAAGGACAAATTCTCCCGACCATTACCCTCGCACTCCCCCCCACCCCGCCGCTACCCGTCGGTGTGGGAAGCAGCTCCTGCCGCATCCGATTCGCGACTTCAACCCCTCCCCCGGCCGGGGAGAAGGAAAATGGCTGCCCCCGGAGAGCGCCGCCGCCGCTGCTGGGAGGCGCCGGCACCCCCGCGGCCGCAGTCCGCTCCGGATTGTCCCTGCCCCACGGCCGCCCACCGCTCCTCCTCCAACGCTCGCCGCGCCGCTGCCGCTTGCCGTGACGCAGTCTTATCTGCTTCGCGTGTGAACAACCGGGACATTTAAGCCCAGAAATTTCCTAATAAAGAAACCCCTGAGCCCCCGGGACTGGGAGTCCGTTCGATGTATTGTAAAGGATGGGCAATCCATACAGGGAAACGGGGGTCGGAGGGCACGGTGGAGGTGCGTGATGACACAAGTAGCCCCAGCACGGACATCAACACCAGAACTGATTCCAACACCCCCCGCTTATACGCCAGGACCCGTGGCAGCACGGGAGTGGACCTGCCCATCTCCAAACCAGCAATCCTTGATTCTAGGGTAGTGTGAGCAGTGGCTACTGGGGTAATTGGTCCACTGGGAAATGGACTGAGCACTTTGCTTTTAGGGATTCGTCAGCCTCAGTGCAAGATCTTTTTGTGTTATCTGGACTTACGGATACTGACTATACTGGAGGGATTAAGGTTATGGTCTGGGCACCCATGCACCCATGTGAAGTACAAGCACGTGCTTATATTGCTCAACTAATTTACTTTTGGGCACAGTTGGTGCTGGCTTCGCATGTGGACAGGGCGACTACAGGGTTTGGATCTACAGAGGCCCCTCAGATATTATGGACCAAAAAGGTCTAAGATGCTCAAACTACCTTAACCTGTACTCTGGAATTGGGCAACCTCCCACAAAGATTTGATGTTTCAGGCATTTTGGACACAGGCTCTGATGTGGCTGTGATTGCTCATGGCGCCTCGCTCACTACTGACTTAAAAGACTGCTTTTTCAACATCCCCCTGGATCCCAATTATGCTCTTCAGTTGGCTTTTTATGTCCTTTCTGTAAATGTGTCAGCACCAACCAAGCGGTATCATTGGATGGTATTAGCTCAGGACATGAAAAACAGCCCCATGATCCCTCAGTGGTTTGTTACCAGAGCCCCTGAGAGGCAAAAATTGTTTAATTCTGTTATTTACAATTACTCAGATGACATTCTTGTGGCAACCAAGTCAAGTGAAGAAATGTGACACGCCATGGCTGTAGTCATTGACAGTATGAGAAGCTGTGGTTTAGAGGTAGCTCCAGAAAAAGTCCAAGAGAGTTCACCATGGAAGTATTTGGGATGGTGAATTACAAATCAGACTATCACTCCACAGCGCCATGAACTGGATTTGGACATTCAAACTCTAAATGATATGCAAAGGCTGTTAGGGACTGCATCAGGCCTCTGCTAGGAATACCTAATGAAACCCTGCTCCCATTATTTCAGTTATTAAAGTGAAATCCAGCTATAAATTCCAAAAGATCACTGACACCTGCAGTGCAGCAGACTTTGCAGGTTGCCTCAACTGTGTCACAGTGACAAGCTCAGTGATATGACCCTGCCCTACCATTCCACTTAACAGTACTGAATCCAGATTTTCAGCCTTATGCTCTCCTCTTTCAGTGAAATAATAATACTTTGCAGGATCCTCTTTTAACTGGAATGGATATTTTTGTCACATCGGTTTCCCAAAATGATCACCACAAAAGTTGAAATGATTTCTGCTCTTGTTATGCAAGGAAGACAAAGATTGTTATTGCTGAGTGGGGCTGAATCTTCAGTAATTATGTTACCTGTGTCTACAAACATGTTACAATGGCTGCCCAATGTTCACTGTCTCTTCAGGTAGCAGTGGAGGAATTCACTGAGGCAACATCAATACACCCACCTGGTCGTAACTTGCTACAAATGCATTTTAATATGCAGGAGATGCCAAAATGTGCCTTGGTACCCTTAGACACCTTAACTGTATTCACAGGTGGCTCAGGAAGAACAAGTCAGTCGGTATTGTATGGTAGGACACATCTGGCTGATGGCAGTTGGATATTTAGACAATAAAAGGCTCTCCACAAATTGTAGAATTAGCTGCAGTTGTAAGAGTATTTCAAAAGTGGCCCAGTCCAATTAACATCGTCACTGATTCAGCCTATGTTACAGAAATACTGACTAGACTAGAAGGATCATATCTAAGAGACATTTCTAATTAACAACTGTTCATGCTGCTGTACAGTCTTTATGTCTCTCTATGGGAACCATATTTTATAATACACATCCAATCGCATACCGTTTTTCCAGGACCTTTAACAGAAGGAAACAAATAAGCTGATCAGTTAGCTGATGTCCCAATTCATTTGAGCAGGCTCGGCTGTCACGTGCCTTTTTTCACCAGAATGCTAAGGCGCTGCAAAAGTCTTATAGCCTTAGCTTGACTCAGGCATGACAAGATAATTACAGCATGCCCTGATTGCCAACAGATGACACCTCCTCTATTGCATGGGGTTAATCTCTGAGGCCTAACAGCTCTGGAATTATGGCAGACAGATGTCGCACACATCCCTGAATTCAGAAGACTTAAATATGTCCACGTCTCCATGGATACCTTTTATAGAGCCATAGCAGTGACAGCACATACTGGGGAAAAGGCCTGCAACATCTGCAAACATTTTCTTCTGGCCTTTGCAATTCTTGGGGTACCCAAAAACTATTAAGATAGAAAATGGCCTGGGAGATGTATCTCAGATAGTACTACAGTTTCTACAGTTATGGGGAATTAAACATCTCAGTGGCATATCACATTCGCCTATGGGATAAGCCATAGCTGAGTGTACCCACAGCACCCTTAAGGCTATGCTACTTAAGCAAAAAGAGGGAATGGAGAAGGCACTTCCAGCAGAAAGGCTTGCTAAAGCCACACATGTATTGAACTTCTTAAATCAATAGTGTGATGATGGAGGACCACTGATGGCCCATCATTTTGTTTCAGAAAACATGGAAAGAATGAATATTCATGGAAAAGCCAGTGTATTAGTAAAGAATTAGGAATCACATAAATGGGAAGGCCTTTTCCCACTGATAACTTGGGGGAGAGGTTTTGCTTTTATTTCTATAGGTGCAGGACCATGATGGATTCCAGGAAGGGCAGTACAACCTCATTTGTTGACATCACCTTCATCTGCTGCACCATCATCATGAATGCTGTATGGGTACCTTCACACTAAGACTAATGTGTGGGTTATGCTTGCCAGCAACACTGGACAGAACACTCTCTGCTTATCAATATCATCCCCTGACTCCCCATTACCACGTGTCTGGTAGGACTTCCCCTTGATCAAGGAAAATGGGAACAACTGGCTCACACCACTAGTGCTTCCTCAGTTGTGCAGGAAGAGAAGGTCTGGGGAGAGAAATGGATGAATGGGTTACCCACTCGCCCCCACTGTCACTACCCCATAGGAGCTAGAACTTTTGAGATCAGTAATAAGGGATTGGTGTGTATTGTTCAGTTATTATAACAATCAATCTCTTTCATGGTCAGTCAATGCTACAATGCTGGTGTATAGAAATGCATCACCCTTGTGTAATTACACATCTTCAAATATTTCAATATCTAGTAATTTACACCTTCGGTTACCCCGAGTAGTATTTTTAATATGTGGAGATTGCACATGGCTAAACATTCCATCATATATTAAAGGAGGGCCCTGCTCCTTGGGCAGGTTGACCTTATTAATGATGAATCTGACTGTGATCCTTTCAAAACACCAAAATGGTAGAATCTGAAGAAATATTCATGCTTTGGATTGCAAAGAGAAGATTATATTTTGCAACTGGGAATCAATTATGTTTGCATCACTCTTCACTCTTAGTAGAAGCTGCTAAAGCATTAGTTAGTTTAAACAAGCTAGGATGTTGGCTTAGCAAACAGACCAATGCAACCTCGCAAGCACTTTCAGGCCTGTTACAGGATGTCGACTCAGTTTGTCACAGTGCACTGCAGAACAGAGCTGCTATTGACTTCCTGCTTCTCACACAAGGACATGGCTGTGAGGACACTGGAGGACTGTGCTGCATGAACTTATCAGATCCTTCCACCTCCATCCATGAAAGTATTCAGCAACTGCAGAAAGGTGTGCAGAAATTACGTGTGGGAAATTCATGGGGGTGGTTCCATGGGTGGTTTCAATGTCTGGGCCCTTGGATTCAGAAACTAATTAAGTTAGGACTAATGCATCAGTTTTTTTGTGCCTTTTACCTATATCCCTTGCATTATATCCTGTGTAAGAGTTATGATTAAAAAGCTTGTACAAGTTAACGACAACTTGGGCAATGTAGATCCAGTTAGCAATGTCGGGGAGTGGATGGCAACATTCTCACTTTGGTCAGCAAGAAACCGTGGGAATAAGCAGCTGTGACTGTGAATACTTTCTGCAACTGTTTTGTCTGTAGAAAGAGCTAGCTTCAGTAGTTTGTTTTTTGAGCAGGTGTTCTGCTTGGGCTGTGCATCACACATTGGTCACAGGGATCTCCATACAAAAAACCATGCAGACCCCGAGAGGAATAAAAGCAGGAGTCTGTTGTGGGTGAGAGAGGAAAAGTGCACTTTGAAGTAGGGGATGCCCTGCTGGCACTGCCTATCACATCCAATGCCAGCATGCTCCTTCTCTCTCCTTTTCGGTGTTTTGCTGTCTCTCAGGAGTTAATAAGTAATAGCACATTAACTTAGGGGTTTTCCTTTTCCCACTCATGGAATTGTCTAAGATTGCCTGAGTGTGCACATATCAGCTAAAAAAAACTCATGACCTTCTGTGTAACTCTTTTCTTATGTTTAGTGTGTTATCAATCAAGGCCTTGATTGAGTTCTGATTAGTATGTTATTAATATAATTAGTGCTATTATTTTATAGTAAATAGTGGTGGTAGTTTGCTAATAAATAAAAAAGGGGGAATGGTGAGAATACAAAAAAGACTATTCAGAGCAGCAGCTATGAAGCAAGACAAACAGCATGAAAAGCAACACTAAGAAGCAAGGACAGCTCTAGAAGAAAAAAGCCAAAGGAACAGCCCATGGCTCTGGTTGGATAAGCACCTGCATGCATGGCTAAGGAGCGTTTGTGCAATACTTTGTTGACATGTAAAGGCAGATGGAAAAGTTGTAATTGTGAATGGGAAAGCTCAAAAGGAATCTTGTGAATGTTTAGAGGTTATGTGGGAGCACATAATAAATGATTTGGATCGTTCACGTCTGAGTCCGTGCCTCATTGCCACAGTTCAGGATATGAGCCTGTATGCTTTTGATCCTAAATATCTTTCCTGTTGTGTACTAAGACCCCAATCTCACTCCAGCATCTGAAGAAATTAGTGAAAGTGCCCCATGTCATCCAAACAAAGCCACAAAACAACTAAAACAGGCTTGTCCATACATTTATCAGCAAAGAGCACTAAGGCTTTAAGCACCTTAATAGACTTCCAAGTCTGATTTTCTAATGTCAGAAGTTTACCACCTGCTATCTTCCCAACCTGAACATTTTCCCCTAGTCACTGTTTTTTCTTCACCTGCTTTCCATGTAAAACAGAGACATTTATCAGAAGAGAGAAAATGAAAAGGACCAGACATGGTCAAACTGACAATCACAGAATCACAGAATGGCCCGGGTTGGAAGGGACCTCAAGGATCACAAATCTCCAAACCCCCACCACAGGCAGGGCCACCAACCTCCCCATCTAATACTAGACCAGGTTGCCCAGGGCCCCATCCAACCTGGCCTCGAACACCTCCAGTGATGGGGCATCCACAAGCTCTCTGGGCAGCCTGTTCCAGCACCTCACCACTCTCTCTGTAAGAACTATAAGGGGTAGGAACAAGGGATCTCTCTCCCACCAGGTATGTTGCTTAAGTGTTTTAATTTCTCTTTGAGAATTTCTCAAAGATAAATTAAAACCTCTAAGTAGAAAACACATTAGTAACAATAATTGAATTGCTAAAAACAGAAGAAATTCACTTTAGTGTCATCCAAGTGCAGATTTCCTAAACAGTTACTGAAGCAAAAAACTGATAAAAGCAGATTTATCAATCTTTTAATGCTGGATATGTGTTTGCTAAGTGGATTAATGATAACAGCTCTTAACAACATATTTGAACTTTGGTGTCATGAGCAAAGTTTTGAAGTTGACAGAAGTCCTGCTCAACTTCTTGCGAATTCAGGTTTCATCACTTTACTTGAAAACAAAACAAAAAAACAACAGAAAACAAAACAAATCTGCCACAGACTTAAAGCTTGTTGCTAGTTCTCAAGAGTGCAACAACAACAAAAACCCTCTATTTCAGGACGATCTAAAATGGAAGGAGTCAGTATGGATTCTACAACCTTCTATATTAACGCTGATCAGTTACTTGTCTAGCTTCATAGATTCACCTTGAACTCTACAACAATAATGCTGCAATGGAATCCAACCCCTTCGTTTGTTCTCAGCCAAAAAGCTTGATTTTATTTGAAAATTCAGTTTTGTATTATCAAACCAAAAATGGGTCACAAGCTCAATGCCTACCGGTTAGTTCTTATTTCCATCTCTCAGAATCTCTTAAGAATCTGAGAAGGCTGATTGCTCTTGAAAAGGCATGTCAGTTCTAGTCCACAAAACAGGAATCAGCTTCCATCCTCACATTTTTGCTTTTTAACATAGTTGGCTTGTCACAGGATTTTAGTCAAAGTGAAGACAGAATAATGTAAATGTAAATGTAATATGAATACTTTTGTACATTGTGATGAAGTGTCTGCTGTACACAAAAAACTATTTGAGTATTGCTAGTACTGGCAGTATCAGTAACAAATGTGCTCAAGAGTAACTTCAGCAGGTTTTATCTAAAAAGACAAAGTTCAGAAGTTTTGGAAAATCACAGCAAAGATGGAGTCATTAAGAACTGAAGGAGACAACACAGACTACGCTCATCTGATGCAGAATATTCTACAAAGTATGGCTGAATCATGCTACTAAGTACATGACTAAGTACATAATATATATAAATTTGAATAAAATGTTTATTTAAACAGTGATCTTTCTCAAAAATAGTACTGTAGTCCTTGTAGCAGCAACCAAAAACAAAAATAAGTATAAAACAACTCGAATACAGATCAGGTAGAACACAACGTTTTTTGAACTGGTATTGTTAAAAATATGCAGAAATACATTTTTATTTTATTAAAAGCTATGGCTTACTGTCATCCATCCTTACCAATTTCTTCAGATTGGTGTTATGTTTCTATACATCTGTGACTACTGCAAATTACAAGCATAAAACTCCAAATATTACTAATTAATTACTCTAATGCATAGCAGCTGTTCAGAGCTATAACTTAATACACACATTTTAGTGCTTCAAAGCTGTTTGAAAAAGCTTATATTCATTTGCCATTTCAAAACTTTAGTTCTTCATATTGCTTATGCCTCCTCTTCAAAACTGGTGGTGCAAAAGACCCCTGACTGAACACACTATAGTGATACTGCAATACTCTCAAAATTTGGAGGTTTCAGATTAAGTGTTTAAGTTGATAAGAAAAATCTCACCCATAAAATCAAATATGCATATTTACATATGAAATGCAGTATGCAAACAGTGTTAAACATTAATTTACATTTTGATAGCAATCATCTGACTAGGCATTCTGAGAAACTGCTTTCAGAAATGGTTAAAAAGATATAAACAAGTAAGAATTGAAGTTCCCACTATGAATGACGCAATACAGCACAAAATTATCTCTTAATGCGTTATTTCTCTCTTAAGGTACTATTAGTATTAGTATTTCATTAGTATTTCATTCTGAAAGCAAGTGAACTTCCTACATACTGAGATACACATTTTAGATGCTTATTGAGAAAAAAATGAATTATATACATATGAATACGTATTTTCCTCTTCTCTCTCTCTCTCCATGTATGTGGTAACATTTAGGGGGTTGAAGAAATAAATTTAAGGCTTTATAAGATGAAACCTGTGAAAAAGACCTGCATGCAACAGTGATATTCTATTCTTAGGAATGTTTTGTAGATTTTGAATTTTAAGTACATTGCGTCATTCAGGATTCTATACATCACTGTATTTTTACTATCCTGAAACAATCTCATTAGATAGGCTTTAATGTCTATGGTGGATAAGTTTTAATATCTGAAGTGGAGTTCACTATACAGTGTAAAACATTTATAATTTGAGGAAAAAGGAATCCAAAACTGTGGGTTAATTCAGTACAGACTCTGCAGCTTCCTTAATAAGTGATGCAGCTTTGTCCAGTTCTTGTTCTGTTTGTTCCACTGTTACCACTACTCGAATACTAGAAAAAGAAAATCACAACATACGTATATATAATCCTTGTCTTCAGTTTTAGGTTTTTCCTGTACTAACATTAAAATTACTAGCTCTAGGTAGTAATTCAAATTCAACCAGACACAAGACACACGAGCAAATGTAGAAATGGTCAGAATATTTTCACCCTGTTCTCCATATATACAAGTGGAGAGAAATTCTTCTGTTTCTGCACACGCACAGCTCAATGAAACATGCCTGGTAAACAGGCAAAGACCGTGCCATGCTGATTGTTAGGGTTCAGGTAGTTCAGATATAGTTGTTACTTCAGTGCATCAGAATCTTTTCTCAAAATTCTGCTGCATGAAAACATACATAGAGTCATATCCCATAAAATGAAATAATATATTGATTTTCTACTTACCTGGGTGAAGGAAGACATTTTTCTTCCTTCTCCAGGTAGCGGGCCTGAGTTAATGCAATACCACGATTTTCGCACTATGGATGAAAGCACAGAGAGAAACCAAAGAAAACAAAACACAAGGTTGATCGTTTAGATAAAAACAGAGTTCGGCAATTTCTAAAGGTTTATCATTTAGATCATCGAATGCACATAACTTACTCTACTACTACTATGTCACGATAACTCTTTCCTAAATGGAAGCTTTGACGGTTGTGCAAGAAAGAGTATTTAATTTTAATAAAAGATAAAATTGGGGGAGTTAGATGTAGCTTCTTCAGCTTTCCTCACCAAATAATTAGACAAAAATGCTATGTTCATTAGGCCATTCAAACAAATTTCAGAGTATTTTCAAGGATAATCTAGTTTTTGTCTGTGGTTTAGTCTTGTGTATCTGCCACCTGAAATCTAAAATATCCCCATCACTTTCCATCTATTTTACAATAGAGGAAGTAAGCCAATGTACAGATAGAAAAAAAAGATACTATATTCAAAACATGGGATTCTCTTCACACAAAAAAAATTGCCGCAAATATGCAAAAGTACTGAAAGCTAAGTATGTAATAGTTAAAATACACCAACTGAACTCTGTTCAGACTATAGCCTAGTTTCCTTTGAACATCATAGAAGTTTCCTGAACAATTGTTCTAAACTTGAGTTTTGAAGTACACAACAGGATAACACCATATTCTAAAGTATAAACAAGAAATATGTGTTTTTGTCAAATGTTACAAAACTAAACATGCGCAATGAAAAATTGGTAAAAGATGGTTTTTAGTAGCCCTGGACTCAGTGAAGAAGCAGATTTCTTGTAGCATTCCTGCAAGACATTCCAACAGGGTACTCAACAAATTACCCACAAGTCACTCCATGCATTTGAATTTCATTCACTACCACATTGAAAAGCAATGATATATTTTAACTGTTAAAGGGACACTTACATAATCCACAATTCTCTTGAGCAACTTCACATCATTTTCTCGAGATCCGTAACTGCCTTCCAACCTTAGGTGCAATGCTGGAGAAAACGATTCTCCCACTACTCTTAAGCCAGAGATCCTAAAAAAAAAAAACAAAAACCCACACACTAGTACATAAGTGTTAAAGTTCTAGAGAGTAAGTGTTTCCCCTTTCCAGATTAGGAAGTGAGAAGGATGTTTCACAGAAAATATTAAATTTTTTTAACATTAAAAATAGCTGTTCATTAATAGTTTTCCATGCTAGCATTTACAGCATAAAAATCAATACGTACAGGGACATATTTGCTCTTAATAATCTTCACAGAAGCTATGCATTCCTGAAAATATTGACAAAAGCCTGAGTACAATTATTCAAATTACAGTACTGAAGCACTTTTTTTCTGATGCATTCTATTACTTTTCCCTAGCTGTTTTAGATGACTTCCACTTTTCTCCATATCTATTATATTTTTATCTATATCTATACTATTCATTATAATAATGCAGGCCAAACATGTACACTTCAGTTCACAGTAGGCAAAAATAACAAAACAAGAGAGCACCGTTCTTGCAGTTAACTAAATGTAGTTTTAGCAAATTTGTGAAACAATAACTAGTTCTGACTAGTTAACTTCTAGTTTACTAGTTAACTAGTTTACTTCTAGATTACTTAGTTCTAACTAATAACTTTTGCAAAAGACTAAAAAATTGTAGAAGGATCCTTCCAAAGATAAAGAAAAATGTTAGGAGTATGTTCCTATTTTACTAATGAAAACACAGCTAGCAAACTTGAGTCTTCAGAGTCATAGTTCAGAAAATAAATAATGATAAGCCTTTCTACCTGCTTATGTGATGATATGAAATAAGCTTTACTTTTGGCAAAATTTTTGATTTTTATTGATTTCCTATAGGAAATCTTTAGAGCACCTTCTGCTACTTAATCAGAAGCTCATCTAAACACTAGTAATTCTAACAGAATTGCTCTCATGTCTGTAGCTGAAGACAGCTGTTAATCAGCACCTTAGAATTTGGTTGCTACAGTCCTGACGTATATAACTCTGATCACAAATGGTATTCTTCAGGAGTCAACACTGAGGCCTGTTCTGTTTAATATCTTCACTGATGATCTGGATGAGGGGATTGAGTGTACCCTCAGTAAGTTTGCAGAAGACATCAAGTTGGAAGGAAGCGCTGATCTGCCTAGGAGTAGCAAGACTCTGCAAAGAGGGATCTGGACAACCAGAATCACTGGACTGAGGCTAACAGGATGAAATTCAACAAGACCAAATGTCAGGTCCTGTACTTTGGCCACAACAGCCCCTTGTAGCACTATAAGATTGGGGCAGAGTGTCTGGAAGGCTGTGTGGAAGAAACAGACCTGGGGATGTTGGTCAATACTCAGCTAAACATGAGCTAGCAGTGTGTTCAGATAGCCAAGAAGGTCAATGGCATCCTGGCTTATGTCAGAAATAGTGAGGTCCAGCAGGAGCAGGAAGGTGATCGTCCCTCTGTACTAGAGCATGTACTAGAGCATTGCCGAACTAGAGAAAGGCAACAAGGCTGGTGTGGGGTCTGGAGCACAATTCTTATGAGGAGTGGCTGAGGGAACTGGGATTGTTTAGTCTGGAGAAGAGGAGGCTCAGGGGAGCCCTCATTGCACTCTACAACTCCCCAAACGGAACTTGCAGTGAGGTGGGGGTTGGCCTCTTCACCCATTTAACTAGTGATGAGAGGGAATGGCCTCAAGCTGTGTCTGGGAAGGTTCAGGTAGGATATTAGGAAAAAATTTTTCTCCAAAAGAGTGCTCAAGCACTGGAATGAGCTGCCAACAGAGGTGGTTGAGGCACTATTCCTAGAGGTATTCAAGAAACATTTAGATAGAATCATAGAATTCCTCAGGGTGGAAAAGACCCTCAAGATCATCAAGTCCAACCACAACATAACCATACTACCCTAACTCTAACAACCCTCTGCTAAATCATGTCCCTGAGCATCACATCCAAACTGTTTTTAAACACATTCAGTCATGGTGACTCAATCATTTCCCTGGGGAGCCCATTCCAGTGCTTAACAACTCTTTCTGTAAATAAATTTTTCCTGACATACAACCTACACCTGACACAACTTGAGGCCATTTCCCCTCGTCCTGTCACCTGTCATCAGTGAGAAGAGATCAGCCCTGCTCTTGCTGTAATCACCTTTCAAGTATTGGAAAATAGAGCAGATACTTTATTAAAGGACATATTTTAGAGAGGAAATGTTGGCGGTAAGTGGACGGTTGGACTAGATGATGCTGGTCTTAAGGCCAACAAATATGGAATGACCCACATCCATAGTTTTAAAAATTCGAGTCTCCAACTCAGGGTGGCCACATCTATCTGTCTACTAGGAATGCTTCCTGACTAGCTAATTCCTGAACTGTATCCAGGAGTTAATTTCAAGTGTGTTGCTCAGCTTGGGCCAAATCCATGCCACAGACCATTCTAACAATGAAACAGAAGACAAGCATGCTCCCGTGACCAGGGATGTCTCCTGTCATTAACGTGCTAGTATGCATGTAACCTTACCAAGCCCAAAAGGTATACTAGGCTCTTTGTGTTAGTTATCAGGCCAAACTGGAGAACTGAATGATAAGAATAAGCTCTTAATTGTAGGGAATTCTGCATGAAAGGATAGTCATAGAAAAGGATGTTAATCACAGCCAGTGTTCTGAACAGAAAACTAGGATGAGGTCTCAGTGAGAAACCATCAAGTTTCGCCAGGAGGGGAAAACTTTAGAAATAAATCTGCTTTACCTCAATGAAAACTTTGTTGAAAAAAATCTCAGCAGGATAAGTTGTAAGTAATGAACTATTTAAAGGATACTATCTAATACTGTCAGGCATCTGGAACAGGCAAAACTTCTGTTCCTATTGCATCCTGTATTCCTGCAAGAGAGCTTCTTCATATATTTATTAACATACTAGACGTTTTAAAATACAAGACAGAAATTTACATTATCTAAGATTATTTATGAAGGTAGGATTTTTTGTGACAGGTATTCCATCTGTTACTGTTCTTTTATGGTACGTAAACCACCCCAGATAATAAGAAAGTAATTCTATAAGGGTTTCAGAAGAATTCTTCTATTTCTTCCATAGATATGCACTTAGTTTCTACCTGAAGGAAGCAAAGCCAGTGATTTGCGTGATTCGCTTATCATACAACATTAATGATTTTTTTCCTCCCATTGTCCATATACAAACACCTTTTTAGACCATTAATCTCAAATTGGTTCTTATACATGTAGTCCTAGATTCTATAGGTTAGTTACACTGGCTAAAAAGAGGTTGGTTTTAATTTGCTACTGTCACTGTATTTACTCTACATGAAGAAAGGAGAAGAGCTGTGTGTTCCTTTTCACATTATTTATGTATAATTCTACTTTCTCTCTATGCTCTCTCTTAAACCAGTAGTTCACCTGTCACGAGAATATAATGAAGAGTTGCAGTTGAGCAGTAGCCATCGTCAGGCAAGGAAGATGAAAGTATTTAATGCAACAGTATTACAATAAACACAAAGAACCTCTCTCAAAACTTTGCCATCCCTCTGAACCATTGCAGACTTTTTCTAGCATTTTTATTGATTAAAAAAACAAACACATGATCCTGTAGATATTAGCTCAAGTCTTTCCTCCAACACTGTGTAATGATCTTTTTAATCAGCTAAAGCTTTGCCCAATTGCCTTGTACTGTTAAGTCCTCCAAGTTCTTCCTCAGAATGACCAAGAAGTAACTTCTTCCCTTGCTGTTTTGCTTTTTTTTTTGGACTTCTCTATTACCACTGTATTTTTCATAATTCAAAACTCCTATTAGGGGACACTTAAGCAATTTGGATATGTATTAATTTGTGACTACATTAACCGTATAAAGAATTTAATTGATTAAGTAAGGTAGAACCAACCGCAGGATTTTAAAAGGTCAGCCATGTCCTAAAGGCTATTGTTTTGCACTGGATATTGATGAGTAAAAGGTTGACAAATTCTTCCTGTACTTAAACATACTTATAATTACCACTTCAAAATGACAGAATAGAGAAAATATTACAGTTATTTTCCTTTTTGCTTAGTCACAACATTCTACTAGTAGAAAGGAGACACACATAGTTCTAAAGTGAGTGCAAAATATTTCAAGCATAACAGTGTCCAGGTGTTTTTGACGTAAAAACAATAGTATTTCAAACAAATTTGAAATAAATCACAGCAAAAGACCAAGACTACTCCAAAGAATTTGAGCACAACTAACGCTCTAGCATAAAACATAGGGTGAAGCAGGAGACCGCTATCAGAATACAGATGCTTATTTAAAATACCAAGTAATTCATACAGAAAAAATGGCCAATATTAAAAATAAATAATTAAAACCAGGCAGAATAATTATAAACACACCACAGATTTCCTGCATGTAAAATTTTCTTCATTTCCTGTAAAGCACAACAGAAAACTGAAGAAGAAAATTAATTCTAAAATAATAAATATAATTTATAATTGATAATTCTTGAAACTATTCAATGTATATATTTTTATTAATAAAATCAATCAAAAAAAGCTACTAGTCAAACAGTCATCCCCTAAAATGGTTACAGAACTTGAAACAGAAACTTTATTTTTCAGTTAATTCTAGCAGTTCGCTGTATGTCTCCAGAATAATCAATATTTTATTGCTGTTTAAGATTCAGGTTTCATACAGAAGAACAATACGGTATAAAAGTTGATTGCAAGACTCTTTGAGACATCTGAAAGCTTGCCTGCTAAGCTAGAACTCAAGCTACTAGCACACAGAATGATTTTATTTAAGCAATCTTTTCAATATGCTTTGCACTATTATGAGCTGTAACACTCTTCTAAAGACTGAATTGTCCAAGGGCTTATAAACATCTCTTCTAGAAATAAGGCATAATGTCATTTCAACAGGTTTTAAAAACTTGGAATCACTTACCCCTGTAAAGCACTGTGAATTCGCTTGCATTTAGCCCGAAGAGTCTGAAAAATGTCTAGACAAAAAAAAAAAAAAAAAAAGAGCTTATATCTCCTGTTTCTACCTTAAATTTTTGTAAATTCATGATTAAAAAATAGGAAAATCTAAGAGATATTTTACATATGTATATTTAGATAAATGTAAATAGAAGATGTAACTCCCTTCACTATTCTTCAAAATGCTCCTGATTCCCATTTCTGCAAGGAAATTACAGAGCTGACAAAATCCAGGTGGTTCATGATCATAGGAAAAAGATGTTACAAACGCTTGATAAGAGAGGTTGAAATTGCAGATTTAACTTATTTACAAACTTATCTATAAAATGTCTACAGTTATGCAGGCTCTGCACCTTGATCCTCTCACCCACTCACTGCAGATTCTTAAATGGAAAATTTTGACTGATGGAACTTTCTTTTCTCCTATTTTCATTTAATTTCTGAAGACCAGGTATGGAATACACATACCCACTGCTTTTTAGTTGTGACAAATTAAATACTACATTTGTCTCCAGGTTTCTTCCAACCTGCTTATGGTAATGAATATTAAAAACAAATACAAAACTTGGACAATTTTGTCCTTATTATACATGTTTCTCACACCAAAAAAAATTCATTCTTCGATTCCAGGAACAAAAGCAATTCTCTGATTCTTAGAGCCAAAACTCTTGCCTAACTTGCCTTATTAAAGTGTCCTCTACTTGGTGCTGCCAGAATCACAGATATATTTCCATCAGGATGACAGAATACACCTGTTTGGATGCTCATTTAGAGGAGAAAAAAATTCAGGAGTGCCAACAGGAAAGGAATGGGTTGTTCAGTATGAAGCAAATACATCCCTACTTCTATGTCTATAACTTTATCTTCCTCTATTTGTTTTAAAGGTATTTATTTTCAAGGAAGAAATCTCTTACAAGTCTACAAAGTAGAATAATTGCTTATTTGGTGATTAATGACTATCATCTCTTTCCTTTCTAAATACAAGTGACAAAGAAAGGAAACATCAAAGATGTTAAAAGAAAAGGCATAATGTGAGATTGTGTAAACTAAAACTTCAGAGAATCATGGTTTGGGTTAAAAAGGACCTTGAAAGATATCTGATTTCAACCCTCCTGCTGTGTGCAGGGTTGCCAACCACTAGACCAGGCTGCCCAGAGCCACATCCAGCTTGGCCTTGAACGCATCCGGGGATGGTGCATCCACCACCTCTCTGGGCAAACTCTTCCAGTGCTTCACCACCTCTGAGTGAAAAACTTACACACGTAAAATTAAACAGCTGTAAAGGAGAAAAGATGTAAAAGAGTAAACGGGTGAGGAATTAAACTGAGTAGTAGTTGTTTTGGGTAGAAAAACGACTCAAGAATACAATTTTTCTTAAGGGATTTTTCTTCAGAATTAAGTACCTGGATTGTCTTCCATAATGTTCAGAGCCTCAATAGCAGCAGCAGCTAACAAAGGAGGCAGGGATGCAGAAAAGCAATAGCCTTGACCAGACAATCGCTATGGAGAAAAAAATACACCTTTTTATTATAGCAATATTGACAGTATCTTCACTTGCACATATTTAAACCTGTTCTCCACATCACTAGGCTAATGGAAGTATTGAAAAACCGATTTTCAACTCATACGCAATGTTTCTCAAAACTAGTAGGTTTCTAAACTGAATCAAATGTTGCATATCATATTACTCCTGGCAAATTGATACCAGTTACTAATGTTTGTGTAACTCATCTTGCCACATCATGTTAAAAAAAAAAAAAAAGGACTTACCTGATGGTCAATTATAAACGATCTTCCACAGCAAAATCCTCCAATAGAAGCCAGTGAATTTTCCATGTTTGCACTAATGAGGTCTATATCATCAATCTGCAAGTTAAATTAACAAGTTATTAAGAGATGCCTTTAATTACATCAAAGCAGTATATAAGATATTTATCTTCTTAATATTTTCATGAATACTGGAGAAGACGCATCATGTTATCACATATTAGAACGAAGATATAAGCAATAAGAGAACCAAGAAAAGTTTTCCTACTTTCTCCCCACTGAAGAAAAAGGCAATAGAACAACATGGGCTGGCTATAAACAGAGAAAATTTTCTGACATACCCCTAAGATTCAAATATTTCTGTGTAAGCACGGTATTTTGAAGCATACGGGGCAGGAAAACACTGCAATCATTATCTCACTGAGCATTCAAAATGAGAATAAAATTGTGAAACTGTAAAAATTTTTACAATACTTCTCACAAGTATTAGGAAAAAAAAAGATTTCAAGTAAGCAGGTGAAATAAAAATGCAGAGACCTGAGACTAGTAAGTATTTCAGATATCACAGACATAAGAAACCTGTTCTGTAAATTGTTTTTGCACAAATCTCTTGTTCACAACAAAAAAGGCAAAAAATATGGCACTTACATTTATTCCAAAGTGTTCGGTGATTCCTCTTCCATGTTCTCCAAGGACTCCAAAAGAAAGGCTCTCTTCCAAAAATATTCTAACTTTGTATTTATACTTCAATTTTATCTAAAATAGTGCAAATTATATAAAATACAAGTAACAACCATTAAAATTTGGTCATAAAGTGGGTGAAGGGTGACATTGTTAAGACAGACAACTACAATATTCGGAATACTGCAGAAATGTCAGCTCTAAATGTCAGTAGTGTTCAGTCATTAAAGATATTTAAAAAAATGTTTTAAAATTTAAAATTTAAAATTGTTTTTACCATTAAATCTCATAAATACCACAGGCTGCATATAAAATTTTCTACTTTTGTAGAAATACCTACTTTAAAAGGCAATTCAAAACCTCTTACCAATTCTGGAAGGGGGCAAATGTCTCCTGTATTCATATACAACCCTTCCACCACAATGAACCTTCGAGTTACACGGGCTTTGCGAGGATTCTTAAGAAACAAAAGGTTTCAGTTAATTTCAACAATTAGTAACAAGTGAAGCTCTGAAAATTGGTTGGTAAGAAAAGAAAGTAATGAAAAGGAAAGGAAGATAATGTTGCCTTTTCAAGTAACCTCTTCACCTAAGCATTTTACAACTCATATTAGCAGAGTATTTGTGCTTGCTGGCCCTGGTTTTAATTGCTGTTTTTGGATGCCCTCTTGTATTTGTCAGAATGAGGAGTAAACCATCAAACTGATCCTTATTTTTGAAGGCAGAACATCTTAAGAATTGAGTGCAAGACAAGAGGTGTCTAAGAAAGGTAAAACAAAAAAAAAAAAAAGAAAAAAAAAAGAAAAAAGAAAAATCATGTTGCTGATGTAAATTTGAGGGTTAGGACTAGCCACTTCTGAGTTGATTTTGTGGTGTGGCATTCAAACTGTTAATTAACTCACATGATTTATAAATTGAAGACAGTTACATAAATTTTTAGATCAAAAAATGCAAGCTCTGCAAAAAAACCCAAATCAACATACACCAGTCATAGACCCGTAGAGATATTCCTCTACCATCAATGCCTGTGAATTCACTGCCAGGCACAACAGTGATTAATGTAATAAGTAAAGTCAATCTTAATTAAACATGCAACATTAATTGCTCAATACAGATTTACAAAAAAACCTGTAAGTATCGGGCCCATTCAATTATAGAATCCAGTTTAAAAGCACTAAAAGGGACAGAAGAGACATAAAAACTAAGATATTTTTGTAAGGAGTGTACCTTTTGATCTTCAGTCTCTTGCTCCTTCAACAGTCGTTCAAGGTCAGTCATATCATTATGCTTAAATAATTTGATATTACTCCGAGATGCTTGTAATCCCTTTTGAATAGCAAAGCATGCAGCTTCATCTCTGCAAATACAGGAAGCCCTTCTAAGTTTACACTTAGTTTAACGTCAATTCAAAGTAGAAAAGCAACTGCTAGGACTGTACCACTTTTGAGCAGATACCTGTATTTACAGGTAGTTAAAACCAGAGTTATTAAGGCATCATAAATTTTATTTACACTTAGAAAAAACCATTCCAAAGTTTCTTAGCTTCCCTATACTACAAGCACCTTCTCTTTTCTTTAAGTGTACACTGGTCCTTTTGTGACAGCAATTCATAGGAGCACCATATTTCACGGACCAGGTATAATACCCTGGTAGTCATCCCAGAAGCTCTCACTCCATTTGATCTGTTACAAAGATGTGCCTGTATAAAATAGCAGTGATCAGGTCCTCTGATAATCTCAAACTTTCTTTTTAATATCCCTTAGGTATTGCTGCCTTGGTGATCAAAGAATTACCCACCATTTCTAAGTCCTGGAAAAGCAAACTTCTGGGTATAATGTGGTATGCACTCTCATAGGTAAGCAAGTCCAGCAACCTTTTAAGGTGGCAATTAAGTCAAACTTTTTGCACATGCTAACTGCAGTAATTTCAAACAAGGTACTTTAAAGTAAAGTGAGAAGATCTTTTGTCACAGAGAAGTTGAAATAGTTGAAACACCTAACTCCTGGATACAGTGACACCTTGAATACAATATCCAGTACTGGTCATTTATCTCAAAAAACAAACAAACAACTCAACTGATTCAGAAGTTGTGCTTTTTTGCACAACTAAGTAAGAAATAGCATCAGTTCATTCTCTAAAAATCAAATGCATCAATTTTAATCAGTAAGTGTAACACTTAAAGATATTTATTCATAGAAAGTTCAAGCTAAACTGTGAAATTACACATCCATAGGGGTATTCTGACTATTAGATTCTTAGGTACAAAAAAAAAAATAAATTGTAAGATAATGAAAATCCACCAACTTCTAAAGAATCCAAGCCCTCCTCTTTGCCTCAGGAAATTCTGAGTATTGTTATTATTTCTTTATTTGTCCCTGTAGTAATTATGACTAGTTACTCCTAGGGCCATATACTGTGCTTGCTGAGTCTTTAGTTTGATCCTTCTTAGATGTTCTGTTTACAGTGATCTTTACCCAAGCAATTCCTTGCAGATATGTATGAGAGGAACAACCGCCACATAGGAAAGGAAAAAATGTCAGCAGGAAGTAGGAGAAAATCAAATACAACTACACATTTTCTAGGGAAAAATCTAGATATCATACTTAATCCTTGCATACACAAGTCTATGTCTTTTTCAGTTTGTTTGGATGCATTGTTGTTGTTGTTAAGCTGAGTGCTCAAGTCTGCTCAAGTCTTTCCCTCAAACAAAGCAGTGACTGATTTGATTTGAAATATTTGGCAAAGGAGTATCTAAACTTTCTACAACTAAATACTTGATCCAAAATGGCATCATTTTCTAAACAAATGGTTTAATTTGATTCACAATAATAAAAGCGAGACATCAGAAGAAAAACTCCTGAATCTGTAATTCTCCAGAGAGAAAACAATACTTACACAAACACGATGTCTCCTCGTTTAGAATACGCAGGAATTGCACTGGCAATTGTTGCAAATCCATATGAGTATATAATAGCTTCTTCTGTCCTCATGAATTTTGCTAGCCGGTCTTCTAATTCTAAGTGCACGTCTATTAGAGTGAAAAAATAAAAAGTCCTAAGGCAGCTTAGCTGCTTTCATATCAGAAAGACTAACTCCTTGCTTTTAGAAATGACCTAATTGAATTAAACTAAATTACTGTTCGTTTGTAGGAAAAGTTTTACAAAACGTAACTTCTCAAAACAAACAAACAAACACACACCAAACCTACCTGCAATTAATAAAACCTTGCTTAAAACGAGAAGTAAACCAATATTAAACCAAAACTTTGAAAGATTAGAAAAATATTTAAGTAATGTGATTCTCTCATACTCTTACACAATGTTAATTAAGATCTGCTTTTGATTAGATCACAAGTAAATGAGGCAGGGTTCCTGGTCAGTGACTAAGGAACATAATTACTTCAGCAGAAAATAAATAGCAACCTAATTTATAGTAATTAATTCAGTCTTGCTAGCAGGCTGACAGTTCCTCCAAGCTAATGTTTCCACTGCATATAATACAGCTATCATTACAACAGAAAACTGCCCTTCTCAGACTATGTGCAATCACATATTACCTCCTGAATGCAATACAGCTAATTCAAAAGGTGGCCTTCTCTATGCCACAGATCCTCAAAATAAATTTGAACAACTATACACACATGCATTTTCCAAACCAATTCAGTGAGAATGGTCTGTGTTAGAAATGAAATGCCATGAACAATACAACACAAGTGAATAAATTGTTGCATTAAAACCAGCCAGAGGTAAAAAGGTGAACCAAAGCATTAGGTACTGTGCCTAAGCAAAATAACCTCTTTGTGTGATAAATGATTATTTTAATCATTCAAAAACATTGTCAGTGCAAGACTCTTCTACAAAATATTATTCAGAGAATCATCAAGTGAAAAAAACACAAGTTGTAGGGGCAAACAGAGATCCTTAGAATGTCTTCAAAGAGATGTGGAGTGCTGGTGGCAGCAGGTTCAAGAGCCAGCAGAGTGCCTCAGTAGCTAAGAGGCCTAACCACAATGCATTAAAGACAGCACAGCCACATGATCAGAAGAGGTGATTATCTCACTACAGTTCATGCCAGTGCAACCTCACTTTGAATATTATTTGTAATTCTAAGCTCCACAAAAAAAAATGATGTTATGACACTCGTATGTTCCTGAAGGAAGGCACCAAAGCTGGTAAAAGGGCTGGAAGGCATGGACCGTGAGGAAAGGCTGAGAACACCAGGGCTGCCCAGTCTGAGAAGTGGATACTCTGAGGCATCCTCCCCACTCCCTGCAACTTCTTGCAGAGAGGAAGCTGGGGATATGCTGATGTCTTCTCCCTGGGAACCAATGACAAGATGTAAAGAAACAGCACAGAGATGCATCAGAGATGGTTCAGACTGGACACTATGAAAAATGTCTTCACTCTGAAAGTGGTCAAACATCGGATCAGGCTTTTCAGGGAGGTGGTTGATGCCCCATTCAAGAAGAATTTGCACAATGCCCTCATTAGTATCTTTTACCTTTTGGTTAGCCCTGAAGGGCTCAGGTAGCTGGACACGGTATCTTTGAAGGTCGCTTTCAGCTTACCTATTCTCACAGTCTCCCAGTTGTCAAGAACAATATTACATAATCACCAGCCTCCATCAGAACATAGAGTTGTTGATCACTACTGCCTAGCTGTGGCCAACAAATATATTAATTACCTGTGGAACAGTCATCCTTTCAAATCCACATCTTTCCAACTTAAAGATAAGGTTGCTGTGTGTGACAACCTCAAAAGCCTGGCGGAAGTTCAGGTAGATGGCATCCTTTGCTCTTCCTTTGTCCACTGACAAGTCACTGTTACAGAAGGCAACCAGATTGGTCAGGCATAATCTTCCCTTGGCAAAGACCTGCTGTCTGCCTCACATCATCTTCTCATCTTGCATATACTTCAACAAAAGCAGGATCTGTTCCATGACCTTCTCAGGCACTTCTCACTGGCCTGTAGTTTTCCAGGTCTTATTTCTATCTTTTTTGAAAATTAGAGTGATATTTCCCGTTTTCCAGTCATCGGGGATTTCATCTGACAACCATAACCTTTTAAATATGATGGAGAGTGGCTTGGCAACTACATTAGCCAGTTCTTTCAGGTCCCTGGGATGTATGCCATAGAATCACAGAATGGTTTGGATTGGAAAGAACCTTTAAAATCATCTGGCTCCAATTCCTCCTGCTCAAGCAGGGACACCTCCCTCTAGACCAGTTTGCTAAAAGTCCCATCCAGCCTGGCCTTGAATGCATCAAGGGAGGGAGCATTCAGAACTTCACTGACTAATCTGTTGTTATGTCTCGCTACTCTCACAGTAAAGAATTTCTTCCTTTTATCTAGACAAAATCTACCCTTTTCCAGTTTAAAGATATTTCCCCTCATTCTGTCACTACTTGCCCTTATAAAAAGCCCCTGCCGAGCTTTCCTGTAGGCCTCTTCAGGTACTGGAAGGCCTCTACAAGATCTCCTCAGAGCCTTTTCTTCTCCAGGCTGAAAAGCACCAGCCCAGGTGCTCCTTGATCATCTTCATGGCCCTCCTGTGGACATGCTCCAACAACTCCATGTCCTTCTTGTGCTGTGGGTCCCACAACTGGATGCAGTACTCCAGGTAGGTGTTCACGAGAGCAGAGCAGAGGGGCAGGTCATCTCCCTCGCTGGTCACACTTCCCTTGATGCAACCCAGACCCAGTTGGTCTTCTGGGCTGCAAGTGCACACTTCTGGCTCATGTTGAATCTTTTATCAATCAACACTCCTTTCTTCTCAGGACTGCTGAAGCCCCATATATTTGTATACATTCAGTCTCAGAGTTGCTTTGCTCTTACTTAGGAGGGATTTTGTTCCCACAGCCCCCACCCAGTGATTCACAGATGTGAGAGATGTGGGAAGCCTGATCATCAGCTAAGACTGAGACAACTTGTTGAGTAGCTCAGCATTCTCCATGATGTCTTTTGTTGTCAGTTTTCTCATTTATCAGAAGGAATACATTCTTCTTGTTCTTTCTCTTCTGACTAATGCACCTACAGAATCCCTTGCTCTTTTTTACTCTCTTTGCCAGGTTAAGTTCCATCTGTGCCTTGGCTTTTCCAAATTCATAATTAAAAATTAGAGGAAACAAGAACAAAAATATTGCTTTGAGAGCTCAGTTATTAATATCTAAAGGAGAAAAAATGCTTTGAGTATAAAAGACCACTACATTCTTTAACTAATAAATTGGCAGAGATAAAGAGGTCATCACAATTAAAAAATAAAAAGCTTGCACATTTGTCACTGAACTTTAGTCAGCAACAGCAAACACTACACTGAGGGAACACGTGGTATGAACAGTAGGCAAAAAGAAGTACGTCAGCTATAACCAGATGGTGAATATAACCATTTTCATGTTAAGATCAAAATTTTTATAAATCTATCATATTCTACCGTGGATAGAACGTTAGTTGTACTGAAGACAAAAAGCACAGGTCAGAACAAGACATAGCATACACAAAATTGATACATCGTCACTTAATGAAATGAACACTTTATGTAAGTGCAAGGTTGAAAAGTCTACAGCTCTGTTTTTACTACCATTCTACTAAGATAAAAACAGAATATTACTTGATTTTCTATTCTTCATTGCTATTATATGCCTTCATTTGGTTACATCACTTGCATTAATCTACCTTAACTGAGAACACTACATAGATTATATTTGCACAAAGATATGACTGTTAACATCTTTCTGCGTACATATAAAACCTTAATTAAGCTAATGCTGTAAAAAAGAGCTGTGAAGTACCAATTTACTGTTCAGCATGTGCTCACATGCAAGCCAAGAGCAGAATAACTGAGACCAAAACCCCACATCTACTTTCATGCATTTTATTTGGTAGCCTGTTTTGGTCTTCATCTTTCTGAAGGGTATTGAAATGTTAGCCAACCAACAGCCTAAAAAAAATCCCAGAAGTACTAAACCAAAAACCACCCTCAAAAGCACAGACACACATCACACCTGTAATAGAGAGAACATTACTGTACAGATTCAGTTTTGTGTGAAGATACAAACATTTCAAGGCTAAAGACAGGGATGCACTTCTGAGATGTACAATCTCTTAATAGGAACTCATTGAATCTACAAAATCCCCATAAACAGGCAGAGAGAAGAATAGAAAGTCCTCTAATATTAACATGAAATATCAGCACTTATGAAGGAGATAATTTTGAGTGACAATCATCAATTAAATACAATACAGTAGCAGGAGGAAACTATAAGCACTTCTCCATTACTTTTCCTGTGAAAAGTGATATCTCAAAAAGTTCAGTTTAAGATCACTTCACTGGTGATGTCATGCAGCAATATCATAGATTACACCTCCTGTTTCGTGAAATGGAGTATTTATTACTCATAAAAAGGAACCAATTAACAGTAGTCAAATTAAAGACAAAAGCTAAACAGTTTGGAACTTAGGATTACACCTGTAAAGGAGACAGGGAACAAACCAGAGAATCTCTCATTTACCAAAGAAAATGTACTTTAGCTACATTCTGCTCTAAAAAATTACTTCAAAGAAGCACTAAAATCAGGATTTCACAACACTTAATGTCAACCTGGACTTACAACAGAAAAAGAGTCCGTAAGTTTCTTTGAGCTTTCCAGTGTATTTTAAACCTTGTTTGAATTTTAACAAATCCATGTGGAACTATGGTCACTGAGGGAATGCAGCTTCATAAAAGCTCACAAGTAACAGACTGCTATCCCTTTTATTTTTTTAAGGAATGAATCACAGCTACAGATTAACAGAAAGTCTCTTAAGACAGCTGTCAAATACTCAGCTTCATTCTGATAAATAGACATTTTTAAAAAGTAGGTAGAGCAACAGTTCAATCACTCAAAAGACTAGCCTGAAAAAGTTTTAAACAGTCTAGAATTAAAGCCAAGGCTAAACAAAGATACAAAAATCACTTGAGTACAAACACGCCATGAATTCCAATACCTCTGACAAGACAAAAAAGTTCACAAGATAATGAGTTGATGCTTTTAGCATCCAACTGTACAGTTATTCATTTATTACTCTCTGGTTTCCAAGCAGTATTTCAGTATCAATGCCTGTAAATAACTACTTCCAGAGACTAAGAACTTGGTTTTTTCTAACCAGAATTAAGAAAACCCTCCGGAACACCCTCTCACATGATAAAATTTCTAAATTACAACTATAAAGTAATCAGTAAAGAAAAACTTAATTATGACTACAGCATTAGATAAACTTAGATAAAATTAGTAATATTTACCATTGAAAACAGAAATCAGGTTGCCCTCTTGTGGTCTATTTAGAAACATGTTTCTAAGTTACACTGAAATTCACCAGGATTGGTAAATTTCTGGTGTTTTTGTTGTTGTGGTTGTTTTGTTATTTTTGTTTTTTTAAACTTTCCACCAACACCAGCATTAGAAAGTAAGAAAGATTACGAAAAGGTATAAAAAAAGAATGGAACAAAATTGCTAGCTATCAATCCTTACCAATTACAGTAAAAACTGTTTTAAAGGATAACTTCATTTCTTCACAATAATTGAAATGATTAGTTTCTTACACACAGAACTAATTTAGTTAGCTTACCACACTAGTCTTAAAAACATTAAAGGTAAATCGGAAAAAGATTACTAACCAAAAGTACCATAGAATCCTCTAGGTCCGCAAGTACCAACACCGTACTTCTTCAAAGATGCTTGAGCTGCACTCTTTAACATAAAACAAATTATGTGAAATATTTATCCCAGCAATTGGTAACTAATTCTTCTACAGAGTTCATGTTGACTTTTTTTTTTTTTTTAATTCTACCGACCAAGAATATTACATACTAATCTAATGGTTGGCTAGCTCCAAGTATGTTTATCAGATAAAACTTCAGTTAAAAGACAAGTAGCACAAAATTACAAGATTTACTGCTTTAGAAGCATATTCCCTTGACAACGTTTGTGCTTTCTGAAGTAATTTTCAATTTCAAGGAAGCACACCAGCACAGCTCCTACTGTCACACTAAGTAAAGTAACTGGAACTCACCTTAACTTTCTCATTATCCAGAAGTCCAAGAAAATTGAATGATGCAAAGTTAATACATTCTTTGCCATTAACAATGATTTTATGGGTAGGAGGACTGAAAAAAATTAATAGAGATCTATTGTTATGAATGAAAATTTATGATTTTCGTAAACAATTCAACAGCACACAAGTTTCATTTTTCCTATTAACAAAGTGTTCTAAATACTCCTCATTTCCATTATTCTTTAACTGGCAATTGATGTTTAAGTTTAATATTAAGGCTAAACTCAGCAAAATCATTACTCCTGTATATTCATAAAGTATTATTAAATATCTCCCTATTTAGTTTCATGATTCTTTGCTGAAAACTTAATTCATACAAAGACAACTCTTGCAGGGATAAATGCTTCTCCTTAGCTTAAAAGTTATATCTGTTTGGAAGAGTACTAAGAATAAAAATGAAATTGTATTGGTACTTACTTGCACAATAAAAATGTACTTAAAACTTCACAGAATCACAGAATTGCAGAGGCTGGAAGGGACCTCTAGAGATGACACTGAGTCCAACCCCCCTGCAGAGCAGGCTCCCTACAGCAGGCTGCACATATAGGCATTCAGACGGGCCTTGAATATCTCTAGAAAACCTATGTTTTTATCATAAAGCAATCCATAATACCAACCTCTACTGCCTTATGCTAACTGTAAACAAACATAAGTATTCTGTTTAATTGAGTTTCCAACTCTCTTTAAACCATAATTGTTTAAATAAACCATGTAATCAGGAAATACAAAAACCATGAAAACATGCAGTATTAACAAATGAACAACAACATAATAAGCAGAGAACAGAAAAAAAATCTGCACTAAAAGTTACGGTTTAGATAAAAGATTATTGCAATTAAAGAAAAAACAGGTATTTCTGCTTTAAATGTAAGTATGTTCTGTATTCTAAAAGCAATCTTGTTTCAGCAAATATACGCTTCAATACTATAACCTCAAGAGCTTCAACTAATCACTCAGTGCTGAAACTCATAGCTAAGCCAATTACAAAACCTTACATCTGTCTATTTCTCTATGTGTTGACAAATAACAAAATTGAGAACTATCATCCAAGCCACAGATGGCAAAAGCAAAGACAGGGAGAATGAAGAATCAGTCATTCAAGAAAGGATGTGATGAGATTTGAGACCACCTGAGAAATCTGAGTATGTACAGGTGCAACCTAACACACACATTCAAGGGTCCCAAGTGAACTGTAAAGAGATGGATACCACTTGACCAACCACATTTGAGAAGCTGTGGCAATCCAGTGAAGTTCTCAGTGACTGGGAAAGGGGAAACTTAACCATCACTATTAAAACGGAAGACCCAGGAAACTACAGATCAGTCAGTCTCACCTTTCTACCCAGCAGACCATGGAACAGATACTCCTGGAAACAAGGCTAAGTTAAACAGAGAATAGAGAAGTGACAACCAACACAGTTTCACTAATGGCAAATCCTAATTAACTTGGTGACCTTCTACAACAGGATTATAGTGTTGGTGGATAACGGAAGAGCATTTGATATCATCTGCCTGGACTCGTGCAAAGCAGTTGAGACTGGCAGTACATTCAAAACAAATTTCACATCAAGCATTCTGATGGTCCAAATTGATTATTTCAAGAATAATTTTTCATGAAGTGCCAATTAGCTAGGCAAAAAATCAGTTTCTCCTGCAGTGTCTTCTAATTGCACACATCCCCCTCACAGGATCACAGAATCCCCTAACCTCTTACTCAAAGTTAGTATACAACATGCTAATATTAAAAAAAAATTAAAACCAAATTACCATAAAAAAACAGACCAGAATGAAGACAAAGACAAAAGTATCCATTCAATATTAAAAACAAAACAAACTAAAACCCTAAATTAAAAACATTCAAAGAGGTAAAGATTATTTCAATAAGGATCTTGATAAGGTTGCAAAAATAGGACTTTCTCTTCAGTGTCAAATTCAGTTCTGTCCTCTAAAAATGCAATTAATTTATAAATGATTTTAGGGATATGGAAATAGTTTGCTATTAATATGCTTAAAATGTGGATACAAAATATTTTCATTAAAGTAAAAAACAGAAATTACCTTGGTTAGACTTACCCTGAAACAATGTTGTAGTTGAGAGCTGGGTGATCTTTTGATACAGGAGGAACAAGAGGCTCCGGCTGCCATTCTTCAATCAACTCTTCTTTTTCCTGAAGAACAGAAAAGAAAATTGCTCAAAATGGATTTCCACTACAAAAGTCCTTGTACTCAAATGGACAGTTGTTAATAGTTATGCAGTAAATTACATACCCTACGACATATAACCTTTCTGAGACACATGGTTGGTAATATCTCTATATGGTCAACCAATAATCTCTGAGTTCTTCAAAGGGAAGAATGTGTAAAAAACACATTGTGATGGTGCATTAAAAATCTCATGATATGATAATTAAGAACAGAGATACAAATTTGGTGTCCCTGACAAATTCAATCAATATTTAATTTAGTCTACTTCTAATTATCAAAATCATCTTCTACACTATGTAATTTAACACAAATCATACAACAATTGAACATAAATTGCCATACTCCACATTCTCAAGTCTTCAACTGTGCTGTTCAGAGAACTCTGGCATTAAAATACTAAGCAAAGTAACACAAACATGATCAAGACACACCAGAAAATATAAACTGCCAAACACTTAAGACATAGCAGAGGCAACAGCAACAAAACTAAAACACACATCCCTCCATCTCATCATGGAAGAATACCCAACGCATATTTATCTTCAAAGTACTCTATACAAGAAAATATCAATTAAATGAATCTCTGAAAGATTTGTGGTGGACCAGCAAGGCAGCTGCGTTAGACCAGTTCCACATAAATCAGCAACTGCTAAGGAAAACCACCAAAACCATTCTTTATAGCAACCAAGAAGAATTCTAAAAGAGGATTATTTACTAGTATAAGGTAAGCGTTGTAAACTAACTTTTGACAACAAAGCTGTTACATTTCCATAGAATGTTTAAAGGTACTTATTTTAATACCTGAATAAAAGAATTGTAATCAGTTTTTTAAAATAACTTGGAAATGTGGTTGTTGTTGTTTTTATTAAATACTTTCTTTCAAACCTTCAATGTACAAGAACAAATTAAAATCAAAGGGAAACTACATGCCAGAATAGTGTTTACTTTTGCGCACTTTCATCAGTTTCTTTTTATTAAGCTAATGAATAATCTTGTTTCTAAGTATTTCTGGAATATAAATTAGTATCCCAAGAACTCTGCAAAGGTCTATTTCAAAAGACAAATGAAAGATTCACTTTTTATGTGGACATAGTTATCTGTATTTCTAATATTTTGCTGGTGTAGTAGTTTAAATACCGTTTCATTTTATTTTTTTCATGTTAGTTTTTTTTTTTTTTACTCTAATTTCACCCACGGGATATATGCTTTAAAGGAAATAAAATGCCATTACACATAACAGATAACACAATACACAATCAATTTATCCATTATTTTGAAATGGCCATATTCATGTAAGAAAAGGTTCTTAGTTTCTTCAGCAATTGCAGAAGAGATCACTGGAGCTCTGCACATAGTTGTACATGCATTGAAATGCTAATCCATACACTACTACTTATTACTGCATAGTAAATCTCACGTTCAACAAGGTTCAGCAAATAACTTCAGATGGCAGATTACTAGACAAAGCATCCTATAAAGATTGATGCATATAACATCAATAACACCAAAATGGTGAAAAAAGTATTACCTGAATTCAGGTTACTCTCAGTGTGAAACAAGAAACCTAACTCTGTTTGCTAAACTGATCCAAAACAAACAATGGTATTCTGATTTTGGGTCAAGGTGTTTATACAAGTGGAGGAAGACTTCTTTGAGAGCAGCCCTGAAGAGAAAGACTTGGGGGTCCTGGCAGACAAGAAGCTGGACATGAGCCAGCAGTGTGTGCTTGCAGCCCAGAAGGCCAACTGTGTTCTGGGCTGCATTAAAAAACGGTGGCTAGCAGGGAGAGGGAGGTGATTGTCCACCTCTACTCAGCTCTTGTGAGGCCCCACCTGGAGTACTGCATCCAGGCCTGGGGACACAAGTACAGGAAAGATGTGGAGCTCTTAGAGTAGGTCCAGAGGAGGGCCACTAAGATGATCAGAGAGCTGGAACATCTCTCCAAAGAAGAAAGATTGAGGAAACTGAGCTTGTTTAGCTTGGAGGAGACCTCATTGTGGCCTTCCAGTACCCAAAGGGAGCACATAAACAAAATGGGAATGACTATTTACACAAGTTGATAGTGACAGGACAAGGGAGAATGGTTTTAAACTGAGACAGGGGAGGTCTAGGTTAGATATTAGGAGGACGTTTTTCACTCAGAGGGTGGTGACACACTGGAACAGGTTGCCCAAGGAGGCTGTGGATGCCCCATCCCTGAAGGCATTTAAAGCCAGGCTGGATGTGGCTCTGGGCAGCCTGGTCTGGTGGTTGGCGACCCTGCACATAGCAGGGGGGTTGAAAATAGATGATCGTTGTGGTCCTTTTCAAACAAAGACATTCTATGACTCTGTGATTCATGTGCAACTCTGTACCACATAGCTATTTAAACAGCTATTATGAAAGATCTAATTTCATACTATGGGTGCTGATCCACAGCACTGTAAACCAATAGCTGTTATGGTACAGTCCTCTCTAAGATACAAATACTTTTCCATTCCTTTTGTTAGCACAGGCAGTCATGAAACAGACAATAACCTCCTTCTGAAAAATGATCCAGATGAAAACAAATCCAGCAAAAGCGACACGGACATGCAGCTAAGCTAAAGGCCACAATAAAGCAGTCCCAACCTAGACTGACTAACTACAAAACCAAATCCTGAATGAAAGATGTCCAGCAGTACTCCATACCTTCTCATAATGCTTCAGAAAAGCTTCTACAGATCAGAAAACAGGATATCTGCCCATGCAGACCGCAGTCTGCTCCAATGTAGCTGGTGATAAAGGCCTCACCTCAAAACCCTGAGACACAGTGTAGCCAGCACCAACAGTTCTGCGTCTCTTTCACACTACTTTTTAAATTATTTTCAGAAATAAGCCTAATGTAGATGAGAAATGCTGCAGCCCGTCAGTTACCGATAGACAAAAGAGAAGAGCAGTATATAAGTTCCACTGCCTACTGGAGAAGAACTTACAAAGTGTGGTGCATTTTTTGTAGAGCTGGTTAACATTTAATTTCAAAACATCTTTTTGACTTTCATACAGTGAAGCTTAAAGGCAGAGGATGAAGTATCTTTTTCTTTTTCAAAGTAGGCAGAATCAAAACCATGTAAGTAAGTATTTTGCTTTTTTTTTTTTTAAATCTGGATATTTTTTTTTTTTTAAGGATACAAAAAAACACCCAGAGGCTCAACAATTGAAACGTCAATTGAATGAAAATCTTTTTGAAAAGGAGCGTGGCAGGTAAAAAACTGTATTTATAGAAGAAAACCATATTTACAGAAAGAAACTACACTAAATTAACACAGTGCAAGAGAAATTGACATCTGTAAACATAATGAGCAATTTGGAGTTAGTAATTTTCTCCCTGTTACTCATACCGAATTGGTAGGAGTTTCCCACCTTCCACTTGAAAGGTCTGCAGTATGCAGGAACTGCATCGCAGGCCACAAACCACTGACAAGATACGGTCCCGCCTTTTTTTCCTACATGAAATAAATCACTGGATAGTCTGAATTGGAAGAGATCTTAAACTCTTCCAGTTTCAACCCCTCTGCTACGGGCAGGGACACAGTTGCCCAAAAGCCCCATCTAGCTTGGCCTTTAATACTTCCAGGGATGGGGCATCCACAGCTTCTCTGCACAGTGTATCATCACTCTCACAGTGACAAATTTCTTCCTTCTACCTATTCTAAATCTCTGCTCTTTTAATTTAAAACTGTTTTCCTTGTCCCGTCACCACATTCCACCATAGTCTTCCTCCACAGCTTTCTTATTTCCTTTTAGGTATTGGTAAGCCACTGTGAGGTCTCCTCAGAGCCTCCTCTAAGGCCAAATAGCCCCAATTTTCTTAGCCTGTCCTCACAGCAGAGGTGCTCCAGCTCTTCTTGTCATCTGGACTTGTTCCAACAGGTTCATGCCATGCTGATTGTTCCAGAGCTGAAAACAGTTATCCAGGTCTCTCGAGTAGAGAAGAATCACCCTCCTTGCCCGCTGAACACACTGCTTACAGTATCAATGTAAAAAAAAAAGATCCACAGTGCACATAAGCCAGCCCATACTCCTTCCTCCTTGAATTCAGCAAATACCTCAATACACCAGATTTTCCAGAATAAGTAGAAGATGATCCATCTGATATCCATCCATAGCTGAAAGAGGCTTTCATAAGTGACCCTCACTATCAGAACTTCTACTTGGCACCCTCTAAATACATGCCTAATTTCAGACCAACATCAAAAATAAAAATATTTATTCTCAACTACACAGAGAAACCAGACTTTCATTGTAACATTCTCAATATATACTTGATTCACTTATTTTTCTTCAGTTCACTGTACTTTAAAATAACTACTTGATGGAAAAAAAAACTTCTAATTTCCTCTCCCTCAGGCCACAACATAAGTAAACTCATGTCTCAGTTCTTTCCTTAATTCTTTTTAATTTATATAGACACGTACATTTTATGTTTATATTTTGTTTATATTTTTTTATAACTTTTGTTTATGAATATCCTATGTGGAAATACAAATATGTTTTGTTTCATAAAACAAAGTAGAATATTTATACAAGTAGGTAAAATCTGTATAAACATTTTTATATATCTAAACATACATACACATTTTTTTTTTTAATTGGTGATGGGTTTTAATATTTAAAACCATGCACCTTGTTAAGAGAAATACTTTAATGTAAACACATCCAATCCAAATTATTTAAACAAGTTGTTGTTCTTTTTACCCTGATTTTTACAAAGTCATAGAATCACGGAATGCACGAGGCTGAAAAGATTATTGAAGACCACCTGGTTCCAACATCTCTGCCATGGGCAGTGCTCTCACCCACCAGATCAAGCTGCTCAGGGCCTCATCCAATATGGCCCTGACCATCTCCAGGGATTAGGCATCCATACCTTCTCTGGGCAGCCTGTACCTCACCACACTCCCAGGAAAAAAACTTCTTACTAATATATAACCCCTCCTCTCTTCTGGTTTAAAACCATTCTTCCTTGTCCTGTCACCATACACTCCAGTAAAGAGTCTGTTCTTTCGGTTGTCCCCCTTCAGCTACTCTAAGGCCACAATGAAGTCTCCTCAGAGCCTTCTCTTCTCCAATCTGAAGAAGCCCAGCTGCCTCAATCTTTCTTCACAAGAGCCCTCTAATCATCTTTATCGCCATCCTCTGGACCCACTCAAACAACTTTACATCTTTCTTGTGCTGGGGTCCCAGGCCTGAACGCAGTAGTCCAGATGGGGTCACACAAGGGCAGAACATAAGGGCATAATCATCTCCCTCGCTAGTATGAAGCAATTATCTTTATGAAACATGTCTTTGCTAGCACAAGTGTTTTGAAACAGTGTAAAGCATACAACTGTGTCAATATGTAAAGATTAATAATACCTTTTTTTATTTTCAGTCATGCCAGTCCTCAAATAATAGCACTTTAAGTTATTGGTATTTACAGAATTATGCCATCAACTGGTAAATGTCTTTAGCTATAGTGGAATCTTGGCCTGAAAGAACTGGAAACTCACAGGATGGAACTACATCTGCTTTTCTCTTTAAATCCCTTCTGATCCTGACCAATTCTTGAACATTACATGTGTAAGAGACAGCTCTCATGGCCAACATTATTTCCTGGCCATGAATTGAACATTCTTCTCTGAAAAGAACTTTCTAGCCTCCCTGTGAATACTACACTAATTAAATTTATTATACTACTACCATAATGAACATTCCAAAATTTAAAAAAAAAAACCCACAATTTTTTCTTGTATACACAAGTATAAGACTCCCAGTAAGGTTTCATAGATTGAGAAAAGCTCAGTACTATTTACTGCAGAGTGACAGACTGTCAGATCCACAAGGTTACTTCCTTTTGCACAAATTGTTGGATGGGAGTGAATTTGTAGCTAAATGATGGAATGCAATCTTTGGCAACACACACCAATCCTCACTGGCCCTTTGCTCCTTTTCAGTAGATTTTACTTCAAATAAAAAGCCCACGAGAATCTGCATGTCTAGTATTCTATCTAGACTTAGATTTATTCGTAGCTCCTGAAATCCCAAGCTATCAAGACGTTACAGTCAGAGAAAGTACTTCAGTTTATTAGTTAATTATTCAAGAGCTTCATTTTTTTTTTCCTAATTGAACCAATAGCAATACCTGCAAGCAATGTTATGAATGATAAAAGCTAATTCCCTAGGTTTCACTGTACTATTGCTACACATTTGACTAAACCCAGAAAACACGTTTGGGTGGATTTCTTCATTGTTTTAGAAGTGTGACTTGTAAGTTCACTAGATTGCACAACATATAATCTACTTCTGGTTTCCCAGGTCGGACTGGTCCTGACAGATCATGCTATATGGCTGTGCAATAGTGGTACTCTTTGGTAATATTTATCATATGAAATCAGCTCTTTTCTGGCAGAAACCCCAACAGCAAGTCACTGAGAAACACCAACTATCATTATGTAACTGGCTGACATAAGGGTAGCCTGAGCTCTGCTGTGTGAGCTGACATATCTCCACTGCTTGCATATAAACAACCCAGTCACTCTTTCTGGTGTGGCAGAGACTGGGCACCACGGCATCAATTAAACAAAGGAGAGAGCAAATAAGCAGCATCTCCTTGCTGGCATGTTACTACTTGTAGCTCAACAGACCAAAACCTGCTTGTGTAGCATCCCATACTGCAGTAAGCAGATCAGTGTAAGCTATCTGAGGATTATTAGTGAGAATTAAGATTTTCTTCCCCACCTACAGCCATTTCACATGCAAAAGAGCTTTTTCACATCACCTACCTTACAGAAAAGTAACAGAATCCCAGCACAGCTTTGATGTTTCAGTCTGCTTAAGTACTCCTCCAGCTGTAGAAGGCTTATTCACTTTTTTGCTTCACTGCTGTATTTATGCTTACTTTCAAATAATTACAGAATTGTTCTGCATATTGCATATTTATTGTTATTATAATGCAAGCACTGTACATTAGTTAAGGCATATAAGCATTATTTTACAAGACATTTCCTTCCAAATACAGCTGTTTATATTGAAAACATTCCTTCAATTTTCACAGATCAGACCAATTTAAATTTCCTTTATCAACTGTCACATAATCTCAATATATCACCAGAAAGCATTTCCTCAGACTATGCTATCCATCAAGAACAGTTAAGGCTGGAAAGAACTTCAGAAGGTAATCAGGTCCAAGCTCCCTGATCAAGCAGAAACATCTAGAGCAGACCATCCAGGAAATACCAGATACAGGTAAAAAAAACTGGAGGTGTTAATAATTAATATCTCAAATCATACCCTTTGCTATAATGCAGCTCTTAGCACTTTTATTCTTCTGTGCCCTGCAATTGAGAATTAATGTATCCAGTGTCCATGCAATGTAATTTTTTACAATTTTTATTGCTAGAATTAACATTCCTTTTTACCACTCGAGTTCAAGAAATTTCTTATAAGTCTCATGAGAAGTATCACAGGAAGAACTTATTGTATGCAGCCCAGAGATATCTGTAAAACAAATTGTACTAATTCCTGTTTGCCAGAGCTTCTCTGGGCAACCTGTTTCAGAGACTCACTGCCCTAGACTGAAGTCACTTTTTACTGGATCATTAGTCTTTCATGGTTACATTAATTTTGTTACATTGTTTTTTAACATTTTTAATAATATACCATGCTTACTTTAAAAGCACAAACTGAAGAGTTTAATTGCTTAATTGCTTACTCAGAATTTTATCCCTTGAAATCCTAAGAACAGCTAACATAATTTGCTGTTTTACATCAGTGGTTCAACAGTCAAACACATCAATGTTTATCAACTGTTTCCATAAAGAAAAATATTTTTACACTATACCTTAGGTGTTAGATCAGATCGCTCCTGAAGCTTGTATGTCTTGGAAAAAATAAGCCTGATTATCCATAGAATTAGAATTCCTTCCAAAATAAGATGGTATGCAGGAGCCTGAAAATAAAGCAAAAAAGCATAATAAAGCACAAGAACTAAACATAATTCTATTTGAACTAGTTTGATACTTTCCGACAGTTTTGTCTCCACCAGTTACATTCTCAGGAAGTCAAAAACTGATCAAAAGCTGATATGTGTTTCCAACAAAACTTAGGATTTTATAAAAATGCACCACTTCACAACTACCAAATTTAGCCGTTGAGTATGAATGGATTCGTCCTACTGCTAATGAACAATGTTCAGACTACATTGCTAAGCAGTTTTAGCTATAATCACACACTAATTGAATATTGAATATAATGACTAAAGGAACTACAGATAAGCCCTGTGGGTCACATCGGTGTCTATGAGAGCAGAAAGTTTTTACAACCACAGACAGAGCTTCCAGGTCTATGTCGTCTATACACACCAACTTGAACCCTAGATGCTTATAAAGCCTACCAGCAGAAACACTAGCTAGTATTTACAAAAAGAGATCTAATCTGGTCCACAGGACACATTTTTGCTTACATTCAGAGGCACTTTGAATAGGTGTTATAACTTAACAATACTCAAAAGAAGTTTTGTTCTATGCGTTTTTGGATGCTTAGAAGAAGGAAATTCAATTGTGTCCAGTAGCAGAAGCAATTTAAGGTCTTTGTGGAGTTATGGAAAATTATTTGACAAGCTGTTCAAAGGACAGGTTCAGTTAATTCATTTCAGCAAGGCCACAGTCTATACAGTAGATGGCCTACTATTTTTAAAAGACTCAAAGTGCAAACACAGTAGAAAGATGATATTTCCTTGAGTGCTAGATCTTGAGATCACATTTTGAGCCAGCCCTTAGGATTTTGCCCAAGCATTACCAACAATGCCATGCAGCTTTAAGACAGAGCTTGAATCCAAACTTACATTATCTGTTCACATTTGACTGAAAATAAAGCTTACCCAAACATCTAACTTTCGTGAATGAACTATTCAATAAACTAGACTTCCCAACTGAGACTGCTATTTCCTTACCACCAGCCTAGTTTTGCAAAAGAAGGAAAACAAATAAGCAACTCTTTCCAGACAGCCTTGCTGATCTACATCAAAGAAAAGCCACAAACAACAGGGTGAGGAGAAGATGCTACTTGTCAGCACCTTAAAACACCGTTTGGGGAAAAAAAAAACAACAACAAAAAAACGCCTGTTTCTAAGCGGAGGCAAGTCAAATGCTCACCTAAGTCCACACACTACAGTCATTCCAGAGCGCACCTTTTTTTCTGCATCTTTAAAACACCATATATCTGTTTCAGCCTGGCACCTTGACAGAAGCAGAAGGCGCAAGGCGCTGCTAGAGCCGCCGGCAAGGCTCCGCGCTAGCTCGCGGCCGCTTCCTTCTTGTGACCCGGCCAATTGGAACCCCGCTTTCAGTCGTCTGTCCCAGGAAATCCCGACCACCAGGGCCAAGGCCGCGAAAGACCTCAGTCGGTTCGGCCGTGCCTCGGACCCGCCACCGTGTCCCCGCCGCGACTTCTTCGGGCAGCGGCTTGCCACCACCCCGCAGAGCTGCCACCACCCCGCAGACGCGACACACCTCGTAGAAGGCCTGCACCATCTCCACCAGGATCCACTGCTGCCCCATGCCCACCGCCGCCACCATGGCTACTTCCGCCCGTCGCCGCACAGCCGAGCAGCTTCCGCCCCGGCCTCCCGACGCCGACGTGAGGGGTGGGGCCGCCGCCCACGGCACGGGGAAGGCGCTCCCTGCCGCCCGGAGCGAGAGGCGGGCAGCTGACGGTTGTGGCGCAGCGGGAGCGGCGGCGGCGCCGCGGTGGGCAGCGGGCCAGGGTGAGCCCGGCTCCTCCACCCGCGGGGCGGGGCGGGGGAGGCACGAAGCCGCCGGTGAGTTCGAAGCCGCCGGTGCTGAAGGCTGGCGGATGGGAGAAGTGGAGCGCGAAGCTCAAGAGGAAGGTGGCTCAGCCCCTATCAAAGAAACTGATTAGTAGTAGTGCAAAATGCACTCTCGTAATGGGATTGCTGGGCATGTTGGAGCAACGTTACTGACTCGCACATACTATGATGAAACCTGACAGGAGACTGGTAGCTTTGTGTCGTAGGTGTTCAATAGCTCACCTGGTGATGCTTGTTCAAGTCCTGTGCAATGAGCCTGGCATCATGGTGCCTTGCTGTCACCACAACGCTTAACCTCCTTTGGTGTCCTTGATGAGAGGGGAGGCTAGGCAAGGAACATACTCAAGTAAATTCAAGTAGTTATAAAAGGGAGTTGCATAAGAAGGCAGCCTTGAATGGATGAAAAGCTGAATGTGAGCCAGCACTCTGCACTTGCAGCCTGAAAGGCTGATGTTATCCTGGGCTGCATCAAAAAAGAGGTGACCAACAGGGTGAGGGAGATGATTGTCCCCTCTACTTAGCCCTTGTGAGGCCCTATCTGGAGTACTGTGTCCAAGCCTGGGGCCCCAGTACAGGAAGGATGCAGAGATTCTTGAATGGGTCCAGAGAAGGACTGCAAGAATAGTGAGAGGGTTGGAGCACTTTTCCTGTGAAGAAAGGTGAGGGACCTGTGCTTGTTTAGCTTGGAGAAGAGAAGGCTGCAGGGAGACCTCACTGTGGCCTTAGAGTACTTGAGGAGAGCTTATAAGCAGGAGGGAGACCAACTTTTTATGGGGTCTGATAGTCATAAGACAAGGGGGAGAGTTTTAAACTAAAAGATTAGATATTAGGAATAAATTATTTTCCTTATAGGGTGCTGAGGCACTGGAACAGGCTGCCCAGAGAAGCTCTAGATGCCCAGTCCTGGAGATGTTTAAGGCCAGATTAGATGGGGCCCTGGGAAGCCTGATCCAGTGGATGGCGGCTCTGCCCGTAGCAGGGAGTTGGAATTGGGTCACCTTCAAGGTCCTTTCCAACCCTAGCCATTCAGTGATTCTATGACTCTGTGTGCTAGTTCTTCCCTCCTCACCATGTTAGAAACAGTCTTGTTCATTAAGTATGCCAGTCTAAGGGTTCACTCTTCTCAGCACTTACCATCCTCACCTGTGAACTGGGAGGCAGAGCCTATAGTTTGCTCTCTCGTTAACAAGCATGGTGCTTGCTGTCTGCACACAGAACAGTGACAGGCTTGCCAAAAACAGTTGCAAAAGTATGTGGTTAATGAATTGAACGGCAAAAGCAAAACCAGATAGCAGTGGAAATGGCTTTGCAGGTAAATTCAAGTGAGTAGAGCAATTACAAACCTAAGAACCCTGCCAGAGTGAACAGCCTTAAAAGCTGAGCATTGCAGGGGAGATGTGGACTTCTGAATAAGGAGTGGAACTGTGATGAGTGTGCCTGAGTGCAGTTGAGCACAGAGAAGTGGTTGAGTGCTTAAGAGGGAAGGAATATAAGGGAAGGGGGAGCTGGAAAGAAGTTTGCATAGGAAGTGAGGTAGCATTTCATGAAAAGGAAAGAAAGGATGTTTCTGTTTAAGGAAGTGTTTTGGAGTTGCTTCTCTGCAGGGCACTTCTGGTGATCATTTGGAGACCACTCTGCAACTGCCTTCTTTGAGGCTTTGCTCAGTATTCTTCATCACGATTAGAAGAATGGGGCAGCTGTTAGATGATAGTGAAAAAATTGAGCATTGTGGCTAATGACACACAATCACTAACTTATAGTTTTACAGTAGAGGATTACTCAAATCAGTGTACTTTATTTTGATTGCTGACAAGTGTGTAATAGTTGTTTTTTTTCCCCCTCAGTTTCTGAACTTAATAACACACTTCTAAAATTCCAGGTTTTACTCAGTATAGAGAAAATCGTGGTTTTAGGCTATCTCAACAGTCAGGACAGAAACAATAAGTCTCTCCTTTATATTTTAGTTGCATGAAGACTGTACTGTTCACTGTCAAGCATTTCTGTGGCCACTGAAGAGGAGTCAGGCTCTTGTGAGATGGCTGCTACTACCAGCCTGAAAGAAAGTGTCTGGTATGCAAACCAGTCTCAGAATGACTCCCAGACAGTGGGCCACACTAATCATCTTGGTGAGGGCAGATTATGTTACCTCCTCATCTCAATTACAGGTTCTGATTTTCAAAATGTTTGACATATGTATAGACGATTAGGAGACTAAAAAATTAATTATGTGAGACACTGGGAGAGTTGTTTCCAGTTTGAAATATAGCACCGTTAATAACATACCAACTAGTAATTCTTCTGGCAATGAATTCCTAGTTCCTGGTCTGGATTATCTTTGGGCAGGGACTCTTATAGTAATAAGCTTGTTCTTATTGTTCAGTATTTTTACTGTTCCAAGACAAGGCAAAACTGCTAACAGCTTAAGGCTGCTATGCAGGAAAAAAAAAAAAAAAAAAGGGTGGTGAAGAGAGAACTCCTTTGAAATGGCAATTTATGGCTGGGAAGGAAAGTGAGATTAAAAAATACCTGAATCTGTCTCTAAAGCTGCAATGAAAGCTACTGAGATAGTGAGTGTCCTTTGGAAATACCTGCTCCTGAAGTGTCTTCTCCATATCCTTCAGTTACACGATTTTCCTAAAGTGGACTTACTCCAGACCCTCAGTATCAACCCACCCATTTTCCCCACCTTGCTCAAAATTCGCAGCTCCAGCTCCCCAGGTCAGCACTCACATTCCACTCATTTCAGTTTTCACATCAATCTAGAAGCACAAAAATGGATCTTAATGCAGTTATCAGGAAATTTATTTTATCCTAAATACTAGAGTTGGCCAGCGCCAGTTACCTTCTGCCTTCTTCACCCCATTAGTTCTTCCTCCTGTTTTTCCATTCTTACTCTGTCAAGCCTGAAACAGACAACAGGAGCTAGGTATGGACATGAGGAAATGATTTCTACCTTTCTTCTACACTTGTGGGTCTCACTCTTGGCTTCTTTTGACCTGGTTACAATATTAATAAAGAACGGAGGATAACAGCAGTAGGGAGTGTCACATAGCTACATGGGATGGTGATGATTGCTGGCACCTACTGGTATTGCTGTCTTAAATATGTGCACATGGAAGAGGAGGTAAGTAGAAAAATGTTGGAAATGGCAGGATAGGTCCTGAGAATCACTGACTTTCTCCCTGCCTCCTCCAAACACACACACATGTGCATAGAAATGTGATGTGACAGAGGAGATTAAGGACATAAAGTAGACTTTTCAACCATTCTTACACATTCTGGATGACAGAAGCTTAGCTTATATTTTGGGCATGCCTAGTTGTAACTTTTTGACTCCGTGGCTTCCCTCAAAAAATAATCCCAGATCCTCTTTAAGTACTGGTAGTGTTATCCTGTACTGGCAAGGAGAGTAGGACAGTGCTAGTTTGGCTTTTCTTGTTGTTGTCTTGAAACCTGATGCTCAACCAAGGTGATGTTGGCAGCAGCCACAGAAAATGTACCAAGTCAGTTGAGAGCTTAGTCTTAAGCCCCAAAAACATGTCTCAACTCTAAGTGGGGAGCACAAAGATGTTGCAAAGGTATACTGTGCAAGCACCAGGGAGAACTTGAATATTGAGTTCTGTGATTTACTCGGTATGCATAGAAGTGAAGCAAGTGAAGCACAGGATAAATTTAGTACTGTCTCAAGCCACACACCACTGCTTCTTGGAAATATGCTTACTCCTTATTCTAGTGAATTAGCTCTAAATAACTTCATCAATGGAAATCTATTTCGTGTTATCTGCTATGTAGGTGGAGACCACAAGCTTCTGTACAGTGCTGTGTAGGAGTAAGGTGCACCCACTGGTCAGTGTACTTCTACATTCTAGCCATCTCAGTCTATGACAGCATCTTGAACTGCTTCAGCTGTGCAGATTTAAGTGTCATGAAGTGGAAATGCCATATAACAAGGAGCAGATGTGTTTTCAACTGCTAGAAGCTGATTACTATTTTTATCCTGAGAAACCACGGTCCTCTTTGCAAAGTATTTTGAGTCAAATTTAGATTTTCAGTTCAAAAACCTAACTTATGGAATGTAGGCACAGTATTATCTCCTGCCTACACTTCTCTTTGCAATGACTAGGTGGGCTTTTCTGCACTGGGCTAAGCACTTAAGTTTTCAATAAGTGGCAGATGAAAGTATCTTAACATGGAATTGACAACAGATAAACCCAGTTCTGTGTTGATTAGAGAAAACTTGTGTTAGGAACTTGCAAGAGCATCTTAACCAGGCTGCTAAAATCACCAACAGAACAGGCACTAAATGAGAATTCTTGCCTTACAGAGAGAAGGTTACCCATATGCAGTTTTGCAGTGCTGAGCTGTGGTTAAATCCCACATCTCTCTAGTTCAACTCATTCTTCAGATATAGTCAGGTTGGGGATTTGCAAGCCAGAACTTTCTCTTGGCTGTTTCCCTTTATTGCAGAAGGATGTAAATGGATGACTTACCCATTCCGTGTAAATATGCATCTGGATTGATAGCCACCTTTTACTACAAACCATGGTCAAAACAACATGCCACTTACTCTAAATCATTTTACTTTGAATCTCTCATCTTCTAGAAACAGAAGTACTGTTATAAATACAACAACTTGGAATTTGTGTTTTTCACTTCTTTTTGTCCCACCTTTTCCTCACAGTGAATTGTCTCTGTGCACATTTGGATTAAAAAAATGGCAGATGTGATGAGCAGACTTTTGTCCAAAGTCACTGTAATGACTCCAGCAGTTTATAGCAGGTCCAGACCTGTTTAATATCTTAATTAACAATATGGAGTGGAGTGGACTTCAGTAATTTGCAGAGGACATGAAACTTGAGGAAGTGGCTGACACATCATAGGGCCATTCAGCCATCCAGAGGGATTTTGACAGTGGGAAGACTGACAATAACCTCATGAAGTTCAACTAAGAGAAATGCAGAGTCTTACAGCCCCAAGGAAGAACAGTCCCCAGTACCAAGATATGCTGAGGGAAACCCAGCTGAAAAGCAGCTCTGCAGAAGAAGATACAGGGCTTTTGATAGATACCAAGGCAAACATGAGTCACTAATGTGTCCTTGCTTCTAGGAATGTTAATGGTGCTCTTGTTTGTGCTAGGCAAATTATCACCAACAATTCAAGTGATCTTTTCCCTCTACTCAGCATTGGCAAGGACACATCTGGAGTACTGTGTCCAGTTCTGGGTTCCCCAGTGTGTTATATATGAACACACTAAAAATAGTCGATCAGAGGGCCAGGAAGATAATTGAGGAACTGGAGCATATCTCTATGAGGAGATGAGAGAGTTGGAACTGTTCAGCCTGGAGAAGAGAAGGCTCAGGTAGATCTCTTCAACATTGGTCTGAAGGGAGAGTGCAAAGATGATGGAACCAGGCTTTTCTCTGCAGTGCCCAGTGCCAGGACAAGAGGCAGTGGACACAAACTGGAATGCAATAGGATCTGCATGAATATCAGGAAAGACTTCTTTACTGTGCAGATGACAGAGCACTGGAATAGCAGTTGTAAGATCTTCCTCCTCGTAATCATCAAAAGCCACCTGGAAGTGGTTCTGAGCATACTATCCTAGGTGGCCCTACTTGAATAGGAGCTTGGACCAGATGACCTACTGAGATCTCTTCCATCTTCAGCCATTCTGTGATTCTGTAATAGAGTTAAAGCAGGCTGATCACATGGACTCTGACTTCCTTCATAAAGATTGTGAGTCAGTCAAAGTGAAGAATAGAGTATGCTGTGAAATACCACGAACTCTCAATGTGCAAAGTGGCCAAACTTTGTAGATTAGAATGTGTCAGTTCGGAGTGCTTTGCGTCATAAATGTATGTGTCTGCATCAGATTAAAAATCGTTTTCAATCTGATAATGCATTTCATCAATCTGATATGCATTTCATATTTAAATTTGTCCCAGTGGAGTAATCTGACACATCTTGCAGGTAACCTGCCTAACATGCATTATAGGTAATGTAGAGCTCCTCAACTGAAAGAAGATGGGAAAGAAAAACACAGTTGGCTTAAATTCCAGCAGTTGATAAGGAGGACAACAGAAACCTAAGAAGATCTAAAGCATCATGTCACACCCATCCTTCAATTACCATTTTAGAGGCTTATTCTCTTAATGATCAAAGTAGAAGAGAAGCACTGGGAAATTAACCCTGAATTGGTTCAGCTTATTTACTTGAAGAATGTCTAAGAAACTTTCGTGTCAATATTTTCCCTACTTACTGGTTTATGGTATAAACTGTGGAGCATTTCATGTTCTATTGTCTTCCTAGAGCTGAACAATTCTGATACCCCAACTACATAAAAAGACTGTCTTCTGATCCAGCCTAAGTATCCTTTGACCTATATGTGCTTACATGGTGGTCATCCTGGTTTGTACAAATGCCTCTGCTTTTACAGTACAGTTTATCCACTGGCTGACATCCATGAAGATGGGATCTGCAATGGGTACTTTTACTGTACCAAGCAGTGGAATTATCTTTTATAGGTTATTCCGATGCCAAGAACATCAGAAACTGCAATGCTTAGAAGCATAGATGTGTGATGTATGCAGCTTTCACTTTGCATAATTGCAACTAGATGCCTCAAATAACTCATTAAAAAAAAAACAAATGAGCTGCTGTACTAAAGTTATAAAAATACAGGTGTGCTTGAGTACAAGATGAAGGTGAGAATTTGGTTGTTCTCGTTGGATATTAGGACCTTTTGACCTCTATTGTAATAAAAAAAAGAAGCAGCAAGTACTGTGGATCTCATTTGCTTGCAAAGAATGGGAAGATAAAGAGGTGGTTACATAATCATGATACTCCAGGTAATAAATCCAGTTTCCACAGAGTTCGTAAATACAGCTTGTGAAAGTCTCTGTCTGTGTCACAGATAGTCTACGATCTCTTTCTTACTCATAACTGTAAGTGTTCCTCCAAATCTGAAATTTAGAGTGTGGTCCAGATGCCAGGAAGTCTACAGGAATGGTACTGGATTTGAAGACTTTTCTTTTTAAAATTAAATTGCAATATTGTCATCCTGAATTTGCAGAAGACACTTAGCTTCCAGTACCAGCCTCAATAAATTGGCTTTGCGCTCCCATCTAGAAGAAGGGCTGTAAAGGGGATCCAGGAAATTATAGGCTTGTCAGCCTGACCTTGGTACCAGGGAAAGTAATGGAGCAAATCATCTTGGATGAGATCGCACGGCACATGTGTGGCATCCAAGGGACCAGGCCCAGCCACCACTGGTTCGTGAAAGGCAAGTCATGCTTGACCCATCTCATATCCTTCTATGACTGGGTGACCAGACTGGCAGACAAGGGAAAGGCTGTTGATGTAATCTACCCAGACGTCAGCAAAGCCTTTGACACAGTCTTTCAATCACAGTATTCTCCTGGGGAAACTGGCTGCCATGGGCCTGGACAGGTCTACCCTTCTTTGGGTAAGGAGCTGGTTAGAAGGCTGTGCCCAATGGGTAATAGTTAATGGAGTTAAGTCCAGCTGACAACCCATTATAAATGGTGTCCCCCAGGGGCCATCTTATTTAGTATCTTTATTGAAGACCTAGATGAAGGGATTGAGTGTACAAATTGAGTAAGTTTGCAGATGCCACCAAGCTGGGAGGTGGTGTTGATCTGCCTAAGGATATGGAGGCCCTTCAGAGGGATCTAGATAAGCTGGATCACTGGGCTGAGGTGAACAGGATGAGGTTCAACAAGGCCAAGTGCTGGGTCCTGCACTTTGGCCACAATAACCCCATGTAGTGCTATAGGCTTTGAGCATAGTGGCTGGATGACTGTGAAGAGGAAAGGGACCTGGTGGTGTTGGTTGATGCTTGGCTGAACATGAGCCAACAGTGTGCCCAGGTGGCCAAGAGGGCCAACAGCATCCTGGCCTGCATTAGAAGTGGTGTGGCCAGCAGGAGCAGGGAGGTGATCATCCCCTGTACTCAGCACTGGTGAGGCTGCACCTCGAGTATTGTGTTCAGTTTTGGGCTCCTCACAACAAGAAAGACATTGAGGCCCTGGAACGTGTCCAGAGAAGGGCAATGAATCTTTTGGGGGTCTGGAGCACAAACCTTATGAGGAGAGGCTGAGGGAGCTGGGCTTGTTCAGTCTGGGGAGGCTCAGGGGAGACCTCATTGCACTCTACAACTTCCTGAAGGGAGGCTGTGATGGGGTGGGGTTTGGCTCCAGGCAACAAACAGGACCTGAGGAAATGGCCACAAGTTGCACCAGAGGAGATTTAGATTAGACATAAGGAAGAACTTTTTCTCTCAGAGAGTGGTGAGGCTGCTCAAGGAGGTGGTGGAGTTGCTGTCCCTGGCAGTGTTCAAGAGGTGCCTGGATGAGGAGTCATGAGATATGGCTTAGTAGCTTGTGGTAGCAATTGAAATACTTTTGAGAACAAACCTCTATGTGCTCTCCAAGAGTTCTGTTAGAAAGTCGAGCTGTTTTCTGTATTGTACATCTGCGAACAAGGCCCTGACGTCCAGGTAGACTGCAAGTGTTGTAAGATATTTGTGTACTCTGAGTGCTTTGCCAATGTTTTTGTTTTGGCACCTTGTCAACTTGCTTTTGTGAAGAGAAATAAATATGTATTTTCTTTTTCTTGTAAAACTGCTCTTCAAGAGATTGCATTCCATCATTTTTCCTCTTTTAATACTCAAAACATTCTGGGCCTTTATTAAGTCTGCCACTTTGCTCTATGGAGCTATATGTATATATAATAAATGAGAAACACTGATGGAAATACCTATTTGGTGTCTGCATACAATGTAGCATCAATTGGGCGTTGAAAGTTACATCCCAGAGGGAGTTACTAATTTTATAGAACGTATTTCTAAACAGCCTTTCAGTCTTTCCCTTGAATCCTTTATGTATATTTTGAATGCTCATCTGATTATCAAGTTGTCAGTCCCCCTGATTGTACTCTTCATCATTTCACTCAGTATCTTTGTTTACAGTGTTTTGAGGAAGCTTTCACCAAAGCCAGAGAACACTGAGTGGCACAGGGAGTGTGGAGAGACTTGGGAAAGACTTTAGAGAGATAGGCATCACCGGTGACATGGAATTTTTCTGCAAGATCCTAGGAGCCTAAGCAGGTATTTGAGACAGAGATATTGCAGCTCAGGTAGATATGAGGAGGCACAAATTATTTTGGGCCTGGCTTACTCCTAACCAGGCCTTATTCAAGAGAAAGAGAGAGTCTCTGAATCTGGGCAAGAAAGTCTTCAAGCTGAAGGGGAGAGTTTCCAAACCAAAAGGAATGGTCTCCAAGAGGGAGTGCGAACTGAGCAAGAGAGTCTACACGCTGAAAGAAAGAGTCTCTGAGAGAGTCCAAATTGAGAGGGAGAATCTCTGGGTTGAGACAGAGTCTCCTTTTTGGGAAAACCAATTGAGAAATGCAGTGGCAAAAACTAAAAGACAGGGAGTAGTTGAGGAAGACACTTACTTACCTGACCTCTTAAAATGACTGAAATTTGAGTTTCAAGAAAAGATTTTTCACGGCAGCTGAATGTACCTGTTGTCACCTGGCTGCTTCAGAACTGGGACAATGAGTCAACAGTGTGTTGCTAGATAGTAGAGAAGCTTGCCACCTGGGAAGCATTGCTAAGGACTCAGCCATTGACAGAGGTATAGTAGATGTCAGGATGAGGCCTTCACCCTCTGGAAGGTTCACCTGGTTGCTATACCCCTTCAAAATAATAATAAAAAAAAACCCTTCAAAGACAGTCTAATGCCTGAGATAAAGAAATGGACTGATATGGAAAAAGGTATCCGTTATTTGCAAGAATTTGCCAAGGTGGAAATGTTACATGACTCCATGTTCATTCCTGGTGATCCACACCAAGAGCATGATCCTGAGAGAGTCAGGTGTACACCGAATATGTGGCAGAGATTCACAAGAACTGGACTAGAAAAGCACAGTGGTACACTAGCAGGAATCTATGACAGGGCAAAGAAGACCTCTTTTATTTGATCTGATTATTAGACTTTGTGACTTTGAGCAATATTTAACCCCTCCACAAGCTTATATATCAGCCATTTTGGAAGTTATGGGAAGGCTGGATAGAATGGAGCGTAAACAGGAAGATATGATGGAGAAACTCTGTGCCTTGTTTAATTGTGATGAGCCCAATGAACCCATGCTGGCATCAGAGACACCCGATGAGAACCAGGATTATCAAAACAATCTGCTGAAAGGGCTGATCAAACTGTACTGCTCCCTACCTGTATCATCCAGTATCTCAGCTATTAAAAACAGACATCCTCCTCTTTGAACAAGTGACAACTATAAGTCTATGTTGTGTATGCCTTTCTCCATGAGCATGGAGAAAATATGAAGAAGTGGCATAGAAAACCCACTCCTGAAGTTGAACCAACCCCAAACCATTGACAAGGATAGACCATCTTATCATATTCTTTGCTTACACAACAAATGTAATAATTCTTCAAAGATTCTGATATATTTTTTCCAAGGGACAAGAAAAGGCAAACATGTTCACTGTTCAGGCAGTAATCAAGCACACAAGAATGAGATGAGAGCTTACTTTCCTCTACAAAAAACCTACTAATAGATTTCAATTCAAATGCGTGATTTTGGTAGGGAGAGGATTTGTTAAAGTATGACAGATGTGTCTTTTTAAAAAATATATCTTTTGCTGAATTTCTTTGACAAAAAAGGAAAAAAAATTACCAGCTTTGACAGTTACTATCAGTAAATTAATCCAGACACTATGCTTGCAGGCTTTTCAGTTTTTTCAGTTGTAACACATTCACTTTTTATCAAAAAGAGAGAAAAACTTAGGACGTTTAGAGCTACTTCTAAACAAATCTGAGTTCCTTCTGTACCTGGGAGGTAAAAAGTCCTGATTCCTTGGGTCCTGTCCACATTTATGTAGAAAAGAAAGGAAACTGGTATGTTATAGTGTTCTTTCCTTCAGTAGTTCTTTAGATTTCTATGCTTGTTTTTGGGATGTTGTAACATAACGTGCATTTCCTTCTGCTCCAAGTGAAACTGGTGAAATGACAATCATATTCTGTTAGACTGCCTGACAGTCTTATCATTAAAGCATTAGCTTGTGTGCAGGAGTCTTCGTAGTCAGTTTGTATTTCAAGGCTTTTTGTGTATGGATCTCATCAGGAAATGAGAGAGACAGTAAGAATTTAGCACTATGGTACCAGCATTCTCAGACACATTTTTAAATTCCATATGAGTAAAAACAGTTTGCAAAATTATAACATGTTTTCCAAGTGATACTTCTATTAAGTATTTTAACCAGAATTGGATATGTGTGACTAGATACAAGAATAAGACTTTTTTCAACCTTTAATCACGCTTCTGTTGCCTCATATGGTAACTTGTAAAAATATCTGTTCCTGGTGGTTGTCCCTAGAAATCTGAAAAAGTACATTGCATGGTCTGAAAGAGAAATATTAATGGTCATGTGCTGAGCCTCCTGCACCAAGGCAGTTCTTGGTGAGTGATGTAAGTCTTCCACAATGAAGTAGCTCTGACAGCTAAAAGTAGGAGTCTCTTTCAACTGACTTAGGAGGATTACTTCTGCTCCCACTGATGTAGAAGAGCTGTATTGGTCTAGTATCCAAAGCCATAACATTTGCTTTATTCAAACAAGACACATTCAGAAATGAATTCAGCTACCATCAGACACGGAGACTGAAGTACAAGGCAGTAAATTTGGAAATTTGGAATATGGAATATTTTGCTGACTATCTGATTTATATCTCTAACTTCCCAAAACCAGAATCTGAGAATGGATCTTTAGGCGATCAGTGTGGAAAGAGAAAAACTGTCAGTGTCATTTTAGGACCACAATGATACTTCTCTGGAAAAACTGTGTACTATTCTTAGGACTTCCCTTTGTTCATAGCTGTGTCACTTTCAGATAACAGGGATAACATTAGTTCTCCATGTGGAAAACCATGGTGTCTGTCATTAGGCAATTTCTGAAAGTTCTTCAGAAATTTATTTATTTATTCATTTGAGATGTTTATTCATCATGAATGCTAAGAAAGTCTACTTCCTATCAGTCACAGTAGTCCTATTATTAAGGGCAGTTAGTCTAAAATTCAAGAGGCAAAGCAGATACTGAGAAAAAGAAAACATTGAAAATAATTATGTTTCTCAGATCTGCCCTTGGGATTTTCCAGATATCTTTTGACTTCCCAGTGTCAACAAATGTGCAGTGTATTAACTATTGTGACAGTGTCTCATGTACTTTACTGACTCAAACCACAGATAAATTAACTTTCCACATACTCTAAATACAAAACCAAACAGCAAAACGGAAAACAAAAAAGTCCACAGCCAACAAAAAGCAAACCAAACCAAGTGAAAGTGGTCTTCTCCACGGGAATTGTAAAGGAGTAGAAAGGTGCCGAAATCAGAAGTCTCACCACTGTTTCAGAAAGCTTTCACGCTATGGTGATGGAGAAACAGAATGTATTGAGTAGGGAGTTTGATGTATAAAGAATAACTCATTCATTTCCCATTTTATTATCAAAGTCATAGCAGTTGCCCTACAGACACTCATTTAGCTGTTTTACACATTTGAATCTAAAAATTATTCAAAGCATTCAAAGGAGGGCTACAAAAATGGTGAAACGCCTGGAGGGGAAGTGTAAGGAGCAGGTGAGGTCCCCTGGTTTGTGCAGTCCAGGGCAGAGGAGGCTGAGAGGAGGCTTCATGATCACCTACAGCCCCTCACAGACAGCAGAGCAGCAGTGCTGAGCTCTGCTCTCTGGTGACAGCAACAGGACCTGAGGGTGCAGGAGCTGAATCAGAGGAGGGTCAGGTTAGGGTAGTGTTAGGGAAGAGGGCAGTGGGAATGGAACGGGCTCCCAGGGCAGCGGGTCCAGAGCTACTGGAGTTCATGGAGTGTTTGGACAATGCTCTCAGACGTAGGGTGTGAATTTTGGGTTCTCTGTGGGGAGCCAGGAGTTGAACTCAATAGTCCCTCAGCTTATTTTATGACTCTATGATTCCATGATATAAACTGGAATTGATGAAATTGTTTTCTTGGCTTTCATTGCAGTTTTCATTGGTTTTGTTGTTTATTTCAGCAGCAGGAAACTTTGGTGGAATTTTAAAATATTTTTCCTTTTGTTACTATTGATTCACATTTTAGTCATAGAATTTGTAAAAATTTTTACTGGGTGAGGAAAAGTGGGGAAGAAAAATCTGCTTGGCAAATTTCAGTTTTGGTAATGAGTAAAGGCCAGAACGAAAAGCAGGCTGTCATCTAATTCCAGGCCCAGCTTTAGAGTTAGACAGTCAAAAGGTTTTCCATTCAGATAAAGCATGAAATAATGTTTTTTATTTTCTTATAAGAAGATAAACATGAATGTCCTAAAGCTAAGAATGTCTCAAAGCCATTATCTTTTATCTTTGATTAAACTGCCAGCTATTTTATATTATCAAGAGCAATACTTCAATAATACTTCAGTAAGAACTGAGGGAGAAAGATCAAGCCAGAAGGAATTAATTGCCAACAAGATAATCTCATGGGAAAAATACCATTCCTGTATCTGACACACTACCCTAAATTTTTCCCTCACCTAGTAATCCATTTCTTACTGTCCTGAAGCATGCTTTCTTACCCACAAGACCTTCCCACCCTTTTCTGGTATTCTGGTATTCTGGTATTCTGGTATTCTGGTATTCTGGTATTCACTCTCTCTGCTTTTTGTTTATTGACTCTCGGCCTCCTAGAATTCCTATGCATCTCGTAAGACATCTTTCTCCCACATCAAAGCCTAGTTTGCATATCTGCATTATAGCACATTAATTACTTTTCTCTTTGACCTTTTGCAAAATATTAACCAAGGATGTTTCAAGAAATTTCTGTGGTTGATCATCAGTTACATTACTTTGCCTCTGTCTTCTGAAGTCTTTCAAAGCTACATGCGGTTCTGTAAGACCAAATATTCCCCAAAAGCATTGGGTGGTATTAATATTAATCTCATAGCTACTAGAAACTTCAACTATAAAACAGTCACTGTAAAAATTGGATGGACTGGTTAGGGCCAGTCTTCTACACTTAAACAAATCTTTTAAGATTATGCATATGCTTTTAAATGACATCATGCATAAAGGATGACATGAAATAATAATGTCACTTTATCAGAATGTCTGAGTAGAAGTGTTTTTAAGAAGCTGCTATTTCATACTGACATAGATAATTGCCTTATGCATACAGTTATTCTTGCACACTTACTGAATATATGCGTACAAATCAACTGAACTTAGGAAACAGCAGGTGCATTTGTTTTGTTACAACATTAACTGTCCTGCATCATCCAAGTGAAAAATTGAGTGGATTCATCTGAACTGTTTGTCTTGTAGTACTGGCTTCATAAGAAATAATCTTCAGTTTTTCTTAAATAATTTACCTAAAAATATTTAAGCTAACCATCTCAGAAATGGGTCCGATGACACTGCTAGTAATTAAGTAATGGTTTTAAATACCTGTGTCTCAAATTTAACATCAGTCCTGATGGAAGTATTTCTGAATTTAGGTTGAGTTGGTATCCCTTAACACTGCAGCATAACCCTGAACTAAACCAGGTTTGGTTTTGGTATCTCACATAATTTTTCATTCCTTAGAATAAGTCTATCAATAGAAATACCAACAAAAGCACTCATCTAAGGTGTGCCTGGGATAGAACAATAGGGTGTCCTGTCCTCATGGAAGTTGACAGCTTGCTTTCTTATAGAAAGATTTCCTGTATCTATTTGTTAATTTCAGAACAAAATACTTTTGTTAGTACTTCACACAGAACTTTGGTGGACTTTTACAAGAACCCAGTCATGGAAATTAAAGGAAAAAAAACCTGATTGCCTCCTCTGAACGCCTTGGCAGTTCAAGGTGAGGTGCTTCATCTTCTGTCTGCATGGTGCCAGCAGACAGCATTTTTGGTGGTGTCACAGCTGCAGCGCTGTGACTGCTTCTATTATGCAGACCATTCTGCCCATCTCCCTTCCATACTGTCAATTACATTCACTGTTGTCACATTGCTCCCTTAGATTGCTAGCTGCTCAGGGCAAGGATCAGCTAGCTTTCAGATAGGGCTATTGCCTAGTTACAGTACAAGAAGAGCCAATGCACAGCCAGAAACTATTGTGTGCTTCTGCAGTGCAAAAATAGCAAGGGGAAAGTGCTAAAGGATTAGCTATTTATAGATGTTTCTACCAGCCAGAAGGTACGTAGGTTATGCAGCTGTGTGCATTTGCACTTCTGAATGAGTGTATGTCCTCAAAATCCACAGTCAGGTCTTTAGCTTATATAAACCTTTCTTTGAAGTGATTAAAAAGAAAGCTTCCAAAAGCCTCTGGTGTTATCTTCCCAGACTTGAGGGCTGGCAATAAAGAAAAGGCAGTGTATACTAAGAAGGTGATTGTCATGAAAGACAATTTTATCTAGTGCACTAGCCTACTCCATCCCCGTTTTTCTTAACATTTCTTTTTCTGAACATTAAATGAGAAATTCACTGAATATCATACAAGCACTGTGGTATAAACAGAACTCCCAATATCTCCCCTTTAGTTACATTCACTGTCTTATTTTTAAAACATTTTGTTTTTTAAATTTATTTGTTTTTAATTTTTAAAACTATTATATTTATATTTTAAAACTATTATTTAAACTAGATTTTATCTTGCCTGTGTGGGAGGCTATAGCAGAACGAGTCATCACCTTCTTCTCTATGTCCTCAGATGAAAATGTGTGTACAGCAGCTGCTGAACTTCTGCATATCAGAATTACCAGTTTGGCATATCCTTTATAGCCTGGCAGCTAGTTTCTCAACGCCTCTATGCATTTTAGCCAGGTTTTGACACAAGGGAGTCATGGTCAATTCAGCCATTGTAGTTTAATTTATCAGTGTTCAAAAGTTAACACCCACTTCCGTGTGAATTACTAAATGAAGAGTAAAATAACTGAAAAGCTAGAAATGGTTTTGCTACTCAGTCTTATCTAAACAGAAAAATGATTTCAGGAGATAATAATAAGGTTTACATCTCTCCAAAGTGAAATGACTGTAAATAACATTGTTCAATGTATTTTCCCAGTCTTTCTTGGAATTTTTCTAAATAATATATGTAGGGAGAGAAATAACTGGAAAGTGATTTAAATGATCTAATGCTGTTGCTGTCTTCTGTTTCTAGGAGAAACTAAACTAGGAAGCTTAAAGGGGATGTGTCCCTGACAAATAGCAACATGCATGTATGTACACTGAGAGTTGACATTCTAGTCTTACAAGCTTTTAAGGCTACTGATATTAGCCTGATAGAACCCTGCACAGTTCAGAAGAATAGTAAATTACCTCATTTTTACTTGATGTATTGAATGTATTTTAAGACTGTATTACAAGAAATCAGTTCTGCCAGGGAACTGTGATAGAAGAACCATCCAAGGAGACTTTTGAGGCAAGGCTGGAGCAGGCCCCGGGCAACCCAATTTAACTTTGGATATCTCTGTTAATTGCAGGGGAGCTGAACTAGATAACATTCAAAGATCCCTTCCATCTCTAAGGACTCTGCGATTCTATTCTATGACAAATGAACTAGAACAGTCAGATCTAGTCAGAATCTCTTGGTTTCAGTTGGTCTTTTTTTTATTATTATTATTATTATTCTAATTGCTTCTTCTTGCAAACCAGCAATGAACTGACTTAGTTATGTCAGAACTTAACTTTTTTTTTTTTTTTCTGTAAAATTACTGTGGTAAATTTTTGCCACTAGAGAGCAGATCTGCACTACAAATCCTGTCCTCACCCAGAGATGTTGAAAAACTCAGCTTATAACATCCCGTAAATAATATCCTTCAAATGCAGTCACCTGGTAATGTACTCGTATACCTGTTTTCTTTATTGGTCTCAAGCAGTCTTTAGATTTTTCCCTGGTTATTTCAATGTCTTCTTCTGGAAATTGTAATGGTTATTGCACATTTTTCAGGTCTACAGTGGAACTTTACAATTCTTTTCATATTAATCTCATGTTCAGGAAAGAACTGACTATTCAGAGGCAAGAATCATGATCTTGTCTTAAGCATTCTACCCTGATAAGTGTTGTATGAGTGCTGAAGGCTGATCATCTCAAATTATTGTATGTCCAACTCTTATAAGGTGTTTCTGTCTCTTACATCAACCTTTACTTACTTGGACATTCTTGGACATTACAGTAACCATATTTAGAAGCAAGCTGAAAACACCTCTCGGCTTGGTTGATGTAGTGTGATGTATGAACAATGAGAGTGTGCTTTTGATTTATGCTTTCAAGTTTGCAGCCATCTAAAAGAACAAAAGACCTTGCAAATCCAGAGAAGGGAAGGTTAGAAACCTTCTTTGTTGTCCAGATACCCAAGAAAATTTAATACTTAGGATAGAATCCTATGCCCATTAAAATCAGTAGTAGCCATAATACTTAGATCAATCTAGGGTCTGGATCAGTCCTTTAATAACAAGGACTATTTGCTGGGCAAATATCCTTTCACCTATTGCATTCCTTTACAGGAAACAATCAGTAGTTATCAAAAGTGGCATTAGAAACTTCAAAGTATTCTTTCTGCTTCACTGGCACAGTATGGGGAAAGAGTGATGCTGAATAAGGTTGCAAACAGACACAGTCAATGTAATATCCAAGTTTCATACCCAGCTGTGTTGCATCTCTTTCATTATTTTAAACATGCAATAGGTACTCTTCTTTGTGCAATTTGTTAACTAGGTAGGAGCACAGCTTGCAGTATCCTATGATTAAGCACAGCAGAATGTTTTTCAGAACATCAACAATGACAAGAAATTATCTTCTATTCAAGTTTCTTCATTGGATTCCATCAATTCAAACAATCATACCACCGATAAAGAAGGCAGTAGCAGTAGCTCTTTAAAAAGAACGTTATTACAAGCAGAAAATGTTTCAAATATTGTAAACTCAGCCTTATTCCTAAGAATCTAGATAAAGGATCTTACTTGTATTTGAATTGTGTAGAGGCTTATAATGAGTAGTTTGAATACTAAGAGCTGTGAACAGTTTAAGTTTAAGTTTTGGTCACCTGGGAGTTATGCATGCAAGTGATTGTGGTGCCTTCACTGCAATGGACAGCTAAACTCCACCAAAACAACTCTCCCACTCCCCTTTCTCAAAGGAAGAGGATGAGAAAACATGAAGATAAAGAGCTTGTGGATGGAGATAAAGATGGGTATATCACTCACCAGTTAGCATCAGAGACAAAACAGTCTCAGCACTGGGAGATTAATGTAATTTATTGCCTGTTAATAGCAGTCTAGAGCAGTGAGAAACTATGAAAATCTTCCTTTGCAAACCATCCTCTTCTACCTCCTCTCCTGTGAAGTGCAGAGCAATGGAGAATGGAGAATGGGCTCAGCCCATAACACTTCATCTCTGCCACTCTTTCATGATCTCTCTGCACCTACCACACTGCAAACATTTCAACTGCAGGGTGCTGCACTTGGGTCCGGGCAATCCCAGGTACTTATGGAAAACTGGGGGAAGTTGTGCTTGAGAGCAGCCTCACGTGGAGAAGGATGTGGGGGTCCTGGCAGACAAGAATAAGATGAGCATAAGGGAGCAGGAAATCAGCAGTATTTGTGACTTTATGACTGGATTATAAGGTTTTTGTTTTTCCCCGAGTTACTACTGAAAACACCTAGACTTAAAACACTTCAGCTGGCTCAATTTCAGAGCACATTTGCTTTTTCAGTCTTGATTCCTTACTACTGAACTTTCCTTGCAGCTAGTAGTTGGCTGTTTACCAATGGGATCAAGGCTTGACATTCAGAAATGGAAGCTGGCTTGCATTTCCCTTCAGAGCTCCCATTTCCTTTCTCCACTGCGTCTTTTCTAAGCTTTGGGTGGAGAAAATGACACTCTCTCACTGATAATATCCAGCATCTCAATTTTTTTCTTTTTTTTCCTTTACTGTCAAAGCCTGTAGTGGCTTCAAAGTAGCTTACTTTTCAAAGGAAAAATTAAAAGAAAAAGTGTAAACAGAAATTCCTCTGCTTATTTTAATACTGTGTATTTTAATTGTGTATTTTTTAAAATCAAAGCCCACATAAACTCTGAAAAGCACCTCTTCTTAACATCCTGTTCATTGATTCAGATTAAGAAATTTAGATAGAATCACTATTTCCTACAGTATTTTTTTTTAGGCAAATAACCATTTACAGAATTCTAGTAACACATTTAACTCCAGTATAATTTGGAAAAAGTGATTAGATTAGTACATTTTTACCAAAATCTCTGCACCTCCACCTCCTCACTACAGGTGTGGTTTTTATTTTTGTTATTTTCTTCCATCAATATCTCAGTTTTTGTCCTCAATTTCTGGCCTTGGTCCTGCTTGCTCTTGAAAGTCCTGATTCCATATACGTAACTGTATTTTAGAAGCCAAAGAACTGCCACAGTTCTTGATGATTTGGCTCATAAATTTAGAGTGCAGCCCATTTTTCATCCTTAGATGGGGGCGAATATCTCTCCAAATGGGAAACAAAGCTTTCTTCTCATAGCAAAGATAATAGAATGGAACCACTACTGGTTTTAACGATTTTTGAAAAGCTACCTTTAGAAGATCAAAAAGCGTATCTGTTAGTGTGTAAGAGGGGAAATGGAATGGTTACAAAGTGTCGTGCTCAACTAGATTTTATCAGAGTGTTAGTTTCAACTCACTTCTTTTTTAGGAATGAAACAAAGTGATGCTTTAAGAGTGCTAAAGTATTTTTGTTTCTGAATAATTTATAAGACAAACTAAAGCAGATCCAAGACACTTATCTTCCCACACAGATGTACCTGAAATGAACTTTGAGTGTGATCTTCTCTTGGAAACTTAGGTGGAGAAGAACAGAGAAGGAAAATTATGGTACAGATGGGTGCTGTGGACATTGATAGCAAGATGTCAACAACCAAAAAGGAAGCTTGTTTGTTCTTCACAGAGTTGTCCTTGCAAGCAAACATGTAAGGAACAAACATGTGGAAGCAAAAATCAGGGACAACACTTGTGACCTCTTCTTCTGCTCTTCTCTGCTCTGTGTCATTCAGCTCAGTATTTCCATTGCCAACCAGAATGCCTCTTTCTCTCTTAAACAGATGGGCCTTGCAGAATGCCCAGGATGTTCTGGATTCAAATCTCTTTGGCTGGGGCTGTGCCTGTCAAAATAAATAAAATAAAAGAGGATCCAGGGAGGGATGCCCTGCAGGTAACTTGGCACTCTCTAGTTACACACAGGGGCATAGCTTGATGTTAGTTCATGGTAAAGAGAGGTAGTCTAGGAGAAGATGATACCCAACTGCTTAGACTTGATTTTAATGAGAGTTAAGAGGCTGTGAATGCTTTGAGGAGGTGGATTATGCAGAGCAAATTGTGCACTGCAGAGCAAAATTCTAACTCCCTTTGCAAGATATGCTTGGGAGGCATGTTAGCAGGATGCATGTAAGTGCCACATAATGCTGAAAAGCTGCAAAGTTCTCTCTGAGTTCGTCAACAGAGCTGTGGTCTTGCCAAAGAAAGACTGATAGTGAGCGCTTGTTTCTTTCACAGTAATGAGGGCTTTATATCATTACAAATGATTTGCATGTCACTATGATTTTACATAATAGGTGCAACATTCTTCACTGCTCTTCAGTTAACTCATGCTGATTCTCTCTTCTCTTAATGGTTAAAACACTTCTAGCAAAACCACTTCATAGCAAGAAATCCATTTGCTAAGTCAATTTAAAATCAATTTTACCAAATTTTATCAACTAAATTTCAGCTTTTGTGCTTGTAATGTTACCTAGTAACGCAGGCAAGTGAGAATGTGGCTGCAACCAATTTAACAAAATCTTCCAGGTTTATTCTACCTTATCCATCCATGTGCAGGAAGAGTGATTTTCTCCTTTCTAAAGGGAACAGTGTTTTCTAGAATTTGAAGCAACAATCAAGCAGTGTCCTATCTAATAGCTTTAAAAAGGAGTCCAAATGAAACCTAATGCATATGAGAGCAGGCACTGGGCTGCAAGCACATCCACATGCTCGCAGATTGCCACACTGCACCCAACTGTTGGTGATGTACTGCAGCATTCCTGGGCAGGACACAACACTGATTACAGTGCAAACATTCTGGGACATAATTGCTTTATATCAAATATCTTAAACATTATAGAACATGGGTTTTAAGGGTACACAGAGAGCAGAAAATCCAACCAAAGATTTGCATATGTTTTCAGCCCTTAACTGTAGAACGGGATGGAATAATCTCTGAATATACCACATGCTGCAGTGTTTTTAATGGTTTGATTTTCTGCTTTCCTCAGTCAGTTCCTTTCTCAGCAAGGTTTTTGTCACACATGGAAGAAATACACTGTGATGCTGCCTCTGTGATTTTTGACAATGGACTGTAAAATCCACTTGTAAACCAGCTACAGGTAAACATATCTGTAAATATTTAGCAACAGTATCTCAGCTTAAGGAGGAGCCTGAGATAAGGTGACCACATTTTACCCAGAGAAAATAGTGTAATGCCAATTCCGAGGATTTTGTATGTGTGTCTGGCTCTAGAATCCAATCCTTTAACAGAAACTGATGTGAATTCAGCTTAGGTGGATAGGCATTGACACCAGGCATTGACTGAGTAGGCTGAACAAACTCTGTTCTCCTGAACAAGACGTCCAAGTTACAAATCCCACAAAATATTTGGACAGAATGGCTGAAGACTGAATGATCCGTGAAAATTAATGTAACCTCAGCCATAGTAATGAAAATGCTGTTGCACAGCTGTGCGTTATATAACAGTAAGTCAGGGATGGGAGTTTTGTTTGAACTAGTTTTGTTTTATTTTTCACCTGTCTTGTTTTGCGAAAGATGATTTTTTCCAGGCAGTTGAAAAGAATCAGGGCAAAGATTGGATTCATAGAATCATAGAATGGTCATTTCAGGTACTGGAAGGCTGCTATAGTGCTCCCTCAGGGCTTTCTCTTCTCCAGGCTGAAGATCCCCAACTTTCTCAGCCTGTTCTTGAAGAGCAGATGCTCCAATCCTCTGATATCCTCATGGCTCTCTGGACCCTCTGCAACAACTCCAACATGTCCTTCTTGTGTTGGGGGCTCCAAGACTTTAAGCATTCATTCCAAAATGAATCTAAGGTGGTAAAATACACACACAAAAGGAGGGGTACACTACATGGGAGCTAAGAAAGCAGTGTTCTCTGTGTGCACTACTTGGAGTACTGCAGTTTTGCATCAATCTGTAGTACAGGAAAGGATAATCAGAGCCATATCCCGGAGCCAAATGCACCGTGCTGCTCATGTCCAGTACACAGATAATTTGTTCTATTATGTATGAAGGGTCTCTACAGTTTTCCTGAAGGAGAGCTTTTAAACTGACTTCACTAACTCTCCAAGTGACTCCTTCCCCTACATACATTTATATCCTCTAACATAAATCTTCACAGTGACTGAAAAAGAATTGCAGAAAATTCATTGGGCTGAACTCACTAATTACCCTGTTCTTCCACACAGCAAGCGAATGAAGATCATAAGGATGAACTTTTTGCCCTGCTCTCTGTAGCTGCAGTGAACTGAACAGTACCATGCCTGACCATTTTTTTCCCAGCTCAATCAGTCCTTTGATGTATAATGTTACATTCTGGTACTAACAGTGAATTATTTTAATTGGAATGAAAGTCAGCACTGCTGATGCCAGTACTGCCAGAACAAAGAATAAACAAGGGGCACTGAGAGCAAGGAGTTATCCCTGGGAGATCAGTAAATAGTGAAGACAGGAAGCTGCAGTCATGACGGCAAGCTCTGAGTCTTGTGCTGTGCAAAAGCAAAGGCTACACCTGTATGGGAATATAGTTAAAATTCCCAATAAGATACAGCATGGAGATTTGCCTCTCTGCACCTCTCCTCTGCATCTGCTCTCAAGCTTTAAGCGGCCAGGTGCATCATGGAGTGGCGAAGGCCACCAAAGCCATCATCGTGGACAAGAATGACAATATCAGTCAGGAACTTGTTCAATTTGCAAAATTTAAAACATTCCCCACGAATCTGTTGCAAGTAGACCATTGTGGTTTATTTCTGGTGAGCAATACTGCCGTAATTCCAGCAGAGGGAAATCTGGAGACACTACGAAGGCCTGTTAATTTACAGAAGTATAAACAACCCCTTGTCATGAATGTACTGGAATTAGTCAAGGCCTTACTTTTTATTTGTATGGCTGCAGACAGTGATTAACAGATGCTGTTGTTTGCTGTGCATTAGGAGATGTTTGGTTTTGAGCAGAACTCCCAATAATCAGACCAGAAGTGTTAAATACATTACTGGTGTCACTAAATTTCCTATAAAAATTCAGTTTGTTTTGGCAAGCTATTAAAATTTTACATGCTAGATAGAAACAAGAGCTATTACTTGTTTTGTTTTTCTTGTCTTTTTAGATATTGCATGTGTGTCAAAAATATTTGCTCTTCACCATAAAAAACAAAGCAGGTACACTTTATTATATTAAAAACATCAGACTGTACCGTAAAGTATACATTATTTAATTAAAACTCTTCTGGTGCTTTACACAAGATCTGCCTACACTACATGTCCTTTACACTAACAAGCAGAAAACTTAGACAACGACCACAGCATACACCCAGTTAAACTGGGAAGGCTGCATTTGGCAACGGTAATGTAATTTGTTATTTTTATTTACATGTGCTTATTTATCTTGCACTCCTCCTTTGCAAAAACAAGACACATCAATATAACGGGAATTCCGTAAGGTGATTCCACTCACCTACCCAACATGTTGGTCAGGGACAGTACCTGCAGATGCCTGCACAATGCCTAACTGACAAAAGTTAGTGTGGTGTAAAACCAGTCATATAAAAGCCAGAGATTCCTGATGACAGTGAGGAAGAATAAACCCTTCATTAGTGTTTTTGCATGCAATAATAGGAGGTCAGAGCAGATATCCCACTACTTAATGTTGTAAAGGGATGAGGTAACTCTGATAGTTACTCAGCACCAAATCAGAATTCTTCTGAAGTGATGGGAAACACAATATCTGCAGAAGGAAACAACCACAGATTCCTACCCCATTTACTGAGCAAGTCTCCTTGGCTTTCTGTGCAACCTCTTTCCACAGAATTGCAGTTCAGAATTTGAAATATAATTTTAATATTGCTATTCCTGAAAAGGAAAAAAAGTGAGAAATGAAACCTACAATCGTGCTGCTCCTCAAGGCCTAAGAACACTGACTCACCACCACAAGGAACAATGGCTCTCACAATTGATTTCTCTTCCTCCCTTTACCCTTTGCCTGGGGCTGCACTCTGCTGTCCAGAAGGAGAGCCAACAGTAGCATGGATCTGCTCCTTATTCTTCTCACTTCATAATATAAGCTGAAGTCATCAGCAGTTTACACATGTCACACTGGAAGCACTGGTAGGAGTTTAAGAGTATGTTTTCAGTTCTGCTATCTCTGCTGTAAAAGATGGGTGTCCCTGGATATTTTATTAACTGCTACTTTTTTTTTTTTTCTTTTTCTTTTTTGTGTAGTTATTTTTAACCTTCTTGGTCTGGTTAACCTGTGGCATTAGAAGCATTTTCACATAATGGCAGCTACTGGAACCAAGGGAGAAGATGGCAGGGGAAGTGGCCAGAGGACAAGCTCTGCTGCCAGGAGGTGTGGCAGGGCCGTAACCGGCAGTGGGGCAGGGACAGGGATGGCTGTGTGGAACAGGAACTGCTTCTGAATCATCAGCATGGTTCAGTAATGCTTCTCTGTTTGGTGTGCAAAGTCCGTCATTTGTCTAAGGGATGAACAAACCCAGCAGTCCCCAGCAACGTGTGTGCAATCAGCTGTTCTGTAAAATACCCGTTCATCTTCCTTGCCCTGTTCACAGATGCCTTCTCAGATGTTAAATGGCTTCCATTTATACTGAACTCAGAAGCTATGCCTCTTTCAGCACCTTCTTTAGGATTTCTTTGTTAAAGTCCCAGTCATCAGTATATAAACTTGAAAATACAGATGAAAAAAGACCACTGAAACAAATGTAATTGCCATTTATAAAAATAAAGCAAGTCCGTTTTTCAAATCATCTGAATTTCTGTCCTGTAATGTTGAGGTGACTTCAACTTCCTAAGCAGTTTGACTTTGCTCCTGAGACACTGAGCCCTGGTTGGTACAGCAAAAGTTTGCAGAGTCCTTCGCCAACCAAGAAGGAACCCATTTACCTGGGAGCTGTGGCTATAAATTAAATGCCAAGGTGTCCTTACGCATTCACCCTTTTCCTTGGGCCTGTTTTTCAACCTGCACAGAGATCATGGTATCATGATCGAAACACAACTCACAGCTTTGCACGTGTGTCAAGTAGAAGCACTGCCCTTTTTACATTGCTGCTCTGGTCACGAGGGTGAAAGTGCTCAAGACAAAATGTCCTGTTTCTGCATCACCTGGGAAGACTTGGCTATTACATTATCCCTAAGAGGAAATGCAGGGGGTAAGGACAATTTTTACATCTGCTGGGGAAGCCCTTGTCATGCTAGCCAAACGTAGCATTGATTCCTTTTGTCGGCATCGGAATGTTTGTAGGACCATAGAGCCTGCTCTTCTTTGTTGTCAAAAGACAAACTATCTTGTTTTGTGCCAGTACCACAGAAAAATCCAGAATGTGAATTTTAAGATATAGAAGCTAGATAACAAGCCTTCCTCACTTGCAGTGCTGCTGAGAACCTAGATTATTCTGGACAAGGAATGAGTGCACTATTAGCACTAACACTTACATGTGGTTCCACAAGATAATTCCTGGCTATCCTGAACAAAGCCTTTATCAGCAATTTAGTCCTAACTGCAAGTGCTAGGTCAGCAGGTTAATTGGAAAATTGTGACCTGTTCAACAATCCTGGAAAACCTGTGATGTCTCACAGGTTTGTATTTGTAAGACAGAAGTATGCTAGGGTCAGTAAGTCAAAGGGCTGAGAGAAGCATCCCCAAATTGTTTCAATTCTTGTATCAACTATTTAGTATTCTGAGATTTACTGCCAACAGGAAAATTCCAAAAAAGAAGACCCCTGGGGCTTGTGACAGTGTAATTCAAACAGCATAACATTACTTTTTGTACCTTTTATCATTCTTCTGTCTGGGGCCAGCAAACCACAGCTTCAGGAAAACCTCCTTTCCTCAGAATGATTTAGAACAGAACATTCAGTTTACAGAGGAGCTCAGATGATGCTGGAGAGAGTGCTCTATGTCAAAAGACAGAACCAGAAGGAAAAGATTTTGCTTGGAGAGACATCTCATCCTGTTGCTTTTCTCCTGCTGATGCTAGTTATCCCCTGCAAACCAATATGTTCCTTCTGCACAGCCTTTTGCTGATCCCAGGACTTTTGCAGCATGTCACCCTTTACGACTGGCACATCTTCAGCTGCTCCTCGGCAAGAGTGGTGCTGGTGGTTCAGTCTCTGGTGGCGTGACTGAAATGTGCAAGCTCCTGGAAAGGCATCTGTAATGACAGTCCAGGAGTCCCTCTGTGATCTGCCCCTCACAGGGCAACTTTAGTCACAGAAGGGACATACGTGACTCATACCAAACCACATTTCATCACCTTGCTATGCCTCATAGTAATTCTTCCTAATTTTAGTGCCTTTTCTATTAAACAAAAGCATTTTAATTGCATTTGCAAGCTACTATAATGTTAAGCTTTTTCTTTAAATGTATCTTCCCCATTCCCTATGGGCTCACTTGCTTGCTTTTATCACCGTATGAGAGATACCAAAAATTGCTCAGAGAATGAACACATTCATGTTGAGGTGCATAGTTCTGCTTTCTGCTACCATGCTCTGCTACTTACTAAGACAGATTCTTTATTCAAGAAGTACAAAGAAGCAAGTACTATAGTGCATGCAAAGACAAATTTTGAGTCAAATGCTTTCTAAAGCTTCATTTGCACTTGCTTTAAGGCTTTACCCAATTTTCTGCCTGTAGCACTTCTGTGCTTCAGAGCAGTAAATATACAGGAAAATATTTCTAGCGCTTGTCCCATGCTGTGATATGCCTTATTTTTCAATAAATGAACATGGGAGAAGATGTTATTCTTGCAACCTGTGGAGACTGCTCTGTAGCTTTTGGCTGTTTCCCTCCCAACCTGACCATTTCATGCAATCAGCAGTTTCTGCTAATTCTTAAATGTTGTCATATCTGATTGGCAACAGGGAAAACAGACTTAGTTCTGTTGAGTGAGATTTTTTTCTCATAAGTTTGGCATACAGAAATGAAGTACCTGACACCTTCACTGTTAGAAACCTCTGTTCAGGGCTACTCAAATAATTTGCTGTCAAAATACATCTCTCAGTTTTAGGAAGACAGTATATGTTGGGTGACAAGAATGAATGAATCAGAGAATCACGGTATCGTTTGAGATGAAAGATACCTCCAAAGGCCATCTAGTCCAACCACCCCACAATGAACAGCAATATCTACAGCAGATCAGTGCTCAGAGACCCATCCAGCCTGACCTTGACTGTCTCCAGGGACAGAGCATTCACCACATCTCTGGGTAACCTGTTCCTGTCCTCACCACCCTTAGTGTAAAATACTTCTTTCTTAAATCCAATCCAAATCTCCCCCCTTTTAGTTTGAAACCATTTCCTCCTGTCCTATTACTACAAACCCAGATGAAAAGCCTGTCCCTTTCTTCATTATAGGCCCCATTAAGATATTGAAAGTCTGCTCTCAGGCCTCCCCAGCACCTTCTCCTCTCCAGGCTGAACAGCCCCAGCTCTCTCAGTCTGTCCTCATAGGGAGGTGCTCCATCCACTCCTTGGAGTAGCTGTGGGGGAAAATATTTTTAATATCTCCATTATTGTCTTTCGTGTTGAAAAATAACTGCTCAATTTTTAACAGTGTTGTTGGTAATTCGCAGTAAGAAAAGACATTCTGGGGTGTGAGGGGGAGGGAATGTATTACTGTTACACATCTGTTACTTCATCTGTTGTGCATGATTTTAATCCAGAAATTTGATACTTTCATCCATCAGGATACAAAACAACAACAACAAACAAACAAACAAACCATGTGGCTTTGGTTCTCTGACTGCTAATGCTTTTTATTATTCTGTTACGACATAGAAGCCAGATTCGTGAATAGCTGACACCTGAGGAACACTGTTTTCATTAAATGCAAGATGGTCATTTATTGCTAATAATGCAGCAAATGTAGTAACATACCTGTATCTCAAGCAGCTTTCTAGATTTTGTTAAAACGCATATTTTGTGCTAGTTTCTGAATTATACATAATAAGACTTGGAAAAGAGGACAAACTTGAAATGTATCATATCCATACACATTTATATGCAGCCAAGAGCAAAGCTGAGAACACAGAGAAGCTTGTGTTTCAGCACTGTGCTTCATGTACATTCATAAAGCATTTTTTTGTGTGCATGGGAACTGCCTACCTGCATCCAAGGGACTGGTTGAACGAACTGCGTGCCACAGCTTAGTTAGTCTGGCGTGCATGACGAATAAGCAAAACCTTTATTAAGTGAATATTTTTCTGCCTTTCTGATTATATACTCCATTATTTGAGTAAGGTCTACATATGAAAATTTGCTAGCCCTTCTTCAGCCTCAGGGCATGACTCATTACATGTGTTGCACATCCTTATCAGGTCTCTTTACCAGAAATTCCTCACTGTCACCATTTCTACATGGATGAATATATCTGAGTTGGGCAAAACCCAGACAGTTTTCCTTCTAACAGAGAGATGTCAGAATGGCCAAATGGCTTCAGTGCTTCTGACCAACAGGAAAGTGACACACTGGAAATCTTTGTATTGTAAAGGGTCACAGAATAAAGGTTAAACAGATTTGGTTTATTTACCATGAAGACAGTCCAGTGCCACTGTGCAACAAAATAAGAAAAATAATCATGAAGAAATAATGCATAGAGAAAATGCATGAAACAATTTTTATAATCAAGTTCTACCAGACACAAGCAGATGATACACTTCTGAGAAAGGCAGGCTATTTTAATTCAAGAAAGAACCCTGTAATAGAATTTCTCATCTAATCTATATTTTTTTCAGTAGCTATCCTCTGATAAATATTTTTTTCTTTGGAGAAGTTCCATAAGAGTTATTTCCAGAAGGAATGACAGAGAAATCATTGTGGTTCTTAGTTAAGCTGGCTTTTTAATTACATCAGATGCCACCCACAATGTACTAAGTCCTCTAGCTTACATTTATTTCATAACTGTAAGTTGGTTATTGGAAACAAAATACCAGAATCAATGCCAGTTTAAAGCTTAGACTGGCATATCTCTCTTCTTGGGAAAAATCTATGATAAATTTATTTATGCAGTAGTTGTTCATTGTAGGCCAGTTATATTCTGTCACAGACTGGAATAAGAGGATGAAGCTGTAAAAATGGCAGATTTTTGGAACTTAGGAAATTACAAACTATTTCTTCAGAAATAGCTCAGTTTGGCCTGTTCCTTGAAAGGAGATTCTACCACCATCTGAATCCATTAAAGACTTTTTTTTTTAATGAGAAAAAAAAGTGGCATATTTTTGTTCTCTTGTGCTGTTGATTCAGATTTCCCTGGACAGCATGTAGTGACTGTCTCTGCCTGTGTAGAGCCTATCTACTGGATGGGGTCCTCAATCTCAGCTGGAGCACCTTAGATGATACACCTTAGATAATACAAAAAATAGTCCAAGGGGCTACATGAGCGATTCTGCAGACACCCTAAAGCCCTTTTCCTCAACTGAGAGGCATTTTAAAGCACATTTACTTCACAAAAATGACATTATAGATGCAGTTTGAAGATTACTGCTGGAATATTTCTCTGTTCTGTGCACTGACTATCCCTCAGGTAATCCATTGTTTGTGCACACTGACAAGTCAGAACGGCAGCCTACTATCCTGGCTTGAAAGTTCAGTTGGTTTAAGCAGCTGGGGAAGACACATAGGAGCTAAGCCTTCAGAAGCATACCAAACCCATTATTAGGTTTTGATACTAAGCTCTTGTATTTTGTCCCAGCTTTTAAAAGGAAAGGAAAAGTAAAAAACTCTCATAAATGTTAGAATAATCTGACGTGGCTCAGAGTTGTGTACAATTGGACAGACATACCCTCTGTTCCTCTCTCAGATTTGTCCTTCTTCCTTCAATCTCTGGAACTGTCAACAAGAAGCAGATTCCAAGTTTCATTTCAAACTGTCTCTTATCAATTTCCTCTCATTTTGGAGCCAGTGCTATTGTAATTGTATTGTATTGTATTGTATTGTCATGCTTCCACAGTGCAGTGATTTTCTTAACGCTACAAGACTGTTGCAGATACTTGTCAGCATGAGTAATTGAAAGTGTAAGTAAAGAACAATCAAAGAAAGGAAAAAAAGAACAAACCCAAGACTACAGTGCTCTCATGAGGTATTTTTCTGGTCCTCTGACTCCTCGTTTGATACTGCTAAGGTTGTACACGTCAGTGAATTCTTGCTACTCTGTCCAAGAAATTCACAGAAGTTACAGCTCTTCCAGAAGTGTATATAATTGGGATTATCTGGTATACAGTAATAGTGGCAGCTATCAGTCTCAGACTGTACGAAGATCGTAGAATCACGACATGGCTTGTGTTGGAAAGGACCTTAAGATCATCCAGTTCCAGCCCCTTGCCATGGGCAGGTCTGCCACCCACCAGCTCAGGCTACCCAGGGCCTCATCCAACCTGGCCCTGGCCACTTCCAGGGATGAGGGCATCCACAGCTTCTCTGGGCAGCTGCACCAATGTCTCACAACTCTCTGTGTAAAGAATTTCCTTCTAACATCTAACCTAAATCTCCTCTCTTTTATTTTTATTTTACAAGGATCACACGCATGTGTTCTTTTCTGCATTTATTGCTGTGAGTCATGGAAAAAAAATGAATGGGTGCTCCAGTACATTGTTCAAACTATAACATTCTAGTTCCTATTGGCAGTAATTGCTCACTTGTGTATACATATCATATACAACTTATTCTAATGTGTGAATACCTCAGCCCCAGAAGGTGTCCCAAATAGAAGAACACCAAATACAGGCATGTTGTGGCTTAACCCAGCAGGCAGCTGAACACAACGCAGTTTTTTGTTCACTGTCCCACATACCAGTGGGATGGGGGGAAAATAAGGAAGAAAAAGAAGAAGAAGATAACATAGGTTGAGAAGAAAGGGAAAAGGAAAGCAATAATAGTAATGATTTATATGTATGTATATATATTTACAAAACAAGTGATGCACAAAGCAATTGCTGACCATCCACCCACAGCCCAGCCAGACCCAAGCAGAGGCAGTGCCCTGGCCAACTCCCCTCAATTTGATAGTTTTTTCACATGATGCTATATGGTAGAATATCCCATTGGAGAGTTTAGGTTAGCTGTTCTGGTTCTGTTCCCACTGGCAAATCCAAGCTGCAAGCTGCTTTCAGCCCCAGTTTCTCCTTACCTGTGATTGGGCTGTTTGATGCAACCATGTGAGGGCTGACTGCATTGTGCCTCGTATACTTGATCTTATGAGGTGTTCTGCTGCAGCACCGCTGCATCATCTCTATTAAAACTCCTACTGAAAGAGCCCAGACCACAAAAAGAAAATAAAAGAATTGATTGTATGTTCAGTAGTTTGTTTTGCAGTTGGCATCTTTCCCCCACTGCTGTCTGTGGAAGAATGTTTGAGGAAAAAAAAAGTATTCTGCACAAATGCTCAGAATTCAGGAGCAAAGCGGTACCCACAGTTCTATTGCCTGGTCAGTGTACATGCTCTGTCTTGCACTCCAGGCTGTAAACACCAAAACCTCATTTTCCCCTGTTCTTTCCCCAGATGTCTAACCACTTCTCAAGCACTAAAGAAAAACACGTTTAGGAGGGGTAGTTTTCACCCATAAATTTCTAGCCTCGATATGCACCAGGTCCTGAGCTGTCTGAGCCCAGCAGAGGTGACTACAGAGAAGCTGACTCAAATGAGACAAAAATCTCTGGAAATAGTTCTAACATCTGAGAGCAGGACACTAGCAGTTAAAATACTTCTGCAGAGTATCTTTTACCACGTACTTAATTACCACCATGAAAAAGCTGCATGATACAAGCTAGAATTACGGAACATCTGCCAAACCCTGGAGGATATTACTACTGATAACTATGGCATGAATCTGTACATGCAGCTCCTTGGTCACGTTTTATGCAAGGACATGGACTGATTTTATGGGCGCAGGAGGAGCATGGGAGTGAGTTTCATTTATTATATACTATCTTTATTTTCTCTTTTCTTCAGGGAGTAGAGGCCTCACCCCTGTCATAAATTAACGCTGTCTTATCTAGCTTCTCTCACAGCAGTTCAGAGCTGATGAACTTTTTCAGAAGTAGCACCAGGAGCACAGGCTGAGAACTGGGCACAGGTATGTACGTGCTGCTTCATCTGTGAGCAGTATTCTTGGACAGCACATGTCAGTGACCATTAAGGGTATCCAAGTGGATAAGGAGCGTTATGCACTTTTTGTTCTTCATGTGTGATTTTTTTTTTTTTAATGGCTTTCGATTATCAAAAGACTGACAGCCAAATACTTGGTGAGAAATGAAGTTGCCTTAAATTTGGCTTCTAAGATAACCCCCCTGAAGTTGCAGTGCTCTGCAGTGGCAAGAAAGCAAAATCATGGGAGAAGGAAAAGCACAGTGTTGTCATTTTTGCCTAGATTTATTTGTTTCTATTTTTCTTTTACTTGGAACAAGAAGCCTCCCCCCACATGCCAGCAATATTCTTGCTTACTCATGTGAAGGGCCCAGTGCAGAAACTGGGGAAGCTCCCCACCTCCAGGGCTTCCTCAGGGCCCTACCCCAACATGCTGCTTGCTGGAGACCTCCTACTCTTGGCATCCAGTCTGTAATGAGGTTGGTAGCAGGCATTGGAGGGAAGCCAGATCTCAGTCAGCATGAATCAGGACAGCCAACAGCTTGGAACTTGTTCTGTGCTGTATCTTGAAAACAATATGGCTTAGCCTTCACTAGCCCACCGGGTATGAAAGAGGATATTGTCTGCTCACACATCTCCCAAAAATGTCTGGTGCAAGGTAGGGATTAGCTGCAGGGAACTACTGCCAGTCACAGGGGTCTGCACAGCAGGAATGGCACAGGACCTGAAAGTATGCCTGAAGTGAAATGAACTCCTGGCCTATGTAGCAAGATGAGGGCAACCTGCTGGGGCTCCTGCATGGGCCAGATGTTGTGTTGAGGGACATGGTTCAGTGAGAACTGTTGGTGATAGGTGGACGGTTGAACTGGATGATCTTGTAGGTCTTTTCCAACCTTGGTGATTCTAAGATTCTATGATTCCTGCAACTGCATCCTTCAGTTCATCAGCAGGTACTGTTGTGTCATTCAGTTTAGCCACATATGCACCAAATCCCCACCCTCACCCCTTTCCTTCAGGAGGCTGCCACAGCGTTCAAAGCCTGTCTGGTTTTCTTTCAGCTACCAGAAACTCACACATGTCACTTTGCCTATCATCTTCCTTGAGTCATGATGCTGACAGCTATGGGTCTGTCAGACCAGGAGGAGTTGACATCTACAACAAAGTATCCCTTCCATCTTGGATCAGCTGTTTGTCCACACCAGAGGCATTTCTCATTTTTCTTTGTCTAGAAAGGCTTAGCTGAATGAAGAAAGCTGGTGGAGCCTGCAAGCGCAGAAGCTGCTGAACATTAATTGGTCTCAAGAACTGCTGCAAAAGCATGCTTGCATTTTCAGGCTTTTCTTCTGAGACGTGTGCTTGACCATGGAGCAGCCAGGCAGCCACGCTGCAGGGTCCTGGCACTGAAGCACACACTTCCTTGTACACTTTCACCTCCAGTGAGGCTGGGGTTTCGCCACTGCTCCCCATAACCTGTCTGAAGGGGTGGCATGATGCTGTGAACAACCTCTCTGACAGACATGTGTAAGCACATTCACAGACTGACAGAAGAGATATTTGCTGAAACTGTGCAAGTTGCATATCAGAGATCTCCATCTCTTGCCAAGAGCTGGTGGGACAGGCCAGTGTGTGTACAAAATACTGTGGGTTTGGTGTTCGTAAAAAAAAAAAACCAATGTTTTTTATTTTATTTTTGTTAATTTGGGAGAGCTCAGCAGCTCTGCAGTTGTATTGGGTTCACATGGCAAGGTTCTGGTCGTGGAGGATTGCAGGGGTCCTCTGTGAGCAGAGCCCAGCAGGGCTCCATATCAGTGTAGAGCTCCAGCTGCTCCAAAGGGATGTACTGATGCCAGAGCTGAGCCATGGGCATCACTGAGTGTGCTCTGGGACAGCAGATCTAAGAGGGAAAACAGCCATACAGCAGCGTCTGGGAGAGAGGGGTGAGAAATGGGAGAGAAGTGGCCTTGCAGGCACCAAGGTCAGTCCAGGAAAGCAGTAGGAGCTTGAGGCACAGAGCAGCACCTGAAAGGTGGGCTCCACAGGACAGAGCTGTGTTGGAGCACTGCTGGAGCTGCAGCCTGTGGGAAATTCATGAAGGATCAGTCGGTAAGGATGGCATCCTGTGGGAGGAACCCATGTGGAGCAGGGACAGTGTGACCATGGTGGAGTGACAGAGATGAAATGTTATGGACTGGCAGCAGCCCGTGTTCCACGTTCCCCAGTGCTACTCAGGCGGAGGAGATAGAAGAGGGCAGATAAGGGGAAAGTGTTTTAAGTTTGCTTTTTGTTCTCACTGCTCTGGTATGTTATCAGAAACACTCAACACATCACACTAAACTCCCTATGCTGAGTCTGTTTTGCCCACAGCTGCAGCTGGTGAGCTATCTCCGTGTCCTTATCCCAGCTCATGAGCCCTTTTCACTGTATTTTCTCCTTCTGTTGAGGAAGAGCAATGAAGGTCAGTGCAGTGGAGCTGAGCCACCCATTGGTGTGACACCAGCCCAGCCACAAGGCCTGCAGCATATACACAAGGTACATCTCATGATCTGAGCTGTTGGTAGCAGCAGAAATATACAGGCTCCCTTCTGGTCTTTTCTTCCTCTGCAGGTGCTGCTCACAGGAGCCACAAGAACTATTATTTCCCCTGACTGGGCAAGGTCCTTGCTCTTTCTTCTTATGGTTTGGCATATCTTCCACCACGTTACTAACAGTGGCTGTCAGAATGCAGATTTCATTCCAATGTTTTTTTTTAAGTCAACATTCGTGCTAGAAGTGACTGAAGGTTGCATGTGAAGCAGGAGTGTAGAAGTGAAAGGTTCTCTCTTTTCTCACAGGTATCCTAAGTGCTCTTACTGACATAAATTAGCAACACAAAAGCAACTTGCAAAGGAAGATGACTACTGATGAGACAAGTTGTGCCCTGCCCTGGCTTACTTACTGAAGTCTCTGCAAAAGTAGATTATTTTGTTCAAACTAATGAAGCTTTTTAACATGAGGGAGATGATTCTTTTTACTTTTCTCAGATCTTTTTTTTCTTATTTTGTGGTAATTGCTTGAAACAATGGAGAACTTTCTTGTTACCCTGCTGACCCTAAGGCAGCCTTATCTTCCTGGATACAAAACACTAGAAAGTGACAAGGCAACTATTACATGAAAAAGATATTAGCTAATTTACGTAGTAATTAATAATAAATTGGTTTCTCCTTTTTAAAGTGTTCTTGTGCTCCTCACTAGAAAGCTCTGAAGTAACCTTTCAGTAAGTGCACCTCACTTGAGAACATGTGTAATGCTGCAAAAGCATGAGGTTGCTCTGCTCCTGTCCTTTAGAGAATTTTAACTCTTGACCAAATAATAGGAAACTGCAAATGCTACTTTAAGAGCAATCTGTGAGACATTCAGGAGTAGTTTTCCTGTTTTCCCGTGTTCTTATTTCAAGCATTACTTCAATTCATTAGCTCCTTCTGTGTATTCCTGATAACTTGTGAATCTGGCTACGGTGCCATTAGAACTGGCAGGATTAAGACCAACCTCAAGAGGGAAACATGCAGATAAAGTCTTAGGAAACAGTTTTCATAAAGCTAAAACCTTAAGTAATACACACTGAAAGAACAGAAATGCATATAATGTATACAACTAATTTGGCCAAAAAGTCATGCAGCACAAAAAGAGAATGAAATCCTGGACCATGCAAACATATTCTTAGTTCTGTAAAATCTCTAAAACTTTTTGCAGTCCTCAGGTTCCGTATCATCTCAGCCTCATTAGAGAAGTCTATTCTCAGAAACAGGTGCATTTATGTCAAAACATTTGAAGTAGGGTTCTGAATTGGAAAATAGTTTGTAGCAGCCCAGTGTGCTGTGAAACTGGCTTACACTGAGACAACGAGCAATCCAGTGCAGATGCCCATGCAGCGTGTCCAACGCCTACTTTCCAGATATCCAAATACTTATCACAACTTTTTAAACCTCTTGTGATGAGAACGTCATGACTACAAATGTCAGTGGGGAAGAGAAGATGGGGGCATGGACATGTTGGACAGAATCATGAAAATCTACTTTCTGAGAAGCATAAATTTGGCTGACTGGAGAAGAATGCTGTGAGTAGAGGCAACGTGAGCACTTGGGCGGGCAGTTAGTGTCTAGCAGTAGAGACTTCTTAAGTGTTCTGTTGACATGTAAGGAAATGGAAAGTTACAGGAGGGAGCTTAGAGATGTATATAGGGAATGTTAGAACCTGCAATAAAGGATTTGGATTGTTCACACATCTGAGTCTGTGCCTTCAATTGCTGCATAATACACAGAGACATAGGTTCCAAAAAGTGGGATTAACTTTTCTGTAGAAATATTCACAAGCTTTTTCATTTGGCTCAGTGAAGTTTTTCTTCCTTCAGAAAGTTTGGTGCTTTTCCATAGTGGGGTTAGCTATCAATGCTCCACAGCAAAAGACATCTGATCTCATGCCACTCACTCCCAGCTTTATTCTCCATAAGCATTAAAAAAACAACCTAGGATAAGACTAAGATATTAAAAAAAAAAAAACAAAACAAAACAAAAAACCCCCACAAAAGCAACAACAACAACAACCCCTTTCGGTTAGCTCTCAGTGCAGTCAGCTGAGCAGTCCCTGTGCACTCACTGGGAGAGTAAGTAGATGGAACCAATCCTCCTCAGTCTTCCTGGTACACATTTGAACAGCTTGTATTGCACTGGTGCAGCTAGGACATCATTTTTGTCGAATCATAGAAGGCCTTGAGTTGGAAGGGACCTCAAGAATCATCAAGTTCCAACCGCTATGCCAGAGGCAGGGTTACCAACCTCTAGATAAAGCACTAGAGCAGACTGCCCAGGGCCGCATCCATCCTGGCCTAGAACACCTACATGGACAGGACATCCACAAACGGTCTGGGCAACCCGTTCCAGCATCTCATCTCAGTGAAAAATGTCTCCCTGCCATTTAATCTAAATCTTCTCTAGTTTATAATCATTCTCCCCTGTCCTATCACTATTATCCCTTGTAAAAAGTTGATTTTCTCCTGTTCATAATGTCCCTTTGAATGCTGGAAGGCTGTAAAGAAGCCTTCTCGTAGCTTTCTCCAGACTGAACAAGCCCGGCTCCTTCAGCCCTTATTCATAGGAGAGGTGCTCCAGCCCTTTGACCATCTTAGTGGCTCTCCTCTGCACCCTCTCCAAAATCCCCCCATCTTTCCTGTGTCGGGGCCCCATCCCTAGATGAGTACTCCAGATGAGGCATCATGAGGTCAGAGTAAAGGGGGACAATCACCTCCCTTACCCTAGTGCAGTCCAGGATGCAGTTGGCCTTCTGGGGCGCAAACATGCACTGCTGGTGCATGTTAAGATTTTCATCTACCAGGACCCCTAAGTTCTTCTCAGCAGGGTTACTCTAAAGGAGTTCTTCTATCATTCTATGTCTGGGATTACCCCCTATCAAAAGTGCCAAACCTTGCACTTTGTTTTGTTGAACCTCATTAGGTTCACATCAGCCCACTTTCCAAGCTTTTCAAGTCCATCTAGATATTCTGCATTCCTTTTTCTGTGTCAGTGTCATGGTTCTATGTTTTTGGTTTTTTTTGTTTGTTTTGTTTTTTTGTTTGTTTTTGTTTTTGTTTTTGGATTTCAGTATTCCACATCAAAACATCATGTAGTGTACGGGGCATTAAAATGTCACTGCCCCAATTCCAAGTACCTATCCCTGTACATTACAGCAGTCACAGGATCTGGCCCTTCCGGGTGGGGGGGGCGCTCTCTTGCTGCCTTGCAGTGGGTGCTGGAGGTGCTTTCCTAGCCGTTCCAACCTTTTCAGGTTTGACTCGGTCCCGGGAACTCTCTCTCTCTTATCTTGTCTGATTTATTAATCTCAATTTCAATTAAATTGTATCTATTGTGCTATCTTGTATTCCAATATTATAGTAAAATAAGTTTTCCTCCATAGATTGTTGTCGCTGATGTGCCGGACATGTTAGAACTCCAGTATGAACTGGAGTCAAAAGCGGCCAAATGGTATGCCACCATTGACATTGCTAATGCCTTCTTTTCCATTCCTTTGGCCAAAGAATGTAAGCCACAGTTTGCTTTCACATGGAGGGGCATTCAGTATACCTGGAACCGTTTGCCCCAGGGGTGGAAACACAGCCCGACCATTTGCCATGGGTTGATCCAAACTGTATTGGAACAGGGCAGTGCTCCTGAGCACCTGCAGTACATTGATGATATCATTGTGTGGGGCGATACAGCAGAAGAAGTCTTCACGAAAGGAGAGAGAACGATCCAAATTCTTCTGAGTGCTGGTTTTGCTATTAAGCGAAGCAAAGTGAAAGGACCTGCCCAGGAGATTCAGTTCCTAGGTATAAAGTGGCAAGATGGCCGTCGTCACATCCCAACAGACGTGATCGACAAAATCACTGCTATGTCTCCACCCACTAGCAAAAGAGAGACACAATCTTTTCTGGGTGCAGTGGGCTTTTGGAGAATGCACTTTCCAAACTACAGCCTCATTGTAAGCCCCCTTCATTATGTGACGCGAATGAGAAATGAGTTTACATGGGGCCCTGAGCAGCAGCAGGCTTTTGAACAGATTAAACAGGAGATAGCCCGTGCCGTGGCCCTAGGACCAGTACGGACGGGACAGGGTATAAAGAACATCCTCTACACTGCTGCTGGAGAGAACGGTCCCACTTGGAGTTTGTGGCAAAGAGCCTCAGGAGAGACTCAAGGCCGACCCCTGGGATTCTGGAGTCGGGCATACAGAGGGTCTGAAGAGCGCTACACTCCAACTGAGAAGGAGATCTTAGCCGCTTATGAAGGGGTTCGGGCTGCTTCTGAAGTAGTCGGTACTGAAACACAGCTCCTTCTGGCACCTCGACTGCCAGTGCTGAACTGGATGTTTAAAGGAAAGGTTCCCTCCACCCATCATGCTACTGATGCCACTTGGAGTAAGTGGATTGCACCGATTACACAACGAGCACGGATGGGGAACCTCAGCCGTCCAGGAATCCTAGAGGTCATCATGAACTGGCCTGAAGGTAAAAAGTTTGGAACACCACCAGGAGAAGAAGTATCACGTGCTAAAGAGGCCCCACCATACAATGAACTACCAGAGAATGAAAAGAAATATGCCCTGTTTACAGATGGATCGTGTCGTATTGTGGGAAAGCATCGCAGATGGAAATCTGCTGTGTGGAGCCCCACACGACAAGTTGCAGAGGCCACTGAAGGGAAAGGAGAATCAAGTCAATTTGCAGAGGTAAAGGCTGTACAACTGGCCTTAGATGTTGCTGAACGGGAGAGGTGGCCAATGCTTTATCTTTACACTGACTCGTGGATGGTAGCGAATGCCTTATGGGGGTGGTTACAGCAGTGGGAGCAAAATAACTGGCAAAGAAGGGGTAAACCTATTTGGGCTGCTGAACTGTGGAAAGACATTGCTGCCCGAACAAAGAATATGGTTGTAAAGGTGCGCCATGTAGATGCTCATGTGCCCAAGAGTCGGGCTACTGAAGAACAGCAAAATAACCATCAGGTAGACCGAGCTGCCAGAATTGAGGTGGCTCAAATAGACCTGGACTGGCAGAACAAGGGTGAATTATTTCTAGCTCGGTGGGCCCATGAGACCTCAGGTCATCAAGGGAGAGATGCAACATACAAATGGGCTAGAGACCGAGGGGTGGACTTAACTATGGATGCCATTGCACAGGTTATTCATAACTGTGAAACATGTGCCATCATCAAACAAGCCAAGAGGATGAAACCTCTGTGGGAGGAAGGGCGATGGCAAAAGTACAAATATGGGGAGGCCTGGCAGGTTGATTATATCACCTTGCCACGATCTCGCAATGGTAAGCATTATGTGCTTACTATGGTGGAGGCAACCACTGGGTGGCTTGAAACATATGCAGTACCCCATGCTACCGCCCAAAACACCATATTGGGTCTCGAGAAACAAGTCCTGTGGCGACATGGCACCCCGGAAAGAATTGAGTCAGATAATGGGACTCATTTCAAAAATTCTCTTGTAAATACTTGGGCCAAAGATCATGGCATTCAGTGGATTTACCATATTCCCTATCATGCACCAGCCTCTGGTAAAATTGAACGATACAATGGACTGTTAAAGACGATGCTAAAAGCACTGGGTGGCGGAACGTTTAAGCACTGGGAGAAGCATTTGGCAGAAGCCACCTGGTTGGTCAATACCAGAGGATCTATCAATCGTGATGGTCCTAACCAATCCAGTTCCCTACATACCATAGAGGGAGATAAAGTCCCTGTTGTACATGTAAAGAACATGTTAGGAAAGGCAGTTTGGGTTCTTCCAGCTTCTGGAAAGGGCAAACCTCTTCGTGGTACAGTTTTTGCCCAGGGACCAGGATCCACTTGGTGGGTAATGCAGAAGAATGGGGATGTCCAATGTGTACCACAGGGAAACTTGATGCCGGGGGAGTGCAGTTACTAATTTTATGTATATGTATATAGCCATGTGTGCATTTTAATCATTTTTTGTTTGTTTGTATATGTGTATATATATATTTTAAGCATGATGTAATGATGTAGAATAAGGGGTGGAATGTCATGGTTCTATGTTTTTCTTGTTTTGTTTTGTTTTGTTTTTTTGTTTGTTTTTGTTTTTGTTTTTGGATTTCAGTATTCCACATCAAAACATCATGTAGTGTACGGGGCATTAAAGTGTCACTGCCCCAATTCCAAGTACCTATCCCTGTACATTACAGCAGTCACAGGATCTGGCCCTTCCGGGTGGGGGGGGCGCTCTCTTGCTGCCTTGCAGTGGGTGCTGGAGGTGCTTTCCTAGCCGTTCCAACCTTTTCAGGTTTGACTCGGTCCCGGGAACTCTCTCTCTCTTATCTTGTCTGATTTATTAATCTCAATTTCAATTAAATTGTATATATTGTGTTATCTTGTATTCCAATATTATAGTAAAATAAGTTTTCCTCCATAGATTGTTGCCGCTGTTCTTTTCCTCCCTTCCTTCCTTCCCATTTTTTGTGGGACTGGGGTGGGGGGGGAGGGCAGAGGCCTGTCGCCCCTGTCACGGACATAGATTGATCTGGTCAACTCCGTGACAGTCAGCTGTACCGCTCAGCTGTCATCAGTGAACTTGCTGAGGGTACACCTGATCCCACCATCTGTGTCACTGATAAAAATGTTGAAGAGTACTGGTCCCAGGAAGGACCCCTGAAGGACATCATTTGTTGCTGGCCTCCACCTGGACATAGAGCCATTGACCACAACCTTCTGTCTATGGCCTTCCAACCAATTCCTTATCCACCAAATAGTGAGAGGGGTCCAGGTCAAAGGCCTTGCACAAGGTAAATGACATCATTTGCTTTCCCTTTGTCCACCAGTGCCGTCACTCCATCGAAGAAGGCCACTGGATTGGTTGGTCATGACCTGCCCTTGGTGAAGCCATGCTGGCTGTCTTGGATCACCTGCTTGTCCCCTATGTGCCTTAACATGAGTTCCAGAAGGATGTGGTTCGTGATCTTCTCAAGCACAGAGGTGAGACTCAGTGGCCTGTAGTTCTCCAGATCTTCCTTCCTTCATGTCTTATAAATGGGAGTGATGTTTCCCTTTTTCCAGTCACTAGGTACTTTGCCTGACAGCCACAACTTTTCAAATATAATGGAGAGAGTCTAGGCAACCACATCAGCTAGCTCCCTTAGGACCCTGGGATGCACGAATGCATGTCATGCGGCCCCATGATCTTGTACACATACAGTCACATGAGGCAGCCTCAGACTTGTGCCGCCCTTACGGGTTTGCTCCCCCAGTTCCCACCAAGATGTTCAGGGATGTGAGGTTCACGGATTATTTTCAATACATTCAATGTCATAGTCACTGTATGTGAATGTACAGTCAGGTCTACTGCTTGCACATTATCATTAGAGATGCTGAATTCAATTAAATATTTGACAAATGGCTGAGTAGCTCATATCTTTAAATAATTTATTCAAACATCTGTATAGCTGATTTAGTAATGTTAAGTGATGAGGTGAACAAGTAGACACAAGTGGCTTTGTGTTTCATGCCATAAGTACAGGGTAAACCCATGTGTTTTTTCTTCTGAATTCTGCAAGTGTGCACACACTTCCTTTCCATTACATAGACTTTTGAAATAAGTTTAAATAAAAAATACTTTAGTATCTGCATACATATTGCATGCAACTGAGACTGATAAAGTTGTATTGCTATGTTCTGCCTCATTGCGTATTTTGTTATTTCCAAGGAATCTACCCAGTTATACATTTGCAGTAGTGACTCAAGAATTTTTTTTTAGTATTTAGTATTATTCCCAATAGTTTCAGAATGGGACATAGCACTTATTTTCTTCTTCAAAAAGGCATAAAAAAACCTGCAGAAAATAGTTGATTCATGAATTTTTTTTTAGTAGCATGCATGGAAATTTTCTAGGAGGGCTGGAAATAAGAATAATCAGATGCTGACAGACCTATAGAAACCGTTGGAAACTCAAATATCACTTTCAGTGCTTTCTTAAGGTGCCCTTAATGCATGCAAAAAAATAACTTCAAAAATAAGACTTTGAAATTCAATATGGATTAATCGACTCTCTGTCTACTATTCTACCACCCATCTCCACCTCCCCCCCAGAGAAAATACTGAAATCAGGAATTGTGCTGTAATTAAACATGTATTGTATGTACGAACACATAACTGCATAGATAAAGTAAGATTTCTGGATTGAAGAGTTGATGGGAAGCCATCCAGAGGGACCTGGACAGGCTGGAGAAGTGGGCCCATGTGAACCTAATGAGGTTCAACAAGGCCAAGTGCAGGGTGTTGCACTTGTGCCGGGACAGTCCCAGGTATTCATACAGACTGAGGGAAGATCCCCTTGAGAGCAGCCCTGCAAAGGAGGACTTGGTGGTCCTGGTAGATGAGAAGCTGGACACCAGCCAGCAGTGTGCGTTTGCAGCCTGGAAGACCAACTGTGTTCTGGGCTGCATTGAAAAAGGGGTGGCCAGCAGGAAGAGGGAGGTGATTGTCAGAACTCATTTCTTACAAACTGGCAATTTCAAAAACTTGTAACAAGATGACTCAGTGTCAGTCTTCAAAACAACTTAGTATGAATAAGTAGTAAATTGGTGCTTAACTTTGAGATTGTCATATAAAATGTAAATGAACTGAAACAAATACAGAGTAGATAATACTGTGCCTTACAGGGATATTTAATGCGGATTTGGATATTACTATAATCAGGTGTATAACTAGTCTATGATCTCCACTGTAAAGTAATCTGCGTAACAATTGATAAAGAAACATACACGTCACTTCTGCTGTCAAAGGAAAAATGAAGGTATCCCATTTATATCACACAATCACAGAACATCAGGGATTGGAAGGGACCTTGAAAGACCATCTAGTCCAATTCCCTGCTGGAGCAGGAACACCTAGATCAGGTCACGCAGAAACACGTCCAGGTGGGTTTTGAATGTCTCCAGAGAAGGAGACCCCACAGCCTTGGTGGGCAACTTGTTCCAGTGTTCTGTCACCCTCACCGTGAAGAAGTTTTTCTCATATTTATGTGGAACTGAGTGTGTTCCAGCTTGCACCTATTGCCCCTTTTCCTATCATTGGATGTCACTGAGAAGAGCTTCCCTCCATCCTCCTGACACTCACCCTTTATCTATTTATAAACATTAATGAGGTCACCTCTCAGTCTCCTCCAAACTACAGATGTCCAACTCCCTCAGCCTGTCCTCATAAGGGAGATGCTCCACTCCCTTAATCAATATCTTACTGTGGAACCTCCTCTCCACAATCCTTGCAAAGTTCTTTGGTATACACACTAAATCACTGAATCAAAAACTACTAATCAAATAATGGATTAATGCACTTGACAACAAAACAGTCAAGAAACATGAACAAAAACACAAACAGCCTTACCAATCACCTATTACCCATATTAAGAAGTTATCCTGAGAATTTTCACCGAATTTGTAATCTGCAGTTGTTTTCTAATGTAAATGTAACTTACAAGAAAGAAAAAGGTAGGCCACCAACTGAAAGAAAACATTTATTGAATCAATGTCAATATTTCCCTCTTAATGTCTACAAGCCAACACTGAACTGACTTTTTTCAAGAATGAATGTCATGTACAAAAAAAAAGTATGTCTGTTATAAAAATATGTCAATTTTTTTTTTTCTGGTGAGCTGAAACATTTTGACAAGTGCAAGATCATTTTGGCAAGCAAATTTAAGCTGCTGTTAACGATGTCAAAGTTCAAATCATTTTCTAATCATTGTGTATTTAAGACTCATTGATTTACGTGGCACTGGAAATGCTGATTCTTAAAAAAAATCGCTTCATTGACATGTGTTTATGTACCCAGAGAACTGAATGTCTTGATCTTCTGTCATCATGAATCAGTACCTTCAACAGTGAAGACTAAAGAGACTAACTGGAGCTATTCAACCAGATAACTGACATCTACCACAGGAATACTACTGAGGGGAAACAAACTACCTCCATCCTGCATTTGGTGTGGTGTGTGTGAACTGAGAGAAGAGTAGGTAGGTTTATATATTTTTGACTCAGTCTAACAGTTGTTGCAATGTGAAATCAGGGAAAGCATGGAAAAAGAGTAAAGAATCACTTATGACAGCAGTCTATATTTATAAGCACGTGTGTGCTTATGTACAAAAATGGAGCTGACTAGGCTCACTTACGCCTTCTTGGAATGATTTTTTTCACATAAAAAAATAACTCAAGCAGTACTAGCATCACTGACTTTTTCCAAACTATAGCAAGAAGAGACCATTTACAGAGATAAGATACAGAAAACAGTGCAATATTAAAATACAAGTTTCACAACGTGTGAAAGAAACATGCTTTGGAACCTGAGCAAAAGGCTTTTTACTGACTTAGTAAAAAGTCACCCTGTATGTTGTTTTCACTGGCATCTGTTCTGCCAGATTAGTATGTTGCTCTTAGCAACTTCCATGGCCCCTAAATATTTAGTACACAGAAACAGCCAACTACTTAGAGAGGTCTACTAAACGTTTCAGCTAATATTGCAGGCAGTCTGACATGCTGCCACTGGAAATGACCACACAGCCTAAAATCAAGAAAAATTGTAAAAAGAAAAAGAAGCAGTCAAACATGATGCTTTCTAAATAGTTTAAAGCGCTTCCACAACACCGAGATACGGTACTACACTGGTTTACCGAACATTTACAACAAATGCCTTATGAATGCAAGCTTTCTCTTTATTATTTCAAGACCCGTTGGATAAAAACTAAAATAAAGACATAACTCTGAAGCAGCTAAGTTACAAGTCCTTTTTCAGAAACAGGCATGACTTGTGTCACAGCGTAATTCTTCACCAGCAACAGTATCATCAGTCTGCAATACACAGTTTTTTTTCTGGCACCAAACAGGCCACCGTACAAAGCAACCTCACAAAGCATGCAGTCATCTACTCTGCTGATTTTGTAACAAATAATCATTTGTGCTTGCAGGTCCCAGACCTTTCAAAAACTGATATGAACAACGAGTGATTAAAAACATTACTGGAAACTCAATCATTTCTAAATTACATGAGTGGAGAAAAAGATTTAAAGAATAAAAAGCAACACAATGCTGTGCATTAGTATTTGTGAGGGGTGAGGGAAGCTAAGGCTGGTGCTTTGATTTGCCTTAAAACAAACAATAACCTAAAAACAACCCTACAAAGCTCCAAGTCCATGGTACTGGTAGAGGCCAATGTGTGCATGCCATTGAAAGGCACAGTTGGACCAATCTGAAAAATGGCATCATCAGAGCAGAGCAGCAACGTTTCACTGGAGTGATCACAAAGGGTGAACAATAAGCCATTACTTCTCTCTTTTCATGAACACAGAAAGCAGTCACCAAGGCAAAAGAGAGGACACAGGAAAGAAGATGTAGAAACTCACATTAACCTGTAACACAGAAAACATGTTAAACTTAAATTTTGAACCTTCTGAGTGACCATTCTACCATAACGTTAGTTTTCAATGATTTAACACCACACATAACATGGTTAATTAAATTAATGAACCATAGATATTGTAAAAATGTTACTGTAATCAAATTCTTCTTTGATGTGTTGCACTAACTTTACTTGCAAAGATCTATAGACATCAGGATGCAGTCGGGACAATCTCTTGTTCATTATATTAAAAAAAGCCAAACACGATCACACAGTACTGCTTTTTAAAAATCAGGAGTGCATTTTAAAGTCATGCATCATAAGGCACATGGCTATTTATAAGGAGATAACTATGGCACGTGGAAGAATGTTCCTCCCTACTAATCTAATAATGCCAAAAAAGTAGAGATCAATACTTACTAGAAAGATATCCCCAAGGTTATCCTGCTTTTGTATCTACAAGTTGCATCTGAACATTTGCAGACAAGCCGCCTCCATAGCCTCCCTTGGATTGCATTTGGTTCTGAATTGAGCTCACCTGGAGGACAAAGGGTAAATGAAGAAAAGAGAACAAGACAGGCAGTTAGAAGTGAACTGTGGTATTTTCCTGCTTCCAGTTTTCTTTTTGGATTGGTTTTCCAGAGCTCTTTTATACCATTAAAGCTACATTACTTTTCCGTGAGGAGGTATGCAGTGCAGGAATTTTTGCAGGAATTTTTGGTGCCGAAGGTAGCTCAGCAGGAGAGATTAAAGAACTGGTTCTGAGTAGAAGTTTTTTTCTCACCCCCAAAGAAAACTTCAGGTTTAACTTCAGGTTAAATTCAGGTTTTCACTGAACCATGTGAGTGCTCAAGAAAATTTACCGAATCTTGTACTGATATCTAACTCCACTCCAGCTGACAAACTGTAATTTAGTTTGTTACATGAGAAACATTATTTGCCAATTGATTTGCCAGTGAAGTCAGCACTATTACATTAAAAAGTAGAATAGACAACTTATAAAACGTTGGGATAACACCTACAGTACATAAGTAACTTCAGATAATAATAAAAAATGCTTTTAAAACCAACCAAGAGCTCGTGGTGTATGGAAAATTTCTTACTTATCCATTTATGCAAAAGCATGTCCCACTTCACTTACTCAGTATTATTCCTGTAACTGGCTAAGTATTTAAATCATACTGAACCTACCAATTAGTCTGGAAACAACTAATTCAAAGGAATGGCTCTCATTACTTTTATCAACATAAGAAAGAGAATCCATAGCTCTTTCCTGCTGTGAAGAAGGCAAATTAATTATCTCTCAACTACAGGAAGACATCTCCAACCTTATTTCTGTCTGCACACCAGAGCATGCGTAACAACTACACAACAAGCACAAAGTAACATGTGCATCTAAGGCTACAGCTTCTGAAAATGAACTTGCATCAGGGAGCCTGCAGGATGCCACTTGCAACTCTTTCATGCACAGCTCCTTCACCAGAGACCTCAGAACAACACCAGAAAGACTTATTTGTCCAGTGTGGCTTTAATACAGCTAAGCAGCATGCATAATATTTTCCCCATCTACAAAAGTATATTCTTTTTCACAGCAAAGCAAAATAAATGTATGCATACAAAATGAATCAGCACAACTTTTTGCTGCGTGCTGTTTCTCAAGTCAGCATGAAAAAAGTGTCTAAAACGGGTCTTTGTCTTCAAAAGTATTATGTATTACAGTGCTGACCAAAAAAAACCTTTTTTTTTTTTTTAATCACTGAAGCAGCACAGTATTTTTTACCTTAGTGCTTTGCTCACAATGGTGAAGAAGCTGCAGCAAAGCAATATTATACTACATTTTTCCTGCAGGGCTACATATTCAGAGTCAATACTCGAGCAGGTCTGACATCACTGACTCAGTGAAAGAGAGTGCTACGATATTCACAGGGTGTTTGAAAATTTTTGCATCTAATCAAGTTGATCATCTTCTTCATCTGGCACATTCTGTTGGTCATTAGAACAAAAGAAATTAGAACGTTATTTTCCCCAGAATATATCTAGTATACATGTCATTGTATGCACATCTTAAGGACTGGATCCATTTAATCTGAATGACCTCCGGCTCTAGAGAAAAAGAGCTGGAAACCATCCCCAGGGCATGTTACTTTCCAGATTGACAACTTATAACCACAGAATCACAGAATCACGAAGGTTGGAAAAAACCTCCAAGATCATCCAGTCCAACCATCCACCTGTCACCACTATCTCCCACTAAACCATGACACTCAGTACAATGCCTAAACGTTTCTTGAACACCTCCAGAGTCAGCGACTCCACCACCTCCTCCAGCAGCCCATTCCAGCGCCTGACCACTCTCAGAAAATTATTTCCTAATGTCAAATCTGAATCTCCCCTGGAGCAACCTGAGGCCATGCCCTCTAGTCCTATCACTAGTTTGATGGGAGAAGAGGATGATCCCCAGCTCACTACAACCTCCCTTCCGATAGTTGTTTAGAGCCCTAATCCTGAGCCTCCTCCTTCCCAGACTGAACATCCCAGCTCCCTCAGATGCTCCTCATAAGGCTTGTGTTCCAGACCCCTTCCAGCTTTGTTGCCCTTCTCTGAACAAACAACTTGCCTACATTCCTTCAAAACTATAGAGGAATCAACACTAACTCCAAGGCGGAAGAGTACATTTTACTCTAACCTTTAGAAGAAGGACTCAGAAATCTCTCTGGTACTTGAATGATACATATAGATATTTTTAGGAGTGCATTAGGAACTATCACTCTAAAATACAGAGGCTGTTGCATATAAAAAGTCTCCAGCAAGTTTAATCTTGATTCAGTGGCTACCTTGTGTGTTAAAACCTATATGCGAGAAATGTAATATTAAAAACTGTCAAAAGAGCCAGGCCTAGTAATCCACCTTACAAGGTAGCACTCCTTCTGAAGCACTTTCCTTTTGAGGCAGCCTGAGCTACAAGAACAAGCTTTTTTTTTCTTTTTCCCCCTAAAAAGATGCCACTTGGATGACATAAAGCAATGTTTTTTTTTTGTTTGTTTGTTTTTTTTTGTTTGTTTTATTTTTTTTGTTTTTTTTTGCCTCTTACATGTAATTAGGTAGGATAAGGATTTAAAGGTTTTGCAAGGAGAAGAGGATCACACCAATTAAATATCATAAAACGTGTTGTGTGCTTTTCTCTCTCATTATATTCTTTCTTTCTTTCTCCATATGCTCACTTTCAGGATCAGGAAATAGCACAGATGGTCCTTGAGAAAAAATGCAAGGAAAATTACAAGAAGGAAGAAATATGCAAAATTAAAGGCTAAACTGAGGAATACAATGACAAAAAATAAAGTAGGAGACTCCATTGTGCAATTTAAGATTAAAAAAAATAGTAGAAGAGTGACAGACATGAGAAAGTAAGAATTCACTACTGTTAATGCTTACATTTCTCCAATGAGCAAGGCTCTTAACACAGAAGGCAAAAAATCTAAGTATTTCAGTAACCAGGATACTACTGCACTCAGAAGTACAAGGGAATGAAGAACAACTCTGACAAAGAAAAGGCACAGATGAGCTACTTATTGAAGAATCAAAGTTATATGGCAAAAAGCTAATAAAACTGAAGGAGGCTCACAAAGGAATGTAATGCCTCTACCATAGAGGATGTCAAATAGTAGAAAAACAAGTGGAAATTCCACCATGACCTTGGGGATAAAACTGTAAAGAATAAGCAAGGAGACGATGCAATTTTACCCCAGTAAATCATCAAAGAAGGGGTAGAAAAAGAGGTGATGTTAGAACTGGAGATTTCTGCTTCTAAAGATCATTTTTTGCATACAGCCTCTTTCTTTTATCAGAAAATATTCCTCTGGCCATTGAAAAAAGTGAAAAAAAAAAATGAAAGATATGCCCAGTTATAATGTTCAAAACGGAAAAGTCTATGTAGCAACAGCAATCATGAAATATTATCTGGAGATGAACTAAGCATACTAGGCAAGGCTGAGGGCACGTGGGAGAAAGGCTGATGTGAAAGAGCAAAGCTTCAGGCAGCAAAGCTCCCAAGAGGTGGTTCAGATGTGAGAATGAAGAAGGTTCTCACACGGGAGAGAGAGAACATTTAACGAGCAAACAGCCATGCTTATAAGAGAAATTTAAGAAAAATGGATCACTGACTTCATTATTTAAAATCACAATGCATTTATTATTTATTGAATAGACCATCAGCTTTAATTGAATTTTATCAAGTTGTAGCTATGTTTGTCCATTTACCTTACTGATGATTTAGTATAAATAATTTCTGCTCCATTATCTAGTTTCAGGGAAAACCTAGCATATTGTTAGTCACGTCAGATATACTAGCTTTGCCTTTCCCTAACAGCTATGAAATTAATTTTTTTTTCTAATGACAGTAAGCTGCAAACTATTGACCTCAGTTTCCTACATTTAAACTGACCTTTTTCATTCAACTCTGCTCTCCACATTAATACCTCTGACAGAAGTCATTCTTCCTCTTTCCTAAAATCCACCATCTCAAAAGAAGTTTTTTCCTTTTAAAATAATTACTTGGGTTGAGAAATATTTTTATTCATCTAAATATCACCCATTTTTGTAATTATTGACCTTAAAAATAGATTGATGTTTCACATAAAATATGGTTTTGAAGACGAGATATATCCTTGTAAGCTCATTTTCATTATCAATCTTAGCCTCTGTTTTTCACTTTCAGGGAGAAAAAATATTTAGTCCTTCAAGAATCTACAGGAAGCCATAAAACTCTGCTTGTGACACAACTGCTTGCTCTGGAAACAATTCACGTTGCAAATAGAGTTACAAAATATAGACAGTCTCATCAAGTACACACAAAAATATTTCTGTGCACCATAAAATATGGTAAACTGGAATTTCATGTAAATTACGTTTAAAATACTTCAAAGCATTTAAGCTAAGAAATCTAACTTCAATTACGAGATGCATTTAGAAGATTTTTTTTCTAAATAACTCCAGTACTTCTCAAAATACTCCTCTATATTACTTTGCACATGCCATCAAAATGAGTTTTTCAGTGGTATTCTACAAACAGCTTGCACAGTATATACAACATCTGCTACACAGAATCACAGAATTGTAGGGGTTGAAAGGGACCTCCAGAGATCATTGAGTCCAACCCCCTGCCAAAGCAGGTTCCCTACACCAGGTCGCACAGGTCGGCATCCAGGCAGGTCTTGAACATCTCCAGAGAAGGAGACTCCACCACCTCCCTGGGCAGCCTGTTCCAGTGCTCCGTCACCTCACTGTAAAGAAGTTCTTGCGCACATTTGTGCGGAACTTCCTATGCTGCAGCTTATGTCCATTTCCCCTTGTCCTGTCTCCATGTACCACTGAAAAGAGACTGGCCTCACCACTATGGCCCCCACACCTCAGATATTTATAGACCTGGATCAGGTCCCCTCTCAGTCGTCTTTTCTCAAGGCTGAACAGACCCAGTTCACTCAGCCTTTCTTCATAGGAGAGATGCTCCAGGCCCTTCACCATCTCTGTGGCCCTCCGCTGGACTCTTTCCAAGAGATCCCTGTCTTTTTTGTACTGGGGAGCCCAGAACTGGACGCAGTACTTCAGATGAGGTCTTACCAGGGCAGAGTAGAGGGGGAGGATCACCTCCCTCGACCTGCTGGCCATGCTCTTTTTAATGCACCCCAGGACGCCATTGGCCTTTTTGGCCACGAGGGCACACTGCTGGCTCATGGCCAACCTGTCATCCACCAGGACACCCAGGTCCATCTCTGCAGAGCTCCTCTCCAGCAGCTCATCCCGCAACCTGTACTGGTGCATGCAATTATTCCTAGCATAGGTGCAAGACTCCACACTTGCTTTTTTTAAACCTCATCCAGTTTCTTACTGCCCAGCTCTCCAGCCTGTCCAGGTCTCGCTGAATGGCAGCACAGCCTTCAGGCGTGTCAGCCAATCCTCCCAACTTCGTATCATCAGCAAACTTGCTGAGGGTGGATATCATTCATGTTCAGCTCCACTTTTCAGTCCTGAGTTCATCTCTATTTTGTATCTCCTCCTAGCCGTTTCACGTGCCCACCAAGTCAAAGATAATTCACCATTATGTTGCCATTCCTGAGAAACTTCAGTCCTAGCAGCCCAATCCAGCTGACAGTTTCTCTTGATTTGATAGGTGTCTCAACCAGTCCTGGAACTGGGGCAAGAGAAGGCTCCAAAAGCACTGGGTACTGGGGCCTATAGGTAAGCACGTGTACAAGTCTAGGGGGGCCCTTTCCCTTCACGCCTGACACCCCACTGGCAGGTCAGACACTGGATCCAGGACTGGCAATCTCTCTCCATTCCTCCCCCTTTCAGTCTTTCCTCCTAAAGTTGCTATGGCAAGATTTCCAAAAGTTAAGCAACTCAAGGCTTGCTTTGATTTCCCATAAAACTGCACAGCTTGGGTAGATGTACAGGTGAGAGGACCAAAGCCTACAGGATAGCTGTTCTATTCAAATTTCCCACTAATGTACATGTTTATGTTTGGACCATGTTGCTCAAAGTGCATGGTAAGTGATCATCAGATGCATCCATCTTACAGCATGATATGGAAGGCTACATATGCATGCACATGTAATTAATGAAGCGAACACCTATCAGTGTATAATCCTTCTGGAACTGACAATTGTTATCTGACGTTGTATTGTGTAAAGCATTTCACCATTGTGCTCCTTGAAAACTTATATTAATATGTATCACCTTCTATGTTTGAGAAACTGTAATGTGCAAGATGTGTAAGACGGTTTGTCTGTGCAGGAATAAAGCTGCTGTGAGACTGGACAGTGGGACTACACTGACATCGAGCTGGCATTACGGAGTAGGAGACCATGCCCTGCAAGTCTGTTTTAAAATGGCATTCTTTATGTCTCCTCTCAGTGCTGGTGACTGCTGTTGGCCAATTAGTGCCTATGACAGTTTGCTTGCCTTTCAGGAGAAGCTATTTTACTATGTCTTTTCTTCCTGGACAGATAAGAAAATGAGTCCCCAGCCTTGAAGGACATGTAGATGTGGTCTTTAGGGACATAGTTTAGTGGTAGATTTGGAAGTGCTAGGTTAAAGTTTGGACTTGATGATCTTGGAGGTCTTTGCCAATCCGGATGAGTCTGTGATGTCACCGAGCAACAGGCTGTGACGTCGCCGGGTGACGGATTGTGACAGCCTTGCCCTCACTGCTCATAGTGGGGTGCCGGCCGCGCCTGGCTCAGTCTGGCTCGTTCCTGGACCGTGCTGAGCAGCTCTGCGAGGCTTGGAGGTCGAGCAAGGTTTTGGCTGTGCTGTGCTGGGTCGTGCCTGGGGCTGCTCGCAGCATCTCAGTGCCTGACCCGCAGCATCGCGTCTGTTTCCCCGGCCCTGCCTCGTGCAGGCAGCCGGGCCCCTACGGAGCGCACCCGCAGCAGCGGAGGTGAGTGGTGCGGGGACACCTGGGTCCCTCAGGGCAGCCGTGGGGAGCCTGGCCCTGTGCCAGCGGGGAGCACGAGAAGGCCCAGTCGTGGCCTTGGGAGGGCTTTGTGCAGAGGACTCGCACACCCTGGCACAGCGAGTGACCGTGACCTTCCTCTTGCAGGGCAGACAGCACCTCTGCGGCTGCGTTGAGGGAGAACAGCTCGTCATCCTCGGTTCTCCCAGCCCCTGCAGCCAGAAGACCATGGCTGCAGAAGAGGCATGGACGTGTCCTGTATGCCGCGACGTGCGGCGGGACACGGCCTGTGTGATTCCATGCAATCACACCTTCTGCCTTGGCTGCATCCAGCGGTGGGCGAGGCTGAGGGACAGCTGCCCGCTCTGCCGCTCGGCCATGCAGACCATCCGGGTCTCTGTGCGGGGAGACAATCAGTTCGTGGACTGCATCGTCTCCCCGCCCGCACTGCCGGTGCCCGCCGGCTTCGGCGCCACCGCTGCCACTGACCCTGACGGCGAGGAGGAACTTCTGCCACCCCTTCCACCGCTGTCCCCGGAGCCCATGGCCGAGGAGCCGGAGCGAGTGGGCGGCCTCCTGCCGGAGCAGTGGGCGGCACTTTTCAGGGTCCATCGAGACATCCTGGACCCGGTGCTGCCCTGGCTGGAGCAAGAATTGCGCCGCAACGGGGAGCTGCGATGGTGGAAGATCAACTGGCTCAAAAGCATGATCCTGGCATTCCTGTGCCAGGTGGGGCCGGACCGGGACGTCCTGGTGGAGTGCACAGAGCACGCCCTGGGACCCAGCTCCGCACCGCTCGTCGACGGCCTCATCACCGCTATCGAGAGCCGGTGCGGCCAGGCGGCCCGCAGGCTGCTGGGCGTCGAAGATCCCAGCGCTGCCCAGGAGCAGCAGGACGGCCCCGCGGCCCCGTCCGGTCCCGCCGCCTCCCCGCAAGACACCGTTGCTCGCAGCGCCGTGCCCTCCGGCAGCTCCGCGGGTCCCGACGCAGAGGAGCTCCCCGGCACGTCCAGCGGGGCCCTGGGCACACGTCCTGGGGAGGAGCCGGGTCCCGAGGAAGCCGGTCCCTCTGGTCAGCGCCACAGCCGCAGCCCCTCCACTCGCGGCCGGGGCAGGAAGCGCCCGGCTGGGGGGGCCCGGCGCCCCACGAAGAGGAGGGCTGGCAGCGCCCAGCGCGCTACCCCCGCCCTGCAAGAGGCGGCGCCCCCGGCGCCTCTAGCAGGGCTTACGTGTTTCCAATAAAAGATTAGAACGCAGAAGCACGCGTTGTTCCCAGGGTCTGTCCTTTCCGAGGTTCATCCTTCACGCACACACCCTACACACACTGTGCCGTACGAGACCCGGTGCTCTCTGCACCCAGTGTGGCTGTGGCACCCATAAACCCTTCTCCTGGGCCTTTTGTGAGAGCTACAAATCACGTAACCATGACCGACGCTCATGGATAGACTGCAATATCACAGAATCACAGAATTGTAGGGGTTGGAAGGGACCTCCAGAGATCATCAAGTCCAACCCCCTGCCAAAGCAGGTTCCCTACACCAGGTCGCACAGGTAGGCGTCCAGGCAACTTGAATATCTCCAGAGAAAGAGACTCCACAACCTCCCTGGGCAGCCTGTTCCAGTGCTCCGTCACCCTCACTGTAAAGAAGTTCTTGCGCACATTTGTGCGGAACTTCCTATGCTGCAGCTTATGTCCATTTCCCCTTGTCCTGTCTCCATGTACCACTGAAAAGAGACTGGCCTCACCACTATGGCCCCCACACCTCAGATATTTATAGACCTGGATCAGGTCCCCTCTCAGTCGTCTTTTCTCAAGGCTGAACAGACCCAGTTCACTCAGCCTTTCTTCATTGGAGAGATGCTCCAGGCCCTTCACCATCTCTGTGTCCCTCCGCTGGACTCTTTCCAAGAGATCCCTCTCTTTTTTGTACTGGGGAGCCCAGAACTGGACGCAGTATTCCAGGTGAGGCCTTACCAGGGCAGAGTAGAGGGGGAGGATCACCTCCCTCGACCTGCTGGCCACGCTCTTTTTAACGCACCCCAGAATGCCATTGGCCTTTTTGGCCACGAGGGCACACTGCTGGCTCATGGCCAACCTGTCATCCACCAGGACACCCAGGTCCCGCTCTGCAGAGCTCCTCTCCAGCAGCTCATCCCCCAACATGTACTGGTGCATGCAATTATTCCTAGCATAGGTGTAAGACTCCACACTTGCTTTTGTTGAACCTTGTGAGAATCCTTCTTTGTTTTTTGGCTCAAAGCTTGCTTCCTGAGGTATTTCTTGTGATAAGACTCTGAGTGATTTGTTGAGGAGGCAACTAATGGGTGCTAACCGTGTGACAATCGATATCACTTTGGGAACATTTGAAAGCCCCTTCCCCCAGAACTGCTTGCTCTGTAGAAGAGCGGATGAGAGTGCTCAGGAGTGTTTACTGGCGGAAGATCCGGCCTGTGACAAAACAGCTTCAGCTAGGTGTGGGAAAATTGGGGAACGATACCATCGTGTTCTGTGAGAAACAGGATGCAGATGGGCATCCCTGCTCCCTCTTATCTGCTGGCAAGGCCCGGAAGATGGGAACAAAGGAGTTTCTGCTGAGATCCCAGAGCCAGAAGCTGCCACTCAAAGGAGAGCTGACTCAACCACTTTGGATTTGAGCTGTCACTCCAAAGACAGCTGACTCAACCGCTCTGAAACTATTGAAAAGGGGCCATCATCACCACGGTTGTGGTCGTCGTCCTTCGTCGTTGTCAACAGAACAACAATGCCTGACGACCCACCACTATTGAGGATCAAAGACGGAACTACAAACCTCGCTGGATCCATGGTGGTGACTATGTCCCTCTTGCTGCCTATAAAGACTCTTTGCCTCTTCTTTCCTATCTTTTCTATCGCCCTCCTTCCCTTCCCCATTACCCTAATTCATAATAGTGTCCGTCCTCTCCTTCCCCATTTCCCCTGATTAAGATTTGTAATAAACTGGTCGGACCAACATTTGAACCGTTGCTTCTTAATCTCACGCCGGGTATATAGATGATAAAAGAACCTCCTCTCCCTCCTAGAAATTGGAGCGAGACAAACCTCATCCAGTTTTTTTCTGCCCAGCTCTCCAGCCTGTCCAGGTCTCGCTGAATGGCAGCACAGCCTTCAGGCATGTCAGCCAATCCTCCCAACTTCGTATCATCAGCAAACTTGCTGAGGGTGGATATCATTCATGTTCAGCTCCACTTTTCAGTCCTGAGTTCATCTCTATTTTGTATCTCCTCCTAGCCGTTTCACGTGCCCACCAAGTCAAAGATAATTCACCATTATGTTGCCATTCCTGAGAAACTTCAGTCCTAGCAGCCCAATCCAGCTGACAGTTTCTCTTGATTTGATAGGTGTCTCAACCAGTCCTGGAACTGGGGCAAGAGAAGGCTCCAAAAGCACTGGGTACTGGGGCCTATAGGTAAGCACGTGTACAAGTCTAGGGGGGCCCTTTCCCTTCACGCCTGACACCCCACTGGCAGGTCAGACACTGGATCCAGGACTGGCAATCTCTCTCCATTCCTCCCCCTTTCAGTCTTTCCTCCTAAAGTTGCTATGGCAAGATTTCCAAAAGTTAAGCAACTCAAGGCTTGCTTTGATTTCCCATAAAACTGCACAGCTTGGGTAGATGTACAGGTGAGAGGACCAAAGCCTACAGGATAGCTGTTCTATTCAAATTTCCCACTAATGTACATGTTTATGTTTGGACCATGTTGCTCAAAGTGCATGGTAAGTGATCATCAGATGCATCCATCTTACAGCATGATATGGAAGGCTACATATGCATGCACATGTAATTAATGAAGCGAACACCTATCAGTGTATAATCCTTCTGGAACTGACAATTGTTATCTGACGTTGTATTGTGTAAAGCATTTCACCATTGTGCTCCTTGAAAACTTATATTAATATGTATCACCTTCTATGTTTGAGAAACTGTAATGTGCAAGATGTGTAAGACGGTTTGTCTGTGCAGGAATAAAGCTGCTGTGAGACTGGACAGTGGGACTACACTGACATCGAGCTGGCATTACGGAGTAGGAGACCATGCCCTGTAAGTCTGTTTTAAAATGGCATTCTTTATGTCTCCTCTCAGTGCTGGTGACTGCTGTTGGCCAATTAGTGCCTATGACAGTTTGCTTGCCTTTCAGGAGAAGCTATTTTACTATGTCTTTTCTTCCTGGACAGATAAGAAAATGAGTCCCCAGCCTTGAAGGACATGTAGATGTGGTCTTTAGGGACATAGTTTAGTGGTAGATTTGGAAGTGCTAGGTTAAAGTTTGGACTTGATGATCTTGGAGGTCTTTGCCAATCCGGATGAGTCTGTGATGTCACCGAGCAACAGGCTGTGACGTCGCCGGGTGACGGATTGTGACAGCCTTGCCCTCACTGCTCATAGTGGGGTGCCGGCCGCGCCTGGCTCAGTCTGGCTCGTTCCTGGACCGTGCTGAGCAGCTCTGCGAGGCTTGGAGGTCGAGCAAGGTTTTGGCTGTGCTGTGCTGGGTCGTGCCTGGGGCTGCTCGCAGCATCTCAGTGCCTGACCCGCAGCATCGCGTCTGTTTCCCCGGCCCTGCCTCGTGCAGGCAGCCGGGCCCCTACGGAGCGCACCTGCAGCAGCGGAGGTGAGTGGTGCGGGGACACCTGGGTCCCTCAGGGCAGCCGTGGGGAGCCTGGCCCTGTGCCAGCGGGGAGCACGAGAAGGCCCAGTCGTGGCCTTGGGAGGGCTTTGTGCAGAGGACTCGCACACCCTGGCACAGCGAGTGACCGTGACCTTCCTCTTGCAGGGCAGACAGCACCTCTGCGGCTGCGTTGAGGGAGAACAGCTCGTCATCCTCGGTTCTCCCAGCCCCTGCAGCCAGAAGACCATGGCTGCAGAAGAGGCATGGACGTGTCCTGTATGCCGCGACGTGCGGCGGGACACGGCCTGTGTGATTCCATGCAATCACACCTTCTGCCTTGGCTGCATCCAGCGGTGGGCGAGGCTGAGGGACAGCTGCCCGCTCTGCCGCTCGGCCATGCAGACCATCCGGGTCTCTGTGCGGGGAGACAATCAGTTCGTGGACTGCATCGTCTCCCCGCCCGCACTGCCGGTGCCCGCCGGCTTCGGCGCCACCGCTGCCACTGACCCTGACGGCGAGGAGGAACTTCTGCCACCCCTTCCACCGCTGTCCCCGGAGCCCATGGCCGAGGAGCCGGAGCGAGTGGGCGGCCTCCTGCCGGAGCAGTGGGCGGCACTTTTCAGGGTCCATCGAGACATCCTGGACCCGGTGCTGCCCTGGCTGGAGCAAGAATTGCGCCGCAACGGGGAGCTGCGATGGTGGAAGATCAACTGGCTCAAAAGCATGATCCTGGCATTCCTGTGCCAGGTGGGGCCGGACCGGGACGTCCTGGTGGAGTGCACAGAGCACGCCCTGGGACCCAGCTCCGCACCGCTCGTCGACGGCCTCATCACCGCTATCGAGAGCCGGTGCGGCCAGGCGGCCCGCAGGCTGCTGGGCGTCGAAGATCCCAGCGCTGCCCAGGAGCAGCAGGACGGCCCCGCGGCCCCGTCCGGTCCCGCCGCCTCCCCGCAAGACACCGTTGCTCGCAGCGCCGTGCCCTCCGGCAGCTCCGCGGGTCCCGACGCAGAGGAGCTCCCCGGCACGTCCAGCGGGGCCCTGGGCACACGTCCTGGGGAGGAGCCGGGTCCCGAGGAAGCCGGTCCCTCTGGTCAGCGCCACAGCCGCAGCCCCTCCACTCGCGGCCGGGGCAGGAAGCGCCCGGCTGGGGGGGCCCGGCGCCCCACGAAGAGGAGGGCTGGCAGCGCCCAGCGCGCTACCCCGCCCTGCAAGAGGCGGCGCCCCCGGCGCCTCTAGCAGGGCTTACATGTTTCCAATAAAAGATTAGAACGCAGAAGCACGCGTTGTTCCCAGGGTCTGTCCTTTCCGAGGTTCATCCTTCACGCACACACCCTACACACACTGTGCCGTACGAGACCCGGTGCTCTCTGCACCCAGTGTGGCTGTGGCACCCATAAACCCTTCTTCTCCTGGGCCTTTTGTGAGAGCTACAAATCACGTAACCATGACCGACGCTCATGGATAGACTGCAATATCACAGAATCACAGAATTGTAGGGGTTGGAAGGGACCTCCAGAGATCATCAAGTCCAACCCCCTGCCAAAGCAGGTTCCCTACACCAGGTCGCACAGGTAGGCGTCCAGGCAACTTGAATATCTCCAGAGAAAGAGACTCCACAACCTCCCTGGGCAGCCTGTTCCAGTGCTCCGTCACCCTCACTGTAAAGAAGTTCTTGCGCACATTTGTGCGGAACTTCCTATGCTGCAGCTTATGTCCATTTCCCCTTGTCCTGTCTCCATGTACCACTGAAAAGAGACTGGCCTCACCACTATGGCCCCCACACCTCAGATATTTATAGACCTGGATCAGGTCCCCTCTCAGTCGTCTTTTCTCAAGGCTGAACAGACCCAGTTCACTCAGCCTTTCTTCATTGGAGAGATGCTCCAGGCCCTTCACCATCTCTGTGTCCCTCCGCTGGACTCTTTCCAAGAGATCCCTCTCTTTTTTGTACTGGGGAGCCCAGAACTGGACGCAGTATTCCAGGTGAGGCCTTACCAGGGCAGAGTAGAGGGGGAGGATCACCTCCCTCGACCTGCTGGCCACGCTCTTTTTAACGCACCCCAGAATGCCATTGGCCTTTTTGGCCACGAGGGCACACTGCTGGCTCATGGCCAACCTGTCATCCACCAGGACACCCAGGTCCCGCTCTGCAGAGCTCCTCTCCAGCAGCTCATCCCCCAACATGTACTGGTGCATGCAATTATTCCTAGCATAGGTGTAAGACTCCACACTTGCTTTTGTTGAACCTTGTGAGAATCCTTCTTTGTTTTTTGGCTCAAAGCTTGCTTCCTGAGGTATTTCTTGTGATAAGACTCTGAGTGATTTGTTGAGGAGGCAACTAATGGGTGCTAACCGTGTGACAATCGATATCACTTTGGGAACATTTGAAAGCCCCTTCCCCCAGAACTGCTTGCTCTGTAGAAGAGCGGATGAGAGTGCTCAGGAGTGTTTACTGGCGGAAGATCCGGCCTGTGACAAAACAGCTTCAGCTAGGTGTGGGAAAATTGGGGAACGATACCATCGTGTTCTGTGAGAAACAGGATGCAGATGGGCATCCCTGCTCCCTCTTATCTGCTGGCAAGGCCCGGAAGATGGGAACAAAGGAGTTTCTGCTGAGATCCCAGAGCCAGAAGCTGCCACTCAAAGGAGAGCTGACTCAACCACTTTGGATTTGAGCTGTCACTCCAAAGACAGCTGACTCAACCGCTCTGAAACTATTGAAAAGGGGCCATCATCACCACGGTTGTGGTCGTCGTCCTTCGTCGTTGTCAACAGAACAACAATGCCTGACGACCCACCACTATTGAGGATCAAAGACGGAACTACAAACCTCGCTGGATCCATGGTGGTGACTATGTCCCTCTTGCTGCCTATAAAGACTCTTTGCCTCTTCTTTCCTATCTTTTCTATCGCCCTCCTTCCCTTCCCCATTACCCTAATTCATAATAGTGTCCGTCCTCTCCTTCCCCATTTCCCCTGATTAAGATTTGTAATAAACTGGTCGGACCAACATTTGAACCGTTGCTTCTTAATCTCACGCCGGGTATATAGATGATAAAAGAACCTCCTCTCCCTCCTAGAAATTGGAGCGAGACAAACCTCATCCAGTTTTTTTCTGCCCAGCTCTCCAGCCTGTCCAGGTCTCGCTGAATGGCAGCACAGCCTTCAGGCATGTCAGCCAATCCTCCCAACTTCGTATCATCAGCAAACTTGCTGAGGGTGGATATCATTCATGTTCAGCTCCACTTTTCAGTCCTGAGTTCATCTCTATTTTGTATCTCCTCCTAGCCGTTTCACGTGCCCACCAAGTCAAAGATAATTCACCATTATGTTGCCATTCCTGAGAAACTTCAGTCCTAGCAGCCCAATCCAGCTGACAGTTTCTCTTGATTTGATAGGTGTCTCAACCAGTCCTGGAACTGGGGCAAGAGAAGGCTCCAAAAGCACTGGGTACTGGGGCCTATAGGTAAGCACGTGTACAAGTCTAGGGGGGCCCTTTCCCTTCACGCCTGACACCCCACTGGCAGGTCAGACACTGGATCCAGGACTGGCAATCTCTCTCCATTCCTCCCCCTTTCAGTCTTTCCTCCTAAAGTTGCTATGGCAAGATTTCCAAAAGTTAAGCAACTCAAGGCTTGCTTTGATTTCCCATAAAACTGCACAGCTTGGGTAGATGTACAGGTGAGAGGACCAAAGCCTACAGGATAGCTGTTCTATTCAAATTTCCCACTAATGTACATGTTTATGTTTGGACCATGTTGCTCAAAGTGCATGGTAAGTGATCATCAGATGCATCCATCTTACAGCATGATATGGAAGGCTACATATGCATGCACATGTAATTAATGAAGCGAACACCTATCAGTGTATAATCCTTCTGGAACTGACAATTGTTATCTGACGTTGTATTGTGTAAAGCATTTCACCATTGTGCTCCTTGAAAACTTATATTAATATGTATCACCTTCTATGTTTGAGAAACTGTAATGTGCAAGATGTGTAAGACGGTTTGTCTGTGCAGGAATAAAGCTGCTGTGAGACTGGACAGTGGGACTACACTGACATCGAGCTGGCATTACGGAGTAGGAGACCATGCCCTGCAAGTCTGTTTTAAAATGGCATTCTTTATGTCTCCTCTCAGTGCTGGTGACTGCTGTTGGCCAATTAGTGCCTATGACAGTTTGCTTGCCTTTCAGGAGAAGCTATTTTACTATGTCTTTTCTTCCTGGACAGATAAGAAAATGAGTCCCCAGCCTTGAAGGACATGTAGATGTGGTCTTTAGGGACATAGTTTAGTGGTAGATTTGGAAGTGCTAGGTTAAAGTTTGGACTTGATGATCTTGGAGGTCTTTGCCAATCCGGATGAGTCTGTGATGTCACCGAGCAACAGGCTGTGACGTCGCCGGGTGACGGATTGTGACAGCCTTGCCCTCACTGCTCATAGTGGGGTGCCGGCCGCGCCTGGCTCAGTCTGGCTCGTTCCTGGACCGTGCTGAGCAGCTCTGCGAGGCTTGGAGGTCGAGCAAGGTTTTGGCTGTGCTGTGCTGGGTCGTGCCTGGGGCTGCTCGCAGCATCTCAGTGCCTGACCCGCAGCATCGCGTCTGTTTCCCCGGCCCTGCCTCGTGCAGGCAGCCGGGCCCCTACGGAGCGCACCCGCAGCAGCGGAGGTGAGTGGTGCGGGGACACCTGGGTCCCTCAGGGCAGCCGTGGGGAGCCTGGCCCTGTGCCAGCGGGGAGCACGAGAAGGCCCAGTCGTGGCCTTGGGAGGGCTTTGTGCAGAGGACTCGCACACCCTGGCACAGCGAGTGACCGTGACCTTCCTTCCTCTTGCAGGGCAGACAGCACCTCTGCGGCTGCGTTGAGGGAGAACAGCTCGTCATCCTCGGTTCTCCCAGCCCCTGCAGCCAGAAGACCATGGCTGCAGAAGAGGCATGGACGTGTCCTGTATGCCGCGACGTGCGGCGGGACACGGCCTGTGTGATTCCATGCAATCACACCTTCTGCCTTGGCTGCATCCAGCGGTGGGCGAGGCTGAGGGACAGCTGCCCGCTCTGCCGCTCGGCCATGCAGACCATCCGGGTCTCTGTGCGGGGAGACAATCAGTTCGTGGACTGCATCGTCTCCCCGCCCGCACTGCCGGTGCCCGCCGGCTTCGGCGCCACCGCTGCCACTGACCCTGACGGCGAGGAGGAACTTCTGCCACCCCTTCCACCGCTGTCCCCGGAGCCCATGGCCGAGGAGCCGGAGCGAGTGGGCGGCCTCCTGCCGGAGCAGTGGGCGGCACTTTTCAGGGTCCATCGAGACATCCTGGACCCGGTGCTGCCCTGGCTGGAGCAAGAATTGCGCCGCAACGGGGAGCTGCGATGGTGGAAGATCAACTGGCTCAAAAGCATGATCCTGGCATTCCTGTGCCAGGTGGGGCCGGACCGGGACGTCCTGGTGGAGTGCACAGAGCACGCCCTGGGACCCAGCTCCGCACCGCTCGTCGACGGCCTCATCACCGCTATCGAGAGCCGGTGCGGCCAGGCGGCCCGCAGGCTGCTGGGCGTCGAAGATCCCAGCGCTGCCCAGGAGCAGCAGGACGGCCCCGCGGCCCCGTCCGGTCCCGCCGCCTCCCCGCAAGACACCGTTGCTCGCAGCGCCGTGCCCTCCGGCAGCTCCGCTGGTCCCGACGCAGAGGAGCTCCCCGGCACGTCCAGCGGGGCCCTGGGCACACGGCCTGGGGAGGAGCCGGGTCCCGAGGAAGCCGGTCCCTCTGGTCAGCGCCACAGCCGCAGCCCCTCCACTCGCGGCCGGGGCAGGAAGCGCCCGGCTGGGGGGGCCCGGCGCCCCACGAAGAGGAGGGCTGGCAGCGCCCAGCGCGCTACCCCCGCCCTGCAAGAGGCGGCGCCCCCGGCGCCTCTAGCAGGGCTTACGTGTTTCCAATAAAAGATTAGAACGCAGAAGCACGCGTTGTTCCCAGGGTCTGTCCTTTCCGAGGTTCATCCTTCACGCACACACCCTACACACACTGTGCCGTACGAGACCCGGTGCTCTCTGCACCCAGTGTGGCTGTGGCACCCATAAACCCTTCTCCTGGGCCTTTTGTGAGAGCTACAAATCACGTAACCATGACCGACGCTCATGGATAGACTGCAATATCACAGAATCACAGAATTGTAGGGGTTGGAAGGGACCTCCAGAGATCATCAAGTCCAACCCCCTGCCAAAGCAGGTTCCCTACACCAGGTCGCACAGGTAGGTGTCCAGGCAACTTGAATATCTCCAGAGAAAGAGACTCCACCACCTCCCTGGGCAGCCTGTTCCAGTGCTCCGTCACCCTCACTGTAAAGAAGTTCTTGCGCACATTCATGCGGAACTTCCTATGCTGCAGCTTATGTCCGTTTCCCGTTGTCCTGTCTCCACGTACCACTGAAAAGAGACTGGCCTCACCACTATGGCCCCCACACCTCAGATATTTATAAACCTGGATCAGGTCCCCTCTCAGTCGTCTTTTCTCAAGGCTGAACAGACCCAGTTCACTCAGCCTTTCTTCATAGGAGAGATGCTCCAGGCCCTTCACCATCTTTGTGGCCCTCTGCTGGACTCTTTCCAAGAGATCCCTCTCTTTTTTGTACTGGGGAGCCCAGAACTGGACGCAGTACTCCAGATGAGGTCTTACCAGGGCAGAGTAGAGGGGGAGGATCACCTCCTTTGACCTGCTGGACACGCTCTTTTTAATGCACCCCAGTAAGCTATTGGCCTTTCTGGCCATGACGGCACACTGCTGGCTCATGGCCAACCTGTTGTCCACCAGGACATTGTCAATAACTACAGGATCTCATAATCTAAAATACAAGTGACTAAGGCTTGGAATTAACACACTAGTAGTTATTCTTCAGTTTTACACAGAGCCTCCCTGTCTCAATTCAGTAGAGAATCATTCTTCATTGCTTTAGCCTCTTACAGTGTTCCTGTACCCTGTCTAAGATGAAATATCTTCATCCACAGATGCTTACCGAATTCATCCCACTGAATAGGTCTCCCGATCCAACGTGAGCTGTGTGAACAAAGTTTGTTGGCTCCCCAATCATGCTTCGATCTATGCGTCGTCGTCTTTTCTGGAAGAAAGATAAAGAAACCATATAGCTGAGATTAATTTAAAAGGCAGAACCAGGATGTGTCGTAAACATAAACTATACATGGGGTGTTCCATACACCATGAGACGTTCTCATGAAATTAAAAAGGAAAGTCTGAATTCCCAGGTTAATCTAAACATTGGTAATATGGTCCATTCTTTTCACTTAGGGTATCTTTAGAAGATCATTAGACCAGCACTGATACCATTCCTAAGCACTTAGGTTAACAAAGTGTTGGTTAAGCAATATTTGCAATGTTTCATACAGCAAACTCTGCATCCATCCATTTTTCCATCATTTAATCATGATGTAATGGACCAAATTTGATGTTTAGTTATTCAAAATGAGAATTAAGGATCATTATCAGAGCATATAAGAGCATTATCAGGGCATACAAAGTAGCTAACTTATAGAACTTCTCAGCAGCATGTCATGGGAACTTGTGTCACTCATTCTATAGTAGAATAATATAGTAATGTCTCGATTGGCATCAACCACTATAATATCCCTACTGAACCTCATACACTGAGGTAACTTACACTCCTCATGTGGAATGTGAGCTGAAGGGGTGCAGAGGGTAGTAAGGCAGTGAGCTAGACTGTACCCTAGAGATATGCCAATTTCTGTTCTGAGAGTTTTATAGAAAGAACTGCTTAACTCTGCCTCCCTCTTCTCAGAGTCATGGCTTCAACTTTTATTAATATAAAAATATGCAAATTAAAAATCAGAAGCAGTAAGGACTTCCTCTAATTAAAGCTATGTGGGCTGTTTGCCTCCAGCCAAATATTGCATCTAAAGGAAGAAAACAGAATACCTTGTCCTCATTTCTTAGGCCACAACCTTAAGCAAAGCAAAGCATTACAGTATGCAGCTGCCACTTGTCTATATGGTGTATTAAAAAAAACAATAGCCAAAAAGCACAACATGTATACTTCAATTTGAGGTATGTTAAAATACAGTATAATAGCTAACAAATTAGTTGAGCTCAATTAAAAGCTTCCCACTGTCCTAAAGTCCACTTGGTCTCATTTTAGTGGGATGTCTACTCCTAATCTGTACTATGATCATAAGACCACTCTGACTCAAGCCAGAAAGGTACATGCCTCATGAGTGAGCCAACTACTTTTGAAGTGCTTCTACAGACTAAATCTTAATGAATCAGACCCTCAACTACGAGAATCCACCACAGGGTGAAGCCAGCAAGCACAAAACACTCTTAATCCTTATTAAAACAAGTCTTAGGAGATTTCACTGTATCTCACTTTATAGTATTAGTGGCCTAAAGGGGGGTTGCAGGTAAAAGAAACAACACACTCTATGAGAAACAGCAAAAAAAGCTGATCTATGCCAAAACTGATGATGATTTCTCTACTCCCAGTGTATTGACAAAACCAACAAAATAAAATAACCATAGCTATAATTTTGTGTAGTTTAAGGGCTTTCAAGGATAAAGTGTTCATGGAAATGGAGATGTCTCAGCTACAGAAGTCATTAGTATTCATAAAGCCAGGAGCAGTAATTTATCAAGATGTAAGTAAGTAAGTAAGATTTATCAACATGTCCCACCAACGAGTGAGTACTTCAGTGTGGAAACCAAAGTCATTGACAGAAACAGCAAACTACTTCTTAAGCTCAGCTTGACATCAGCTAGTAAAGCAGTGACTAACTTGGAGGAAAGGCCTGATAGCAGGTTTCTAGTTACACTGGATGAGAGCCGCCAATCTAGCATGATCAGAATTAGGAGCATTCCCAGCAGGTGTAATGGACAAATGATGCTAAAGATGCATTGCTGGACTTACATACTATTGTGGTACGCTGTACTCTGATAGAGAAAGTCTCATAGGTGAAACAAGCCACTCAATTAGAACACTTAAAATTATTTCAAGTATCCTATAGATGCCCACCCCTAAATTTAAAACAAATACACAGAAACCCAGAGTATGAGTCATTTGCACACCTAAACAATACGTCCGTGATTTCTTGGTTTTAGTTGAGTTTGGAAACATGGGGTCTGATGTAGGCCAAACACAGACAAACCTCATAAAGCTTGCAGATCATTCTTTATTTCTGGGGGGTGGGGGGTGGAGAACAAACAAGCTCTTTTTTTGGACAATTTCACTTATATTTTCCTTTTTTTTTTTTCATTGCAAATAGTACTAGTGAGCCAGAAACAGCACTAAGGAGTACTGGATCTCCAGAACGGCTGTAAATAATTCTTCAGTATTCATCAGCTAGTGAACTAGCAAATTACCAGCAAGCCTTGATTCGTATCTAAGGCAAGTTTCTTAACAGAAGCCATCAGGTAGTTACACTGTAGCATGTACCCACTGAGGTGATCCTGAATCAATGGAAAAACATTTAAAAGCTTGAAGGATGGAATTCAACCATGTTTAAAGTCCTTTCCAACCCAAGCTATTCCATGATTCTAAAAGAAACCAAAATGGTATTAGGTGGCTGGGTTTTTTTTGTTGTTTGTTTTGTTTTTCCCTTTGTTGTTATTATTACTATTATTATTTTTTGCTTCAGATTGTCTTTACATTAGTGTTCCATATCGCATTATGAGCATACTTTAGTAGGAACTGTGCTGGTTCCTACTTACACGCTTCAATTTGTATTTCTGAGTAATCCCAGACATGCTTTTTTGAAGGACCTGAACTGGAAGGCTAGCTGATGTACTCCAACAGCTAATGGACATCAAGGCCAGAGGAACAGGCAAACCAGTCTGAAGCAGAACCTGAAATATATGCCTCAGTTCCTCAACAGTGCTTTGCTCCACACTGCTCTCCTGTTACTGTATGCTATTTCTGTAGTTGACAGAGCCCAAGTCAGAACTGAAATGACTGATGGGTGCAGGGGAAGGGACGTAAGACTGTAAGAAGTCATTTTTTATTCAAAGGATATAACACAGGAGACAGCAGTAGGGAAGCATGCATAGCAAGGTTATAAAACTTTCACAGAAAATACTACACGGACAACTTTTGTCAGGTCTATATTGTGTTATTTTATCGTAGCATTTTTTGAGGCCTTGCATCTGCAAATATACATGCAGTACCATCGCTCAGACACACAGACTGACTCTTCAGTAAATCTAGTACGTGTAATTTGAAAGCAGCTAAGAGACAGCACATTCATCTTTCACTTGAGAAGCTAATAGCATGAATAGCTCCCTTCCATCTATGAACCGTTTGTGCCTATTCTGTGATTGTTTCTCAGTTCAATTCACATGTCTGAGCAGATAAAGCCATTCTAGTCATCCACGTCTCTAACATCGCATATACCATAGACAATTAACCTGACTGAACATGCAAGTGCCCTAATTCTGGCAATCTAGCTGCAGTGACATCCTCTTTCTTGTTTCTGTACTTCTGCGGATGGATGTTTTCTTGGGAAATCCCCAAGATTAACTTACTAAGTATCTGTTATCTTTTTGCTTAGTTTTGGTTAAATTACTGAAAGATTTTGTATCAAAAGCTGAAGAAAATTTTATAACTGAATTTCCATATTTGATTCTTGCCTTATCTGAAGTCATTTATTTCCTTCTTTACTAAGGTGTTATGGCATGGCAAGGAGCACAAGGGAGGTGAGATGAGAGAAGAAGACTTGTAGAGGGATCCTGGAAGTGGCGTATGAAATTCATCATTTAATGGCTTTACTCAGATTGTTCCCCTGAAAAAAATCTGCAGAATTTGCATTGCGAAGTGCACAAACCGTAATCTTTGCCTCACAAAAAGAATTAAATCATACTTAAAAATAAGTAGAAGAGGTGCAGGCTTGTGTGTTAAATGTTTGAGAGGAACGGGAGCTGTTTGTGGACCCATCCCAGTGGCTTCATTTTGAACACATATGCTACATGCACTGTAATGAGATCACATTTCAGCTGCCATAGTAATGAAGTAAAGAATTGATGTCTCTTCTAAAGCTGTGATTGATGCTTTGCACCCACACAAAGTAGCACCTCTTTTGCTGCAGAAGATTGGAATTCAGAAGGCCATGAACTGTTGCATCACATTGAAATATTAACCCTGCACATTTCTAGAAACTTCTCGTAAGCTTTTTAAAAACTTCTTTTCAGAAGTTAGGTAACACCTTACTGAAGCATCTTTTTAATAATTGAAAAAAATCTTAATGATTGAAGCTCAAAACTTCGATTTAAAAAACACAATAAAAACAACAAACAAAATAAATCAACAAGTGACTGCCATCGATGAGCATGCACAAGTTCCTTTTAATTCTCCTTTGCTGAAGTTATCTTTTCTGACCACCTCCAAATTTTGTCCAGAAGTTGGGATACACTTCCCTAGGTAAAGTAATTTCACAATGATGGCAATAACAGCGACTGCAACATTTCCAGACAACTTTTTAGCCTGTATCTGTATGTGTGTATGTATGTGATGTATATAGGGCCTAAGTGGCATTCAGATCTTTTCTGACCTATTTGAGACCCTGCACTACTTAGTTTGGATATTTTTTGTGGTTTCCTACACACAGACACACAGGAAAGTTTTGGAAATTATTATTCTTTGCACAGTTAAGCATACATCTCTACCCTTCATGACATGTCTTCTCAAAAAAAAGAACGCCAATCAAGCATACAAAGAAAAAAGCACATTAAAAAAAAAAAAAAACAACAAATAACACCTCTCACAAAACCCATAGCAGGTTGATAATTACATTCCTGAAAGTTGCTAAAAGCAAGTCACAAGTGAAGTCAAGCAGAATATCATTCAAAGAGAGTCCAATCAGTGCACACAAAAGCCTAACTGATGTGACCTGCATAAGACTCCACCTCAGGCCCTAGCAGCTAGAGGTGGTGCTGTGGGTACAGGTTTGGAATATGAGTTCTAAACACGAAGTGATACACGGCAGGAACTGAAGAAATTAAAAGGAGATGCTAAGTTACTGCTACACGACAAACATGCAGAGAGCTTCTGAGAACAGTACCTCTTTATTGAAATTATGACATGTGGTTCTTTTCTCCTGTCACCTCACATTTCATTTTATCTCCATTTTATACACAAGAAGATAGGGCCACACTTTTTTATCCCCACATAGCAATGGTTTTTACCCAAATGTATGTGTTGGACTGACTTTTTATGTCTTAATATTTCAGTAATGTTAAGTGAGCTATAAGAAACTAAGCAACAGAAAACCTGCTTCCCTCAGCATAACAAAAAGTATTAGAGGAGAAAATAGAGAACACCTACACTAGAAATAACTCTGTGACAGGGACAGATTGCACCTTTGCATCGAATGCTGAAAATGAAATTTAGTATTTAATTCACATAATAAAATATTGCTATAATCACTTTTCTCTAAAAACTAACACAGTTGTTTTTAGTTTCTTTTTCTCTTTTTTCCCCCCTTCTGTAGGAGAGCGTTTTAGCATTATTTCTCAGCATTAGCAAAATAACATAATGCAAGGATAGAACTTACTTTATCCCTGCTAATATTGAACTCTGCAACAGTGAGAGTTTTCACAACTGCATTTCCATACATATGGTTTTGGCTTATTTTATATGAAATAAATACACAATGCATATAACTTTTTATGCAATAAATACACAGTGCATGTATTTGAAATGCTATATTAAACAATTTATATAAATACACATTATAGAACTAGATACTACACTATATATTGTATATTTTTTTTTCTGTATGTATTTTTTTCCTGTAACTTAGTATTTACCTGTGCTTTAAAAAATGTACTGTGGAGTAGGTTAATTTGAAAGAAAGCAGCATGCTGAGCTGACCTACACTCTACAAGGGCTGCTCCAAAAGTAATACCTCCTATTATATTATGGTGCTCTGTCATAGCAGAGGCAGATGTTGATGGTATGGCAGCAGAGATTGAATCTTCCTGCCAATATTCTGTTACATTTTGTTGTCATGTGACAGACTGCAGCAGAGGGGCAGTCTGACAAAATGGCATCAGACTACATTGTGGAAGTGCAGATGAAGCAAATGTGTGACACTGACTTCCTCCATGCAGAAAAAATGGCACCCACTGACATTCACTGATGCTTGTTGAACATTGACAGAGATCAAAGAGCGGATGTGAGCACTGTGAGGAGTGGCTGGTGTATTTCAACAGTGGTGAGAGCGTGTCACTTCTGCTGGTGCAGACTGTTAAAAGAGCAACATACAGGCCCTTGGTCATCACTGGCAAAAATGCATAGCTAATGGTGGTGACTATGTTGAAAAATACTGTTTTGTAGCTGAGAATTTTTTAGTATTAGCACTATTAAGCAGTTCTTTACATCTGTCATAGTTTCCATGTAAATAAACAGGAGGCATTACTTTTGGAGTGACATACATATAATTTTGTGCAACAAGCCTCCAGCCAGATCTAAATCAACACAAAGTGATTTGTACACAAAATGGCAAGTGATGCACCTTCACTTTTCTGACACAATTCTTTGTTTCATACTAATTATTAGCAAAAGAACAACTCTGGTTCAAATTCATAATCATTACTGCTTACTGCACAAGACTATCTATATTGTTCTTCATGACAATCTGTTATTCTGGACTCTCTGTTAAGAAGTGACATTGTAGTACAAAGCCTGCGCCTCACAGACTCCTCTTCAGAATACACTGAGAAACATTTATTGATTTTAACTTCAAAACAGCCTTGATATATAATTGGGCAAAAGAAAAAGGAGAAAAAAAACCAACAGCAAAACCCACCATGCTTTGGTGCCTCATCTTATGCAAAGTAAAAATCTCAGCTTCCTGACATCCGTCCTCAAGCATTTTATCAGTCTCTCCTACAATTTTAGACTATTTTTGAAAAATTAATTCCTTGAAAGGAATGGAGGTTGTGGAAATCAAGGTATTCATACAGTACACATTACAGTGGATGTCCCAGCAGCACATGATGCTAAAGTCACATTCTCCTGCTGGGGTGGCTTTCAAGTCAGCAGCACTCACTGCTGGCTTGCAGGCCCATAAGCCTCGCTAAGGCCAAAAAATATATACTTTTTTTTCTCTTTTCTTACATGATTACTGTCAAAAATAGGCTTATCTCTCTTGGCAAGAAGATAAGTAAAGAACACTTAACTCCACTTTGAGGAGTGGTTGAAGACTCAATAAATTCACTTGCTGACTCCCTACTGGCAAACTTATCCTGATCAACAGAGAAGTGAATGATCCAGCTGGAGGCCCTAAAGGGCTCCTCTGCTGAATAAGGTTTTGTGGTCAGAAAATGACTACTTATATTTATTACCTCCAAAATTTTCCTCTTTCCAAAGAAGGAAGATGACTCAAAACATAAACACTGGTAACTAGCACAGATTTCAAGCTTGTCTTCGTAACACGAGGGCCATTTTTCAGACCGTTCAGTAACATTATTATCACATCTCAGTGATTGTAATGGCATCCTCTAGTACACTAAGAAGCAAGTTAGCCTCCACTACAATTTTTTTGCAGGCTTGGCTTTTAAGCAACAGAAGGGTAATTTGAATGTATTGAATCATAATAATTTTAACCACATGTTTAAATCTGTGCCACATTAGCGGATTTAGAAATAATGCATCTTTCATACTAAAATAATAAAAATCTCAAACTCTACTAAAATAAAGTGAACTAAACTAAGACAATTCCCAGTACAGATTCCACTGCCGCCATTCTCATGCTAGGTATGACAAATACAAACAAGGAAGGCACTGCTAGTTCTCTACCTGACAAGAGCATCGTTTTTCTTGACTCGGAGTTGGTCTGCACGTAAATCCAATGCTGAACAGAGGGGCAATTAAGACAGGCAAGTATGCAATTTGCTAAACTGTTTTTGAAACAGGAACTATCAGATCAAGGCAGGGAGTCAGGGCTATCGTGCTTGGCCTTCTGCCACAAATAGCTCTCAATTGGCAATACTTTTTTTTTCTTTCTTTCTTTTGAGAACTTCTGTTCCAATCACAAAAGTGTTAATTTTTGCTAAACCAGTGCAAAAAGCAAGCTCTTTTAATCTGCTTCTTTGCTTTCTGCATTCTTCCATACCAATCTAGATATGCATTTCAGATATTCACCCTAAAAACAAAGTGATTTACTAAAGTTTCCAATGACATAAATACTTTGAAATAGCTGTTTGCTAGCTTTGTGTTCCAGAACTCTGCTAAAAGCCAAAGATAAAAACTGAGATATAAAACTAAGAAAAGGATTTAATCAAAGCCAAGCTAGTCAATTATTTAAAGATGGGGAGTTTGGACTGTTAGAAGAGAAACTGAAAGAGACACCATCCTTCATTTTCTGTTCCTACTTTGACCTTTCTTGCACTGTACATTTGCTTTTAAGAGAGAGCCAACAGCAAAAGCAATGGAGTCCCTGTGCAGTGTCACCCAGCAGATTCTACACACGCTCATTCACAAGAGGAACTAGGTAATCTCTCAGAATAGTAAGTACTGGATCACTGTGAAGAGGTGGTTTTCCGTTCTGCCACATACATGCTGTTCTGCTCCCAAATAAAGTCCGATGTGTGTAGGACAGCTGCATCCACCAGTACAAACAACATAGCACAACCTGACAAAACTAATAGGGCCGTGCTAAGAGCAGCATGGTGGCTGTGCTTCTCAAAACAAGCTATAGTCTGAGTGATGTATCTGAGCTCCCAGTATTGCTCCATCAAAATCAGCTATAAAGGTCTTAGAATATTATTCATCAAACCCTACATAAAAAGGACTGCAGATATAGGGTGTCCTTTGCGTTTATTTATTTATTGCACTATTCTTTAGGATGCATTTCTCCATACTTTTTTCCATTATGAGGAACCTAGAGATCCGTGTTTAAAAAAAATAAAAAAACAAAGCAAAACAAAAAAAAAAAAAAAAAACCAAAAACCAAAAAACAAACAAAACACACACACACAAAACCAAGCAGAAAGAAAGCATTCAAAACAGAAATGCTGATACACTCTCAGTTTTAGCACTGGCATCATTACACAGGAAAGTAGTACCATGAAGCTCACAGTTAGACATGTAGTCATTATATAGCCAGTACATTATTTCTGAAAAAGTAAAAAACAAACACCTCCAAACATCTTCCTGATTTCTGCGGTATTTTCCTTCTTTTTTTCAGCTTTTTAAACCCACAACATACACAGCTAATTCCAATATTCATACAATATGTTACTAGTATACTTAGACAGATGAAATTAAAGACACACCATCCATGGTAACATTAACATTCCAGTCAGGCAATAGTGTATATTAAATGTTTTAACATTTAACATTTTTTTTAATCAACTATAAATTATTTCTGGCAATACTGAAATGCAGGACTCTCTTCACCCTCTAAAGATGAAAGGATGAAGAATTAAAGTTTCAGTGTTCAAATGCTTTAAAACAATTTCTCTATTGTACAGAAGAAATACAAAGAAGGATAATTAAGTTAATAAAATAAATAAAATGCTAGCTACTTCCTCCAAATCACTGTATTTCAATGACGGATTTATTCTAAAACACTAATAATCAGAATCTAAGGCTGGTGTAGTGATGCTCAGACCAGCATTGTTGTCTTATTTAACTGTAAGCGCCAAACCTGTTCCCATTAAGAGCAGATTTTTCTCAGTCACTTTCACTGGCATTTTCTAGCAGATTGCTTAGAGTCTTGATTGCTTCCATATCTTACAAACTACGTTTTTGACAGAGGAGAAGCAAGAGGAAATCAGGACATGTTTTCATGCCAATTATTTATCAGTAGAGATAAGTCGTAGGCCTCCAGCAGAGTAAGCTTTCCTGCAGTTTTCCAAAAAGCCAGGGTGCTGAATGACTCCTCCAGCTAAAGGACAGCTATGAAACTGAGACAAAGGGTTGAAAGGAGAGAGGTTTTGAAGAATCTTAAGTCATTATAATCAGAACCTAAAAAATTCATATCAAGAGCACACTGGATCTAGGCAACGTTGCTTGGCATCTAACTGCCTCAAGAGACAAAAAATGAAAAAAACTAACAGCCTTCTGAATAAGTGAATGAAATAGCAGTTCATATTTTGAATAAGACAGAAGTATGGGGCAAATTAAAACAGTGGAGTAGGTCAAATCTTCCAAATTGCCATTGATTTTATGTACAACTTTACAAATCATTCTATTCTGTAAACGAATACCTCAGGCTGGACTGCTTTTTGTTATGTCAAGCAGCACTTTCATCTTTTTGTTTGTTTTTGTTTGCCTGTTTTAAAGCAAATTCAGCATATCATCACCTTTAATCTTTAGAGGTGCCTGCCTTCTAATCTGTTTACACAATATTCCCTTATATTATGATGGCGTTAGTCATCAGATGACAATACCGGCAATTGTAGTCTACATTTTCTAAGCAAACAGGAAAAGTTGCCAGATTAGGTCAAATGACTACGGTAGACAATAGGTCATTAAAGAAATGTTTAGCTTACACATTAAAAGGAACTTTTTCTACTCCAGAAGCTCAATCATATAGTAAATCTGTATCCATTTCATAGCTAGTAATCACGTTCCTTTTCATAATACCCACCAGCACAATTTTAAGATGATATACATTCCCCAGAATTTGGCGGTCACATTTTACCACCAACTTCAATGCCTCTTTAATGTAATTAATAAAAAACCACAATCATCTAATATTCTATTTCTAACATAGGAATCATTTTTCTACAGCATCTTCAGACTGCATTGTCTGATTACAGAGTAGCAGATCATTCATCAACTAGATGAACAACAGGGCATAATGTAAGGAACAAATCTGCGATACAGGCTTGTGATTATCTCAATAAAAATCAGATCTTAGCATTTAAAATACCTGTTTTGCATGCAGTTGACAAGCATAACTCGCCGTACATCGGCTATTGCTTGGAATGAGTGCTTATTAGCAATCCACAGCTGGAAACAAATTTTAATACTGCAGCTTTTGGAATGAATCCAGAACTGCTGCATATGGCATACAAAAAGAGACTAAAACAGTGCATTTGTTCAGCCTTCCAAAGTGAAGCCTGCTTGTGGTTTTACTCGTCTTCTACTACCTAGAAGATGGTAAGAGAAGACAGGTTTGGAGCTACACTATGATACATTCAACAATCTCAAGCTGCAGCATACCAAATCCTGACCAACTTAGAAATGTGAATGTCCACTTCTAGAGATCTCCAGAACACAAATGATCATGGCCCTGAGAAAGCTGGTCTGGTTGACTGCTTTGAGTGGAGGCTTGCACTCGGCAGCATCCAGAGGTCTCTTCCTACTCAGTTTATTCTTCAAGTCTCCAAGTTCAGATGGTGATGAAGAGAAGGAATACAGAACAGTACATAGGCTGGAAATCACTTTGCTGAAACACAGATATGGCATTCTTCCCAGAGATCAAAGTCAGAATGTTAAAAAACAAGAGGTAGATTAAACAAATGATGTAAAGATACATTACAGTGCAAGCTTTCTGGGTATATTTAATAGGCTCTTAATAAAACAAATCCTAGATAACATAGCAGAGATAATAACATACTGAGATGTGTACCGTGTTATACTCTTTCATTTTACTTGCTGACCTTTTCCAAAAAGAACACAGGAAATACTTAAAAGGTGATGTGGCCTGATGAGAGCTACGTTTCTCCAGAGGAAGAGGACTTGCAACACAAAGCCCCCCCTGCTCAGCCAAGTGAGTATCACCCTCATCAACAAACACAATTCCATGTGTCCTTAAATATTCTGCATTTTGAAATTCTTTCATCAAGAAGTTAAATTTCATGCTTGCAAATCCCCCAAGATCTAATCCTAGAGTTAGCTGGCTAACTTTGCAGTCTTGTTATGTCCCCTATGATGCATTACATAAATTACATATAAGCCTTCAATACTCCTATGTATATTCCCCTCTGTTTGATTCTCTAACTCAGAATTATATATGTCCCAAACTCCACTATAGGAAAGCACAAGAGCTAAGACAAACTAAAATAAACATAACAGCCACTACCAGATATTGGATTCTCAGTCGTACTCACAATGCAAAACCAAACACTAGTCTATGTCTAACACCAGCTAGAACAGTTTGTTAGAACACCTGCATTTCTGAAGATAACAGCTCTTAACACACTGCAGTTTGTGCTACCAAGCAGTACTCATACTGCACGTTGTAATCTACATGTGACTACTGACAACAAAATGGGACATGTGATATTCTCAGAGTGCTTCTGCACATGACTCCTAGTAATGCCATCAAAAGGAGAAGCTGGATTTTTCTGATGTTACAGCACTGACATTTTTTTAGTAATAGGACTTAGAAGTGCTGAAGGAGCTTGGTGGAAGCAACTGCTAGGCCACTTTCCATCATCTTTGGTAAGTTGTGGGGAATGGGAGAGGTGCCTGAGGACTGGAGGAAAGCAAATGTCACACCAATCTTCAAAAAGGACAAGAAGGAGGGCCCTGGTAACTATAGGCCAGTAGGCCTCAACTCCAATCCCTGGAAAGATGATGGAACAACTTATCCTTGGTGCTGTTTCTAGACATATCAAGAATAAGAGAGCCATTAGAAGCAGTCAGCATGGGTTGACCAAGAGGAGGTGATGTTTGACCAACCTGATAGCCTTTTATGAAGAAATATCCAGGTGGACAGATGATGGTAAAGCAGTGGATGTGGTCTATCTTGATTTTAGTAAAGCATTTGACACCATTTCCTACAGCATCCTCACATCTAAACTGAGGAAGTGTGGTCTGGATGCTGGGGTAGTGAGGAAGATTTTGAACTGGCTGGATGGAAGAAGCCAAAGAGTTGTGGTCCATGGCATGGAGACTAGTTGGAGGCTTGTCTCTAGTGGAATCCCTCAGGGATTGGTACTGAAACTGGTGCTATTCAATACATTCATCAATGACTTGGAGAAGGGAACAAAGAACGTAGCTAGCAAGTTTGCTGACTACACAAAACTGGGAGGAGTGGTTGATAGCCAAAAGGCTGTGCTGCTATCCAGCAAGACCTAGATAGGCTGGAGAGTTGAGAGGGGAGAAATTTAATGAAATACAACGAGGGCAGGTGCCTCACATCTGGGCAAGAACAATCCCAGGTACCAGTATAGATTGGGAACTGACCTGTTGGAGAGTAGCGTAGGCAAAAGGGACCTGGGGGAACTGGAGGACAGTCGGATGACCATGAGCCAGCACTGTGACCTTGTAACCAAGAAAGCCAATGGCATACTGGGGTGTATTAGAAGGGGTGTGATAGTAAGTCAAGAAAGGTTCTCCTTCCCCTACTCTGCCCTGGTAAGACTGCATCTGGAGTACTGTGTCCAGTTCTGGGCCCCTCAGTTCAAGAAGGACAAGGAACTGCTTGAAAGAGTCCAGCGCAGAGCCACAAAAATTATTAAGGAAGTGGATTAATGGAGATTGGAGGCAGCCTGGGCTGCAGTGATCATGCCCTGGTGGAATCTGTGATCTTGAGGACTTAAGGCCTGGCAAAAAGCAAAGTTAGGAGAGCAAAATTCCACGGAAACATTACTTCCATTTTTCAGAAAGGGAGAAAGGATTACTTGGAACTACAGACCGGTGAGCCACACCTTTGTGCCTGGGAAGATCACATAACAGACACTCCTGGTTATCATGTTAAAGCATATATGAGAGGAAGAGATGATCCAAGACAGAGAGCATGGCTTCACCAAAGGCAGATTTTGCCTGACCAATCTGGTGGCTTTCTAAGCTAGAGTGATGGCATAGGTGGACAGGGGAAGGGCGATGGATGTCATCTACCTGGACTTCTGCAATGCCTGTTGACACGGTTCCTCACCACATCCTTTTCTCTAAACTGGAGAGATATGGATCTGAAAGATGGACTGTTTGATGGATTAAGAACTGGTTGGCTGTTCGCAGTGATTCTACGTCTGGATGGAGATTAGTCACAAGTGATGTGCCTCAGGGCTCAGTCTTGGGACCGGTGCTCTTCAACATCTTTACCAACGACACAGATGATGGAATCGAGTGCGCTCTCAGCAAGTTTGACAGCAAGCTGAGACATACAGGTGACACACTGGAGGAAAAGGAAGCCATCCAGAGGGATTTGGACAGGCTAGAGGAAGCGGGCCCATAAGAACCTAATGAGGTTCAATAAGGCCAAAAGCAAGGTGCTGCACTTGGGCCAGGGTAATCCCAGGTATTTTTACAGACTGGAGAAGATTTCCTTGAGAGCAGCCCTGCAAAGAAGAACTCAGGGGTCCTGGTAGATGAGAAGCTGGACATGAGCCAGCACCGTGCACTTGCAGCCCAGAAGGCCAACTGTGTTCTGGGCTGCATTAAAAGAGGAGTGGCCAGCAGGGAGAGGGAGGTGATTGTCCCCCTCTACTCGGCTCTTGTGAGGCCCCACCTGGAGCACTGCGTCCAGACTAGGGGGCCCTGGCACAAGAGAGATGAAGAGCTCTTGGAACAGGTCCAGAGGAGGGCCACGAAGATGATCAGAGAGCTGGAGCACCTCTCCTGTGAGGAAAGGTTGAGAGAACTGGGATTGTTTAGCTTGGAAAAGAGAAGGCTCTGGGGAAACCTCATTGTGGCCTTCAAGTATTTGAAGGAAGCTTATAAACAGGAGGGGGAATGGCTCTTTATGAGAATTGACAGCGATAGGACAAAGGTGAATGGTTTTAAACTGAGACAAGAGAAGTTTAGGTTAGATTTTAGGAGGAAGCTTTTCACTCAGAGGGTGGTGATGCACTGGAACAGGTTGCCCAAGGAGGTTGTGGATGCCCCATCCCTGAAGGCATTCAAGGCCAGGCTGGATGTGGCTCTGGGCAGCCTGGTCTGGTGGCCAGCAACCCTATGGGAAGGGGATTTAAACTGGATGACCATCATGGTCCTTTTCAACCCAGGCCATTCTATGATTCTGTGATACCACTGCTGCAGCCACAAATCAAAAACAAAGCCATAATACTTAATAACTATACTCTTAAGAATAAACACCTAAAGACACAGAAAATTCATGAGCATTGTGAACATAATCTCCAAAACTTGACAACACTAAAATAGAAGTAACTTGTTCAATTTTGTATGTATGTAATATAAGACCTAAACACTCATCTGGTTTGCCATTAGTACTGAAGTACTCGTACTTCTTACAACAGTAATAAAATGATTTATTTATTTATTTATTGTAATTCCTTTTCTAAGAGAAGTAATTCCTCTACAATTTTATATATGCCAGGTTCATGAGACACATTGCTGGCCTTTCTGGCTATCCTTCCACTGGTATTTTCTTGCTATACTATTTTTCACCTGTGCGAACTCATCATTAGTTTTGCTTGCTATCCCAATGACATCCTCACCTGTTACCTCATCAGCATGGAAGTGCCATCACACAGCCTCTAGAACACCCACTTCATCTTCAGAGTTGGGATAGGTATTCGTAAATGTGGAATCACAGATTTCTTCAGTGACCATCTTACTTTTTAGTCATATGAGCAAAAAGCTCCCAAATTTGACTGTCAGTATTGGATACGTGTTCGTCTACTTTGTGTTAGATAAACCACCTGAACAAGCACATCCCAGAATATGTTACAACATAACCAGTCTTCAATTGTACTTATAAAGACAAAGCAAAAAGGAGTTACAGCTTACACAAAGCAGAAATAGCTTTCTATCCATACAATTCTATCCATGCAATGAAAAAAACTAGTGAAATCACCTTTCAACACATTTGAAAGGTGATCCCACTAGTGCACTTCAAAAAAATGAAGCACTTTCAAGCAGTGCTCTTTCCCTAGCAAAGCAAAGGAGTCCTTGCTGCCTTGTCCAACTCAAACTGAAAGGAAAATGCTAAGCATGTACAGGCACTTTTCTGTAGTCCAGCTGAGGCATGACACAATTCCACAGCTCTTGGAGCGTAAACAATCATTAAGTACTCACATTTCATCAAGTCAGAAAATGCCCCATATTACTAGCTTTCTTGTCAAATTCTACTCATTCAAAAAAAGTATGTAATCAAAAGTAGCAGCAGTAGTTCCTTATTCCTCTAGTAACACCAAGAAGATGCACAGATTTTGTTAACGACAAGTCTCACTTACTTTTACTATTCAGAATTTACTATCAGACTCAAAGTAGGATCAAAAACACATTCAATTGTTTTTCAGAGGCTCCACAGGCTGCTCATGCAGTTCAGAAAATCTTGCAATTCCTATTCCATTTATTTGGCAAACCAGTTCCTCCTTACTTTGCAGATCACCTGCACTAATATGATAAATTCACTACTGTGAGAGAAGAACTCCTGTTATTGTGTGTCTTCCGTTCACATACTTTGCGACACCAGTAGTTCCATCTGCGTCTGGTATCTATGGAAATCCAGGAAATACTGTGGCTTTCTTAGTGTACTAGATTCACTGGTCATGAAAAAACAAGCCTATATTCAGGAGCTTCTTAGGGAAGACAGAATAGGAAAACATGGTTCTTTAACAGTCAGTAAAGAAAGGGAAGCTAAGCATTACAGCATAAGGCACTACAGAGATCTATAATCCCTCCATCTGAGGGGGATGAGAGGTATCAGCCTTAAGCTGCACTACCGGGGATGTGTGGGTTATATATTATGAAACTTTTCTTCTCAGAAGGAGTGGTGAGGTATTGAAATAGACTGCACATGAAAGTGGTCGAGTCACCATTCATGGCAGTATTCAAGAAATATCTGGGTTTGGCACTGAGGGACATGTTTTAGTAGGCATGGTGGTGATGGATCTAAATGATCATAATGGTCTTCCCAAATGTAATGATTCTATGAATTGCCATTATTGGCAATTTCACGTCAACTCAAGTTCCACAAATGTAGTCAGCTCCTGTCAAAATGCAAGACACTGCCAGCATCAGCTACTGGCTACAGATTTATAGTCAGACAGTTTGACAACAATAACAAAAATGTTAGAGAATGGAGAAATTCTACAAACATACAATCCCAGGCATGGGATTTGCAATAAATTCGTTTTCTTCCTAGATTTCCTATATGGTTTATATGCCTCATCTCCATTTCACTATCTGCACAAGAGTATCCTCTCATTCCACTGTGCTTCCCTGAGATTATGGGAAGATCCAAAGATCTACAGCTACAGGCATAAGAGCAGCCTTCTACAGCTGCTGCCCTCAACAGCCTATTCAGTCTACATACTTCTAGATTGCTTCAAGATTTCAGACTGAGAATAGCAGTAAATTAGTTTCGCACAAGAAGAAACATAACAGCATGAATTGTTGCACATTTAATACTATATGATTTCAAATGCAGCGTTTGAATAATACACTGTGAAATGAGCAAAGCACAGGCCACTGCTTTAAAGTTAGCCTACAGAGGGTTTCTCAGAGCTTCTTCATCCTTCCACTTCTGATCTCTGGAAACAGTGCAATAGAAACACTTGAAAAATAAGAGGAATGGGGTAGTCTTTTTCACATCTTCACTGCTCTCTCTTTCATTTGCTTTATATCGTTCTGTTGCCTGTCATACACAGAAATCCAGAGAGATACCACCCTTCCAGATGACTGACACATCCAGCCTACATTTTACTTCTCAGAAGCCTTCCCTTCCCTCTTGACTCTTCTCTTTTTGAGTGATTTTTATGTCTGTTCTGGTCCTCTACAAACACCTCTAAACTTTGTCATTGGACAGGCATCCAGGTAGGAATTTCACCCAAGTGATGCTAGTAATTCTTACTGCAAAGAACAACTGATTGACAAGTTACTATTGTAAAGGCTGCATAAATTATAAGATAGAACAGTATTAAGGAATTGTCCTACTTACAGATTCTGGCAATTCCCTCACATTCCTTAGTCCTAAATAATTTGTAAAGGATATGTTAAAATGCCTGAAAAAAGGGAGTATGCTTTTTTCAGAAATTTATATTTTTTTCAGAAATTTAAAATGCTTATCTTTATAAAATAATATATATTTGGTGTATGTGCAAGATGCTTTTTATGCAAAACCAAAGATTATGGCTTCAGAAGTGACCTTAGCTCTATGACATAATTTTAGACAATCTTAAACAACCACGTCTTATGCTTTAGAGTGCTAATTTAAACATATCACACGGAAAATCCAAATAATTTTTAAGTACTTGGGGTGAACACCTAAATGGTTATTCCATCTGCAATAATGAAAAAAGTCAAGAACTGAAGAGACATGCATTATCATCAAAGCTCTCCACATTTCTTCTTTGGAATCATAAAAGAAAAAATTGAAGAATCCAAACCTTTCTGCCTTTCCCAATTCTGTTTCCCAGGCTTCATCTTCAGACCACTATCCTGCATTCTGAGACTGTATAGTTACAGGGCATGCTTACTTGTAGTCTCTTAAGCAAACGTGCATAAACACAACATAAATTGTTATGTTTTTATGTTATAAAAACATACCATTAGGTATGGCTAGGGAACAACTACAGCTCTGTACTGAACCACATTCAGTGCATCCTGCAGCATTTCTAGTCTTACATACTGCAAACATAAATGTGCCTGCTGAGTTAGGTTATAAAAACAGTATCTGCCCTTACAATGCCTGCAGGGCCAAAATAGCTTAAGAGCCTAAGTTGAATTCTATTCCTTCTTGGGCATGACCAAATTATTTACTAAATTCCAATGAGCTGAAGCAAAGGAATTACTTGCAGAAAACTTAACCGTGCCAGTGTGAGAAAAGCACTCAGCTTGATCAGAACTCTGAGTTTCCAGAACTGGCAGCTGAAAGTTCTACCAATTTTCAAAGGTGATTCTTTGTAAATATTGATCATTTATGCACATTTTATTGAGCAACAAGCTACTGTACAGTAAAAACAGGTTTTTGAATTGTATTTCAGACTATGCTTGGAAGAGCAGCTTTTGTCTGTCTTCTTACATTAAAAAAACTACAAGGACACCAAAACCAAACCAAATCCTCTCATTCAATTTATCATTTTTCTTACATTTTAACTGAGGAATAATATGAACATTTTTCCTATCTTCCTAAGGTAAGATAGTTCAGATCAAGCTATGGCCTTCATTTCAAATTGACTAAGTGGAAGTAAGTATTTACAATGGTGTAAATTAAGAGAGTAAGACAAAAAAAATTACAGAATGCCATTTTGATGGAATGAAACCTCATACCAACAGCATACCATTTTGTTGTCTTCAGAAGATAATAAAGACGTCCTCACATTTGTATTTGTAAAATATTATGGCAAATGCTGCAAAGAGGTTATTTCATATAAGCATCACACACTTTAGAAACTCCCATTTTAATTAAGCTCTTTAGATATGAAAAGTTGTTTGAAATGAACATCAAATGAATTAAGTGTATAAAATAAAATAGATTTTAATTAACGCAACCCATTTTAAAATCTAGTGAGAATTAATGTTTGCCATAACATTTAAGCTTTGCTACCTTCAATAAAAAAAGTCATGATGCTTCTCAGGCTCACTGTTGGTAGCAGCCTAGCGTTGGTTATATAATGTTTTACTTTGATTTTTAATTTACAGGAAATGTAATATCCACATGGCAGAATGAGCTTAGATATCTTTGAGAGATTTAAAATGTGGCTCTGAAAAGCAATAATCAGCATCCCAAAATCTTCTTTCTCATCCAAGTTTCATTTCCTTATTTTCTTAAGTACATAGACTACTTTTCCTTTGCATTACAAGTTCACAAGTTATTTCATTTTCTAAGCTTAATTCTGCTTTTACAAAAAGAAAACATGCTCCTGATACTTTTCCATGAAGAGTAAGAGGTACTGCAGGCTCTCTTGCTTACTTTATGTAGATCAGCACACGTCATTGTTCTGGTATTTCCTTTTCTCTTCATAAGCTCATCAATGCCCAGCTATGTACAAGCACAACTATAACCACAAGCATACTACACACACATACACAAGTGCGTGTACTGGCATATTGTAATGGATTTATTCAGAATATATGTCTACTTCAGCTCACTGCCCATTTTAAAACTAATCTACTGTGTAACCAACACCATGGTGCCTAGGCATTAAAATGTTTTTAAGCTGCTGGCATCCCACAAGCTATATTTAAAATATGCCATGTTTGTTCCAAGCAGAGCTTAATAACATGTGCTATGTTAATGTTGCATTTAGACATTCATATCTCTCAAGAAATTTACCTGGAATTGATTTGTCTTGGAAGCTCACTATGTTTACAGGAATTTTATGAATCATGAAAATTAACTTCCTTTTATAAATAACACTCTCCACTGATATATAACTGTAGTCCCCAGTTGATTATGAACAAGCATTCTTTCTTCAGGGAATTTCATTTCTGATAGCATCAGTTTTTCAGATAAAGCATCCCAAAGGGCAAGATATATGCAATTATACATAATGAGATAAAGATTAATAATTAGAGCTTATGTCACTTTGGGGTTTTTAAAAAGACAGTTGTATAATTCCAATGTAATCTCCCAATTAACATCTACTTGCCAATCCTTTTGAAGTCTGTTCCTTCATTTTATTCTCTTCCAAATCATTTCTCTCTACTGACCACTACGTCTTATGTGCCTTGGCACTTTTTGTCTTCTCCTTTCTCCCCGTTTAAGAGGAAAGAATTGGAATCTACTGATTAAATACCATACACACAGCTCCCCAAATCAATTGGCCTTGTGCTTCCCAGCTGAGTCAAACCTTAGATGCCAAAAAACAGTTTGAGATCAGAAACATCCTCCAGGCTTTCAGTGCTTAAAGCAGTCTGAACCTGGGAGGCACCCTGATGCCATCTCCCAGAGCATTCACCTCAATTCAGCTGCTACCACATTCATGGCCCATTGGAAATGCTCTCAGTATTTGAGTTGAGAGACTGATGAGACCTCAGTTTTCTTCAGCAAACCCAGAAGGCTATGTGACATTCCACAGCCTCAGAGGACAGTTGCAAAGCAGCAGTGAGGCACTCCCATGGCAAGGATGCATGCTTCCTACCATATCTGATGCTTGGTGAGTCCTACACTGCTGCTCAGTGTGGCTCTGTGCGAAGAGATGCTGCCATCTCTCAGCTATAATGAACTACAGCTCTCCTGAGGGTAACCCAAGCAGCTTAAAAAGTAAAATTATTTGAAAACTGGATTCAGAGAGGTGTTACTTCCTTACATCTGAATCTGAGACACTTCACAACTTCACCTCTTCTGCCCAACTTCCAGCTCAGAACTACGCAAGTGAGCAGTTCAGAGTGTCAAGCCAGGCAACCCTGATGACGCAAGTGAGAAAAATCACTGCAAGTGGTTATGTGTTGAAGTCTCTGGCTTAAGGAGCACCTTATAAAACTCTGAGTACACAAGAAGAATAGCTATAATACAATTTAATGGGAACTTTAATACCATGCATGGTGATATAAACAAGAGTCACAATAGGAATTACAGAAGGTTTGAGGGGCAGTCTGAAAAGGGAAAACTTTCATGATTTTGGTAATGTTAGGAAATAAAAATGTAAGTTAATGTGGAGATATTTATATTTAAAACACCCAACTAAAATGTGTATTTTGTGAGTTATATTACATGAGTTGCATATTGGTCTTAAGAATCAACTCTAATGAAGCACCTCAGGTCCGCTGCAGAGAAGCTGCAGTAAAAATACAGAAGGGTACCAGCTGAAGTAGTTACAGAATCACAGAATCAAAGAATCACAGAATCACAGAATGGCCCAGGTTGGAAGGGACCTCAAGGATCATGAATCTCCAACCCCTTGCCACATGCAGGGCCACCAACCTCCACATTTAATACTAAACCAGGCTGCCCAGGGCCCCATCCAATCTGTCCTTGAACACCCCCAGGGACGGGGCATCCACAACCTCTCTGGGCAGCCTGTTCCAGCACCTCACCACTCTCTGTAAAGAACTTACCCCTGACATCCAACCTCAATCTTCCCTCCCTCAACTTAAAACCATTTCCCCTTGTCCTGCTGTTATCTACCCTTTCAAAGAGTTGATTCCCCTCCTGTAGGCTCCCTTTAGGTACTGAAAGGCTGCAATGAGGTCACCCCGCAGCCTTCTTTTCTCCAGACTGAACAAGCCCAGCTCCCTCAGCCTGTCTTTGTAGGGGAGGTGCTCCAGTCCCCTGATCATCTTCATGACCCTCCTCTGGACCCTCTCCAACAGCTCTCTGTCTTTCTTGTACTGGGGTCTCCGGATGGGGTACTCCAGATGGGTCCTCACAAGTGCAGAGTAGAGAGGGACGATCTCCCTGCCGGCCACCCCTTTTCTGATGGAGCCCAGTTTGTACTCTCTAAATTCCCTTTCATATAAAAACAGTCAAAGGTAAAAGGCTGAACATTTAGTTGCAGGGCAACAACTGACATCTCTGTTCATTAATACAAAGCATACTTTTTTTTGGAGTCTGGAAGTATAAATTTTTCAAGCTCTGAGCTAATGCTCACTGCTCCTAAAAATGTCACACACATATTCATAATTAAGGATCATAAAACATTCAGTTAATTACAATGGGGGAATGCTGCCTTTCTTTTTTACTTTCTTTATAAATATTTGTATACTCAAACACCATAACAGATATTTCAAGACTGTGCAGGGACTAATTTAAATTTAAAAGAAATGAATGTAGAACAGTCCAACCAGGCTAAAAGCAGCACGAGCAGATATAGTTCAAGACAGAAAAGCTAAGTATTTTGCTGCTTACTGGACTCTGACTCCCTTTAAAAACGTGTTCCTGCAGTCTAGCTCTACAGCACCACTGAAGAGCAGAAAGAAGGAATTCCAAATGTCTGAAACTGGTAGCTCAACACATAATTCAATACGACAACTTTGAAATGTGAGGTCTCTGTGGAGCTGTCACCTTTTACATTAGACATTTCCCATAGGCTTCCTGAACACAGTAAGCTCATCAAACTTGATGAATAGGAGACCCTAAACATTTTGGTAATTTTGACTCAGAATCTGAACTTGCTGAACATGGCAGTACGGAAGTTAGTGGTTCTCCAGCAGCAAACATGCATCAAGACTGATTTGTTCTGCATTTGTTATGAGTACTGAAAGCGTAATTATATTTACTGTGCACAAATTGTTGAGAATTATAGTGGGAAATGGATCAGGTGTGTTAGCCTATCTAGTTTTTTCTACCTCTTCTCATTCATGTGAACTTGCTCTACTTCTCTCCTAATAAAATTTATTTTTTTACTTTATCACAACTGGGAGAAAAGGGAAAAGAAAAAAAATTACTGTCAAGTCTCCAAAACAGTGTACTTTTCAAAAATGTTAAGGCAGGAACACCTAGCATATCTTAATGGCCCAATTCAATTCAGCTGCATAAAGTCTGAGGTGGGAAGGGACCACTGCAGGTCAGCAGGTTCAATCCCTCCTCAAGCAGGGACACCCACAGCAGGCTGCCCGCAACCATGTCCAGGCAGTTTCCAACAACTTCTAAGAAGGGAGACTCTATAGAACAGGCTGCCAGAGAGGTTGTGGAGATATCTCCTTCTCTGAAGACACCGAAAACCTGCCTGGATGCTCTCCTGTGTAACCCACTCTAGGGAAACTGCTTTAGCAGGTGGTTGGACTGAATGATCTCAGAAGGTGCCTTCCGACTTGTCACTCTGTGATCCTACCACTTGTCTGCACAACCTCTGCATGTGTTTGGTCAACCGCACATCACAGAAGTGCTTCCTGATGTTCATAGGGAACCTCCTGTGCTCCAGATGGTGTTTCTCCTGTGCTCCTCTTTTCAGAGCCCTGAGCACCAGAAGTTAAATTCTTTTACAACCAAGTTTGAAATCATTTGCATAGAAACCCACTTCTCACAAATGCCCAACATTCATTTTTGACCTCCATGGCACTGTTATTCAACCGGAGATAACACAATATTGCTTGAGGTGAAAACAAATTTTTTTTTTCTTTTATCTTATGTTGTGCTTCCTCACTCAAAGTTTGTCAATTCTGTTTCACATATCAAAAATGACATAAGGGAAATGTCACTTTCTAAATTACTTCTAACATTTGTGGCACAATGTATCATAAAAACGTTTGTCAAAATGCAAAAATCTTAAACAGGAGGCAAGCAACAGAAAAGGAACTAATTAACTGGAGAAGGAATTTCAGAGCTAGCCAGCCAGGTGAGAACAGTTTATTCCTTTATAACAGAGCAATATTTTTAATGCAAGGTCAAGGGAATATTAAGATCTCAACTGTACTGAGCAGTAGCACAAACCAGGTGAGAGGGCACCAGGTTGTGACCAAGGACTTCTTAGACTCTGCAAGATAAAAATGGATAGGACAGAAACAAATAAGGAGGAAAACAGCAGTCTCCAGGTATAGGCAATGAGTTTAACATAGGTAAGAAAACAGAGAAGTGTTCTACAAAAATCTTCAAGACAAAAGGCTTACAAACTCCTCCTAACTAGCAACGTAGATGGTAGTGGAGATCTCGCAGAATTTACTGAAACATAGCACGGGATATGGTGACAGCACATATGTACATGGAAAGAAAAACTTATCACTGGAAAATGCAAGATGAGCTTATAGAACCTAAAAAGTGTATTTATAGGAGTGTAAGAATGCTGATGCAATCACAGAAAGTGCTACTTTTCTCAAAATAAAACAAAGAAACAAAGAAACAATGGAAGGTCAGATCACCCACCCACTGAAATTAAATTTCAACTATATACAGAATAGAGAAAAAAAATGTGTCCATAGCTATTTCTTCAACAGATCAACATCACCTCAGAATGTTAAGGAAATTGGCTGATGTAGCCATCAAGCCACACTCAATAATACTGGAAAAGTTGTAGCAATCAGGTGAAGTCCTTCATGACTGGAAAAAAGGCAACATCACACCCATCTCTAAAAACGCTCAAAGGATGAGCCTAGGAACTACCAACCTGTCACTCTCACCTCTGTGCCAGGGAAAATCATGGAACAGATAGATCCTCCTGGAAGCTCTGCTAAGGCATGTGGAAGGCAGGAGGTCATATGAGAAAATCAGCATGGCTTCACCAAGGGCAAATCCTGCTTAACCCACCCAGTCGCCTTCTATGATCACGTCGCTGCATCAGTGGACAAGAAAAGAGCCACTGATGTCACCTAGCTCAACTTCAGTAAGGCCTTTAAGACGGTACCCCACAACATCCTTCTCTCCAAATTGGAGAGGTATGGATTTGATGAGTGGACTGTTCAACGGATGAAGAACTGGCTGCAGGATTGAGTCCACAGAGGTGATCAGTGGCTCAATGTCTTGGTGGAAACTGGTGACAAGTGGTGTCCCCCAGGTCAGCGCTGGGGCTGATACTCTTTAATATCTTCATCAATGACACTGACAGTGGGGTCAAAGTGCACCCTCAGCAAGTTTGCTGATGATGCCAAGCTGTGGAGTGAGGTTGACACAACACCTCAGAGGGACAGGATGCTATCCAGGGGGACCTACACAGGCTTGAGTAGTGGGCCCAGGTGAACCTCATGAGGTTCAACAAATCCATGTGCAAGATCTTGCACCTGGGTTGAGGCAACCCCCATTACCAATGCAAGCTGAGGGACAAAAGGACTGCGCACAGCCCTTCTGAGAAGATCTTGGGAGTACTGGTGGATGGAAAGCTGGACATGAGCCTGATCAGGGCAGAATAGAGGGGGAGGATCACCTGCCTTGACCTGCAGGACACAGTTCTTTGACCTGGAAACCAAGACCCATTGGCCTTCTTGGCCATCAAGGCACACTGTTGGCTCATGGCCAACCTGTCATCCACCAGGACTCCCAGGTGCTTCTCCACAGAGTTTCTCTCCAGAAGATCACGTCCCAACCTGTACTGATACTTGTGGTTATTCCTTCCCAGATGCAAGACTCTACACTTGCTTTTGTTATACCTCATCTGGTTGCTTGCTGCCCGACTCTCCAGTCTGTCCAGGTCTTGCTGAATGACACCACATCAGCCACTCCTACCAGTTTTGTATCATCAGCTCAATTCCTGAGGGTGGACACTAATTCCCTCATCAAAGTTGTCGATGAAGATACTGAACGAGATCGGACCCAGTACCGACCCCTAGAGAACACCACTAGTCACAGGTCTCCGACCAGACCATGCCACTGATCACAACCCTCTGTGCTCAGCCAGTCAGCCAGTTCTCACCATCTACTCATCTTTCCCACACTTTCTCAGCTTCCTTATGAGGATGTCATGGGGGACCGTAACAAAAGCCTTGCTGAAGTCAAGGCAGATGACCTCCACTGCTCATGGCCCATCTTTCCCTATCATGGAGAAGATCCCAGGATACTACAAGACTAAAATCACACATGGGAACATGTTTCCTCCAATTGTCTCACTATTTATTTTCACTTCTTTGCATACTCCATTCCTTTATTTATCCTCCTATTTCAGAGAAGAATACAGACCCATGTTCAAACATGCCTCTTTCACAATCATCTTAGGAGTCTCAGAAGCACCAAGTGAAAGCAACATTAGCAGAGCTAATAAAACAGTTTTTTTAAAGAAGCAACACAGTATATCTGTCCAGTGTTGACAAAAGACAGGGGCTGAAGCTGCATGGTGATACATTTCTGTGAAACATGATGGTAATACCTCAATACCAAAGGAACCTCCTCAAATGCACCAATATACACTAACACTGTTACTGTAGTGCTCTGGGATATGCTATTAGAGGGATAATACCAGTGAAACTAGGTAAGTAATACGTTTTTCTAACCATAGTATTCACAGATCTGTTTGCAAAGGCATGGTTCAAAACCATGAGAAAGCACTTGAAAGCACAAGTATGTAATTCTGGAAGGTCTACAGAGCAGCCAAAGTGACCTCGAAGATGTTATTGTGTGCAGTCTAAACCAGCTTTCTGCAAAAATGATTTAAATGTCTCAGTGCCTCTATATATTTTTCATTTTAAGTGTACTACAGTTGGAAAAAAACAGGCTGTACCGAAGATACCTGATACGATATGCCAGCATTTGGCTAGAATGAAGCAACAGTCTGCTCTTGCACCCTGTCTTTAAAGAGAAAAAGAATACCCTGCAACTCAGAGGAAGTTGTGAATATCTCAGAAACACATGCAGTCACTCAAATATGTTTTCTTTTCTCACTAGTCATATGGCTTTAAACTTATGTTGATATCCACAACATTAAAGATGTCCCAGACAGCAGTACCTGTCAAAAATTATGAGAAAAAATATCACATTTCAGAGAACATAAATTTACAAACAACAGGAACTTTTTAAGCTTCAAGCAGGGTAAGTAGAAAATTAAGCAACATCCTGCTTTCAGGGTGTTTATTCTGAGACACTGGTTGCTTTTAATGTTGCTGCAAGATGAGATGAGGCCTTCCGAGAAAGAGCACGCTTTACGGCAGAACATGAAAGTGAAAGCTGGAACATCATTCACTGGGCCATGAAAAAGTTGAGTTGTAGAAGGTAAAATGAAAGAAGGCACATGAAACAGATGAAACTGGCTAGACATTACATTTCTTCTGAGAAACTGGATTGGATTACACTGACAGATTAAAGGTATCACAGGATTGGACACACATCTGCTATGCAAGTCTGTGTTTTTTATCTATTCTGAGAAACTTTTAGAACAATAAATATCAGTATATTTGGATGAAAACCTAGCACCACTTCTAACATCCAAGTCTCCTGAATTACACAGTCCTTGCAGAGGTAGGGTGAGAACAGTTTTCTTAACACCTGTCTGGCTTAAGAGTTTCCTTACACTGATGGAATACACATCTATATGTGCATGTCACAGAATAATAAAAATCCGTACTTATTCAGATGCATGTTTCTGATTAAATCCACTTAATGCAATGGTGTGTGACAGAACGAAGGCTGTCCAGGACAACAGCACACAGTAAAATGAGCTCATCTCTGTGGCAGAAGGACAGCTAAACATCCATGGTGAAACACAAGAAGGCCAGCCCACAGTGGTTTCTTTTTTTTTTTTTTTTTTGAGTTGTCTCCTGAAGGATAAATCACTTTATAACAAGCAAACTCCTACAACATACACATTCTTCTTAATTGGAAAAGTAGGGATTTGAAGGATTGACTGTTCGGTGGATCAATAATTGGTTGGCTGGACACAGCCATAGGACTGTGATCAATGGATTTGGAGACCGGTGGAGACTGGTCAGAAGTGGTATGCACTAAGCCCATCTTTATCAATGACAGAGATGATGGAACCAAGTGCAACCTCAGCAAGTTTGCAGATGACACCAAGCTGAGTGGTGCAGTCGATACACTGGTGGGAAGAGAAGCCATCCAGAGGGACCCAGAAGTAGGCCCATAAGAACCTAATGAGGTTCAATAAGGCCAAGTGCAGGGTGCTGCACATGGGTTGGGGCAATCCCAGGTATTTATACAAACTAGGGGAAGACTTCCTTGAGAGTAGCCATGCAGAGAAAGACTTGGGGGTCCTGGTGGATGAGAAGCTGGACATGAGCCAGCAATGTGTGCTTGCAGCTGGAAGGCCAACTGAGCTGCATTATGAAAAGGGTGGCCAGCAGGAAGAGGTAGTGATTGTCCTCCTCTACTCAGCTCTTGTAGAATCATAGAATCACAAGGTTGGAAAGCACTACAAGATGTAGTCCAACCGTCCTACTACCACTGCTATCACAAGCATTAAACCATATCTCATAGCTCCTCATTCAGGCACCTCTTGAACACTGCCAGGGACAGCGACTCCACCACCTCCTTGGGCAGCCATTCCAGTGCCTGACCAACTCTGAAGTTTTTCCTCATATCCAATCTAAATCTCCTCTGGTACAACTTGTGGCCATTTCCTCAGGTCCTACTTGTTGCCTGAGAGAAGAGGCCAAACCCCTCCTCATCACAGCCTCCCTTCAGGAAGTTGTAGAGTGCAATGAGGTCTCCCCTGAGCCTCCTTTTCTCCAGACTGAACAAGCCCAGCTCTTTCAGCTGCTTCTCATAAGACTTGCGCTCCAGACCCCTCACCAGTTTCGTTGCCCTTCTCTGGACACGTTCCAGGGCCTCAATGTATTTCTTGCAGTGAGGGGCCCAAAACTGAACACAATACTCGAGGTGCGGCCTCACCAGTGCTGAGTACAGGGGATGATCACCTCCCTGCTCCTGCTGGCCACACTATTTCTAATGCAGGCCAGGATGCCGTTGGCCCTCAGCGCACTGTCAGCTCATGTTCAACCGAGCATCAATCAATACCCCCAGGTCCCCTTCCTTTTCACAGTCATCCAGCCACTCAGCCCTAAGCCTATAGCACTGAATGTGGTTATTGTGGCCAAAGTGCAGGACCCAGCACTTGGCCTTGTTGAACCTCATCCCATTCACCTCAGCCCAGCAATCCAGCCTGCCTAAATCCCTCTGAAGGGCCTCCCTACCCTCAGGCAGATCGACACCACCTCCCAGCTTGGTGGCATCTGCAAACTTATTCAGTTTGTACACTCAGTCCCCTCATTTAGGTCATCAATAAAGATATTAAACAAGATGGGTCCCAATACTGACTCCTGGGGGACACAACTTGTAACGGGTCACCAGCTGGACTTAACTCCTTTAACCACTATCCGTTGAGCATGGCCCTCTTGCCAGTTACATACCCAAAGAAGGGTAACCTGTCCAACGGGTCACCTGGCAACAGGCAGCCAGTTTCCCCAGGAGAATACTGTGATTGAAAGACTGTGTCAAAAGCTTTGCTGAAGTCTAGGTAGACTACATCAACAGCCCTTCCTTCATCTACCAGTCTGGTCACCCAGTCGTAGAAGGAGATGAGGTTGGTCAAGCATGACCTGTCTTTCATGAACCTCTGCTGGCTGAGCCTGATCCTCTGGATGTCACACATGTGCTGTGTGATCTCACCCAAGATGATTTGCTCTATAACTTTCCCCAGTACCGACATCAGGCTGACAGGCCTGTCGTTCCCCGGATCCTTCTTGTGGCCCTTATTGTAGATGGGAGTCACATCAGCAAGCCTTCAGTCCTCTGGGACTTATCCAGATAATCAGGGGTCTGGGTAGATGGCGGAAAGTAGCTCAGCAATCACCTCCGCCAGCTCCCTCAGAATCCTAGGATGGGACCCATCCAGTCCCCTGGACTTGTGACAGTCAGGATGGAGGAGGAACTCTCTGTCTCCACCTGAATCACTGGGGGTGTATTCTGCATAGCATCCCAGATTTCCAGATCAGGATGTAAAGTACCCTGAGGATAACTGATCTGCCTATTATGGGCAGATGTAAAGAAGGTGTTGAGGACCTCAGCCTTCTCCTTATCCTCAGTGGTCACATTCCCTGCTGCATCAAGCGAAGGATGGAAATTCGCCTTGATCCTTCTCTTACCACTGATATATTTGTAAAAAGATTACTCATTTTCTTTTACTGCAGAGGCCAATCTGAGTTCAAGTTGGGTTTTTGCCTTCCTAACTTCATCCTTGCATGCCTTGCTTGTAATATCCCCAAGTAGCTTGCCCTTTCTTCCAGAGGGCATAGACTCTCTTTTTCTCCCTGAGTCTCAACAGTAGTTCCCGGTTCATCCACACTGGTCTTTATCCCCTACGACTTGCCTTATGGTATTCAGGGACAACCTGGTCTTGCACCTTTAAGATTTCCATCTTGAGGAATGTCCAGGCTTCCTGGACCCCTTTACCCTTAAGGAGCAAGGGACCTGTGCTACAAGCATCCTGAACAGGTTGAAGCTCACCCTCTTGAAGCTCTTGGACTGCTTCCTCTGTGCAGTGAGTGCTGATGATCACACAACTTCCACAAGCTGCTCAGAATGCCTCATCCTTCTCTTCATCCTGATTAGGTAGTCTGTAACAGACCACCACCAAGACGTACTCCTACAGGTCTTCCCCCTGATCCTTACACATAGACACTCTACTTTATTCATCATCAAAACAGTCTTTAATGCAAAGGACCACACCACCACCCTTCCTTCCTCATCTATCCCTTCTGAAGATCTTGTAGCCATCCATCACAGCACTCCACTCATAACAGTGGTCCCACCAGGTTTCAGTAATAGCAACTAGGTGATAGTTACCCTGATGCACAATTGCTTCCAGCTCTTCCTGCTTGTTGCCCATGCTGTGTGCCTTGGTGTAGATGCTCTTCAGCTGAGTCATCTGCCTCACCCCCAGCTCAAGCATCTTTCCCCTTGGCTGATCTCTGGTGAGCCCTGTTTTGTCCCATTTCCCTATCATAGCTAGTTTAAAGCTCTTCTGATAAGCCCTGCTAGCTCCTGTGCTAGGATTCATTGCCCCCTTTGAGATAGGTGGGTTCCATGCATGGACAACAGGCCAGAGGCCGAGTAAATTGCCCCATGATCAATGAACCCAAAGTTTCTGCCATGACCAGCCTCTGAGGCAGTTTTTCATTACTTGTGCTTTCCAAGCCCACTCCGTGTCCCTCACTGCCCCTGAAGGTATAGAACAAAAGATCACTTGCACTCCCTATCCTTGAACTAAACTCTTTTCATAGTTCACAGGCTTCTCTGAGCGATTTCATCACTGCCCACCTACACTATGAGTAATGGAAAGTAATCAGTGGACCGAATCTACTTTGGGAGATTTCTAGTTATTCTCTGACCCAGGCCTCAGGAAGGCAGCACACGTCTTGACTTCTTGGGTCCAGTCTGCATATGAAGCCCACCGTTCTTCTGAGACGGGACCATGACCACCTTTCCTTATTTCCTGACAGAGGCAGTCTCTAGGTGTGAGGATGACCGCCTCACCGTAGGTTCCCTCCTAGGCAGACCCTCCATTACCTCACCACTCACCTCCCCTTTAATTTCCAGCAATTTCTCAAACCTGTCACTTAGTGGGAACTGGGGAAGCAGGGTAGGCAGGTGGGGAGGGGGTTCCCATGACACCGAGTGACGACTCTCTTCCAACTCTCCTCATCAATCAGATCTGTCCGACTGTGACAGGGCAGGAGGTCCACTACCTTCCTGGGGGTATCTCACTGGCACCTTTCCCTCTGGCATGCCAGCGAGTCACTCCACCAGTCGATCTCCTGCCCACAATCCCCGATAGTCCTTAGTCTCTGCACCTCCTCCTTGAGCTCACCACCAGGCTGAGCAGCTCATCCACCAGCATGCTCACATCTCACACAGGTGGAAGCCCTGCCACCCTCTCCAGGCAGTAACTGGGTCAGGAACTCCCTGCAGCCATGAGCCTTCCTGTGAAGCCCTATCTGGAGAACTGCATCCAGACTTGGGGCTCCCAGCACAAGACAAAGAGCTCTTGGAACAGGTTCAGAAGAGGGCCACTAAGATGATCAGAGGGCTGGAGCACCCTTCTGAAGAAGAAAGGCTGCGGCAACTGGGATTGTTTAGCTTGGAGGGGGAATGGCAGTTCACAAGGGTGGATAGTGATAGGACAAGGGAGAATGGTTTTAAACTGAGATAGGGGAAGTTTAGGTTAGATATTAGGAGGAAATTTTTCATATAGTGGGTGGTGACACACTGGAACAGGTTGCCCAGAGAGGTTGTGGATGCCCCATCTCTGGAAGCATTCATGGCCAGGCTGGATGTGACTCTGGCCAGCCTTGTCTAGTGGCTGGCCACCCTGCACATAGCAGGGGGGTTGAAACTAGATGGTCTTTAAAGGTCCTTTTCAACCCAAGCCATTCTATGATGATTCTATGAACATCTGAAAGGCTGATTTCAAGCACAAGCTCAACAAAGTGCTGTTTGTACTTTAATTACTAAGGATGACTTTAATTTCCTAAGCAATCACCACATCATAAATATCACCAGCCTAACAGAAATCTACAAAAATGGCTTGTTTCCTTCTTCTCCACTTTCAAAATATATTCTCCACCCTTACCATGAGGCACGATCTACAGATCACTACATGCTGCTCTAATATGCCATGTATTTTTCTGGGCAACAGCTTAACTGTGTCACAAAGCTTGAATCAAGATTTTAATAAGGAGCAAGACTGGAGATTTTTGTAAACACACAGAATATGCCATTTTACATCTCAGATTTTTAGGAGTCATATCTAATTTCAATTGAAATATACAATCCAAAACTATGCAAACAGCTTTGTGTACATATAGGTGTGTTTCAAGTGAGTTTCTGGCTATGTTGTTATTTGAAATCTCATCTCCTACAGTTCTAATGCACTAAGGTTGAGATAATATTGCATTCATTGGTTAGAAATGTTAATGGTCAAATTTCTAATATTTGCACTGACACATAAGGATCAGTGCTGCACTCAAGCTTTGAGAAGTGCCAAATCCTACCCAGTTTTTCTGAAGTCATCAGATGTTAGATTGTTTTAAAAATCCCTTGGTGTATGAATGAGAGTTTGCCCTCACTGGGGCTTCTCTAATGTCACTGTAATGCAGCTTCAGTAGTCATATTTGCAAGATAGCTCTCCTTTCTTTAAGTTCACTTAGCTTGACCTGGATGTCACGCAATGCAATGCTTTTTTCTTGAAGTACTAACCACAGTCTTAGTTAATTCCACCCTAAAGCAGGCAAACTTTCTCCTACAGCACTGGGCACAATGTATATTCCAAAGAAACACAAGAATATTTATGTCTTTCCCCTTAGGTATACCTCTAAAAGTTCTTCTAACAAATTGGTGACTAAGAACCTTTTCATGCAACAGCCATTTCAAATTCTTGAAGAGGCTATCTTCACTACCTTCACTATTCACAGGTTTTATCTAAAAATTAACAAAACAACTAAGACTGAAATCCAGACTTCAGTTAATGTTTAAAAGGACTGGATTTCACCCTGCTTTTTCTAAGAAAACTTCTTTCACCACTGTCCAGCCACACCTCAAGACAGGCTGGGGACATTGAGTCACAATGTCCAGATTTCCAGCTGCTCTCTGGCAGTATCAGGTTAGGTCACCTTCACGTTTCCTTCCCTTTTCCCCCTCTACTGAATTCAAAGATATACAAGCTTCCATTTCAAAGACTTTGGACAGATCTGAGATTAAGAATAGGGAAAGCAAATGTGCAACATCCATCCAGAAGTCATTCTTCAGTCCCCACTAAGCCAGTAGTTAACCCAAGTTAACTGAAGTTGGTCAAATGGCATTAATTCAAAAAAGCATAAAAAATCCATAAAATCTGCACAATGAAATTAATTTATGCAAAAAGCAGTGTTAATATTCATACTTACAGGCTGAGGCTGTTCTGCAATGCAGCAGTTGAAACACAACCAGAATTCACTCATTGTTTACAGTCTGAAGTGTGATCACAGTTGAGAACTAGGACTTGATCTCTATAAAAGTATCCCCAGGTCGCTAGTTCTTTAAATAGATTTATTTGTGATGGTTCTGATGTGGGAATTTTTCCTTTCTTGAACTCTTCTCTCAAGATACTCTCAGGACAAACACGATGTAGTTAAAAAGTTACTTCAGAAATCTTCTCCCAACAGACTGGTCCCAGCACCATGGAAATGTTACTTATGCTTCTTTGGTCCCTAGCGTTATGTGAACCTGAAAACAGAAGAACATTATATTAAAAAGAAATAGCATACTGAATTTCATACTCCCAGAGAGCCACCCATACCAGTGATTTTGTGGTAATATCTTGACTACTGAATGAAGAGATGCTAGCAAACAAGTCACATACTAATTTCTTCAAAAACTACACAAAATGTCATATATTAGAAATTCAAACGAGGCTTAAATTCTAGTTTTTTATAATGAAGCAGTATAATGGATTTGTGTCCAATCTTTTGGCACTCAGTGTTCAATCTGTTTCTAGTTTTCTAATGTTGTTTTAGAAAATCACAATTGACTATACACCCCTTTAACTTATGGAATTCAGCCTATTGGCACTTAATTTATTTTCATTGAAAATTTACCCAGTCCATTCAGAGAGCAAGGACGTAACACAGCTGTCAAGCAAAAAACAAGCTTTCCTAAATCCAAACAAAAAAAATCTGCAAAAAGGATAAACTTGGTCAAAACAAAATGGCTTTATTTTCATTCTGTCTGTTCCACTGCTACATGTACAGTTGACCTCAAAAATAGGAGATTACTTGTAGAGCTTGAAACTGTTTCCTTAAACCTTCAAAATTCCTCACGTGGAACAACTGAGGCTCCAGATTCCAGTCACTCCTTTGCTATAATAATCTTTATTGGCTAATCTCCAACCCAGTTTCTTTCACTAAGTTTGCAATAAAAATTCCTCTCAGATTTCACTGAAATCATCTGCCTTGCCATTAATCATACACTGGTTTGCAGAGAAATGAAATAGAGAGCATTTTGAAATTTTTACGTATGTAATCCTAAAAAATTCTAAAGATGGCTGCATCTTTATTTAGATTCATTCAAATTTCCTTTGTGTATAGCTATGCATTATTATTTGCATGCATTTTCTCACAGTATGAAGTAGTTTAGGACACCATGGGATATAGAATCATAGAATCATAGAATCATAGAATCATAGAATCACCCAGGTTGGAAAAGACCTAAAAGATCATCCAGTCCAACTGTTCACCTCAATGCCCTTCTTGCAGTGAGGGGCCCAAAACTGGACACAGTACTCGAGGTGCGGCCTCACGAGTGCTGAATATAGGGGAACAATCACCTCTCTGCTCCTGCTTGCAACACTGTTTCTGATGCAAGCCAGGATGCCATTGGCCCTCTTGGCCACCTGGGCACACTGTCGGCTCATGTTCAGCCGAGCATCAATCAATACCCCCAGGTCCATTTCCTCTACGCAGTCCTCCAGCCACACCGCCCCAAGCCTGTAGCGTCGCCTGGGGTTGTTGTGGCCGAAGTGCAGGACCTGGCATTTGGCCTTGTTGAAACTCATCCCATTGGCTTCAGCCCAGCTCTCCAGCCTGTCCAGATCGCTCTGTATGGCCTCGCTACCCCCAGGCAGATCCACACTTCCAGCCAACTTGGTGTCATCTGCGAATTTACTGAGGGTGCACTCGATGCCCTCATCCAGGTCATCAATAAAGATATTGAAGAGGACAGGCCCCAGCACCGACCCCTGGGGAACACCACTCACGACTGGTCGCCAGCTGGATTTGACTCCATTCACCACCACTCTCTGTGCCCGGCCCTCCAGCCAGCTCCTCACCCAGCCAAGAGTGTACCCATCCAAGCCTCGGGCTGCCAGCTTCTGCAGGAGAATGCTGTGGGAGACAGTGTCAGCCTTTCCCTCATCCACCAGATGGGTCACTAGATCATAGAAGGAGATCAGGTTGGTCAAACAGGACCTGCCCTTCATGAACCCGTGCTGGCTAGGCCTGATCCCCTGCTCATCCTGCACATGCCGCATGATCTCCCTCAAGACGATCTGCTCCATAACCTTCCCTGGCACTGAGGTCAGGCTAACAGGCCTGTAGTTCCCCAGATCCTCCTTATGACCTTTCTTGTAAATGGGTACACTAGGTACATCTATGTGTATATACACACAGTGAGGCAATTTTTAGTGGGTGTGGATGAGTTGATTCTGTGGTACGGGAGGCCCACTTAGCAGCTGTCTATATCAATTCTCTACGTACAATACAAATGAAGCCCTTAATTTACTGCACACAAGCCAAGGTACTGTACCATGCAGCCACAAGACAGATACTTTCCAGTCCTGTTGGCTATCATGCACATGCAGAGAAGGAGCAGTACCTTTTCTGTACTAAGTTGGAAGCCTCCAGGTAGCCCTTCCACTTCTTACCTTTCAAGAGACTAAAGGAGGGTCTTCAAGAAATAAATACATGCTGTGATAAAACCATCTAAATAAGAAACACCAGTGAAATTATTTCTAGCTGTGAAAGAGATCTCAGTAGTGTTTAAAATAAGTTTATATGCATTTCTTACCTAGTTATCAGAATAGAAAAGAGAAAAGAAAGATATTTTACCATGCTTCTTTATAATGAATACTATACAAAGCAAAGCAATTTGAACAGCTAAAAAAAATAATCCTTCCACATAATCTCTATTTTGTCAATCTTACTTCAAAAAGAGGCCTTATTACAGTGCTAATATGATTTATTTTCACTACTTAGAAGATCTTTTCTACCCCCAAAATGACCATCCAAAAACCCCAAGTGTCACAAACCTACAATAAAACATGGGAACAATCAACCAACAATGTGAAATGTAATACTGTAATACTTCAAATAACTTTAAACATTAAAGGTCTGTAAGGATATTCTAATGTCATAATTAGGTAAAGTCACATAATTCTCTCAATTTTTCTAGTCAGTGAAGGTTTGATTGAGTTCAAGCAGTAAGAGTATAACATAAAGCTTGTAAGAAAACACACTGCTCCCCCAGTCCCCAGTCTCAGAATATGCATCCTATGTAATTATTTTCTGTACTTCATTCAATATGTAACAAAACTGGAATTAGAACATGGTTAATTTCGGAAATGCATATAAAATTAACTCCTTTTTTTTTTTTTTTTTTTTGATCCTGTAACTGTATAGCTTATCTCTACTTAAAATTAAGGCTTCTGCTATTCAGAAGATGGACTCCAAAGCTGCTCTGAAATGGAGCAATTCTCTCCTAACTCTAGCTACTCAAATTATGAGCAATTGAAAAATGAAGTACTCAAACTTACAGCACTCTGAAGCTTAATACACCTCAGTCTGCATAAACTATATAAACAAGTGTCTTGCACTGGTCTTCTCTTGTTGGGCAAGTGATGCAGAATTTTTATGCGCAGCTCTTGAAATTCTAACAATCACATAAATTTCTCACAACTTCTTTTGACAAACTCCACATTTTGCATATCAAGTTTGTATTTTCACAGAGGGATAATTTTCTCCCATGCTCTTGGAAAGCCATGGAAATTCCTCTGCTGACCAGCCTGCTCAGTTCCATGCTAGCAGCTAGCACACTCTCCTGCTTGCTGCAGCTTTAAGCACCGTGCTCACCTGAAGCCCTGAGAACAAACCTGAAAAGATTGGCTATGCTGCTCTGAGCCCTGAATGCTTTTCCTGGTTACAAAACACTCAAGTGTGCAGAAGACTTCCTCTACCCAGTCACACTCATTGTGCTGGACTTGAATCCTCACAGACATGATTCTCTCTAAAACTGACTTTGATCCTGTGTGAAGAGCAACTGAATGCCAAAATTAACCTGTTATTGCTTTAGTAACAAGCATTTTTTTCTATCAATTCTCTTCTAATTTTTTTTTTAAGGTAGAAAGAGGAAAAACATCTCAGAACTCTGGAGAAAACTGACTGTAACTGCATCCTTTAAAAGGTAAAAAAACATTCACAGGTATTTATTAGAGTGAAGGAATTTTATATACTTCACTCTGCTATACACGTGTTCTTTACAGTGGACAAGTTAATATAAAAGACCAGACACAAATCTGCTGCACCAAAATGGAAAGAAAATGCTGAAGGCAAGAAGAGATACTGACACTTGACAACATGACTCTTGATCTTATGCTGTTACCAGAGCCTCTAAAGAACACACTGAAACAGGAAAATTGCTTTTTCAAATTACTGGAAAGAAAAAGATGACCACACTGACCTACATCTACAAGCTGGGCAATTATGCAGTACCAGTCCTTCAACAATTTGATTATAAAGTGTTTCTATAGACCTGGACTATCGCAAATCTGAACACATTTTGTACGATTCTGAAACAACACCTCACAGCTTGTTCTCTGCTTTGTCACATTATCCAGCTGTTAACATGGCATCATGCGAAGAACAAGCAGACAGTACCTGGGCTGTTTGAATGCAGTTGAAGCATGCAGTTCAAAAAAAGCACTATTACTTCTCATTTTTGCTCTTTACATAGGTTTATGATGCTCAAAGAAGCAGAATATCACACAGCTCAGGCTGAAAGCCCAATGTGCTTATTCTGTCTGAACTACAAGGACAAAATAGTGATCGGTGTCAAAGCATCTACTTGCTTTTTTCCACTTTGAACTTTCCGAACACAAAGCCATATTTTATAGCACACAATTCATATCAGAAGAGCATGTAAAACTACCATGCCAGAATTCTTTGTTATGTTTCAAGTTTCTTATATCTTACCTATAACTTCTATTTTACTCCATTTATAAGAAGTATGGAAAAACAAATACATAAAAAGAAGGATGCATCATTATTTAAAGTGGAATAATGAAAATGAGCTTGCTGGTTTCCAAATTTATTCCACAGAAGCTGATCTAATGCCAAAAAAACAAAAAAGATAATGTATTGCTTACTGTTAAATACCAGTCACAAAGGTGGAAAGTGCAAAAATTATGTTAGCAACTGAAGGGTGGAAACACATTTTGTTATAGTATGAGTAGTTTATCTTATTAAACTAGAAATAAATTTTCTAGGCTAACAAAAAAGCAGGAAATATGAAAGGATAAAAAATGAATCGGACATTTTCCCAGTTGAGCTTTTCAGAATTACTAGCAAAAAGGAATTAGAGAGAATTTACCTGAGTTGATCCAAAAAGGGATACACTGCATTCTGTGGAGAGTACAGTTGTAATAAAGCTACTTATTAATTAATGTAGGTTAAGAACAGCCCACTGTTCTATTAAGTTTCTTTCAAGGGTCAACCTTCTATATCCTCTAGCTGCATACTGTTTGTTATAGCTTCAGACAGGAAGTGTGGTAACAAGGCTCTCACAATTACTTAAAGCAAATAAAACCACAGGAAGAGAAAGAAAATGAGTGCAGGTGTTAATGTCTGAATTTTAACTAACTTGCCTCAAAGCTCAGACTACCATTTAAGGAGAGGGGGAAAAATTACTAAAAAAAAAAAAGAAAAAAAAGAAAGAAGTGAAGTGTACACAAAGTCATAACTAAGTATGCTACGTCATATTATAATGCATCTGTTATGCTTAAGTATGCATACAGTAATGGCTAGGACTACTACTTTTTTTTTTGTCTCTAATAGTTGATAGGAAAGAAATTTTAAATATGTATGTATACATATATATATTTTTTCCTTTAGATTCTCCAAAGAGCTATTGTAGAGTGTTTTTTTGCTTGTTTTTAAATTTTTTTTCACATTGTCCCATTAATCTCTATTATGGCTGTGCCATTTCTTCTTGCTGCTTAGAGGATACGCTCAAGTGGCAGCAACAAATGAATGACATTAAGCTGCATCCAAACCCCAAACTAACAAAGAGGTCAAGCTTCTGTACTCTTTCCATGCTGTTTAAGCTGTAGCAACTGAGGGATGCTTTCCAGATCTCAAAGGAAGCTGGAAGTGTTTCCTTCCTTGCCAACCTGGTTTTTAAACTACTTTTTGAAACAAAGCAATATGTAGGACAAGCAATATAGGCTTAAAAAAACCCACTATCTATTGAAAAATGTGCACACATTTTATCAGTCTGCCTTGGCAGGGCAGGGCAGAGGCAATCAGGCAATTCTTCCTTTCCCCATCAGCAAAGAAGATGCTGCAGGGGATTTTGCTGCTGCTTTCAATGCTCTGGATATCTTTTGTACTCTCAGATGCTGAGATATCTGAACTGCAAGGAGCTCTTGCCAGATCAAAGATGTTATTCAACATCAGCACAAGCTAAGTAATGCAAAAATCCCTTTTCCACTTCCCTCTAACTTTCCAATATCTATCCCTGTCCCTGCAATATACTTTGAGACTTAGTTTCAAAACAATGAAGTTGAAATTCTTCAAACTTTGAGTTAAGACTTTCTTGTGCATTTTGAACACTGAAAGTATAGGTCCTGACTTTGTTTTAAAATAAATATTTTATTCATATATTGTCTTATTTGAACATTGTAACTAAATCTGCTTAGAATTAAGAGATTTTATTTTAGTGTTTTATTTGAGGATTACTGGTTGTAATTGATCATTTGGAGTCAATCCCTCCCTCCCCTTTTCTTGCCCTCTCTCCATACTTACAGTGAAATAGTTTTCATCAGTTTATTTCCCAAAGTAACTTGAGAACAGGTTGTACTTCAAATCAAGACGAATACAAACTAATAGCCATGGAGGCCTAATAAAATTGCTTTGTTTCCAATTGAAAAATTTCAGAAAATATGGTCTAAGATGAAGATTCCCTTACAGCTTACTTGAAGGAAATTTTTTTTTTTTTTTTTTTAAATTCTTGTTGCTGCTTATATAAATAACACTGTCAATCTCATATTTTACAGGAACAGAAATGCTTCAAGTTTGTTTGTGTTCTCAGTTGGTAGCACGCCAACAATGATTTCCCTGCAACAAATGCACCCACTTAACAGGAGGGAAGGCAGCAAAAGATGCAGGAAGGGAGCTACAGCAAGTCAGCCAGGTATTTTTTTTACCAAGTCAATGACTTAAAGACAGCATTAAAATAGGTACAGGAAGGAAAGCACACTACACGGTCAAAGAAAACAGCTCACTTGGTACAAGCAGTAACATTGTGGGTGCTAGTGCAAAGTTTAAAGAAGAGTGTCTTTAAGCATCTTTAAAACATACCGGTAACAGGAAGCTCAAATAATTGTTTTACCACTGACCACTGTCCTGATGGTTCACTCTCCACCCACAATTCCCTGTGTTCTAATCTCCAGTAACTGCTAAATTTTGTTATGTAGTTCAGTTGAATGTCCCAGCCTCCAAGGTCCCTGTTGCCCTGTGCACAAAATTAACAACTGAAATAGACCATATTGCATGTGTCTCATTAAAATTCCAGTATTGTTCAGTCAGATGTTTTAAAGCTGCCTGTGCCTTCAATTAATAATGACATGGGACCAATGGAGCTTTCTGACAGGACTTGTATACACAGCTCATACTAGTTCCTCCGTAAAGATTTGTCATACATGTAAACAGTAACATTCTTCTTTGAAATACAGTGCAAAACATCAAATAATTCTGCACTTTGAAAATACCTGAAGACTAACAGAAAACTAAGATCTAAATTTTTTATAAAAATGATAAAGGAAATTCTAAGACAAAATAGATACCTTTTGTCATTCTTAAGACCTAGTCTAGACATAATGTTATTTTCTCCTATCTAAGAAAATCTATTAATAACAAGTGAAAATCTTTAAGAATCTACGCTAAGCACACTGCTGTGCATACAGGAAATCTAAGTTCACGATTCTTATCAATTTCCATTGACTAACAGGATTTTTTTTCCTAAATTTTCAGTTGATCAATAATATTACTACTTAGCTGACACTTCCTGTTGAAGGTAACACAAAAGAAAACAAGAGTGGTAATACCAGTCAGAGGGAAAAACTAAGGAGTCAAAAAAGGCAGGCTCTGAACAAGGCATAATTTCCACAATGAATGGAAACAGAAAATCTCTATGAGCAATCCCCCATTTTTACTTCTAAATTGATGACAGGAATTAGTCAGCATCTGGGTCCCTGGAGTTCTCCATCCAAACACTGTAGTTATACAACAGTGGAACAACAGCCTACTGAAAACAAACAAACAAACAAAAAGGAACCATGACAAACTATTTGTTAGGCCATATGAGTTAATCAAGGGACTCTTATCTGTTGTTCTAGTATGATAATAGGTAAAAAGAATTATTCACAGCACTTACTATTCCTTTTTTCAAGGAAACCAATGTTCCAAAGCAATTTCAAAGGAAGGTTTAGGATAGAGAAAAGAGTAAGTGGGAATCAATGGGGAAAAGGCCGCGAAAACTATGAGTAAATCATAGAGGCAACCCTTCAACAGAATGGTAAGAGCTTCATTTCAAAAGAAAATAGGAATATGGAACACTACTATTCGTGATACTAACTTACTGTTGTAACTCAGCCAGCCTTGCAGTAAAGCCTGCCATCCTATCCAAAGATACGATAAGCCCTAGGAACCTACTGTTACCATGTCCTTGCCTCACATCCAAGAGCAAAGCAGTTCTGAGACTGACAACATAATCAAAGCAGAGCCAGGTTCTGTGGGATGAGACAGGAAAGTCTGTTTGGCAGTACAGGATGCCAGGAAGGCTGAACGTCACTGGTGTGCGGAGCCAGGTGCACAGACTCCATTCCCACCTTCCCTGGCACATTGTGTGAGAGGACTCCCTCAGGAGGTTCTACTGTTGCTCACTCAAACCAAACTCATACAACTACCATGCATACCTCAGAATAAATTAGGCTGCTAAAATAGAACCAAATGGGCTTATTAGGACTTGATCACCAAGATAAGCATCTGGAGCTACACCAGTAGACTAACGATGCAGGCCTCAAAAAGTATGCTCTAGTCAGAAACAGACGTACATGTGATAACACTTGCCACAGCTGCACTTGCTGTGAGACAAGAGCAAATGAAAAACACATGAGAAACTGACTGAAGTTTTGTCTTCTTCCCATCAATACCTAGAGTCCTGCTAAGGCAGCACCACAAAACACGCAGCACAACGTAACATCCTGATGCCAGGGTCAGATTTCATCTCTCCATACAATTATATAGCAAAGGCTGTCTCCTCCCAGACATTTCTCGTCTCACTGAAGCAGAAAGAAAATCTAAGAATAGCTGTAGAAATGAAGAAGCTGGGTCTGTGTAATATAGCCCATATCTTCCATAATGCAGTGAAGTGTCCTAATTCTAGAATTCCTGAATAACTGACAAAACAGTAAACAAATCATTTGTGTTTTGTGTTTACCTCACAGTAAATTTAAACTAAACTGCTAAGAAAGAAGAACATGTGGCTTCCACAGAACAGGTAACCCCTCCTGTCAATTTCTAAACACCAGAAGCCTACAAAATACTATGACTGCATGTGTCTGTGTCTGTATGAAGCCACACACAAAACCTGTAACTCTGTAACTGCAATGGTCAAAAAATATTTGATTCACTGGGCTAAGATCATCACGTTATGTGCAGCAAATATGACAACAGCCATAAAGCTAACAAACTCTTACCTCTACGATCCTCAAACAGCACACCTAAATAAAAGAGAATAATATTGGAAAAAAGTTTCTAGGTTAGATGGTAAAGAAAATTCGCTGCAGTCAGAAATGCAGTCAGTCTGAAATGAGATTTTAATAGGTCAACAATACCTTTTCTTCTCCTGAAAGTAATGATTATTTTTCAAAACAGGATGAGATTTAGAGAGGAGAGAAGGATGGAGAAAAAAGTTTTCAGGAGATTTTTGTCACTACAATTGTTTATGCTAGGTTATTCCACCTCTCTCTTTTGGGACAACCTTCAGATGCAGCTTGATTCAGACAATTATGAGGAATTATTTCCAGTTTCTTCCCATTCTCCCAAGGTTGTGAGCATCACTGAGAATGATACTTAGTATTCAGTCAGGATCTTTACAAGAAATATTTCACCTCAGACAGCTCTTGCGTGTCTTTTTTAAAAACACTGATGTAATGTTTATCTACTCACTCAAAGGCTGGAGTATGATAAACTTATTCACAAAGAAAACAGTGAAAATTCTCAAAGATTTTAGTTTTGTGATAGATATGCATTTATTAATGTTATGCTTGAAAGTACAAAACAGGTTTGTTGTTTGGCATACTTATACACAAGAACTTTACCAAATAAAGGTTTATTATAGATCAATAAAGCTTAAGAATTCAGGCAGAGTTGTGCAATTTTAGAAACAAATATTTTGAGAGAAAATATTGCCATAACATACATAGAAAAACAGTCAAGTGAAGATACAGACAGCTTGAGACAAAAATACGTGCTGCGCAAGACATATTTCTAGTGCTAGAGAACTTTCAGTGGAGATACCAGAATTGTTGACCTAGTTAAAAAACAAAGGCAGATCCAAAATGTTCCAGAAACATTATAACAAAGTATATATTCTCAACAGAACAACCACTCCTGTTCTGAAATCTGAAAGTACAGGAAGTTAAACTGTCTTGTCACAAACGACCTGCTTATCATGCCAAGAAACGATGAATTGTATTCCCTATGTACCCACAAAAAGTTCAAGGTCACTGCAACCGAAGCGTTGATTTGGAAAATGCCCTGTGGGTCATATTTCAGCAGTCTTGAATTTTATTGCCAACATAAAATCATCTTAAGTGATCTGGCTTTCTTTTCTTAACACCATGTATACAGTAGAATATGGCTCACCTGCGCTGGTAACAAACCAGTGAGCAGATAAACCTGGATTAAAAGAGTGTAAATTCTTCAGACTTCTCCAACTAATTTTAAGACAAGTTGTACATAATTGGAAATGCTAAACAAGTTCACTTAAGTTTTGCAATCTTAAAGTTGCTGACAAAACCATCAGCAATATGCAGGGCTTGCCTGCTCAATACTGAAGTAACTTTATATATCTCAATTCTCAGTCAATGGCTCGCTATAGGGAAGTAAGCAGGCTATGCACCAAGTCTACGCTGACACCAAATAACCACAGGATGACATATTATAACCCCAGACTAAACTTTCAGCTACATTAATTACAGTTCTCATACAACAGAGAGAAGGTGACATGTAGTTAGAAATTACATTACCACGTATACGCTTAAGAAACAGAGTATCATAAATAGGTTATGGTTTCCACAATGCAAACTCAGTCTGACAACAATTTAAAGCATGTTTTGAATTAATTTCAGTGATAATTCCTTGCACACCTGCTATTATCTTCCCCAACAACACTTCTCTTTATTTGCTCTTAAGCACATTTAGCACTAGTAACACCCTTCCTATCTCTTCATAATACATGCTAGAGTAAATTCATATCACACAATAGAAGTTACAGTCACTATGGGAAGAATTATTACATGACATTTGCAAAGCAGAGCCAGGCTGGCTACTCAGTGTGTCCTAGTCAAAAGTTAATCAAAACAGTATTTCTTACTTCTAAAAGCACAAGCTGGAGGGGGGGTGTGTGTGGGAGAAGAAGTACATCAGAAGACATTAAGAATCATATGACAGGAGACTGATTTTCATGTTTCAATCACAATCTAAAGAGTGGCTCTAACAAGGAAGGTACAGATTGCCACATTTCCTCCAGTGATCCCAGGGTCATAGCTTTCAACACAACATCCACTGCAACAAAAATCTTGTTTGACATCCAAGAATACTGCAGTGTGAAGAAATCAGCCACTTTAAAGCAAAGAGCACACTCACTAGCAAGCTCACTCTCTTCTTCAAAGGACAATAAAGAAAATCTAAACAGCACAACATTTTTCTCAGTTTACTTTCACAGTCAATGGTTTAATTGTTAATCTCCTTGTGAGCAGAAAATTTTTCCTTGTACACTAAAATCTAACCCCTGGAAAAACTATCTGCTTCTCAGATGTGGTCTGAGAAACATATCTTCCACTATGTGACCAGGTGGTCAGAAACTGATGTTCCAATCATACTCTCAATTGCAGACATCAGGAATCCTGACAAGGCTCTCGTTATAGTAAAGAAAGATTATCACGCTCCTCAGATCTTCCTAACAGTCTTGGCTCACATGACTAAATGGGAAGTTCTGCTCTGGATTAAGAAACGTCTGCACAAAACACTCCCAAAAAAATCCTAACTCCCTCAAAAATCTCCCCAAACCACACTGCAAATTACCCCTATCCATAAGCACGGGGCTGTAGGTGAGAGAGCTAGCTGCCACAAGCAGGCAGGCTGATTTCCAAGCACCCCACAGAGCAGTCAGGACCCCTCCTACACCAGCCTCGGAGCAAGACCCCTCACCAAGCATCCCACCTGCCTTGGCAAAGACTATGCCTCAACCATTGGCATGGGCAGCTGGGGTCACCAAGAGCTAGAAACATCACTGTTTTTAAGATAAATTGCTGCATGTTGCTCTGTTTCATGAGAGCACCAAAGCTGCTTTGCATGAAAACTAAAATAACTATTTCCAGACTAATGCAACAACAACAAAAATCTGCACTTAAAGGATCTGCTCTCTCCCTTTTCTATTGTAAGAGTTTCATGCATAAAATACATTTATGGGTACAGGGCTATTATAAAACATTTACTGCTTTCATTATTATTATTATTATTTTTAATCAGAGCTCAGAGATGCTTGTGCAATTTCAACATTTTTGTGTAACACTGCTGTTTCAGTTTCAAAGATGAGTTTTGTTGGCCTCAAAGGGGAAAAAAATGATGCCCATACATAATGCATACATGAATTCCTTATTTAGTTGATGCTACCTGGAAAGTCCCATGCATATTAAGATAGTATTTTCAAACACCACAAGCAACAAAGGCAGAGTAATCAATACACGAGTACAGATTTTTTTCACAGATGAATGAATATCAAACTTAATTACAAAGGGTAAATCTCGCTTATTTATTGAATTTATCTCAAACATGAATGTTCTTTTTAAATTTGTGTAGTCATAATTTCAGATGGTGGATGGATGCATAAAACTCTCCTTTAATTAAAATAATAATAATAACAATAAAAATTGTTTATTTTGCCCAAAAGCATTACCTTTGAGGACAAGTTTGACAACTAGCACCCTGTACTATGACATTCAGCTTCCACGACCCTTTCCTACTCAAATACAAATTTAATCCATTCAACTTAAGCTAGTGATTATACAGCTTAGCAGTAAAAGCTGTAAAGGCAAAACAACAACAACAAAACAAAACAAGAAAACCAGAAAAGTGATTATTAGAAAAAAAAAAACTTTGAAAAACTTCATAAATTCTTACTGAATTACAAAACTGCCTCAGTAGGCAAGTGGTGGAAGTTCCAATGCGAGTCATTTAATACTACACTGCAGAAAGCATTAGTTAAAACAAACAAACAAAAAGCCACATAATGGCAAAGAAATTAACAAATGAATGAGCATATCTTTTCCATTTGATTCTTAAATTATTCTGTGGGAAAGAAATCAAAAGATCTCCATGCAGAACAAAGCCATATTAACAAAAATTTAAAAATGACTCAGTAGCCATTAAAAGGGCTGATAAAAACTCTGAGAACCAATACCAAATAGGCAGAAGAACTAAAACTCTGTTTTTGCAGCATTTTGATACATGCCTGTCTCTTGATCTCGTGCTATGGTGACTTCACTGAATTTCTGAAGTCAAGTTTTTGACTGGAGTGTCGTAGCAAGCCTGGCAATTGCTAAATTACTGAAAAAATCATGTGTACAAATGGTTGCATTATTGTTAATATCTTTGCTTATAATTCATCATCACGCATCTCACTGCTAACTACTCAACAGGAGTCTTATTGCTAAATATTTAACAGGAATCGGTTTAACTTTTAAAAAACAAGACACACAACTGTGAGGCAGGAAATACAGGTTCTATTCTTGGCTTTGCCATAAATACACTGACTTTGAGGAAGTCTCCTGACCTCTTCGAGTTAGCATGTGTGTGGGAAACTAAGGCACAGTGATCGTGTTATCTTATGAGTCAATATAGCTAAGAACATTCTTAATTATAAGTACAAGAGATTTCCACCAGTTCATTGATTTCAGTTTACGTATTTTAGCAGAACTTGAAACTGCATGATGGTAACACAGTGAGGGCAACACTTCCCCCAGCAAAACAGGCCATAAGGAAATGTTAGTTTTTAGGATTCTGTATGTTACTCTGAACTCTGAAGTTGCCAGTAACAATCTGCTTTGTAAAACAAAACAAAAAAGAAAACACCTGAATTTACTGTGCTGGTAACTTAGAACAGGGATAATTTTTAAAAAAGCCTTCCGTTTATCATGTATCTGCTTTCTTTGTATTCCAGTAACATACCTATGAAGTCATGTACTCAGAATGTTTCATGAGAAAATTGCATTTTTTCAAAATGAAATCCTGTCAGTTATTGAATTTTGTTGCTTAGAATTAATAACATATATGGCCTTTTGGAGATACGACAGCAATACAACATACTGCTTCGTAGCTAACACTATTGCACCAAGACAGGTTTTAGTGTTTGTGTAGGTGGAAAAGACAGAGAATGCAGTGACCTATGGAAGTGCAGACAGCACTGCACTTTCAAATGTATCAAATTCAATGCACAGATGTACAAAACCGAACAATTTTGTATTTTATTTGCATGAATTTTCTTAACATAACAAGATCTTAAAAAGCCTAATCAGTATTCTCAATATTAAGATTTTATAGTCAAAACATGAGACTACAGATTAGAGGCAAATGCCTTGCAAATGAGAAACCATAGAGGAAAAAAATAAGCTAAAGAAATGTAAATATGGCTTGGAAGGAAAGCTGACTTAAAAGCTTACTGAAGCTGACCTACAGCAGTTACAGTTTAGGAGAAAGAAAAAAAAAAAACATCGTATTTACTAGTGTATGAATTTGTCAGTATGTCACCATGACAGAAATCTGCATTTCTTTATTGTCTTTTACCAAGCACTGCAAAAAAATGCATTCTTAGTCAGTCAAAAAAAACCCCACAACAATTAATAAAGTCAGTGATGTCAGCAGTTGACTTGTGGCTAGTCATATGCTTCTCATGTGTTTTGTATTTAGTCAAATTTTCAGGTTTTTTAAAAAATGGTTTTTAATATAACCATAAGGGAGTAAAAAAAAAAGGTCTTAAATATCAAAGTTTGCTGTGAGGACAAACATCAGCTAACTCAAGAAAGTCTTGATTTAAACACAAATAAGTATTACATGAAGTGGGATGGTATTTCTTCTAAACTGAAAAGAACTCTATAGTATTGCTATCTTATATTCTACAGAAAAAGAAATTAAAGTCAGAACTGAATGAACACTAAGAACTTCAACCTTTAGCCTGATTTGTGATCTTTTTTTCCTTCAGCATTCAAACGTCATCAGCAGAAAATGAACTAGGAGTAATCTATTATTTCCCTTTGAGAACCTTTTTGATGATTAATTACAGTCTTAAAAGTCTGCATCTTTATTTCAGAAACAACTCAGAGTTAACAGGCCTCAAACAACTTCTTATTCTGTTTCTCAAACAATCTTTTCACAACCTCCTCACTGCTTCCACAAGGCAAGATACAGCAGAAATGGCTCCTTTCTTCCTTATAATTCAGGAAAGCACCTGTAAAGTGCACATGACAGATCACACATTGCTTGCCTTTTATTATGTATGACATTCTGAGTAAAGGGATGCAATGGAGTTTTTTTAGACAAGCTTATCAAGGCATAGTTTTTCTATATGGTTAAGGTGACAAGCAGTCTCACCTTCAAAATTATTTCTTCAAAAATCATTTCTTCTTGTTTGAGAATCCTTTCATGCTTTTGTTCCTAGAAATTCTATTGAGGGAGGACTCTATGCTCCTTCCCCCTGTCCTGTTACAGTCCACATCTCCTCACCAGACTGGTTCCATCCTCAGACACTGCCCCTACCTAATTTTACCCATTCATCCTTTCTTCAAGAATCTCTACACCATGCACCTACAGTGAAGAAAAAAGATGACCACATACCACACTCTGTAACGGCCAACACAGAGCCTGCTTACAGCAGATAACAGCAGAATGAGAACTGTTATCACTGTATGCTAGCACAGCAATGAATCTATGTTCCTTTTCCCATTGTAAGCAAGCCATGTTTTGCCATTACGTTACCCCTAAAGTATTCGCTTCCACACTGAATTAATGCTGCCACATAAACTAAGTTCAGGTGAATTTGTTTTGGAGTAAGAAAAGGGAAAAAATGTGATTATTTACAAGAAAACAGATTTGAAAACAACATTAATAATTCCTGTATACAGATCAAAGGCATACTATCTCCAGGCAAAATCTTTGTACTATTTTGGCAGAATCTGTTTGCACATAGGTAAAGAAGGGAATACACACCAAAACACATGTGAGAATATGGGCTTCTTCATTTCATCTTTCCAAAATTTTGACATAAACAAAGGCAGCCAAAAACCCTAGTGAAATCTGAAAAATAAACAGTACTTCTCATACCAAAACAATCACTAGACATACAGTACCGCTGATAAACTTAAAAGGTTTTGAATAACTAATACACAAAATTTACACTTCCTTGCTATGAAAAGAATGTTGCTGCCAACCCAAATAAGATTCTCCATAAACAAGCACGAAGACTCAAGTGTTTCTCACATCAATCAGAACTGTTTGCACACTTGAAACAAGGAAATATTCAAGATCAGCTACAGATTTTTCCAGACAGCAACACAACAAGCAGTCTTTTTGTAATGCACATGACAAAGCCAGAAGGCAAACAGCAGCAGCAGTCTCTGCAGTTCTTTGCATCAGGCAGGACTGCCAGGTTCGTCCAAGGCCTTTCCTGTATGCTACACTGATAAGATGCAGAACAAGACACAGAAAATGATCTGAATTACAAGGCTTAGCTCATAATGGATTTAACATCAGATGCTCCCAGATTTAAGCTTGGAAACAAAACAAAACAAAAACCCAACCACTGCCAACACCACATTCCCTGTGGCCTAGTGTCTTACCTCTTTTGACAGGTAAGTTTAGTTAACCAGCTATCTCTCTTGACAAATGCTTAATTCCCTAGACCACAAGATTACCGAGGTATTCAGAACAACCATCCTAGCTGCAAGTACTGTTATGGAGAAACAGGACAGGTCATCACAATTCCCTGTGTACAAAGCCATTGCTTCTCCAGGTACTGCCTGGGTCAGAAAAGCCGATGAATACATGCAGGTGCTTCAAATGAGATCGTGCTGTGTTTAAACACAGTTTAAACTTTGACATTTGCAGGGACTGTGACAATTTGGAAATACAAAGAACTAAGTTGAATGTTAGCTTCATTTTCTCTTAGAAACTGCTGTGGCAAATGACCAAGAAACAATAATTAAACAGAAAAAGTTTTGGAAAACTCAAAAAAGTCCCACCTACACTATAACTGTAACAAAGGAGGTAGGAGTGCAGATTTTTGGACTTTGAGAGAAGACACACTATTTTCTATAGCCCTATGGAAATTTCTGTCCCTTTTCACCAGTTACTCTGTACTCTTGAAAATTTTGCAGCCACTTTAAAAGAAGAGACTGCAATAACTTTGAAATATTTACATTTGGCAAATGCCTTCTTGCTGACCTTTACAATACTTCTGGTGAGCATTATTTTTGCACACAACAGAACTGCTGGCAATCTCCATTACTACTAGAAGTTTAAGCTGTAAAATTCAGTGCAATCCTCACTACTAAAAGAAGACAGAGAAGGATTGTTGCTGCATTCACATTTCTGGATGTTTTTTTGTTTGTTTGTTTGTTTTTGTTTCCTTGTTGCTGCGGTTTGATTTTTTTGTTTGTTTTTGTAAATTATGTAATAACATCATAATATTTCATATGTGCAGTCTCTCCCAATGGAATATCTGGAACTGAGTCACTAGGATTTTGCTGGGGGGCATATCTGTTTGTAGAACTGATCTAATTAAATAAACTCAAATGAAAAGCAAGCAGCAACTAACTTGACTGAATTGTAAAACTTCTGTAATTACAATAATTCAGTTTGCCATGCAGAATTTCCCTATTTTAAATGAGATCTCATCTCCTCTAATGCCATACATCTGTTCATTTCTTATTTTCTATGTGTGTGTGGGTGGTGGTTATTCTCCTTGAATCTGCTGATGAAGAAATCCTGTGTCTGTCAGGAAACAAACAGAACTACAAGCTAATTGCTTTGCCTGGCATTACAACCTTTTATCTGAAAGCTCACATTAAGGTTAAAAAAAAGTACACATTTAGATAAAAGTTACACATGCTTTTTAATGAGGGTTTTTTTTTTCCATTATGTTTGACCTTCCTTAAATACAGGGGAGCTCTTTCAGAAATTTCTGTAAAGAACACAAGATGTAGTTGTTGAATTTGGTATTTAAGTAGAGCCTGAAATCCCATCCCAGTCTAAAATACTTTCCTTATTTTCCCTACCCCTCACAAAGACAATTTGAAACTCAAGTTATATCCAAGTATTACACAGGTGCCAGTCTTTTGCCTTTGCACCTTAAGGCATGTCAGTAAACACACATATTGAAGGAATACGCTCTTCCTAGCCTTCAGCCCTCTTTCACTGCATAGGCTACATAAAGAACTAGTAAAGGAAAAGGCAAAAGAAAAAACAAAAGAACCAAGAATTGAATACCACACCACATTTACAATCAAGTGGCAGTAAATCCCGCTCTTACAGTTTTCAATGATGCTGTGACAGCTTTCCACCCTGCTCCTCTGCAGGACATGATCATCTCTGTAGCAGAGTCAGCAGATGGAACAAGTTTGCTCCAGACTCTCAGTATATCAGGTCAGCAAGTCAGCCTCACCAGAGCTCACCCAGAAACCATCAGATCTGCTGCTCTGTTTGCTCTGGATCCTGACTTATGCAACAGACTGTTGCATAAACACTGAGGACTGGATTTAGGAAATAAGAAAGCAAAAGACAAAACAGAAAAAGTATCAATCCTACTGAAATATATCAAATCATTGGAAAACAGTATAAGCAGTGTAACTTTTCATGTTGCCTTTCTTCATTACAGTAACTAGTGGAGCATCAGACAGTAACAGCAGCTTCAAGAAAGGTATGAGTGGATTTGACTGCCCGTGGCTCTCCCAAGAGAGATGGGGATGATGGCTCAGCTGCTAGGTTCAAGGAAAGCCATGGCTGCTGCCCTTTCACAGGCACCACCAGTCACTTCTTACAAGCCCTCTGACACTCAGCCACCGATCATTTGGTTGAAGGTATTCACTGTTTAGTCATTCTTTCAAATGAGCTCTCCCTCTTTCCCAAACATGCAGAGACCTGCGATGGGTACAGCTGCATATTCAGCTGTTCACATCAGCAGCAGTATCCCAATTCATTAAGGACTCTCCGTGCAAACTGATCACATTGCTGCATCTTACAAATGAAACTCATATTATGAATTTCTTTAGAAAACATCTGTTAGAATAAGTATAATCCCTTGGTAAGAACCAACACAAATCTTACAAATAATCCTGTGAACACACACACACACAAACACTTATATACATATGAATATATACATATATACCTATGCACATATATATGTATTTGCAATAAATTCATTTCTCAAACCACTACTTCTTTAAAGATTTTATGCATCTATACTAGAAAAATAAATTCCAGCCAAATTACTTCATCTTATTCAACCTGTGACAATGAATTGTGCACTGTATCAAATAGCATCAGTCATTCTTCAAGAAATACACTTATCTAATTTGGTTTTAAAATCACACTCATGCACACACAAAAGCACTAAAGTTTTTTTCTACTCCATATGAGAACATACTTACAGTATTATGTTGAAAACCACAAATTTCTAAAACTCAGAACAGGTTACAGTTAAAAGTAACAAACAGTAACAATAGTAGCATGTAATTAATTTATCTTTATGTTAAAAAACAAGAACAGAGATTTCCAGCTAAATATTAAAAATTAACAAAGAGAACCTGGAAGACTGACAGGCACACAGGTTCTTCTAACTGTTTCTTCTAACTGCTGTGCCAGGAGCTTAATTTGATCATACTCAAATGTGGCTGTTCTCCTTTGGAAAGCTGCCCTAATTCTTTTCTCCCGTGCCTTGTTGCTAGGGCGGCAGCTGCATGATCTATTCCTGTTGAAGCGCATGTCTTTGGAGGGGGACACAAAGATTTTCATTATCTTTTTCTCAGAGCACTGGACCATCAGAATTGTGCATTCCCTCCTTTTTCCCCCCAGCCAGGGAGTACTCAGAGAGTCCCAGCCATTCAATCAGACTATTTACATATGGACAGTTGCACCAGGAATCTCACGCCTTAATTGAATTTCATACAACTCTCCAATTCAGTAAACAAGGTCTTCAAACACTGTTGAATTATGGTTCGTTTATCTTCACTATGATTGTATGAAAAGTTAATACTAGAGCACTGCTTCAGAACCAGTGAGGCATGATTTTCAAAACCATTAAGAACCATCTCCTTATTTGCTAACCTTCACGTAACAGTTGACTTTAAAAATCCTGGTCATCTTCTGCATACACATCCTTACGCTGTCTAGGACACAGAACAGAAAAGAACACAGCTACCAGACCAGTACACAGTGCTGTTCATTGACACTGAACTTCCTTCTCAGTAATTAGATCTTTTATTATCATTCTATAAAAACGCTAATATGGTTGTGTCAGCTATGAAGGGGAGAGGGATATGAGCAGTGTTTCAATTCAGAATATCTTGTAAAATTTTAAATAGTAAGAATAATAATAAAATCCCAAGTTAAAATTATTTCATGGTTAACTCTGGTACTGTCTTGCTTATTCACATATAAAGAAGTTTTCTACTATTTGTAGTGTCATCAGAAAGAAAATATCCCAAAATAATTGGTGTTCACTTCTGATTCCTCTTCCTCTAGGCAAACAAACAAACAAACAAACAAACAAAAAAACCCACAAACAAAACTACAGAATAGCAGAAAGAGAACAGGAAATAAAAATAAATGAGTTCTTAAAAAGAATTCTGATGTCACTACATAGTTACTCATAGAAGAGCATTGGTTTTTTAGATGCTACATGAAAATTAGTAGTTTACAATGAAAATGGAGAAGAAAGATTACTTTTCCTGGAAAGCAAACCAGAGTGATCGTCAGTTTTACAGTAATAAGCATATTTAGAGAGTACACAGAGAATAGAGGTATTGTAACATAGTGACTATTCCTCAGTATCTCCTATTACTGTTACTCAGCAAAGAGATAGAATGGAAATCATCTTTCTTCTAGGCCCATTTTTTTCAGGCCCTATAGTAGCTTAGCTAAAATAACTTTTCAGTTCAGATTAGAAATTCCCTACCTGAAAATCTGTTTCTCCAGCAACTGTGGAGAAAGCATTTGGGATTTATGCCAGCTCGGAGGAACTCATGTCTCCATAAAAGGCAGTAGGAATTGCAGTGCTGGCTGCCCATAAGATTAACACAGTGTTCTGACAAGGTTACACGCTCAGCCAGATGATGACTTCCAGATAGAGTCTAAAACCAAAAGAATGTTGCCGGTTCCATATGCAGACACCTGTGATCTAATTCTGGAAAGACTGTAGACAGATGTGTAATATTTTAATTCTGCATTGACATACGACATTTGCAAACTGTCTAATCTATTTTCTGCTAGCCTTGTGAGAAGCAGGTTAGACCATCCCTTTATAGAAAGGCAGTGGCAAACAAGTACAACTTCTGGAAGGAAACTGCTTTAAAAGTTCATACTTAGGAAAACAAAACAAAATAAAGCAAGACACTTATAGTTAACTATTTTGGTTTTTGTGCCATGCAACAACTTTGTGGAAAATAAAGAGGTCGGTAGCATAAATAATACAAATAATACAAATACTTCCAGTGCAGTAGGACTTAATTGTTCTTCTAACACAGAATTTGTGATGTCTTAACCTCTAATTGTGGTCTTTCATCCACAGGTATACAAGAAAATCAAAAAAGGTACCTGTACCATGTTTACTTATAACAGTTGATTCCACTGGAATACTTGATTTCACTTTTTTACTCTTTTTCCTAGTCAAATTTCATATCTATCTCTCCATTTCTTATTGTAATGCTCCATAATTGGGATCACAGAGCAATTGCTAGAAAGGCCCTAAGTTTTTATTTTAAAGACATGCGTTTGATAGAAAAAGGAGGGGAGGGGGGAGAGGGGAAGAGCCAGCAAACGCACCTAGTTCACATCAGACAACACTCAACCACCGTAAGTAACTCAAAGAGCAAAGATGCTTTACAGTCAGAGGTGTGGTGGAATAATACTAAGTTACATTGAAATAACTGTAATTCTTGACTATGTAGGACAGTGTGCAACACTGTCTGGTGTTCACCAAGAAAGTGCGTTTACTTCTTACGTCATCTTTACATCCATTTCTGAGTGCTTGAAAATATTTATTATATACTTAAAATCAAGCATTCCTGTTGATCTACCGAGACGTGCACAAAGCCATCAGCCTCATCTTGAGACTAAGAATTCAAAACAAATGCTGATTTAATTTTATAGTATTACAGAACGCTACAAAATTTAGACATCAATAGTACCAATACTATCCTATCAATAGAACCAATAGTAATAACAGCATATATTGGACATCAGCTCATTAATTCTGTACTGATTCTTTGATGAGAAAAAACAAACAAACAAACAAACAACAAAACTAAAAACTGTGGGGATTTTTGAAGGAGTTCTGAGCACACATCATCTACAATATCTCGGGGAATGATATACTGAAAATGTAGCATCTCATAAATAAATAAATAAATAAATAAATATACTTTCCAAAATGTACAAATACTACCAGAATGACCATGTAATAGTGAAAAGCTTTACAGTTGAAGTGGCTGATATTCCTTCTTTTCAAAATTGCTTGTTCACATTGAAAAAGTGTCCTCTAAATATAACCAATTTCTGAGACACAACCTATTGTTTCTGGACAACTATTAACTCCATTAACATTGCGAATGTGTTTGAGTTTTCTAGCTCATCATCCCATTAAGGACTTCAGAACAATGTGTCCAATAGCATTTGAGTGCCAGGTACACCTGTCAGCATAACCGCACCAAGAACAACCACTACAGCTACTTGAGATACAAGCAGCTGAAAGAGACAGGAAAAGACAGAAACTTAATGAGAAAGGATACAATGGGATAAGAAAGGGAGAAAAGAAGCAAGGCAGAACAGAGAAAGAGACCATGCTCCTGAAACAGGTCTTATATTTAAACACAAACAGATTGAGTGGGAGATTTGATCTTGAACAAACAAATAAATGGGGTTGGGGGGTGAGGGAAGGGAAGTAAAAGCACACGCAATGATACCACAACAGATAAACAGCTGCATTAGGAACCCTTGCATCTAAATATTCAGAGGCAAAGATAGGAGATACTGAGGAAGCAGACTAAAAGCAGGAGAAGAGGGTAAAGAAATAAAGGAGTAATCACACTTATGAGAATGCAATTGTTGACAAAATATTTTTCTAGATATTTTTCCCATGCCAATTTTGTCAGAAAGAGAAAATGATCTATCACAAACTTATTCTCCCAACAGCAGAAAAAGCAAGTGGAAAGATTTGAGTACATATTAGTCAGGTGATATGTACTTCAGACTCAGCTGGGATTACATAAACACAGGTCACCGTGTGCCTTTTAGTTTACGTGCCCAGCCACAGATCGTTAAAAGGCAAAAAACATTCACTATAGCAGCATTCTAGTCAATTGGGGCATTTTGAGTAAAAAGCCTTATTAGAAGTTTCTCAAAACATATCTGGAAAGTTTGGTAACTGGTCTGCAGCAGTGCCAAGCATCCAACAATTTCCACTTCACACCTGCCAAGCAAGCACTCTCAACTGCGGTTTCATCCTGCAGTTTTACAAGTTAAATGGCAATTTTGCTTCACACTTGGGCCCTACTTCCTGCCCAGTCTAAATAATTAATCACAATGCTTTTCCATGCACCCAACTCAATGCTCTGAATAAAGTGAGGGACATGTATCATCATCCATGCATTAATCTTTGGGAGAAAGTATTTCAGATTTCCTTCACATAGAGAAACAATTCCAAACAATACTAATACTACCTTGAAAAGACTACTCTTGAAATGGGAGCTTGACTGGCATTACCATCCTCATTTTCTAATCCACTTATGTTGATTAAAAAGCAAACCAAATAAAGTCACAGCAACTCCCCCACTACTCATTCCCTGCTCTATTCAGTTCAAAAGCAGCATTTTTCTTTTTGCTGTTCTATGGGATTCAGGTAAACTATGGTTTTAGGCCAAACTTCCAGTTCTTCAAACTCCTGCTGCAGCCATACAATGTGCTCAGGATATTGTTCAGCATCTGAATTTAATTTGTCCTCAAGGCTAGTTGCCCCAGCTTGACTGACAGGATAACTGTTGACAAATAACTGAAACAAAGTCTAATAAAACAGCCTCAAAAGAACAGTTAGTCATACATAATCCACACAGACAGGCAGCATCAGTAAAAGTCTGCTCCCCTCTCCTTCCCTAGTTGAGTCTGAGATAACATTCCCAGTAGAATTAGTAACTGTGAATCAAAAAAGACAAGAAGGGTTGAAGACTGCTGTACATTTCAATAGAGAAGGAAAGACAGACGGCCATGACACTTTGAATGCCCTCAATCAAATAAAGAAATTGAATTCTTGAAAAATACTGCGGCTGGCTCACACCTAAGAAGGCAGGGGCAATAAGAAATTACTTTGTTCAATATATTAAGAAGTAAGTTACGTTGCAGAATATTGTCTTCTGAGAAAAACTGATATTTGAATGAACAATTTCAATAACCGTTTCAGATCAGTCGCCCTTGAACACTTAGTAGCACCTAAACTTCTGAACTAAACTGTGACAACTCGGGACATAAGCACATGCAAAAGAAAGCAAGACATCTGTGAAACATTTATGTCTGAAATAGAATGTTTGTAACATTTTTGAGACAGTATTTTTAATCTAGTTGCCAAAGATCTGAGTAAGTGATTACTGGAACACATATGTCCTCCAAGGCTTAAAGTACCTTCTCAATTAAGGGAGTACCCTGTAGCAAGCAGTACATAAAGTTAAAAACAGAGCTAGAAAATAAACCATTCTGTGTCCTTCCCTGTGCTATAGCAAGTGTTGGTCCAAAAAAAGATGCCAAAGTGATATCAGAGTATCTTCTGTGGGCAAAGCGGAACTTGAAATTAAATTACACCATTAGCAAACATCTGTCTATCATTTACTCTTTCTTTCTTTAGAACATTAACATAAAAGAGAATATTATACTCTTAATTTTCTTGAAGAAAACAAAATATAAAATATCTCTAAATGGCCAGTCAGAATTTAAACCTGTGTTTAGGAACAAAATTTAGAAAAGATAATGGAAAGAGATCTTCCCATAAGTTCTCTTTTGCAACCAGCCTGCTGCACAGACCAGATTCTTACATTTCATGTGAGGACTTCTCTGCCTCTGCCCAACCAGGCTTACATGACTTTAAGTACCTCGTTACTTCATGCTCTAGTGTAGTGTTCCTTAACTATGTAATGCATGCATACTTTCTGGTAGCACTACACATTGGATGCTAAATACAAAGCTGATGTACAAATAGCAAGCACTACATCCTGACAAGGACTATTAACACTCCCCCCAGTCCCTCCTGGGAAATGAGACTTCAGTGCTCAAGTAGTTTCAGGACATTCTTCTTCAGCGTGCTAATTGCAGAAGGCAGTCCGTCCTGAGCATTATGGAGGCCTGGGGAATTTTCAGGACAAGAACCTGAAAATATAACTGCAAAGTACACTGTGCTTAAGAGGACAGGAAGCACACACAAAACCATCTTTCACACTCTATATAAATGTATCCAAATTAAGATTACAGCATATGTCTGCACTTCCAAAAAGAAAAGAAAAAAATAGAATAGAACTCTCCCATCTGGTAGAGAGACTTTAAATATCATTATAAAATATATTCTATAGTTAGTTAGAAGTCAAAATGTAAAATCTTGAAAATGAAAGATCTCTCAGAGTGCGCATGCACCATTCCAAAGTGCAGTCACCGAACATTATGCAGGTATACTTCAGTTATACTTTCTGGCAGCATTTATTTGGAGGCCTCAGGCTTTCTAATCTCTTCCTGTAGACCTAAAACTACAGCAGGGCTTACCCACAATGGACAAAGTAGTTTAAGTATTCAATATAGATGTCAACCAGTTTTCCCGCCACACTCTCCAATCCTAATTTTTGGTTAATATTCTCTTCATAAAGACAGGTATAATGAAAGTTGGCTTCCATTATAGCAATTTTCTTACTGGATTTTACTGACTTACTTCTGTTTTATGTTTTCCATTTGGCAAAAAGCTTCACTGACTTAACACCACAGGTGTACTTTACTGTGAAAAGCAATAGCAAGTGTCAAACAGCAGACTTCTGCATTAACATTGCTCTGGATCAGCTATGTTCTACACTGAAAGTAAATGAAGTATTTCAGCTCTTTAAAAAACAGTTCCATTGGCTTTATTTCCCTGTATAAGAAGCCCTATGAGTTAGTCACACAATCCAGCTGCACCCCAGTGATTTGACCCAAGTTTAACAACTGAAGTGTAAGACAGATAGAAACACAGTTGGTGCAAGGGACAACAATAAAGAAATGTGAGTATTTGTATAGAAGAGCATGCGAAAGTAAGTAACACAAGGGCACAGTTTTCACACTTGTGTTACTGCGAATAGTCAATCTGCAAGATTAGTGGGAACTTCTGAGTGAAGAATGGAAGTTACTTACATTAAGCTGAAAAAGAGCAGTCATTCATACTTAAAAATAACACCTGTTATTTTTTTTCCTTTGCTTTTAAAGAGCACACATCAATTTAATCAATTATTAAATCAAAAATTAGAGTGATGAAAAGACATTTGATGAAGTGTACGCAATTCTGCAGTTACTTACAGGAAGTGAGAACTCAAAGAAAACCTAACATGGAAAAGACAACCTACAAACCAAATTTTAACACCATATACTACAAAACTAAGGCAACAGAAAAGACGATTCATATTATGAAAACAAGCAGGTTTTCCTGTAGTGGTTTCTGAACAAACACAACCCATGAATAGTCTGCTAAGATTCTAAGTTAGTAGTTCTGACAGCAAGAGTACACCAAACTCTAGACTTTCAGTAGGATAAGTGGTATGTGGCAATACTGGAATGCAAAAGGAATTTTTATTTTTTTTTTTCCCCAGATCATTCTGAGTTTGCTCCATACAGTTGGAAAGAATTGGTTTCAAAATATTATAAGGCTAGGTAAGGAATATACTAACCATGATGAAGAGCCACAACTCCTAATGCCATTCTCTCATTACTGGAAAAACATCAACAAATCAAATTCACGTGACAAGTCTGGCTATGTGAAGATGCAAGTCCAGTCACACAACTGCAGGGGCTCAAGGGAAGGAGAAGCTACAGACTTCTTAGTAGCAAGGAATTGCCTTGGTGGTGCTGTGCTGCTCTGCACCGTCATTTCATGCCACACTGAACAGCAAAGTACTTAAAAACAAATGAAGAAAAGCATTTGTTTTCTTGTTTGAGCACTAGAACAGAACAGACTACAAGATGTTTATGGAGATATTACTCTTCCAAATTTCAATAGCTATCAGTGAGACAGGCCAGGAAGGCTATACTTCCTGACCTGTAACTGAAATTTCCTGCAGACACCCCTGGAATATGCACAGAAAGGGAAGTCAACAGGTTAGAAACACCCATTATACTTCACTTGTTTCTGGCACAAGAGCACAGTACAGATATTTTCACACTGTGGAGTTCTTACAAACAAGGAAGGACTAGCTGGGAATGTGAAGGCTGAAGGCTATGTTGGATGTAGCGATCATGAGATGGTGGAGATCAGGATCTTACAAGGAAGAAAAAAGACAACAAATGGGATTGCAATCCTGGACTTCAGGAGAGCCAGTTGTGAGTCCTTCAAGGATCTACTTGTAGATATATCATGGGTTAGAGCACTGAATGGTAAGACAACCCAAGAGAGCTGGTTGACATTCAAGTACCAATTCTTTCCAGACCAAGACCAGTGCACTCTTGAGAATAACAAATCAGGCAAAGGTGGTAGGAGACCCACATAGATTAGCAAGGAGCTCAAGGTAAAACTGAAATGGAGGAAGAAAGTCAATGGAAAAGGGGTCTAGTCATTCAGGAATGATACAGGAATTGTGTCAGGGAGTATGCAGATGCGATGAGGAAGGCTAAGACTCATTTGGAATTAAGTCCAGCTAAGGAAGTTAAGGACAACACAAAGGTCTTTAAGTTTGTCGATAGCAAAAGGAAGAGCAGATGATGAGAGAGCAGTGAAGGTTAATCTATCTTGACTTAAGCAAGTTTTTTGACAATGTGTCCCATAATATCCTCATAAGTAATCTTAGGAAGCATGGGACAGACTAACAGTCTGTGGAGTGGAAGAAAACTGGCCTATTGCCAGAGTGACTAGAGGGTGGTGATCAGCAGTGCAGTCTAGCTGGAGGCCTGTAACTTGCAAGGTTTCCCAGGTGCTGGTACTGCATCCAGTCTTGTTTAACGTCTTCATTAGTGTCATAAATGAAGGAACAGAATGCATCCTCAGCAAGTCTGCTGATGATAGAAAGCTGGGAAGAGTGGCTGACACACTAGAAGATTGTGCTGCCTTTCAGCAAAACCTGGACATACTGATGAGTTGAGTGTAGAGGAACCTTGTGAGGTTCAACAAGGGTAAATATAGAGCCCTACACTTGGGGAGGAATAACCACACACATAGGTACAGGTTAGGGGATGACCTGCTGGAAAGGAACTCTGCAGAGAAGGATTTGGTGTGCTGGTTGACAACAGGTGGACCATGAGCCAGTAGTGTGCCCCTATGGCCAAGAAGGCCAGTAGTGTTCTGGGGTGCACTGAAAAGAGCGTGGCCAGCAGGGTGAGAGAGGTAATCCTTCCCCTCTTCTCTGTCCTGGTGAGGCACATCTGGAGTAACGTGTTCTGGGCTCCTGAGTTCAAGAAAGACAGTGAACTACTGGAGAGAGTCCAGTGGAGGATGACAAAGATGATGAGGGGGCCACACCATCTCCGTTATGAGGAAAGGCTGAGAGACCTGGGACTGTTCAGCCTGGAGAAGACTGAGGGGGGTAGTCTTATCAGTGTTTATGAATACCTAACAGGAGGTACTTAAGTGGGTGAGTACAGGCTCTTTTCAGTGGTATGTAGCAATAGGACAAGGGGTAATGAGCACAAATTGGAACACACGCAGTTCCACATGAATGTAAGGAAAAAATCTTTACTTTGAGGGTGACAGAGCACTAGAACAAGCTGCCCAGAGAGGTTGTGGAGTTTTTCCCTCTGGAGATATTCAGAACCCATTTAGACACTTTCCTATGCAACCCGTTCTTGCTTTAGAAGGGGATTAGATTGGATGATCTCCAGAGGTCTCATCCAACACTTATGATTGTGACTCTGCAATTCTCTTTGCCTCTTGTCTCCCTCTTCTCCCATTGTATCACTGCTGACTGTCTCCAGTACTTGAATAGAAGCCCTTTCCCTACCCCACTGGTTTGCTCCTGCACCAGCTCTCACCCATGCATAAGCCCTCCTGATACACTCAGTATCACCCTGATACTGAGTATACCCTGATCAGTATCACCCTGTTCTCCTTAAACATGCTGCCTCCATTCCTTGGTCTTCCTCTTCAATCACAAATCACCAACATTTTTCACCTGCTGTTATTATCCCTATCATTTGCCACTCAAATGCCTGTTGCCTCTTCTCTCACTTTCACCAACCTCCACAGGATGCGTTTTTGTTTTATTACTTCATCTGAATACCATCTTCTTCTCTCTGCTTTCTTCCCTGAACTCCTGACAGAATCTCCAGAATGGACATTTCCCATCTCCACATACCATGCCAATTCCTCATTGTAACATTTTTTATAAGGTAGGCATATAAGCTTCTGGATCTGTTCCTGAGACATAACAGCACTGAAGCAGGCCACAGATGAAACAGCAGGGCTAGAAGAAGCAGGGTGCAGCTCCCGTTCCTGATGTACGACACCACCTACCCTTCCAGTTTCATATGCTGGTAATAAAAAATACCTCTTTGTTAACAGATCTCTCCAGGGTAAATACATGTGTGGACTCCTCCTTTCCCAGGCTCTCCGGCACTGTGCTTACAACTAATAGCAAAATCACAGCTGAAAAAAGCAAGTATGCTCATAGAAAGGAAGTGCTTAACATGAAAGATAAGTCTAAACATGTCTGTTATTGCAGTCATACTCAAAACATTTCAGAGTTGTCAAACAAGCTCGGGAAAAGGGAGAGAGAAAGAAGAAAAGAGGAAAAAAAAAAAGTCATTTTGGCTATTAACAAATATTTAAATGAAATTCAGCTGACTTTTATTGTGTTTAGGGGAAATCGTTGTTTGACTGTTGCTCAAATTATGTATTTCATGAATGATGCTCAGAAGCACAGAGAATTATGTAAAATGGAAAAACATTTATTTCTTAGTACTTGAGTAATTAAATATTATTTTGCATGCTTTGCACTTAGAATATAATTCTGTAATGTGTTCACAAGACACATCTTTTCCTGAGAAAGCAACACATGCAACACTTTTTTGCTCATATTTCCTAAAGTACTGTAATCCAATAATCTGTCTTGAAAGTTCATATGGAATTTTTAGACAACAGAACAGAAAACAGTAAAGAAAAACATCAAAGTATAATTTAAAAACCTTCTGAATCCACTGAACTCAATTCTACGTAAATGCGTAGCAATTATATCAACTATTCAAGTTGATATGGAATAGATATATCCTGGAATTTTGTTAAAGGTGAACTCAGCTCATTAAAAATAATGGCCATTAATCTACATTACATGAGAGCACACCAAAGCATAAGTACTTGAGGGAAATTAAGTAGTATAGACAGGCTGAATGAGTCTTTCAAAGCTCTACAGCGAACTACCATAAGCGATAACACACGATGCTAATTTAAGTAAAATTCTTAGTCATGAAAGAAAACCAGAATTTTATCATTTTACTGAAGAATTAGATATAGCAAATATATTTCAAAAACTTAATTTCAACAATGAAATAGGTATGTAAAATTGACATAAAATAATCAAAAAAGCCAGAGAGAATACACTTCAGTACAATAATTAGGGAAAAAAAAATAGATAAAATAAGTGGAGCTACACGTATCAGGAATACCTGAGTCTGCTGGGCCAATAAGACAATTCAATGCTATCAAAAATAATTCATGAAATTAATTGAGGGTCACAAAGTACCAGGATTTCCTATTAAAGTTGGTTTGAATTAGGTATGAATCTTAACCAATGTTTCTACATTTGTTAAGATTACATTTACATTTACATTTATAATGTTTGTACAAGCTCAAAAGAAATTTGCTTCATGTAATTCTGCTGGATTTGTAATCAGGGACTCATAGAATCATAGAATGGCTTGGGTTGGAAGATACATCAAGGATCATCAAGCTCCAACCACCCTGCTGTAGGCAGGGCCAGCAACCTCCATACCTAATTCTATACTATGTTGCCCAGGGCCCCATCCAACCTGGCCTTGAACACCTCCAGAGACAGGGCATGCACAACCTCTCTGGACAGCCTGTTCCAGCACCTCACCACTCTCTCTGTAAAGAACTTCCCCCTGACATCCAACCTACATTTTTCCTCTCTCAACTTAAAATCCTTTTCCCTCAATCCTGCCATTATTCACCCTTGTAAAGAATTGACTCCCCACCTGTTTGTAGGCTCCCTTCACATACTGGAAGGCTGCAATGATGTCTTCCTCCCACAGCCTTCTTTTCTCCAGGTTGAACAAGCCCAGCTCTCTCAGCCTGTCCTTGAGGGGGAGGTGCTGCAACCCCCTGATCACCTTTGTGGCTCTCCTCTGGACCCTCTCCAACAGTTGTCTGTCTTTCTTGTATTGGGGGTCCCAGACCTGGACACAGTGTTCCAGATGGGGCCTCACAAGAGTGGAGTAGAGAGAGACAATCACCTCCCTGTCCCTGCTGGCCACCCCTTTTCTGATGGAGCCCAGGATACCATTTGCTTTCTGAGGTGCAAGAGCACCTGTTGGCTTGTATTAAGTTTTTCAGCCACCATCACAAGGGTGGCAATCAAAACAATTTTCAGAATTCATGAAATCAATCTATTTAAGGTTAAAAACCCTATAACGACTTGATGGTTTTGTCATCACAATGAATATTCATAGATTCATCATCCATGTTCAGTTGAGCATTTAAAATGAAAAATAAACTGGCTGTACTGCTTACCTGTATTTCACAACTTCAGTTATTTCAGTCGTTTCTGTAAGCAGCAAGTTATTTACTGAAGATATCCCCAATTCTAAAGAAGAGGAAAAAATAGTGTAAGTATCTGTTACAGCTGTCACTATAGATTACCTACAGCACAGAACAACGTAACTTCATATTATTATGAAGAAAATACAAGAGATATCAACAGTTGGGCCAAAATCAGGAGTTTCTTCATCTCTTTTCCTTTGCAAAGCATCATAGATAATATAATTCAGAAAAGCTTGATAGCTCCTGGCATCAGTGAAGGAATTCAAGAAGCGGCTTCCTTGTTTACTGCAGTATTTAATGCAAGTACTGACTTCTTGCACTTTTGGTGTTCTTTACTAATACGTTTCCACAAACAAGAGTTGAGGAAATGCACAGTTCTTTTTTTTTTTTTTAATAGATTTATATGTTTTATATAGACAGGCATGTGTTTATTCATATAAATATACAATCTTTTAACACATATATATTTATATATATATATATATATATATTTAACACATATATATACAGTAATAGTACATGAATAACTGAGAAACAGTAATTCAAATGCAGCAGCTCAGTTCTGGCTGCTTTCTTTGCTAGTCATATCTTACTATTACCAGGAGCTGGTGGAAAGGACCAAAACAGATGGATGTTCCAATGAATTTTGTGTGCAATTCCAGCTAGACAATCCATCTCACTTATCAGGCTTCAGACCACAGGTAATGCCAGACTGTACAAACCATTTATTTCCTGAACTATGCGTGTAATAGAAATGCATAACTTTTCAGTTAAGACTCATGGTATGTGTGAGCAAAGACATTTGCCATTAACTATCATCCATGAAAACTGCTAACAAGCTCAGTAGTTCTCAGTAAAAGGAAGGATAGATTACAAGTACTGCAAGCAATAACAGAAAGTGAACAGATTCCGAAGAACTGTCTCCAATTAACAAGAATAACCACTGCACTAGAACCTGCTATTGAACTGTTATGGCCAGTGGATTATTCACTAGTGCTAAACTTTTGTTAAAAACAACAAAAACAACCTAAAACCAAAGCAATAACAACAACCAATCCTGTGTTCAGAGAATATCCATTTGTAATGATAAATTGACTTGATTGCATATCAGAACTGGACTTCTAAACACATTGAAGATGTGAGGAAAGTAGACGCCTCCAATCCCTTTCAAAATGTTAAATATGGCAGAAGCTATAGTAAACTAAATGTTATGCATCTCCTGTATTAAACAGGGTAACATTTTGTGGATTTCAAATGTGTTTATTTAATTTTAAATCTCTTCTACTCTTGAGATCTTAGTGTTTTATCTGTCATGCTTCATTTGCTTGCTGATTTTCAATAGGGGCTTGTCATATTTCAGTCTTCTTTGTTCACAAACAAAGGAACTGAGTCTTCTGTTTTCTGTCAGGCTGATGTAAGCCAGATTTAAAAAATAAAACTGTAGTCTTTTCAAACATTAAAAAAATAAATAAATAAAAAATAAGCAAACAAAAAAACCTTTATCCCATGCTCCCCTGAGAAAAATCAAAGGGAAAATTTATAGACCAGAAACAGTTGAGGTACTAGACAAAAGCAGGTAAAACAGATTGTATAAACGAACAAAATTGTTAAGTCAAGAGAAGAATGCTAAGGAGGAAGGTAAGGAAGAGAGGAAACTCATCAGAACAGTATTATATGTTACAGACGGAAAACTGGTAACTTCCTTATTAGGACAGAAATTTGGGAGATCAATAAAAAAAGACAAAAAATAACACGCGCATCAGTTGCACAGCAGAAATTCACATCGAGGGAGCCTTCCCAAGAGATAAAATGCGCAGCAAGACTCCTCGGGAGCCGCTGGGAGGTGAGAGCAGCCCCCGACGTGCGGTGGCACTGACGCGGTGGGGCGGAGTCGGGGGCTGACGGCGGATAAAACCTGCCGCGAGGGAGCTGAGCAAACAGGACGTCCGGGCTAACCGCGCGGCAGCTCGTGCAGGGCGGGAGGGCGAGCGAGGGAGCAAGCGAGCGAGTACCTGAGGGCTACAGAGATAATTCATTAGGTGATTATCAGCTGCAAAGTTCAGGCTCATCACACTCTGAAGTGCAGGATTATCCCCCCAAGGACCGAGACTTAATCGTGGTATCCACCCGGAAGAGAGCTAGGGAGCTAGAGTGTCACCCGCCTCAGGAAGGATGTTGCAACCCTGACCGAGTTCGGAGGCAACCGCGTAGCACTTCAGACCTCCGGATGTGCACAGCGCATGAACCTCTCGCTGTCTCCGTGGGGCAACTGTCAGAACAGCTGTGTGACATGCGAGCAGACAGACGGCCTACTCAGCCTCGTGGCCAAACTACAGGATGAAAAATTGTCGTTAGGAACAAAAAGGAGGAGCAGGGAAACCACAGTTCATCCATGCACAAACAGGTTATTTCTAAGGAAAAAACACGAGCTCAAGGCATCACATCAGGTTGAGGAAAAAAAATTGCAAGGCTGGGGACAAGAACAGAGCAGATGGAGGCAAGTTCGCACCTGAAGGAGCAAATGAAATTCTCCTGGTCTGCTCCACCCCTACAGGTGCCTCCACACAAGAAGTGTGAGGCCCTGGACGTGGAAGGCCAGTCTGTGGGTTACAGCTCACTCAGTCTAGACATTCTAACAAAACCAAACCATTAAAAGCCTTCCCTCGACATCAAGACTCTTCACTGGAGAAGAGACAAGTATTGTAGATGGTTCCTCCCTGCGTGGAACTGAACATCCAGTATTCTGAGCAGACTCTCTTCTTAGAGAAGTCTGCTGTCCTCATGTGAGGGACATCACCAGGAAACTACCTAGCCTGGTACAGTCAGCAGACCACAACTGCTTACTGTTTTTCCATACATGGAGAGATGAAGCAATTACGTGTAGGTCAAGGACTATTAAAAGGGACCTCAGGACCTTGGAACAACAGCTAAGAGAATTGAATGCACAGACCATCTTCTCTGCCTCCTGCATTGCCTAAAACACAGAAACAAACCAAAGGATCTTATCTTTAAATACCTGGCTTTGTGGCTGGTGCTCTCCCAGCACTTTGGGTTTTTCAACAACCAATAAATCTACATATTACTGGGTTTATGGGCACCAGATGTGGTTTGCCTTTCTCAAAGGGAAAGAAGAGTCCTTGGGAAAAAGCTACCGAGGCTCACTGGAAGGGCTTTAAACAAGGTATGAAAGGGGTGCAGGGCTAATAAGACTTCCCATGATAAGGTGTGGGAAGACACTATATTAGGTCAAGGTTTCAGGGGAACCTGAAGGACCCACTGTCTTAAGAGGTTCTAGCAACACTGCAGCACATACAAAACTCCACGGTGATGAGGCAATGAGTGCTGGGGCAACAGGAGAATGCAATGGAGAAAATCAAGGGAAATACCTAAAAGGAATTGAGGAGTCATCCTTTAAGAAAGTAACAATACCAGCTGTCCAGCTAAAATGCCTCTGCACCAATGCCTGCATCTCAGGAAACAAACAGAAGGAGCTGGAAGCCACTGTGCTACTAGAAGACCATAAACATAGTTGTCATTACTGAAACCCTGTGGGATGGTTGCCACAGCTGGAGAGTGCCAATCGATGACTACAAGCTGTGCAGAAGGGACAAACAAGGAAGGAGGGGATGGGATGTTGCTGTCTAAATCAGGAAAGGAAGAGAATGTGAAGATCTTTCATTAAAGAACAGTCATGAGAAAGTCGAAAGCCTATGGATGATAGTTATAGACAGAGGCAGCAAAGAGAACCTTGTGATGGGTGTCTAGTACAGACAGGCACCAGATCAGGCAGAGCCTGTTGATGAGGTCTTCTAGCTCAAGCTACAGGAGGCATCGCAATCACAAGTGCTTGTCGTGCATGGGGATTTCAACCACCCAGACATCTTGTTTAACTTCTCCTTAAGTTTCCTCTCACTCACGTCTTTTCTGTCCAGCACAAAAAAAAAATTAGTAGTCTTTCAATATAATGAGCCTACTGATATCCTTGTCACAGTTCAGGAGTGGGCCACTGTACAATGAATAGGTGTACAATCAAAAAATGTACAGAGGTTAGCTAAGTAGGATTATCGCGGTGGAAAGATAATAAATGAAAAATGCTCACTGATGTAGGCTCGCAATAAACTCCACAAGCAGCGATCTCCAAAAGAGATCATTCCTCAGTGGCAGTCAGTCCTTAAATGCGGTCTAGAAGAGGTGAAGCCAAGCTCCACCCCTTCACTGCTTGCCTCAATGGTCAATCAGATGTTCAGGCTGTGATCAACAGTTCCCATACCGCCATCTAACTTGTCTTGAACTCAAGGCTCAGAGGCATCCCAGATGGCTGGACAGACAAGGGCTACAGTCTTTGTACCTATAAATTACACCATCTACCTAATCTCTGTGACTATAAATTACTTCATCTGTCTGCTGAGCATGCGAAGACTATCAGAGACCCCAGATGAAGTAAAAAGACTAGGAAAGGACTATTAGTAATATATTTATCCTGTTAGTTCTAATGTAAAAACAACATCTCATTTCCACACTATGGTTAATTCACACTCCGGAGGAATATGAAACAGGTGAAGAGTAAAATTTGGAAACTAAACTTTAGGAAAGTGAAATTCCATCTCTTCTAGGAGTTAGTCAGCTAAACACCCTGGGAAACTGTCCTCATGGACAGGTCAGAGCAGAGCTGGCAGATGTTAAAGGAGGCTTTCCTCTGGTTGCAAGAGTGGTGTCCCCCAGGTCAGCGCTGGGGCTGATACTCTTTAATATCTTCATCAATGACACTGACAGTGGGGTCAAGTGCACCCTCAGCAAGTTTGCTGATCCAGGGGGATTTGCTATCCAGGGGGACCTACACAGGCTTGAGTAGTGGGCCCAGGTGAACCTCATGAGGTTTAACAAATCCATATACAAGATCTTGCACCTGGGTTGAGGCAACCCCCATTACCAATGCAAGCTGAGGGACAAAAGGACTGCGCACAGCCCTCTTGAGAAGAACTTGGGAGTACTGGTGGATGGAAAGCTGGACATGGGCCAGCCATGTTCCCTCACAGCCCAGAAAGCCAACCGTGCCCCGGGCCACATCAAAAGAAGCGTGGCCAGCAGGGCGAGGGAGGTGATCCTACCTCCACTCTGCACTGGCAAAGCCTCACCCTGAGCACTGCTTCCACATGTGGAGTCCTCGGTACAGGAGAGACGTGGATCTGTTGGACTGCACCAGAGAAGGGCCACCAAACCAATTCATGAAATGGAACACCTCTCCTACAGGCTGAGAGAGCTGGTGCTCTTCAGCCTGGAGAAGGCTGCAAGGTGATCTGATGGTATCCTTTCATTATCTAACACATAGCTACAGGAAAGAAGGAGACAGACTCTTTAGCAGAGTCTGTAGTGACAGAACAAGGGGAAATGCTTTCAAGCGCAAAGAGGGTAGATTTAGGTTAGATGTAAGAAAAAAGTCTTTTACAGTGAGGGTGGTGAGGCACTGGAACAGGTGCCCAATGATGTGATTGATGCCTCATCACTGGATACTTTCATGGTGAGGCTGGATAAGGCCCTAGGCAACCTGATCTAGCTGCAGTGTCCCTGTTCATTGCAGGGGAGTTAGACTAAATGGCCTTCAGAGGTCCTTCCAACTCCAAGGATTCTGTAAATCTATGATTAATTATGGAGATGATATTAGGAATTAGCTGTAACTGCCTTGATGAAAGCCATTCTTCTGTATTACATAGATAGAAGGGAAGGCAGTGTGGAAAGAATAGGTTTGGTCTCCTTTCTCCAGTTAAAGAGTCAACAACTCTGGCATTATACTGTGTATATCTTTAGATACTTCAGAAGAATGAGTAAGAGACAAAAATAAACTTCAATTAACAGAACTGTTACCTGTTCAACCGATCATAACAAGGGTGTAGAGTTATTAAGGAGAAGGAGAACAACAGGTCCTGAAGTTCAGATGATGAGTCAGAGCACAGCAGAAGGCTACCAACATAGCAGCAGACATGCAGGGAAAACATTTCAGTGACTAATACTTAGTCAAGTTTCCTTGGCTTTGAAGCATTAAAAGCTTAAACAGTTGGTAATAATAAAGACACTTTCGCTGAAAAGTTCACATATGATCAGATTCTTGCAAAATAGCACAAAACCGAACAAATGAGAATTTGCCTCCATGTTAATTGTATTCAGAATATCTGTAAGTTGAGCTCGGGGGATTTTTCTTCCATTTTATATAATAACTGCATCGTGATGAGCTGCTTCTTGGACAAAACAACAGAATAATCAGCTTACAACAAATGACATTGCACTAGTTGCCCAACAAGTTTAATTAAAAAAAAGTAAATAAAATCCTCTAAGCCAGTAAGGCAGATGTGCTTTTTTAAAGTAGACCTCAGTGCTGTAATTGAATTGTCACTGAAAGTTAGCTACTTCCACTTAAATTACCAGTGGCCAATTGTTGAGATAACCATAGGAGAAGCTATTAATTTAACTTCAGTATAATATAGACCACCACTCAAATAGAATGCAGCAGAATTTGAAACAGAATAAAGATTCACACTGTTTTGTTTTCATATCATGTAAGTTTTACTGAGACAAAACTGGGACAATAGCTCTTAAACATCCTGATGGTGTGTGAGATTTTAGTAGAGTACAGATGAAAAGGTCATGGGACATCCTAAAAACACATAGAGACTGCAGTTTTGTATAAGTTATCTTGGTATTCAGCAATATTTAAATAAGAAATGATGTACGATGTATTAATATCTATTTTTACAAATACTAAGCCAAATGTGTTTCTTCATCCCTCTACAGGGAAAAAATATAGAAAATATATGAATTTCACCTTCTCAAACTATAACATTCAAAATCTAAAACCATATGGTAAAAGTAACGTCAACAAAATATGAAAGCCATCCTCTTGCAACATTTTCAGAATCCAGTTACAAACGGACTGCTAGTTTGAAACTGTCACGTCACAGCTATTTAGTCTCGTATGAAAGAAGCCTAGACTGAGACTAAAGCCACATCTTAACAGGCAATTTAATTGACAAAACCACTTTTGTAAATGGCTTTGAACTTCTGTTTTGAAATGTTCCTAAATTAACTGGCCTAGAGCATCAGCCACCAAAAAGAATGTTTGCTTACAGATACTGTCAGGGCCAACTACCAGTGAAGCTGTAACCACTTTCTATGAAAAGTTTCAACAGCTTATTGCACACTTACCCATATCAGTCATTAAGAATATTAGTTATAAATAACAGCTGTTCAAGTGTTAGCTTTCTGTTTGTCTTGAGCCTTGTTTCCAGAGTTAATAATTCAATACATTTTCTCTATTTCTAAATAAGAAGAGCTAAAACTCCAATTTAAGTATTTGCAAGGAATCCCTGGTGTTGGAAGACTTACGTGCAATCTCATCGTTATCGTGGCATTATCTGCTAAGATGATTTCTTATTTTACTTAGTTCATGACTGCTTAAGAGTCGTATGATTGTACTCGAGAAACTCAGTACAAAAGCTGTTGATGAAAATAAAGATTAAACAGTAAAAATCAATTTAACAAATGGCATACAGATTGTCATTAAAAGATGGAATATATCTATTAGTATAGTGCTTCTGCTGAAGCAATACACACTTTTAGAAAGCCCAAACATCAAACAAGCCTACTTTGATGGGGTAGCTACAAGTGCATCTTAAGAACTAATATACTTCAGAAAACTAACACCGTTACTAGTAAGTGCATCAAATTCAGAGAGGAAATGATCAGTGGAACTATATGGAATTTTCTAAGGTTCAAATCTGATGAACTTGCATTAAGATACTATTAGAAAAGAGCAAGTTTAAAAAACGCATTTGCTTCTTATTTTCTAAGACGAGATCATGGATTTACAATGCATGAATACTTAAATAGTCTTCAAACATTCAGATATTTCCATTTAAAGAATACAAATATTGAGCTTCAGCAGTTTGATAAATTTATCCATAAGAAAGTGGTAAGACTGTATGTTGGGTTTTGATACCATCAGCTCACTAACAGACATTTTCATCCTTTTGCAAGCTTTTAAAAATAGAAACTGAAATGATACAAGGTATCATTTTTACATCTGCTGAGTTATTTACATGTCTCTATTCATATATAGCATTTACATACATAGATATTTAGTCATCCTCCCATTCCAGTCAATAGGAAATCCTTATTTGGAAACTTCTTCATATCTTCAATCATATGCCTATACAAAATGACTGATAGCCAGCAGATCATATAATCATAAAGCTTCTTACTGTTATTAAGCTCTGCCTAGGAATAAATGATGATCGAGTGGAGAGTTTACAGGCGAGAATTAATGGACAAGCTAGTATGGATGGCGTTCTGGACCACCTGATCAAGAGGAGGAAGCTGATGAAGTCTTCTACAGACTGAAGAAAGTAGCCTCACGACCACAGGCATGAACTTTCATAGACTTCAATTACCCTGATATTTTCTGGAAAAGAAATACCGCCAGGCAAACACAGTCCAGATTGCCTGCAGTGCATGAAAGATAACTTTCTGACACAGGTAACAGAGGAGCCAGTGTGCTGCTGAATTTGTTCTTACAAACAAGGAAGGGCTGCTTGGGAATGTAAAGGCTTGGAACAGCCTTACATACAACAACCATGAGATAATGGAGTTTGGGATTTTATATGGAAGAAAAAAGGCAAAAAGAAAGACTGCAACCCCGTATTTGAGGAGAGCTAAGTTTGACCTCTTGAAGGATCTGTTTGGAGGCATTCCATTTGCTAGAGCGCTGGAAGGTAAGTTGGTCGAAAAGAGCTGGTTGACCCTGAAACAGCACTTCTTTACTTCAAGGATGACAGCACTAAACAGGCTGCCCAGAGAGACTGTGAAGTCTCCTCTGGAGATATTCAAAATCCACTTGGATGCTTCCTGTGCAATCTGTTCTGTTGAATCTGCTTCAGCAGGGGGTTGGATTGGATGATCTCCAGAGGTGTCTTCCAGCACTTAAAACTCTGTGATTCTGTATATCAATCCATTTAATGAAATGATAATGAATGCGAATGCAGTTAGTAAATGGCAATGAACTCATCACTGCAAATAGTTGGAAATTGAAGGCTATAAGATTATTATGAAAAGAAACATTAAAGTAAATTGAGGCAGTAAGAATCAGGTAAGATAGTTTAAGTTTCTCCCCTTCCTACCAGAGATGTGTATGCCTCAACAATAAAATCCTTTAGAGGACAATTTAGAGCCAGAGTTTTAACACAGATAATTCTGAAAGAGGGAGATACTAACTGACAGCCTAGGAGACTGCTTGGAACAGCAAACTCCTCTGAATAGCTTTTCCCCTCAATTTAAACATTTTCAAACATCCTCAGAAGGCATTAATATTAACATACTTCAATATCTCATATTATGTACATTTAATTCCCTTCCCCCCTTTTTTTCCAGAAATCTCTCCACTAATAAAAAAAAAGAAAAGACAATCTTCCAAGAAACTACTTATGGTCAGGCACTTAGTATGCTGACCTGTAGGTCATCTTTGTCATCTTTATCTGTGCCAGTATCAAGTTTTCCTATTTCTTCTCTGGTCTAACGAAACTCTTTGGCTCATCAGTGGCACAGGTGTGTTTATTTGGATGCTTAATGGACGACGCTGTATGAACATACTAAGGAGAAGACTGAAAAAATACATGGGTCAGAGGCTGGGAATGTAGAAATGCAACTAAGTTTGAAATCTTGCATTTTCATTCCAGGTGAACACAGTCAATTATTATGGAAAAATTATGCATGTACTACAGTGTTTTAGCATGTAAGCATATAATAAAGAGAACGAAAAAGTACTGTGAACTAACAATTTTTTTTCCTATTACTTTACAACCACTCAAGCCACACATGTCTAAATCTCACTGAGGTGTCTTTCACTGCATGTAAACTTATTTTTTTTCTTTCTATTTTTTTAAGGAAATGGCTGGATAAGGTTGATGCCATCAGGGCTTTGGTGGAAAAAAGGTGCATTTAATAGTGTGCTTTTCAGAAGGAGGTAGTGTGTTTTCATACCTGCCAACCTAGGATTTGAGAGCTCTTTTCCTTCAAAATGTAGTATAAACAATCCTTTGACTGTCTACTTCAATTCCTAAAGACATCAGTCTCCTTACTGCAGTACAAATCCTGTACATAACAGAAGGAGAAGGCCTGAGGTAACCAAGAGAACAATAAACAAAACTGAACAGATCAATGTTCGAGGTTCTATTCATCCCAAACTTATGTCTTTTACAGAACTCCTTCAACAAGTAAAGAAGGAGTCTATCGAGTGGAGCTATTTGGATAGCTAGTGATTGCCTACACAAATGGCCTTAGACTTCACCAAACACAGTCTTCAAAATACAAAACTTGTTTTCATAAGACTAGGAAATTCAAAGCAGTTATTTCCCACACACACTCTCTTAAAAGATGGCCTGGTGTGTTAAAGAAAAAATGCCTCAGTGGAAGCATTATTAGTATGAAACACTACAAACAACAAATGGATTTATGAAAGCAAAATGTAGTGGATGACCAGAACACAGCCATGATAGCTCAGCTCTACAGGTTACTGCGTAATGTTAGTCAGACTGTACGTTTGTGTCATGTTAGATCAATTATCCTGGCACAGGCAGCTCTCACAAGCCCCCACCAGCTTCTTTGAATGCTGAATGCATAGAACATTTTAGCACTACATGCCTGGTGGTTTTTTCAGGATGATTCTTCTAAGAAACAGAAGAGTGAAAAAGTCTGTTCTCACAGGCCATCTAATAGATGAACCATATCAGAACTTGTGCTGCAGAGTTTGATCCAGTATCAATGCTTCTTGGACTCTTAATAGGTAAATATTTTTAAACTAATAACATTACTGCAACTCATTAAAATTTGGGGCTGTCAATACAGTAATGGGGAAAGACAACTGCTTATCCCAGTTTCCCAGTTTTTCAGCTTACACAGACAATAGTAGTAAAGTGCCAGCACAACTTCCGCCATCTTCCATAAAAACCTGCAGGCAGTCTCCATACAAATTCCCTCAAAATTTTTATCTGTAGTCGGCATTGATTGAAATAATTATTAAGAAAATAGCCTAATGCTTTGTTATTTTTATCCAAACAGTTTCATTGCTCTAAAACAGAAAACAGGTCCTCCTAAAAATGTTCTTTTTTTTTTTTTTAATATAAACAAGCATTGACTACACTTCAGAATTATCTCTGTGTCTAAGGCAATGACTACATATACAAAAGCATTCAGACAGACTTACCTAAAAGAAGAGAACCTAAAACATTGACAGTGATGTGACAGAAATCACCAGGACATGAGCTACCAGAAGTAACTGTGCTTTCTATGCAGCTCTAGTTGTAAAATGCACACTTTTAAGCCTCTCCATAAGTTCTTGAGAGCAGTTTGTTTGCCAGCTTTACAAGATTCGTGAATGTAATTTTCTGAACAGACAGAAGTCTCAATCATTAACGAACAACTGATTATTTTAGTGGATTAGTTGCAGAATCACAAAAAAATCAGATAAAAACAAAACAATATGATGCAGCTTATGTTGCTTATAATCTGACTTAAACAGAGAGATGTCTTAAGCAACAGGTATCAATATTAAGCAACAGATATCGATACATCAAAGAGTAAGCAGTGCCTGTGGAACTGAGCATATGCAGTACTAAACAGAGGCTCTGACTTCAGCCTTTCTCCTCCCCACACACTTTACCATGATGATTTACAAAATTTTCTGCCTGCGATTTGTCAATAGCACAGAATTTAAAATGCATTCACCATCTTTGAATAAATGCAAATACAAATTAAGTTACATTTACAAAGGTAATACACCACAAACACTATTAGAATCACAGAATCATAGAATGGCCAGGGTTGAAAGGGAACTCAGGAATCATCAAGCTCCAACCCCTCCACCACATGCAGGGCCAACCAATCAACCTCCCCATTTAATAGCAGACCAGGTTGCCCAGGGCTCCATCCAACCTGGCCTTGAACACCTCCAGAGACAGGGCATCCACAACCTCTCTGGGCAGCCTGTTCCACCACCTCACCACTCTCACAGTAAAGAACTTACCTCTGACTTCCAACCTAAATCTTCCCTCCCTCAATTTAAAACCATTTCCCCTTGTCCTGCTGTTATTCTACCCTTTAAAGAGTTGAATTCCCTTCTGTTTGCAGGCTCCCTTTAGCTACTGGAAGGCTTCAATGCCTCCCACAGCCTTCTATTCTCCAGGTTGAACAAGCCTAGCTCCCTCAGCCTGCCTTCGTAGGGGAGCTGCTGCAGCTACCTGATCATCTTTGTGGCTCTCCTCTGGACCCCCTCCAACAGTTGTCTGTCTTTCTTGTACTGGGGACTCCATACCTGGACACAGTACTCCAGATGGGGCCTTACAAGGGCAGAGTAGAGAGAAACAGTCCCCTCCCTGTCCCTGCTGGCCACTCCTCTTTTGATTGAGCCCAGGATACCATCTGCTTTCAAGCTGCAAGAGCACGCTGCTGGCTCACGCTAAGTTTTTCAGCCATCAGGACCCTCAGGTCCTTCTCTGCAGGGCTGCTCTGAAATGGATTCCTCCAGCCCAAGTGCAAAACCTTGCACTTTGCTATATTTAGCCTCATTAGATTTACCCAGGTCCACCTGTCAAGCCTGCTGAGGTCCCTCTGAATCGCATCCCTTCCTTCCACCATGTCAACCTCACCGCTCAATTTGGTGTCATCAGCAAACTTGCTGAGGGTGCACTCAATTCCCTCACCGATGTCATTGATAAAGATGTTAAAGAGCACCGGTCCCAAGACAAACTCCTGAGGGACACTGCTTGTTACCAGCCTCCATCTGGACATAGAGCTATTAATCACCACCCTCTGTCTGTGGCCTTTCAACCAATCCCTTCCTTATCCATCAGGTAGTCCACCCATCAAATCCACATAAAATTATCTTAAGAGCAGAACACTGACAAACTGGTAGTGACCTTAACTATTAGAAACAAAACCAACAAAACCTTCACACTGCACTTTCAGATCCTGAAACAAAAGGAATTGAGTTTGAAGATTAGAAAAAAAAAAAAAACAAAAGGAAATAGCATATATTTAGCATAGTGTTAATATTTGAATAGTTATCTGCACAGATGCCACTTTCAGAGCAACGAGACTTTTATTTTAAAAGTTATATTTTCTTCAGAGGAATTCTTCATTTATACAGTATTTCATTAAAATGCACTCTAGTTTTGAAAATTGCATGTCTACCTGTTGTGAGTTTCCCAGAACTGAAATCACTTTACCCAGCTTACCTTCAACAACCTTTTTCAAATAGAAATTTTAAAATAATAGAGAAGGACAGAAAAAAGAATCATCTTACTATCGATATATATACGCATCCTGAAAACAGAGAAGGCAAGGACTGGTAGAACAAACAACTCTTGGTTCATCGTGCCTTGACCGAACAAATGCACGATAGCCTCTGGTACGTTGATTCTCATGTGTATATTGTGATAATGTTTGTTTGTAAAACAGCTTGGAATATAACTAAAGCAATTAAGATTCCAATGAAGAGATTCAAGAGACAATACTGCAGCATAATTCTAACTTGTAGGTAATGACAAATACTTTGCAAATGCATTCACAAGAATGTAACTGACCTGCTTAAGATATAGTTTAGGATCTCAATGATAATTTTACTGCTGAACTCATCACAGGCAAGGCTTTACTTGAAATACTTCAAACTGAAAGAATTCACTCACTGCTCCTATAGAATTCCTGGGAAAGGTCTGGAGTAAGTGGAAGAACTGCTTAATACTCACGCATGGGTGAAGAAGAAGCTCCAGTGCAAGACTTACAAGTTTTTCTTTAGAACTCTCATAACAAGTTTGGCGCTGGTGCAACAGGAGGGTTGTACAGGAGGGTTGTACATGAGGAAAAACAGTGTGTTTAGTTAACCATGTGCTTCACAAAGGTGTCTATACTGACATATATACTCTTGGAAAGAGCCTAATACAGTCTCAAGTGGAACTAGCATTTTTTAAGAGAATCAAACTACTGTAACCCAAAACAGCTTAGAACTGAATCAAATAACAGAGCTGAACACACCTATATTCATCTTTCAGAATAAGTCATTATTTCAATATTGAAATAGAAATTCAATTATGCAGCAAACCATTGCTGTATCAGCCACACTGACACTAGTGACAGTCTTCAAGTGAAAGTAGATCACCTAAACATTTGTCTAAGATGAATTTTTGACAGGACAAAAAATAAAATTATGAAAATAAAATAAAATAAAACTGACTGAATATGTAGTCTTCTACGAGCTCCACAAATGATTCCCTCAAACCCATAAAAAGTAGTGCAAATAGCATTTTTTTCCATGCAACTCCATCAGTATAGAGGGTTTTCTTTTCTTTTCTTTTTTTGTAATAGTATTGTAAGAAAGCTTTTTGTTTGTTTGTTTTAAGTATCATGTGTATGAGGACAATTTAAAAAAACTCATGAGCAGAGAGCACATGAAATATCAAATAAACAATAATTTAGTGGATAAATATATAAATAATATATATTATTATATATTATTTATATAATATATAATATAATTATATATATAATTATATATAAATAAATATATAAATAATTTTTATAGGGTAAGCATAGTGGACCACTCCACCATGCTTACCTTATAAAAATTAGACGTTACTTAAAATAGCTTCAGTCTACTTCTTTGAAGTGAACTGACTTCCTAGACACAGAAAATTAGCTAAAATCCTGCTTCTGAACTCTACAACACATAGTTTTGACTGGAGAAATGAGTATCTACTAGAACTCAAAATCTGTTTACAAAGCTCAAGTAAATATGACAGACCTTAACTTAAAACTGGTTTTTAAATCAATTTTACTTCATTTTGTTTCTCTCAAGAGTAAGTCTTAAAAAACACAGCTTATTTGAAAGGGACTTGAACATGGAAGCTCTGACCAAGCTAGCTTTCACTGGAATGGTTAAGAAGGGAAACAGGTAGCTGAGTTCAAACAAAAAAATGTTCTCAGGAAGCTTTAAAGGAGTAGGTGGAGTTCCTTTAGCAACTGGCCTTTGATGAGAATAGCTGCACCACACGGGGCCAATTAAATAAATGTTATCAGTCAGTACAAGAGTTTTTGAGCATGAGCCACAAGATAAAGCAAAAAATAAAAGTAACAAAGAACTTTCTGCACAATAATTCAATGTTTAATTACGACTGTTTTTGTGAGAAAACCAATTTATGAAAGTTCTGCTTTTGCACAGTGTTTAAGTAAGCGTTCTTCAAATTCACCTGATGACTACAAGAGGAAAACAATCCCGTTCCAAGAGGGGAAAGTAAAATAATAGTGATAAAAGAAATTCCTGGGACCCTGTTTAATCTTTACTGATGGCCTAGATGAGAGGATTGAGTGCACCTTCAGAGAATTTGGAGGTCACATTAAGTTGGGAGGAGGTGTTGATCAGCTCCAGGGTAGGAAGGTCCTTCAGAGCATCTGGATGGAATAGATGAAAGAGCTGAGTCAACTGTATAAGCTTTAACAAGATCAAATGTCAGATCCTGTATGTCACATGGGGTCACAACAACCCCATGCAGCACTACAGGCTTGTGGCAGGGTGACTGGCAAACTGCTTGGTGGAAAAGGATCTGACAGCTAGCTGAAAATGAGCAAGAAGTGTGCCCAGGTGGCCAAGAAGGCCAATGGCATCCTGGATTGTATTAGAAATAGCACTGGCAGTAGGAGCAGGGAGGTGACCACCCCTCTGTGAGAGCCATGCATACATTTTGGCACACTGTTGAGGCTACATCTCAAATACTGTGTTCAGTTTTGGGCCCCTCACTGCAAGAAAGACATCGAAGCCTCGGAGCATATCTAGAGAAGGACAATGGAACTGGTAAAGGGTCTGGAGCACAAGTCTTATGGGCAGTGGCTGAGGGAACCAGGATTGTTTAGTCTCAGAAAAGGCGGCTTAGAGATGACCTCATAGCTCTCTGAAACTGCATGAAAGGAGGATGCGGTGAGGTTGCAGTCAGCCTCCTCTCCCATATAACAGTGACAAGACAAGAGGAAATGGCTTTAATTTGCACCAGGGAAGGTTCAGCTTGGGTATTAGGAAAAATCTGTTCTCAGAAGGAGTGCTCAGGCATTGGAGTAGACTGCCCAAAGAGTTGGTGGAGTCACTGTCCCTGGAGGTGTTGAAGAAATATGTGAATCTGGAAGTGAGTGACATAGTTTAGTGGGCATAGTGAGGATGGACTGGCAGTTGGACTGGGACTGGGCAATCTTAACAATCTTTTCCAAGCATAATGATTCTATGGTTTTACAATTCCGTATCATATGACACTGTGTGAAAAAAAACTATAAAACTGAGAGCAGTTCTGAGGCTGCAGGTGCTGCTCAGAAATTGGTTGGACATTGTTGGGTGGGTAGTGTGCAATTGTGCTGTGCATCACTTGTTTTCTAATAATAATAATAATAATAACATGCTTATTTCTCTCTTCTTTCTTAGTAAACAGCTTTTATCTCAGCCTATGAATTCTATTTCTTTTTTCCTTCGATACTCTCCCCTGGCGCACTGAGAATGACTGTCTAGTACTAATGTACCTGCCAGGTTAAACTTGAGTAGGACAGTAGTTATCACCAGAGTAAAAAGCTGATGTGAAAAATTCAACAACAACTGCACACAACACATAGAAGTAAAAAGAGACCGAAAGGGTCCTCAAACATTATAACACCCAGCTATGCAACAAGCACTGAGAATAGATTCTCACACAGCACTCTCCAGAATCATTCATCTTGTTCTTGTTTTCTTTTTTCTAAAACACTGTCTGTCAAAACCAGCCAGCATTCTCATTGTTAATTTTCCTCTTTATTCTCTTCATTCTACTCATTAAGTGCAGCATGAACTTGAAAACTTCAACATGTTCAGTGCAACTGTTTGACTTTTCTCTTACCCACTTTCATTTGTTTCAGGTTGCTTTGCCTTAAATTTATCATTATTTCCTGACATCATCAGTAGTCAAAAAAAAGAAACACTAATAATGCAAGACTGCCTTGCACCATCAAAATATCAAATCTTCAAATGAGATGCTTGAAATTTGCTCCTTTTTTCATCCAGAATGCTTTACAAAAACACTTCTCTTTTCATCCCCCCTTTTCTTTTCCACTCCCAAGTTTATATCAAATCCATTCAAATGTTTGCTCTTGAACAACAACAACAAAGTATTTACTTGTGTAGTCATCATCATATACACTTAGCCTCTATAGCATGTCTGTTCCAAGAGGAAAATAGCAAAACAGCTGTAATACTAAAAAATCCACCATAATACTAATCCTGCTAAAGTGTGCTTTAAGAATTGATAAAACTGCATTAGAAAATGGGCACATATGTACCAACCACATAAATGGAGTACATAGCAGCAAATTCCCCACAAACCTTGAGCAAAAACAAGAATGCTTTTCTTTGCACCTAAGGCATCAGAACTAGTGAGCATTTTCACACATCTCAGTTATGTGCTTTGCAGAAAAATGCTACTACTGGGAGACATAATGAGACCAGTATTCAAGATGGGTAGTTACTTGTAGTTACTAGCAAACACTTTTTCATTAACATGACAGAGGAAGGTACTAGCAAGGTTGTAGGAAGGACCATGCTACTGACTACCCATTTTCTCATATCTGTACATACAGAGAGGCAAAGCATGAGAAACAGATATCCAGAGCTAGGGAGGCAACCAAAGATAAGTGGGCTGTTCAGGCATGTGTTTATGTCAAGCAACACTTTTTAGTGTTAGATAGAACCCTACCTACTAAAAACATGTGTTGAACTAATATATCTGATGTGAAATTTCTACTCAGCTCCTACACTCAAGTTCCCAAGTGTAGTCACAAGCTGCAACTAAGAAACCAAAAACTAATTTGAACAGCCAAGGGATCACTCAAAGGTGGTAAAAGGTCAGGTGTATTTGGATTATAACCAAGATATAACCAAGTGCTCAGGTGACACTGACCAGAACCCAGAGTTACAGTGAGTCTTTACTGTATGTGTAAAGCAGATTGACAAGAGATTTTTTTAGGCATGTAGCGCACCAGGCTTATGTACAATCTGCCTCTTCACAACAAGCTAAGTTACCCTCCTTCAAAAAAAAAAGACTTGAAAGAAAGATACTTTTGGGAAGCAGTTTGTTACATCATTGAGTAATTCAATTCAGCTTTACATTTCATGCCTAAGGGTTGGTCTATGATCACATTAAACAAATGAAGTATCACTTCACTATTCTTAACTTCAAAAAAATTCTTCAGCTCCAAGAAACTACCACCTCAATTATACACTCCATAATGAAATATTCTCCTTATTATTTATATGTCAACAGTGTAAAAAAAGTCATTTTTATTTACGTGATAGTGTATTGCACTGCCAGCAAGAAATCTTACTGAAAAAAGAGACACTCTTACACACACACACACACACACACACACACACACACACTCCACGTCTGACGGTCAAAAAGTCTGGTACCAACATCTAAAGGGTTTGGGCAAGCTCCAAAAGGCTTGTTCAGGTTACCAGGTGCTAGACTACCAAGGAACTTCTGGTTAACAAACTACTTTACTACCATGAACCACTACTTCTAGAAAAGCAGAACAGTGTTGATCATACACCAGGGAGAAATGTTAAGCGTGAACATCTAATATTTCTTGTTTACTGCAATATTTCCATAGGACATAATCCAATTTCTTGACACTGCTTTAGGAGTAGTATTCTAATCACTGCAATGAATGCTCTAATGGCTAGGAAGAAAAGTACCAATAAAAAAGAAAAAACATTCAGAAAGTCACTTAGAACATAAACTGCATTTTTTTTTCTCCATTTCCATTTCTAAAGCAGCCCAACTTTTTTTTTTTTTTTTTTTTTTTTTTTTTTTTTGACAGCAGAAACCATGACAGGATGTTTGAAACATTTTCGTTTCTCTTTTTGCAATCATGATAAGCCACCCCCTCCACAGGCTTTCCCTTAGATGGCCGCACACTGCAAGCCATCACAGAACTCCTTACATGTTTTATAGGGTCAGAACGACCAGGATTCTTCAAAGTAATTTGTGTGGCTGTATTACAGTACAGGTAAACTGTATAAGGTCAGCTTTACAGCTTTACAGCTTTCAATAAAAGATAATACGTGATACAGCCGCAGCATTTCTTGATAACAAAATGCACCTGCCAACAGTTTCAGTTTTCTTCACCTTGTGTAGAAATGGATTAGGACATTTCATAGACCATACAACACAATTTTTCTCAGTTTCTGACCTAAACATCTTTGGTCTAGATACTCAGAAACTCCACAAGGAAGAGTCTTGAACACAGAATAATTAATCTTCTATGGTAATGAGAGCCTCCTTTCCTCAAAGCAGAAATTGTGTTGAAAACATTTTCTACATTAGCAAAACATGTTTAGGTGTTCAGTCAACCATATTCAGATTTTAAGGTGAAATTAAGTTTGAAGACCAGTGATGTATATATTGTTAAACAAATCTATGTACAAATTAGAATTTATACACAGTGCATGACTTCTTTGCTTACTTGAGCTTCTACTTAGTTCACTATTTGCTTGAACATTCCCTACAATTTCACTGACAATAGCCCCTTTTAACCTTAAAAAAATTAATCACTGTAAGTTATTTTGTCTTTCAAAATTGTGACTATGTCACAAATATGAAAGATACCTTTCAGAAACATCCCTGTATCTGTACTGAGCTATCATTAATCAGATTACCTAAGCAAATGGCACTGACTAAACATTCCTTAAAATGTGATTATTCCTCACACATAGCCCCGATTTATTCAGTTAAATATAAGGAAGCACGTCAGTGTTACAGCTACAAGGGCTCCCTTACTGCTGAACTGAGATTCAGTAGCAGCCACTTGTCCTTCAGGATTAAATAAGACTCAGCACCAAACAAAAAAACCTCAAAAACAGAACCTCCGGCTTTACAAAACAGTACATCCGAGGTTTACAATCACTTCAGTTTTGCATCCTGTTATCACAGTACTGTAAAGATGTGTTGCAATAGCTATGAGAAATCTGTTTAGGATTTCATTTAATTTGCATCTGAAGTTTTTTATAGGAAAAAAAAAAAATGTGAGACAGAGATTAAATAATTCCTCCATCCATCCATTCACCCATCCAAACTTAAGAACAGAATGAGCGGACTTACAGTTTCAATCATATCAACTTCAGAGCAGAAAGTCCCAGGACCTTATGTTCTCTCAGCCTGTAACAGCAAGATTTTGGCAGAAGCACACGGTTAGATGCGGTCAGCAGAAGTCGAACCCCACCCCCCCCCCCCCCACCTCAGTGGACAAGCGCACCTCCGCTGCCACACGGCCGCCTCTTCGGGGACGCGCTACCGAGCTGCACCAGCGGCAAGCTCGCGGCCCTCGGGGAGCCCATCCACAGCACCACCCTGAGGTCACCCCAAGCCCGCTGCCGCCCGCCCGCCCCCGCCCCCCGCAGGCCGGGCCCGAGGCCCGCATCCGCGCACCCGCCCGCCGCGGCACCTGCCCGATAACACGACAGAGAGCAGCGCGCTTCGCCCTGCCCGCAGCCCGCCGGCCGAGCATCGCTTCCGGCCCCGCTGCAGCGCCAGCGCGCGGGCAGGGAGCGGTCCCTCCCGCCGCCAGGTATCGGTACCCGCGCTCGGCCCGGCCCGGCCTTTCCCTTCCCTGCTCGCTGCTTCCCGTGGCACCGGGTGCTCGGGCTCTGCGGACCCCCGCGACGTCACTCACCTCTGCCCACGGCGGCGCCCGCTCCTTTGTCTGCCCGCTGCGCCTCGGAACCTCCGTACCCCTCCGCAGGGCGTCCCGCGCCTCTCCCCGCGTTGCGGGGCGACTGCAAGGAGGATGCGGGCGCGATCGGCGGGGCGTCCGACGCGGCCGGGCAGTCACATGCAGCGGGTGCGGGCCCCCTCCCGCGCTCCCGGCCGAGCGCCCTCCCTGCGCGTTGGGGCGCGGCGTTGCGAGCCCGGCCGGGAGGCTCCGGGGCGGGGTGGATGGAGGTGAAGATGGCGACCTAGACAGCGCTGCTGTGGCGAGGGGAGCGGATCCCCGAGCGGCCAGCTCCCCGTCGGTTTCGGCTCGGCGCTGGGAGGGAGGGGACAAAGGAGGCCGGGCGGTAGCGACGGCGGCTGCCGCCGCCCGCTCCCCTCTCCGCCGCCGCCGCCAGAGCGCTTCCAAAGCACCGCCGGCGCCGGGAGGGAACGTGCCCGGCCCCGCAGCGACCCCTGCCGGCCCTTCCCTCTCGGAGCGCAGCGGGGCCTTGAGTCGCCGGCGGGCAGCAGGGCAGGGCCGTGCTGCGTCGTGCCGGCCGGCGAGCTGTCGCCGCCCGCCCCACGCGGTGCTTCTATAAGGTATTAGAGCTGCGGGCAGCACGGCCCCCGCCGTGGCCAGAGGGAAGGTCCCTGCCGCAGCCTGCAGGCCTAGCTCCGGACCCCTCCCGGCGCGCCGAGGGGATCGCCTCACCTGCTGTGCAGCTGTGAGGGGTTAGTGGCTTGCTTAGTCATCAGCGGGAGTGCGCTGTCCTTGCAGAGGCCGTGGGAAAGCTGCTAGCGAGATCTGACGCCGTCGGATCATAGCTCCAGGAGAGGGGAGTGTAGAGCGCGGCAGAAGGCTCTGAGCTAGACCCAAGCCCGTTCACAGCAGCGGGCCCCGTGTTTTGCTGATGACCTTCACCATTTTACCGACGGCAGAGTGGGTGGTGAAGCAGTGACTGGATCGCCGATCCCAAGTAGCTGTTATGGCATCAGGAATCTTGAGCAGAGTGCTCTCCATAGCACTTGCTAGGACCATGCATTGTCTTAAAATTATATAAATAAATAAATAAAAAGTTATTCTCTTCCAAACTCAAGTATGAATCAGCCACACCAGCAGCATTTTTCATGCACCTATTTAGATCGTGAATATTATCCGGTTCTTGAAAAGTGCTGCTGCAGCCCTTGTTAGCATTGGTTTTAAACTTCTCTTTATTCTTAATGGGCTGCATAAAAAAACACTATAACTTGCCTTATGTCGTACAGATAGTGCATAGTAAAACCAGAAACCAAATCATGGAATCATTGAATCATATAATTGAGTTGGAAGGGAGTCCCAAAGGTCACATAGTCCAACCTCCCTGCAATGAACAGGGACACTCACAGCTCTGTGAGACTGCTCAAAGCCTGGTCCAGCCGGATGTCTGTAGGGACAGAGCATCCACCACCTCTCTGGGCAACCTGTTCCAGTGTTTCACTAACATCACTTTAAAAACCTTTTTTCATTATATCTACTCTAAATCTCCCCTCTTTTAGTTTGAAACCATTTTCCCTTGTCCTATCACAACAGACACTGCTAAATAGTCTGATCCCTTTTACAGCCACCCTTTAGATACTGAAAGGCAACTCTCTGGTCTCCCTGGAAACCTTTCCCCTTCAGGCTGAACAGCCCCTGCTCTCTTAGTCTGTTCTCTTAGGGGGGGTATTCTACCCTTCAATCATTTTTGTGACCCTCCTCTGAACATGCTCCAACAGGTCCATGTCTCTCCAGTAGTGAAGACTCACGTTTGCACACAGTACTCCAGGTGAGATCTCACCAGTGCTGAGCAGAGGGGCAAGACCACCTCCCTCAACCTGCTGGCCATGCTTGTTTTGATGAAGTGCAGGGTACAGTTGGCTTTCTGGGCTGTAAGGGCACGTTGCTGGCTCACATCTAGCTTCCACTCACCAGTACCATAAAGTCCTTTTCAATGGCTATGCTCAATCTTCTTGTCTGGGATTGTACTGATAGCAGAGGTTGCTACAGCCTGGTACAAGACCTTTTGCCTGGATTTGTTGAACCTCATGAGGCTCTCCTGGGCCCACTGCTCAAGCCTGCCTTGGTCTCTCTTGATTACATCCCATCTCTCAGGCATGTCATCAAGCACCACACAGCTTGATGTCATCCACAGAAGACTTGCTGTGGGTGCTCTTGACCCCACTGTCGATGTCACTGATATTAAGATATGACATAAGATATTAAAGAATGTCTCTCCCTGTACTGACCTTGTACTGAAGCACATAACTTGTCGCTGATCTCCATCCAGATACTGAGCCATTAAGACAATTCTGTGGATACAGCCTTGAAAACAGTTCCTGTTCATCAAAGAGTTCACCCAAAAAATCCATATCTTTCCAATTTATAGAAAAGGATGTTATGGGAGACCATGTCAAAGTCCTTACTGGAGTCCAAACAGATTATATCAGTGGGTCACTTCTTGTCTATTGATGCATTTAATACCATCATAGAAGACTACTAGGTAAGTCACGCAAAACAATCCTGAGTTTGGATGCAGTCCCAGTCATTCTAGATACAAGTTCCTTTTCTTTCATTAGCTCAGTTTCTCAGTTCTTGACTCCTAGTAGTCAAGAAGTCAAGGTAGTATTGAAGAAATAATGAAGAGGACATGCTGACATAAGATCTTTTGAGAAGCAACTTATGCAGAAAGCTGAATATCTAAATAGAAATGTTATAACTAGACATATTTGTACAAAAAACCTTCTGCAGAATTTTATCCTGTCTTGGTAGTGTATATTCAAAAAGCGTAATGAAGAATGCTGTGCAGTGTGTCGCTTCCACACTGTGCACTTGATTTAAGTGAGAATGTCCAGATCTTATTGGCCAGGCTTTGTGCTGAAGTGCATAAATCAGAGGGACACTGCAGGATATTGGACAAAACCTGCTTATACAGGAATTCTTCCTGTGGAGAACTGCCCACACTGGGAGCACCACTGATGTATACATTCATCATTCTCTGTTTGAGGCAGTTCTGATAATGCTCATAGTCTTGGGCATCTTCCCTGCCGTGTGCCCAGAGCGTCTTGCTGGTCCTGGTAGCACAAAGCAGTGAGCACCCAATGTCTCCAAGATGTGTGCAGCAGCACCATGTGAAGTCCATCTACACTGTGCCAGGAAGATGTCAGGGGACAGTCGTGGGCCAGACTGCATATATACAGCCACACATATACACAGCCATACAATCTTCACTTTCTAAATACTTGTCTTGTGTCCTTCTGAGCCAAGAGTGACTGTTCTCTGCATTTCTTTCCCATTACTGATGACTTTTTAAAATTATCTCTTCCATATCTAAAGTTAGAAGGGAAGTTTTATCTTTCAGAATCTAGTTTTCCCCCTCCCGCTTCCTCGGGGCCTCATGCCAAAGAATGAAATTTATCAGGGCAGAAATAACTCTATATCTGAATGAACCTTTTGTGATAAATGATATTCTTCCCACCCTGTGTGCCAGAATGCTTGGCAGTTAGCATTCCAAACAAAGAGAAATCCACCATTGCTTGCTTTGATTATGTTTGCAAAAGAATGATTGCTTTTTAAAAGGAAAAAAACAAAGTTTAATAATTCCAAATCTAGCAATGCATTGTTCTCTGTTTTAAATAAACAATAAATTGAACATGTTAGCTGTGACCAAGCTACAGTGTGTGGATGTAACACCCACAAACATCATGGTGTTCCTCTATTTCTGGAATTGCCATGGCTGTCCTGAGAATGTTTGGACGGCAGCTACAAGCAGTGGGGTCAGCAATATATGGAGCTGCTGCAGCTGGCTAGGCCCATGCTGCTGACCTGTGCCAACCCTGTGCATTCTTGTGGCAGTCTGTGCAGAAGTCTTTTCTATTGCTGTTTTCTGCAAGCAAGGAGTTAGGGGCCCCTAATGCAGCTCAACTTCTGAGAGGCAACACGTTAAGCTCTGTTCATTCAGCCAGAGCCTGCAAGGGTCTGTTCACAGCCAGCACTGAAGATCAGTCCAAACATTAAGAGCCAGACTCAAGAACAGCTCTGACAGGTGGTGCAGGGGCAAGGAGCAAGTTTAGCCTTTGGTCTGCTACTGAAAAAGAAAGCTACTGTGATCTCCATGGGGATCTCCACTTACCCATAGTGGATATCCCCAGTCCTTCACCACGAACAAGCCAGAATAAGGGAAGACCTTTATTCCTCCAGATTTTTGTTTTATTTTTTTATTTTTCCCCCTGGAAGTCCCTGCAAATCCTCCAAATTCACACGGATTTGGCATGCAAGCACGTCCATATGTCCTGTCGACACGAAGGCTCATGCCACATGCTTCGTAGCTTTATAGGCAGCAGTGCTTTCTTTCTCACTTAGACTCACAGAAGATACACTTGATGCACAAGCTCAGGTACTCTGTTAGCAGAGTGAGGCACATTTACACTCACCGGGAAGGTGAGAGTGGAAATGAGCATGTGTTTTATCAGCTCAATCACTTCTCACTTAACATGTAAAGACCTGAACCTGGCAGAGTACCCCAGAGCTTTTCTGTGATGTAAAAATAAGATTTTTAAACAAAAGCAGCTCACCAATTGTAAATTCAAAGGGAATTTTTGCAGATCTATTCCATTTCAGCACTTCCTCTGTCAGAAAGGAGCTTCAGTAAATAGTGGCAGTGATTTTGTTGCTTCTTTCTAAGCCTGCAGTCAAATCTCTGTGCAATGTCTTCATTCACTGCTCTTTTTTTTTTTTTTTTCCTGACAGAAATGCAATACCATAAAAATTTTTTTTCAGTTATTGTCTGTGCAAGAACCAGGGCTGATAATTGGGTTTCTAACACACTTTCTATAACTTCCTTGAATTTTCTTTGTAGGCATTTATATGGTCCTGGAAAGCTGTAATTATTTAACTTCCTTCTTTGTTTCCTCTCTCACCCTCTGCTCCCGGTCTGTTTAAGGTGCATGTTATGTTCTTGCTGTCTTTGTACATTGCCTGGCTTTAAGCGATTTCCTATTAGATTGGCTTCTCTACTTGCTATTGTGATATAAATAATAAATAATGCTGCAATTTAATTTTTTGTATTGTTATTTCAGGAGCTCTCGAGTTTAACTTTGTTTTCCTATATATAAAAATATGAGTTTTACTGGTTTTACCAGGGACGTTAAAGGTCATTCCTTTAGGCACTGTGGAAAGCAGGCTTTGCTGAGAGATGCTGCTGTGAAATTTGGCAGAAAGGTCAGGGGATGAGAGCGAACCCCCTGGAATCCTCTTCAACATCTACTTTTTCTCACCATTAGTATTAATATTCCCAAGTGTCTTACTGATGGAATGGAGACTTTTACAGATTTACACCATTGGTAGTGCTGACTAGGCTCAAGTGTTTTCCTTCTCATTCTGAAAAAAATTCCCTTCCTCCCTTCCTCCCTTCCTCCCTTCCTCCCTTCCTCCCTTCCTTCCTTCCTTCCTTTCTTCCTTCTCATACCTTTTCTTTTTTTTTTTTCTGGCCAAAGGAGCATGCAAAGAAATTACTAGTACTTTCACAATAATTCTGTTTCTAGCTTTAAAATATATATTTTGATGCTGTATCTGGTGTCAGGTACATTTTGTACCTCTAAAGAGACTTCTGTTCTCTCTGTGAAATGTGGAGCATCAGTGTGCACAAAGCCACGGGACCTGATTTCATACACCCATATGTGCTGAGGGAGCTGGCAGAGGTGATTGCCGAACCACTCTCTATCATCTTTGACAGGTGTTGGAGTACAGGAGAGGTGCCTGAAGACTGGAGGATAGCCAGTGTCACTACAGTCTTCAGAAAGGGCCAGAAGGAGAATCCAGGGAATTACAGGCCAGTCATTCTCACCTCTTTCCCTGGAAAGGTGATGTAACAGCTTGTTCTGGATGGCTTCTCCAAGCAATCGGAAGAGAAGGTCATCAGGAATGGTCAGCATGGACTCACGAAGGGAAAATCGTGCTTGATCAACCTTGTAGTCTTCTGTGATGTCATCACCAGCTGGGTAGATAGGGGGAGAGCAATAGATGTGGTCTACCTTGACTTCAGCAAGGCTTTTGATAATTTCCCCCGTGACATCCTCATAACAAAGCTAAGAAAGTGTGGGAAAGATGAATGGATAGCAAGGTGGGTTGAGAACTGGCTGATGAGCTCAGAGGGTGGCAATCAGCAGTGCAGAGTCCGGTTGGAGACCTGTAACTAGCGGTGTTCCTCAGGTGTCGGTGCTGGGTCCAGTCTTGTTCAGTATCTTCATTGATGACCTTGATGAGGGAGTAGCATCCACTGTGAGCAATTACGCTGATACAAAGCTGGGAGAAGTGGTTGATATGCCAGAGGTTGTGCTGCTATTCAGCAAGACCTGGACAGACTGGAGAGCTGGGCAGTAAGAAACCAGATGAGGTTTAAGAAGAGCAACTGTAGAGTCTTCCACCTGTGAAGGAATAACCACAAGTATCAGTACAGGTTGGGACATGACCTGCTGGACATGAGAAACTCTGTGGGAAAGGACCTGGGATTCCTGGTGAACCACAGGTTGGCCATGAGCCAGCAGTGAGCCTTGGTGGCCAAGAAGGCCAATGGGATTCTGGGTTACAGGTCAAAGGAAGGGATCCTTCCCATCTACTGTGGGAAATATGCCCCTGTCTTCAGTAAGACCAGGTTTTTACCATGTGTTTGTGTGTTTATAGCTTTGTAACACAGTATTTTGAGTGTCTGGGTCTTTATTTGTTTATCTATTTTCCCCCCACTTAGTATCAGGAAGGTTCACGCTCAGTTACACTAATAAATTGCAATATACCTTTTCCCTTGCTGCTGGTTTTGTTATTTGCTGCAGCTAGACATTTAAAAACAGAATCCTACTTGGCAGGTGGATGGGTGGTACTAAAAGCCTGCTTGCTCAGCTTGGCTGAGCAGTTAGCCATTCCATTAAGACATACCTCCTTTCCTCCTTTACACAATAGGCAGCAAGTTACATCAACTCACAGATTGCTGGTAGTTTTGACCTTTTTCCAACCTGCTACATTGCTTTGGAATAACTTTCAGTCTCAAGCCACCAGAGACTGACATTTATTTTGAGCAGGACATTCATGTTGACGAAAAAGGAAAAGCAACTGCTTTTCCTATATTTTTTCCTATATGCACAGTAATGTTGTGTCCTGAAGCACCATCTTTCTGCTTGCTACTGAAATCTGTAACAGTACTATCATTAAGTACAGGCATTTATTCTGTGTCCATAGCACTGCTCAAAAGAGTTGGGGTTTCACAATAGAACTAGATGATGTAGGGGAAAAACATGCTGAGCTTTCCTGAAAATAAGAATCCTTAGGACTGCTTATAGAGCTCAGAGAATTTTAGAAAGCTCAAAGCCAGAGGCAGGATATATGTGACAATCCATCAAAAAACTTAACTCAAACACCATCCCCACAGTAGAAAAATGTATGTGTGAGGTTATGCAGCTTTTTATTTTTGTGCCATCAGCCTCACTGGTTCCTGCTTGGGTGAAGCACAGTTGCGGCTTGCCTGTCCAGCTGCACTGCCACAGTTTGCCATGGCAGGGCATGGCTTTTTGTGTGGGGCAGACCTGAACATGTCTTTTTTTCCTGAACTGAGCAAGACCACTGATGCAGCAAATGATTCTGGAGACAGAGTACAAGTGAATGGTGAGTGAACATCTCTGTAGAAGTGAAAAGTTCTTCACAGGTGCTGAGGGAATGAAAACAAAATGTTTATGGACATAGTTAATAACTGAAAGTTATAGCTACACGCAATCATCAATGCTGTATGTGTAATTAAACCAAGATATCAGATTACATGGATGTTGCCCATAATATTTGGCAGGAAAATGTCTTCCTGAGATGCAAATGGATGACAATATCCATTCTGAATTCTGGTCCCCGGTGTGCAATGGGAAGTGAAATCTCGGTCTTTTGTAGTGACAGAACTACAAACGGACAAAAGCATACTTGTAAGTTGAAATGTGACTAAGATATACTAACAGTAAAATATTAGTATGAAATTCCAGGTTTGCCAGAGCTAATAAATTCTAGTTTCTTATGTTTTTTTCTCTATATGGTCTGATAAAAAAGTCAAATGAACAAAGTTTTTCTGGCAGGTGAGATGTTCAACTCTCTGCTGTGTGGTTTCTCTGCAATCTAATAAAGGACAACAAAAACTTACAGGAACTTACAAATCTGAGACTTTATCTTTTTATGACAAAAACTAAGATTTACACAGCATTCACAGCTTGAAGCAAGGTAAGAAAAGCTTATTTATTTGAATAGGAAATTAAAAAAGAGAGAGAAAAAAAACTTGATCTGAAAAGAAAGCTAATAGAATAATGAAAACTGCCTTAAAGGAATATCAGATTTTCACATTTATGTGGTTGAGAGAATTAGCTGTGAAAATGGGGCTATCCAATCACCCAATTCACATAATAGAAATCACAGCTACTGCAGGCAGTCAGAATACAATTTTTCCAGTTTAATGCCTTAAGAAATATATGGTAGCAAAAAGTTCTGCAAGATGATTGTTCAAATATTCTCTGAAAGTATATTTCCTCTGGGTCTTGAGTGACTGCCTTTTCTCCCCTATGGCACAAAATTGACAAAGGAATATTTAATCAACCATTCTCTTTCCCTTCCTAAGTCTACATTTGACCTTAATTTATTTTCTTTCCTCACAAAACCAGGGGAAACATGGGTAATTTCCCTTGGATGTCATTTGTACCAGCATTGCTTTCTAACTTATCAGAGCACTGGGATATCTGACCTAAAGTATGATCCTGTAATATCCAAAGAGAAAAGTAAGCATTCTGGAATAAGGGGCTCTAAATCATGCTCTAATTCACTCTAAATCATGTCACCTGAAAGGTTATCCAAATATGTCCTTCTGAGCAGATTCATAGGTATGGGTGGGCGCCCACTGGGTGTATTTTGCACCTGTGCCTTCAGCACCTGCTTGGCAGCAGGAGCAGTGCAGGAAGCTGGGGCTGTGTAGGAAGCCTAAGAATGCCTATGTTTCATTTCCCCCATAACGGCCTCCTTCTAGTGAGGTCGGGCCACAGAGTGTCTGCCTCTTTACTAGAGCAGCCAACACTGGTGCTGAAATGTATTGGAAGTATGCTAATGGGCATAATCATGTCCTGGAATAGAGTTTGGTGTCCTCTGAGCAATTGCAAAGAAAAAATTAGGCACCATGTGATAACACTGGTGGGCAAACTTAAAAAAAATTGAGGCTTTAAATGCATATTAAATGTAATTCAGGTTCCAAACTGGGAGATCTTGGAGCTTCTTCAGATATTAAACTCACACTGAAATTTACAGCAACTCCAGCAATCTCTCAAAAAGCAGTAGGTTTTTTATTCACCTGAGTAGATTTAAACTATTTGTTCTAGAACAGTTATTTCTATAAAAAAAAATACACCAGCATAGATTCTGCTCGTGAGCAAATCACATACACTACCTGAACAAGTTCAACAGTTTGTCAGGCTATCCCCTGGTAGTTCATATAACTTACTTTTTCAGCATTCCAAAAAGTCAAGCAAAATGTTGATGAATTGCTTTCCACTTTAAAGATCCCTGACAGAGAGACTCATTATAGTGTGCATAAATCAGTAAAAAAAAAAAAAAAAAAAAAAAAATTACAGTGAAAATGTGTAGAACAGCAGCAGGGAGCTACCAAATATAATGTACTGCCTATTTATACATCTAGGAAGACATTCCAAGGATTTGTGTGCTGAATTATCTCATAGAAATTCTCTTTTCCTCAAACAATCCACAGCTGAGCAGTAAATGGCAATGATACATAAATAGAGATAAATAGAGCTGTGCCCTCGAGAATATAAGGACATGTAATTTCGGAAACTCAGTACGTACTTTAGCGTTTTATGTCCACCGTGTGATTGCTTCCTTTTTGGTTTCTGTATTTTTAGTCCTATTGGTCCAAATGTGTGTTTGGGAACAGATGGAGCACAACTTCATCTTGTTGGAACCACAAGCAGCCTACTGGTGGGATAAAGCCATATCGACTTGAGGTGGCTCAGCTGTTGGTGCACAGCCTTGTTCTACCCACTGAGCTAGGAATTCAAAGCAGAGAGCAACGTCAGCATATCACACTGCCTGCTGCTACTGGCTTTATTTTGATTGCTTTATTGGAAAGAAGAAGGTCTGCAGAACATTTAAAGCAAACAGATTGCCTCAGTGTGCAGAGGACTAAAAACAACATGCTGCTCCCCGAATGCTTAGTATTTTGTCACCATCAAGTTATACATAGCCAGTTCTATTCTGAGGCTTGTCCCTAAGGCATCTGAAGCAATGGGAGCTTAAGCCAAAATCTTCCTGGAAAACTTTTAGCACAATTTACTCATATAATGTGGGAACACAATTAAAAAACACTGACATCCAAAAGCTTAATGCGTTAAGCTTTTCTTTGAAGGTATTTCTTACCAATGCTTTGCTAGTGCTAGGACAGCTTCACTAATATTTAGGACAAGTAGGAGTGAGAACAAAGACATGCTGCTGGCAACCAGTGTTCCACATAGCGGTGTTGTACCAGAAGATTTCCACCACGTTCAGGAATGGTTGGGACTCTCTGACAAAAATCTTGGGTAGTTGCTACTGGAAGTTTATGGATTGGCACTGTAAGATACTTCATTTGTGAGATATTTATGGTGACAATCTGGACTTTGTATGTGGGATATACTTGCAGGAGTTTAAAAAAAATGTGCTAACTCTTTTGGGCCATTTTTCCTTTTTTTTTTTCCTTACCTCATTTTAGATTTGAAATATACTGAGGGATTTCATGGAAGTGAAATCCTTTTACTTTCTCCCATGCCACTTCCTTAAGAATGAAGGATATATTTATAATGACCTAATCTGACAAGAAATAAGTGAATAAATAATCACTGTATCCCAGTGAAATCCATTAAGAATTTCCCACTAACCTCTATGGAAGCTGGATTAAATCCCAAAAATTGCATTAGTTTTGGAGCAAATATAAAAGGAGAATAGATGTCTTCCTTCGGCAAGAAGAGAATGAGGAACTTTCTGAGGGCATCAAATTAGAGACATGGGGTTCATGTTCCTTTTATTATGCCTAGACAATATAGTGTGGCAACAGAACAATTAAACAGTTTCTGGGTTTCCTTAAAAATTTCCTCATACTGCCTTCTACAGATAAGACTTGAACACAAACACGCACAAAAAAACACCTCTCTACCAGCAGTTATAACATTCCTCCCTCCCCAAACTGTTCACCTTGCATTATTAATGAATTCATTTTTACTCCTACAGTATCTCAGTCTAAGAATACACACAGGCAGTTCCATGTCTGGATGAGCCTAGGGAACACACAGTGCCTGTCATTTGTGCTGTGCCTTGCCTGTGAGACAGCACTAACCAGGATTAGCAGTTTGCTGGGCGTGAACAGTGTGGTACACCATGTCTTCTGCTGGGGGACAATTTAGAACAGATGTTAGGGGGGAACTTCAGGGGAAAATCATTCCTCAGATGGTGGTGAGGCAACTGGCACAGGCTGCCAGAGAATCGTTGGAGGCTCCATCTCCAGAGGTGCTCAAGGCCAAGTTGGATGGGACCTGAGCAGCCAGAACAGGTGGGTGGTAGCCCTGCCCACAGCATGGGGTTGGAACTAGGTGATGTTCAAGATCCCCTCCAATCTATATCTATGTTTGGTTCTATGATTCTGTCATTCTAAGATTCTACAATATGCCACAAAATGCATTCAGATCACAGTGGAGACACAGCATCTTTGCTTCTACTAATGTTGGAAAATCTCACAACTGCCAAATTTCTTTTCAAATTTTGAATCTACTCATGTGTATGTTCAGAACAAGACACTAGATCCTTTGGCCTGTTTGGACATTTGGAATTCACTCATATATGACCACTACCTATGCAATTTTCTGAAGCACAAAAAACTGAGACTACTGAAACAAAAAATGAGTTTGTATTCATTCTTCTTCCAGGGTGGTCAACAGCAATGAAAAACCAGGAGCAAGCAGAAAATGTAATGAAATCTTGTGATATTACACATGGCTACTGTTGATTTTTTCTGTTTACTGTTTGCCTTGGTCAGCATCCAAAATTCCCATTATGGCATATTTAAATAAAACAATGAAGTTCTTATATATGGAGAAAGAGAACCTGCTTGAAGAGCTCACAGTCAAAACGAAGAGCAAGAAGGAGCAAGCTGAACTTAAAAATAATCAAAGAGAAGTGTGGGTGGTTCCATGACTGGTTAGGTGGCTGCGGTACCGCTCTGACAAACCCCTGCCTCCCACTGAAAGGCAAATCTGCTGCTGCTTTGTTGTTGTAGTTGATCAAAATGGTCTGTTTCAACCCAATCTGACACTGGAAAATGCCTTTGCTACTGCTCAGTCTATGCATAACTACAATAAAAAATAAAAAAAAAAAGTCTGTTTGCAGCATGTTTGCTGATAGATTTTTTTTTCTTCATCTTGTTTTGCTTTCACTCATTCTGCCTCTGTATCACTTAGTTCATGTTTACATTACTCTTTCAAAACCTCCAATGTACTGCGGTCATTAGTCCTCCAACACTAAGCATTTTGTTCTACTGCTCTGCTGCAGCTGCACTATGCTGCTTGTTCAAGTAGAAACTGTTCTTCTAAACTATTTCAGATCTCTGATACGCAGTTAACACATCCTGCACCAGACTTCAGCAACTCACCTACAAAACTCGGCTGGAGGGTATAAGGCTTTCTGTCTCTTTCAAGCAGCCCTGGATTCCCTAATACAGATTTATACATGTAGCTTTATCATCAAATTTTGCAAGTAACTTCTAGCTTTGGCCCAGAATTCAGGACTGCTTTCTTGCCAACCCATACTGAGAATGCTTACTATCCCACCCTGCATGTAGGATATTTATTTAATGTCTCAGACTTGTTTTGAAAAGAAAAATACTCAATTCTCAGCAGCCAATAAGAAAAAAACCATTTGTATATTCTTTTTTGAATGTCAGATAAACTCATTGTGACATAAAGACATCAAAATGTAGAAGTGCCCTAAAAGTTATTAGGACATCTGAATTCATTGATATACAACAGCAGATGTAATTTGAACAGCCTTCTGTATCTGTTCAAAAATTAGATTGCTGGACCCTGATCATTCAAGTTCTGGTTGATTATTGTATTATCTACTGAGTTGACAAAGATTTACATCAAATCTTTGTGCATGCATGCATGCGTAACAGAGAACCAGTTTCATGAGGCTTGGAGAATCACAATCTCCTATTACGGCATCACTTAGTTGCTGTAGCGTAATAGGAGTATTCTTCTTTATTCCCTTTTGCACTAGTGGTTCTGCTGTAATTTGTTTTCTTTTCTTTAGTCATTGTCAATGGCGCTATCAGGAAAGAGACACCTGAAGCCTCTTTAGAGATGACTGTCTTGATATGGCCCCAAGACGATAGTACTGCAAGGCTGTTGATACTGCAAGATGACTTTCTCTCATTTCATGCTTCTACTTCTCAAGAGAAAATAAATACTGAAGAAAATGTGTGTGTAGCTTCAGAATTTCTCCTCAGGCGAGTAGCAAAGTGCAGCAGAAAACTTTGCTGCTGTTCCTTCCTCCACGTCTTTTCCGGTTGTCTCTTATTTTGCTGTCAGGTCAGCAACCACCAACGGTTACAAACCTACTGCAACACTGCAGCAGTGAGCAGAGGAAAGCTACTGACACGGCTGAGTGACAGCACAAAGGAAGGGGACCCTTCTTCAGTGCGCTATTCCAGCAAGTGAGAATCTCCTTGTCACATGCTTCTGTCTGGACTAAACAGAACAACATTCTTTGATGATGTGAAGAATGTCTTAGTACCATTAAGGCATTAAAAGCCAGATGCACTCATTAGCTGAGAGGCATATAGTGCCTGTCGGATAACTTGCACTCCTTTGTCAGTGATTCAGGACTAAAATATCCTAAGGAAGATGGTATAGGAAGTTGCTAATGCCTACACCTTGGGCAGTTCTGTAGGATTTATCTTTCTTTTTTTTCCCCCCTGAAAATGTGACATTAAGTAGGGCCTTAATGTGATATTTTATTGTGATAATGTCTTAGACACATCCATATCAAACTCCTCCACATGGTTGTTGTCTCATTTCCTTAATTTGGCACATTTGGAAGTGCAGAGCTACTCCCAGCTGCCAGCCTCTGCCGGGTGCTTTCCCACATGCTGCCCACCTCCACCTCCTACTGCCTGCAAAGTGCATGCAGGTGGTCCCTGGGCTAGCCCCTGCCCACAGGACTTGACAGTTCAGGCCTGCAGCTTCGCCCAGTCTGTGGAATTCTCTAGAAATGGCAGTCTACTCACTAGTGAAGCAGACTGTTTCTTTATATCCCACTGTATGGAAGCATCTTGATTACCTTCAGTGAGGCTGTTCACAAAGTTCATGACATGGACTGCTGGCCAGCTGTGCACACATAAAGAAAACATTAAATACTGATACTTCTCCAAGTTGTTCAACATCTCAGTCTGATAGAAGAATTCGGATGTAGGACTTAGGTTTTTACTATGGTTACAAATTTCAGTGTGAGAAAAAAAGTAAATGGAGTAAGCAGCAGCATCCATTTTATCCAGAGCAAAACTGGTGAACACAAGAGGAATCTCAGGACAGCATATAAGTTTTAACTCTTAAACTGTTCAGTATTCAGGAACTTTTATTATGCAAAGAAATACTTCTCCTGCCTTGAGCAATCTGACATAGTTTGTTGAATGTCTAAGTTTAACAAAGCTATTTTTATTTTCAGGAAATTATATGATTTAAAACATGAACGCATGGAAGACAGTCCTGAACAGACAAAACCCATATCTGGAAATGCAGCAGAAGGTTGCTTGTGTCAGTTGCCAATCTAACAAGATCTGTTTGCAGAAGTCAGAATTAATAGTATTCACGCTCCCAGCTTACTCAGTATTCTATTTCTCTCAGCAATAAATGCCTTCTATTTTCTTGAAGAAATCAGCCTTATTTATATAAGTGACTTGCTCACGTTCTATACTGTTTCTCTTCTCATGTAGTTGAAATTAAATACCTGTTATACAAAAAAGCAAATGTGAATACTGAGACATCTTCAGAACAAAGTATTGCTTAGCTCAAAGTCCTGAGACCTAGGCTTCACTGAACTAGCTTCTGAGCCCTGCCACCAACTTCTCAGACGTCATTTCTGCATCTGTTCCTCCAGCTGCAAAATGAAAATGGCGATGCTTCCCAAGCTCACTGACGGACATTTTGCAAAGTGTCTTTGCAGCAAGGGAGGGAAAATTGTTCTTGCAAGTGCCAGGTATTACTCACCAGGGTTCTGTGACCTCAGTGTGGCAGAGGGGTAGATACAACCCTGCTCTGAAGGGGGTCAGCACAGATTGGTGCCCGTGCTGCTCAGCCTAATGGTGTGAGAGGAGGCTCATTTTTGATACATCTTGAAAATGAATGTTTTTATTTAGGGTATATGTATTTTGGCTACCTATTTGAAGATTGTTTTGAGACATGAAACGTACGAAGGTTTTGAGGAGTGCTGATGATTAGAAGAGGGCACTGATGCTAAGAAGAGATTCTTGTCCCTCTCAGTCTCACTTGACTCACTTGTTACTTTTCTTTTGCTTTCCTTCCTGAACTTCCTTCACAAGAGTCATCCTCTACTGATCTTCCTGCTCCTGTTTTTCTGCTAAAGCACTAGCAGCCTTTTCTACACAAAGCTTTCTACACAAAGATTTCTACACAAATAAAGAATGAGTTTCAGTGCTGTTTTATACCACGATGCTGTAACATTAGTTGATAACATTTGGTTAAATAAATAGGTACTTTTTAATGTGGCTAATTTTTAAAATAAAAAAGAATGTTGATCTGCATTAGGAGTTTTATAAAAAGGGGCTAGGAAAGTGTCAAGGCATTCTCCAACAAGAATGTCAACTGTTTACAGGCTGGTTTGGCCTGGTTCCATGACTAGCAGAGTGGAGGGACCCATAGATCCACACCCAGGAAAGAGAAGAAAGGGGAAAAAAAAATGGGAAAAGTGTAGAGAGATGGGCCTAAAGACAGACCAGCGGCAATGATCTGAGGAGAAACAAACAAATTTACTAAACAACATATTCAAATTTAAGATAACACACTATAATACAATATAATACAGTATAATCAGAATTGAAGCTAATAAATCAAACATCATGAGAGAGTGTCTGAAAACCAAAGACCTTACTCTAATGCTGTGACGGACGAGATGGCGCCCGCAACAGAGACAAGCCAGATGGCCAAAAGAGCCATCAGGTGACCTACGAAGGTGTTTCATCTTTTCCCCCTGAGCAGAAATGATAACAGAACAGCAAGCAGTCCTCTGGGGCATGCAGTAGTTCTTCTCTTCTGGGACAGGTATCCAGACTTGGAGCATTAACTCTTCAATTCCCAGTGCACTACATGATGTTATGATGTGGAATACTGATAACCAAACATCATAAAACCATGACAGAAAGCCAGATAGTTTTTTAGAAGCCCAATAAAAAACTGAAAACCACCACTTAAAAGGAGCAGACAAATCCTGAAACTTGTTTTTTCCTGTTTCTTGCTAACACAGCTCCATACCAACTAATGATGTCCTTTATGGACACACAGCTCATCTGAGACACTGAAGGGAAGGTCAAGGGTACAAACCTAGTTCCACTACTAAAATAGACACCAAAAACACAGGGACACAACATTCAGTGGTGCAACTCCTTTGTCCTTCTGTAAAGAGGCCTGCTGGGAATTTAAGGCATGTCCACCACACAATGTAGGGCTTACTGAGGTGCTTGATGGTGGGGAAAGGAGGTAAGTAAGGAAGAGAAAAAAAATCATGTATAATTCATCAGAATTATGTATTTCATTTCTTAATAATCTATTTAAGTTTTATTTTGTCAGTGTTTATTTCCAACAACTTCTATTTATGGAGGCTTCTGTTAATACCTTCAATTGGCTTATTTCAGCCCTCTGCCCATGTAATTCATTTGCATCAAGTATGCCTTCCTGCTAACAGTGATTTATGATTTGACTTCTGACAGTTATTCCAACTACAGCTTTTATGAGACCATGAATTCCTTTCTTTCCAAAGGTGTTTCAGGCATGAAGGGAGACTAAGCATGAAAAAATTACATTTTATACAAGCTCAGCAATAGTGAACGGAGATAAACTGCTTAATGCTGGAATCTAAAGAAAACAGTTATTTTTGTTCAACAGTATTCACTTCACCAGTAGTCAAGCAAAATCTTTATGTCACACATGTCTATTGTAGCTCTTCGCGAGGCTAAGCAGGCAGAGGTCTTGATGGCTATCAGCTCCACAAAAGTAGGTGCTATCATAATTTTAACAGGTGTAGACTGTGAGGAGTGGTAGGAGAGGTTCAGTCTCACGTTCTTTATTTTCTGCTACTTGTTTTCCCATAACAGTGAAGATTTAACTCTGAATACAGCTGTACCGATTCAGCTAAAACTTTCATAAAGTCTAATAGTACTGTAGGAGGACTTGAAATCAGTCTGAAAATGTTCACAGTTGTACCTGAGAGAAATGGAGAAAAAAAAAAAGAAATCATTGAGTCCAACACCTCTGCTAAAGCAGGTTCCCTGTGGCAGTCAGACAAGCAGGCATTCAGGTGGGTCTTGAATATCTCCTGAGGAGGCTCCACAACATCTCTAGGCAGCCTGTTCCAAACAGTAAAGAAGTTACTCCTTGTGTTAGTATGCAACTTCCTCTGTTCCAGTTAGTGCCCATTGCCTCCCATTCTGTTGCTGCTCACCACCAAAGAGTCTGTACCTTCACCTCAACTCCCATCCTTTGATATATATGCTTAAACAATGATCAGGTAGAGTTTAGTACATACTTTAGCATGTATCATAGCTGGAATTCTCATATAAAATCCTCTCTCACTGCTGCTGCTGCTGGTAGTGAGGGCTACACACCCAGGGACTTTAAGCCTGTATTTCCATGCTGTACCTTTACTGTATAATTCTTCATCGTTTGATGATTGAGATTTGAGATTGAGAGTTTGAGATTGACGGTTAAAGACAGGACAACAAGATGCTCTGGCCTTTCTAGTTTTATTGGACTCGAGCTATGATTTATATTTTGCATACACAGCTACCCAGCACAGAATGTGATCTTACACTGTTGCAGCTCCGTTCCATCCCCTTAGGCTCCACCACTGGTCATCAGAAAGAGGAAATTAGCACCTGTCTTCCCACTTCCTCTTATAAGGAAGCCACAGGCCATAATGAAGAATCCCTTCAGTCTTCTACTCCCAAGGCTGAACAAAGGGATCTCAGCTGCTCCTCATGTGTGTTCCCTTCCAGATCCTTAATCCTCTTTGCAGTCTTCCTTTCTGCACTCTCTTGATAGTTTTATGTCATTTTTGTATTGTGCTGCCAAAAACTGCAGACAGTACTCAAGATGAGGCTGCATCAGTGCAGCATAGAGCAGGACAGTTCCTTCCTTGTCTGGCTCACAGTGCTAGACCTGATGCACTCTAGGGTACAGTTTGCCTTGCTTGCTGCCTAGGCACACTGTTGACTCACGTTCAGTTTGCTATTGATGAAGACCCCTAAATCTCCTTCAGTAGGGCTGCTCCACAGCAGTCATCTCATTTCCCAGTCTGTATGTACAGCCAGGGTTGCCCCTCCCAAGGTGCAAAATCCAGCATTTTTTGTTGTTAAACTTCACGCGGTTGGAGACTGTCTAGCTTTCTTATGTGTCTGGATCTCTCTGCAAGGCCTCTCCACCCTTGACAGAGTCAGCAATTCCTCCCAGATTAGTATCATCAGCATACTTGCTCAAAACACCTTCTAGTCCTACATCCAGTTCAAGAAAGCACCAAAGAGAATGGAACCCTGGGGTTCCCTGTTAGTGACTAGCTGCCAACCTGACGTTATCCTATTTACTATAATGCTTGGCTTGACCCATCAAACAATTGTTCACTCACTGCATTATGTTTTTGTCTGGCCATATACTGGACATTTTGTCTAGAAGGATATTGAGAAACAGTATTGAAAGCTTTACTGAATTCTAAAAGATAACATCAACTGAATTCCCTTGGTCAATTAGTTGGGTGACCTTGTCATAAAAGGAAATTAAGTTACTTAAACAGGACTTTCCCCCTCACGAACCCATGCTGACTACGACCAATGACCACATTTTCCTTCAGGTGTTTTTCAGTAGCTCCCATCATAATTTTCTCCATAATTTTACCAGGCACTGATTGAAAGGCCTGTAATTATCAGTGTCTTCCTTCTTGCCCTTCTCTATTCTCTGCCATTAGTGATGTCACCTCCCTCCAGCTGTGATGCAGGCAGGCACTCTGGCAACTCACAGTCCACCCTGCAGTGAGCCAGCCCCAGACGTGTGATAATGTCTGGTTTAGCAGCAAGGTACAAGGATCTTTGTGCTGTTGTCATTGACACAGGGATGGGCCACACCAAGAGCGGGCTGGCCGGGGATGAGAGGCCACGATCAGTGGTGCCCAGCCAGGTCAAGGATGGCTCCATTCTCACTCACGGTGTGGTCACTGACTGGGACGGGTTGGAAGAGCTGTGGCATCGCATATTCTACCACGATTTGGCTGTGTGCCCTGAGGAGCTGGCTGTGCTGGCCACCGATGCCCCGCTGTCCCCTATTGTCAACCGTGAGAAGGTGGCCGAGCTCCTCTTCGAGGGCTTTGGTGTGCCAGCCATGCTTGTGATGCCCCGCTCTGTGCTTGTTGCCTATTCCTATGGCTGTACCACTGGTGTGGTGCTGGGCTCTGGTGCCGGCACATCTTATGCAGTGGCAGTACAGGACGGCTACGTGCTGCCCCATGCCTCCTTCCGACTGGACTTGGCCGGGAATGATCTCACATTCTACCTGGGCCAGATGCTGGCAGCCCGCGGACTGCAACTGCCAGCAGAGACACTCCAGCACCTGAAGGAGACACGCTGCTGTTGCCACCCACCCGGTGCCCACTCTGAGCCCATGGGGCCCCTCCTTCAAGATGAGTACTCCCGCTGTGCTGAGGCCCTCTTCACCCCTAAGGTCCTTGGAGTCCCAGGCCCGGGGCTACTAGAGATGGCGGCCCGCTCCCTGCACCTCAGTGGAGCCCAACCTGGTAACCCCCCACTGCTGCTGGCTGGAGGCACCACACTGCTGTGTGGCTTTGCTCAACGTGTGGCTCAGGGTCTGGGCAGCGAGCACCCTGCTGCTGCCCCCAGCCGCCATATTGCTGCCTGGCTAGGAGGCTCCATTGCTGCTTCACTTGATGCCTTCCAGGGCTCATGGCTTCCTCGGGATATATACATCGAGAGCGGCTCCAGTGCTGTGCACCGGTATTGCTTCTGACTCTGCTAGAGAGCTGCGGGGGTAGCATGCAACTACATCTGCTTGAAAATTTTTATTTAAAAAAAATATATAAAAATTCAAGCTGTACTTTTTTTTTTTTTCTTTTCTTTTTTTTTTCCCCAAGGGACTTTCTCCCCCCTTTTTCACAGCCCTTATTCCATTCAAATTTGGGATCTACTGCCCCAAAATAAAGATGGAATACACATACCAGCCAGATTCTGTATCCAGAAGGTGTAATCCTGGATGGATGTATAGGATGGGGGACAAATGGCCGGAAGGCAGCCTTGCAGAGAGGCATCTGAGGGTTTTTGTTGGTGCTGTGCTAAGTATGAACCAGCAGTGCTCCCATGCAGCCAAAAGGGCCAGCTGTATTCTGGGGTCATCAGGCTCTGAACTATCAGCTGAGCAAGTTGTCCCACTCTGCTCTGTGTAGCCTCACGTTGAGCTCTGGGTACAGGTTTGAGTGCCACAATGTAAGGATGCAAAACTATTAAAGCAGCATCAAGAGGCGGGCTGTATGATGCACAATGAAGGGTATGAAGGGCAAGATGTTTGAGGAGTAACTGAGATCTCTGGATGTGTTCAGCCCAGAGCAGAGGAGCTGAGGGGAAGCCTCTTGGCAGCTGCAGCTCCTCACAAGGAGAAGAGGGGCAGCGCTGAGCTCTGCTCTCTGTGACAGTGACAGAGCTCAGGGGAATGGCATGAATGGCTGTCAGGGGAGGGGTAGCTGGGGGTTAAGGACAGGTTCTGCACTAGAGGGCAGTGAGCACAGAGTGCCCACACTCTGAACCTACCAGAGTTCAAGGAGTGAGTATTTAGACAATGCTCTCGGACACTGGGTTAAATTTTGGGTGGTCCTGCATAAAGCCAGGAGTTGGACTTAATGATTCTCATGGGTCCCTTCCCACTTGGAATATTTTATTTTTCTATTTCTCCACCTTTGATACTTATTTCACCATTCACTGAAATATGGTTAAAAATGGTGGGGGAAAAAAAAAAAAGAATGCTAATTCACTTTAAAGCAGAACTGCAAACTCCAATTTCAGAGGGTTGGGAATGATGCTGAACTGCATGCTGTCACTTCTGATTCATCATTTGATGTAACTGGTGCATCATAATGTAGGCTTCCACTCTGAGAAAGCCAGATCATGCACCCCTTACAACTCTATTCCAGGTCTTTTGTCCTTAGAGTCACAATGTGTCTTTTTATGCAGTAGCTAAAGCAAAACAGCAGCGAGGAGCACACCTGATACAACTCTGCCTGCCTGAAGCCTTTCTGCATGATTTCTATAAGCATATATGAGACAATCCAAAATGAACCTCAACTCCTACAGTCTTTATTCCCTTTTTAAGAAGGTATTGTCAGATTAAGATGTCATGTTTCAATTTCTCCTACCTTGCACATTTCAGATCTATTTAATTCCATCTTTTGATGGAATTGTGAGAAGTAGTAAGTTTATCACACAATGTTTTCAGATTTACATTGTAAGCGGAAAATTCTTGTATGATCCTCCTCATTCTATTTAGTATTTTTACAATTCCCTTGTAGGAAACATTTCTTTTCTTTATTCTCTATAAGGAATACAAATACAGACAGAAATTTCTAACATCACAGCAGCTATTTCTCCAAGTTCCACTGAACACAGGATAAAGCCAAGACCCTGACAAAACTATACAGAAAAATTGATGCAAAACAGATGATTGACACTCAGTCTTTCCATTCAAAGAAGTTACCTTCTGGTCAATCAAAACCTCAACTATGACTGCATCAAAACATAGTTAAGTGCAAATTAAACAAATTATTTGCCTTTACTATTTCTCTTTCCACTTGCTCAATCTCTGCAGCCCAGGTTTAACATCTTCCATTCACCTTCAGCCTGCATTGCAGACTAGAATTAAAAAATAAAAATAGTACAATTTATTGTGCAAAATTGCTTTAAGAACCACTTAGTATATCAACATCTTTGTTTCAGTAGTGCAAAAACTGTTCTTAGTATTCTTTCACTCAATTTGCTCATCCTTCAATGAATTTTAATTTTCTCATTCTCGTTCACATGCTCATTCAATTTGTATTTCGTTTACTGCTTTGACAGGAGCCAGCCCTTCCCCCACCCTGTAATGTGCAGCTCAGCAGGGTTTGCAGAGACCATTTGTCTGCTTTTATTTCCACCACTAAGATCCATGTTCAGAGATTATTTACTGAGAAAGCTACACACCTAATTAAATGACACTGACCAGGAAAAAAAAAATCAGACAGGTTTTTTCACATTGCAGGCAATTTCCTTTCCCAAAAAATTTCTTCTTTGCCCCTTCTCAGTACCATGCTTTAATGTAGGAAATTCCTTCGCCTGATGTTCCTCTATAATATAATGTACAGACCGTGGCAGAAAGCTTATGAAATTTGAAAGTACATCCAAAGGAATGGATGTTAATTCCTGAAAGATGTGCTCTTTGTGTTGTGACATAGAGACAGTTAACTGCAAAAAGGAAACACATACCTTCTTAAAATCACTTGCTTTTTCCACAGCCTTAGTTCATCTGAATCAACCTTTGCATAAAAGGGCAGACTTCAAGAAATGGGCTGCAACTACTATAGTAGCAGATGCAACAGTAGAACTGTTCCCATTTTAATGGCTCAATGTAGAGAACGCCATCTTCCCTTCCAGATCCTACAAACATTAGTTTCACAGGCTGTTTATTTAATCTTGACTAATCCCGGCTCAAACTATAGTCTTCTGGGTAGGTTAAATGGAAAGCTGTTATTTGTACTGTGAGAAAAATGAAAGTGGAAAGTGGAAAATACATGCTGTTGTATGACACAAACCAGATTACCCAAATGCCTACTAAACGGAAATATTTGGTTAAAAAAAATTAAACTGATTTATAAAAGTATGAAGATCTGTCCTTCCTTCCTTTTCCTCCCCCCTATTTACTTATCCTGAAGAAAACAGTCAAAAGAATAAAAAAACCACCATGAAAAAACTTCCATAAAAGCTTCTATAGCAGTCTTCCAACAGAATTCAAAAGATCTGGATGCCCACTTCACAGATTTATATTACCCTATAGTAGTAACGTATAGGTACCTTCAAATATCACTGATTTTTTACTACAGTTATCAAAATATCAGAACACTGCTGCTGTAAAACACCAGCCTTAGTACCAAATTCACTTTGTAACTTGTGCTTTGTGCAATTTCCAGCAAAGTTGACAGCCTAAGTTTGATTGCCCACTGAACTGCAGGGTTTCAGGATACATTGCTGCAAGCAGGTTGGAAAAAGTTATCTGGGGTAGGGAAGTACAGGGACTCAATTCTTCTGGTAAGTTGGTCAGCCTTAACTTCTTGTTTTTTATTGGCAATGTTTTTTTTTCCTCTTTTGTAAAGGGAGTGTAAAGAACTGCCAGTACTCAGAACTGCCAGAAGCTCAATTACTTTATTTACAGGTTCAGTACAATACCAATAGCATAGGTGATGCCATGCAGCATTCTGTCTAGCCCAGCACCTTCAACTATCACTGACATCTAAAAAATACCAATGCTAGATTTAGTCACTGAAGATGTCACAGGTTTATTGATCCTATATAACCTGGAAAAAATGCTCAAGAACTCATCACATCAGGGAAAGTACAAGCCATTTTTCAGGATTATATTCTTCACAATACTTCTAGATCAACTCTTTGTGGAATCAACCTGTATCATACAACAGCAGACCTTGTAAAAATAGCAGCTAAACACTTCCTTTTCCAAGGTGCATAGGAACAGAAAATGGGCTTAATTTGGTGCTGCTAAATTTGCACAGCCACCTTCACTTGAAGGCTGTAAAGACTTGAGCCCAAATCCTACCATGCAATTCACAGACGAAATGTCACTGTGTTTTATTAACTCAAGTTTTCAGCAAAAAGACTATGTTTGGTACCTATCCTGAGCTACTGCTTGCAGAAAGAAGTTAAGAAACCTCGTCTTTTAAAACTATTAAAAAAGAAGGGAAAGGTGGCTGGAACAATAAAATATCTTAATATTTAAATAGGAAATACAACTTTACTGTATTTTAATGATTTCCTTAAAGCTGTAGTGCACATAAAGACTTCAAGAAGAATGCCAGGGCTTAAGTCTCTAACAGATGTCTCTCCGGTAGATGATGTCAAAAGCTGATACGCTAAGAATTTTCTTAAATGCAACCACTGAAGTGACAGTTCTTCTACTAAATTCTAACTAAGCATGTGGATACTTTATGTAGATCTGAAACTAGCCTTCAAACTATGCAAGCCACGTACTACTATGTAGCACCACTGATATTCTCCTACCAGCTGTCAGCAGGGACAGATAACAAACGTAAACATGGTTTAACCAAACCCAATTGGTTAAACCATGCCAACCTGGTTGCTATCCCAGCTGAACTGTAAGACATCAGAACAAGCTATTAGCCCTCTTCAACAGAATTCCCAGACTGCAATAAGTGCCCATGGATTTTTTTAAAAAAGATCTCTTTCTATTTGGCTTAAAAAATACTACCATTAAGCTTTATATTTTGAGGGTGATAAGTGCATATCCCAGCATAAAAGGCACATACACGTGCTCTGAAGTTTTGCATTTCCAATATCATAGAATGGCCTGGGTTGAAAAGGACCACAACGATCATCTAGTTTCAACCCCCTTGCTACGTGCAGGGTCGCCAACCACCAGACCAGGCTGCCCAGAGCCACATCCAGCCTGGCCTTGAATGCCTCCAGGAATGGGGCAGCCACAACCTCCTTGGGCAACCTGTTTCACTATCACACCACCTTCTGAGTGAAAAACTTCCTCTTAATATCTAACCTAAACCTCCCATCTTAGTATAAAACCATTCCCCCCTGTCCAATCACCATCCATCTTTGTAAACAGCCATTCCCCCTCCTGTTTATATGCTCTCTTCAAGTACTGAAAGAGTCAACTGCTGGCCACCCCTTTTTTAATGCAGCCCAGAACACAGTTGGCCCCTGGCTGCAAGCACACACTGCTGGCTCATGTCCAGCTTCTTGTCCACCAGGACCCCCAAGTTCTTCTCTGCAGAGCTGTTCTCAAGAAGATCTTCCCTCAGTCTGTATAAATACCTGGGATTGCCCTGACCAAGTGCAGCACCTTGCACTTGGCCTTATTGAACCTCATTAGGTTTTCACAGCCCACTTCTCCAGCCTGTCCAGGTCCCTCTGGATGGCTTCCCTTCCCTCCCACATAACAACTGCACTGCTCAGCTTGGTGTCATTCACAGACTTGCAGAGGGTGCACTTGATGCCATTGTCTATGCTGCTAATGAAGATATATCTGACACAGCATGATCGAATCACGTTATCAGGAGCCTATCAAATTACAGTTTTTCCTGAGTACAATTAATCCTCCAAACCAACAACTGAATGCCCCTGTAATGTTTTAAGCCAAATTTTGGTTCACATTTAATTCTTAAGAAAAACAAAAATACACAAAAGCACAAAGCCAGTAAAAAGTATCAAAAGCAGAATCATACTTACAGTGAAAGCAAATGGTAATGGAAGCTGGAGGAGAGGACTGGGTACTGGAACATGAATCAACAGGTAAGCAAGGAATCAGGAAGAGGAAACAGCTGCTCACTAAGCAGGTTTATGAGAGTCATTTCAGGCTGATGGATAAGTTAGCTGAAAGAAAATAACTGCTGTGCCAAATAGTGAATGTAACTTTGGAGTACTTTCAGGCTCAATTCTTTATCCCATATCTGGATATTCACCAGATTCCTATTTGAAAGCAGTGAAACAAGAACAATAGTCCTCTTTTACTTTAATAGCGTTTTGTCTAACAATTTGATTTTTCTCATCTTAGCACTTGAAACTCTTCATCTCTGCTGCCCAGGAATGCACAAAGGCAGCAGAAACACGGAATATTAGTGTGCAGAACCATAGGCATACTGTACAGGAGTATGCAGGAGCCATTGAATTTTATCATCTCTTCTGAACCTATCCTTTATTTTCAGCATTCTATGTGTTATTCCAGTAACTAACTATATTTTTATTGAGTATTCAAGATGTATGCAAAATGAAACACAGCTGGCTGTCAAATTCCAAGTTTGAATCTGTAAGTTTGCACTTCTATTCATACATAAGACAAAACGCTAATAAACACAAAGCAGCACAACAACACTAAATATGGTCACATGCAAATAGTTTATCCACTTGCAGTTTCTTCAAAGATTGTGCCAAAACAGTGCCACCTTCTGTTAAGTATCATTTTTTCAGTATATATTATGCACAGTAATGGGTAACATAATTTTACATAATCACTGAAAGAGTAAAGACCTCCCAAACCTACAATTTTATGAAATGGATTTAAATATCATTAATACACTATTCCTACAGCCAGAAGCCATGACTATACAGGAAATGAATTGACTCCTAATTCCAGATGACCTACAACTTAAAAGGTTGTGCAATTTGTCTTTCTTGCTAGTCCACTATTAAGCAATTTCTGCTAAAAATTTGTCACTTTGCATAAGGCCATATTATGTTTTATTGTTTTCTTTTTATAGATACAACTACCTCCTGTTCTCACCCTGGCCTACCCCTCTCTTAAGCTCTTTAACAAAAAAAGGCAAGGTGCGAATGAACGAAAAACCAGAAGCATAACACACTTCTCTGGGAAGTGAATGACACAAAAGGCTTAGAACCACATCTGCTCCAGACCAAGATATTTGTTTTGTACTAGAGCATACAGACCACAACAAAACAGCAAGAATTGCAAGCATTTCCTTCTGCCTCAGATCACTTGCTTCCTAACTTCTAGCTGTGTTGGCAGGAAATATCAGTGAAACAGAAATAGAGTTACTGAATGTAACATGATGGAAAGCGCAACAATGACAGCAGAGCAGAAAGGTACCAGGCTATGGTCATCAAGGATTCACTCAAATGTAACACTAATGGGCACAGAAAAGAGGGAAAGAAGCTGCTTACCTTCAGAAAGCTTCAGGTATGAAGGGATCTCCAGAGAAATACCCTTGCCTCCACTGCCAACCCTTAAATGAGGTCTATGAAAGAGTGAATCCTGCATTGCATAGATATGAGCTCGCCTGGGCTGGTCCTGGCTTCCTCCCAGGTGCTCAGTCACTGTTTCAAGCCATGACTTAACGTTTCTGCTACACGGACAAACTATTTATTGCTGGCTACCCTGCTCATGGCAGCTGGAGGCAACGGTTTTAAAATCTGCCTGTTGTCTCAACCAGTGAGAAGAAGACTGGATTCAAGCACTGTTTTTTTGCTTTATACAGTCACAGCTAATGTCAGATAACACACGAGTCACAAATATTTTTAGTGCTTAATAAAAATAAAGTAATTTGGACCTGAAAGTGAATCCTTCTTCCATGGTATTACGTGCTTTGATCCTAGCATGATGGCTGGTACTGATTTATCAGAAGATTCTGTGTACTTATCACTGTAGTTAGGCTCCAATTAAAATGGAAGTGAACAAAATGGTACGACAAATTCAGTGAGAAGCCAATGAGTTTCCCTAAAAAAAATGAAGGAGGAAGTGATAATGACTTAGTAAAACTCACCATAAACTCAGCCTCAGGAAATCAGAACCACTGCAACAAAGAAATAAGTCTCTTTTCTTTGGAGAACACCTCAACATAGTTACAAGATTAAAAAACAAAATCATAAGCCCTGTGATCTTAAACAATATCCTTCAGTTGTCTTGTTTCACTGTCATTCATGAACTCAAACCCTGCCAATCCTGCTCCATTCAAAGGTGTGAGAGAGAAGACAAACACCGCACACTCTTGCCTTTCTGTAACACCTGAATAATTTATTCAGACAAGCCTTAAGAACTTTCTCAAACACTACAGTATTTTAGCGTAAAGTTAATAACTTAAGAATTCAAGCTTTTTGATGTGAAGCATAAATTTAATGATAAGTTTTACAACATGGTTTTCAGTTATTTCAAAGCAGTATGTAATGTCACATTATCAGAATTAAGAGCTGCAATTCACTTGCATTTAGTTTGTCAAAATTCTAGACTGCTAGGAAACAATCTGTATCTGATGCTGCTCTCTGAAGTGCAGCAGTACATATATTTACACACTTTTCAAGGAAATCATGTATCTCAAGTTTCTGTGGATACAGTACCATCTTCCTCAAAAGAAGTCCATGGTGATATCATAACAAACAAAACTGGTTTCAGTCCACATTTTCTTGGCATTAAATTAAAATTTGGAAAACAAGACAGGCACACACTACTGTTTTTCAGAGTTTCCATTACCAGCTTTTAACATACTGTGAAGAAGGGCACACTCTTCTCAGGATTCATGCTTTTTCGTTGGTTTATCAAAGTAAGGAATATTGTCTTGTAGCAGATCCTTCCTGGGTAAGAGCACTGCAAAAGAAAAAAAAAATAACAAACTATTAAGAATGTCATCTTATGGCAAATACTACTTAAAATGATAAAATTGTTTTTACATTTAAAAACAAAAATTCAGGTCAGTCAAACAAGAATCTAAGCTTATGGTAAGCAAACAAGCAGCATCATGTTACCAACTCAGTACAACATTATATTGATTTTATGACTTTACCTTCTGTTGGAAGAACATTTTTGATCTTTTTGCTTTTAAGAAAAAATATTTGAAAATATTTTAATAGTATTAGTGATTCATTAAAAAAATGGCAAAGAATTGCAATAACATTTAGCACAAGAGAGAACAGTAAGTTGAGTCAGTCAGTAAGTCCAAAGCCAGATTGTTTACTTCAACAGTTCCCAAAAATTAATGTTAAATTTGGTACAGCCTTCTATTCCAGCCTCCTGAAATCTGTAAAATATTCATCTTCTTACATGCTTTAAATGCCAACAAAAAAGAAAACATCAATTGGAAATTCTGACTGCTATATCCTCATAGAACTCCATAAAACTGGGGTTTGCCTAATTATGTATCACTTTAACTCATTCCTTACTAAACTCTTGCATCTAGCTCCTCAGAAATCAACCTGTCCCTTACCATGAAGGGGAAGAGCTGTGTCATGTCAGATTTGCTCAAGCAGTACAAAATAAAGCACAAACACTTGGACCAAGTCAGACACCTTCTAAAATAATATCAAACCTACAAATATGGGTGTGTATCTGTAAGTGCAAAAACAAATATTTGGTCCAGAGTACACTGATATCCCACAAACCATGAGAGGGAAAAATGATTTCCTTGAGGTTATCTTACTTCTGCCTCTGTGGACTGGCAGCAATGCATTTAATAAGTTTCTAAGATCTTGAAACAAAATTTCAATTCCCTTTCTCTTATAGAGAAAAAATTGATAATTAAACTTATGACAAGTCACATTCATATACACACTTGGAACAGATACATGAAATAGAAATGCAAAAGACAGAATTAACAAAAATTTCAAAATATTGAAAAATACCAAGTGCAAACAGATAAAGATGAAAGAACTTTTAAACTTCTGTTCAAGAAGCTAAGTTTTGAACATATCTATACACACAGCAAATCAAAACAATCAAAACATACTGTGTGTATGAAGCACTACTAAAGTTTAAGTTTTACTTGCACTAGTTTAATTTGAAAGACAGGGAAATAAATAAAAGAAGAGATATTTGTCTGCTGCTCAGTAACCTAACTCATACTGAATCTGCAAAAAAAAAAAAGAAAAAGAAAAAAGAAAAAAATATAAGAAAAATGTTTACTGTGGCTAACAAACTCCAAAATGAAAATGTTTTCTCATTAGTAAGAAAAGCTCAGTCTTTCTTTTCTAAACTAATTTACTGGTAAATCTAAACATAACTATACACAGCATTCCCAAATTCTCTTTATAAAGAATAATATGGCCCTGTGCACTGGTTCTGGAATTAAGACAACACAGAATAATTTCATTTGATTAGGAAAAAAGGTCTCCATACCAGTATTTCTTCTCATTGTTTAAGGCTGAGAGGCAGGACTGCAGAGAAGTAACAACAGCAGATGAAACTAAATCATACATTGTCAGCTAAAATAGAAAAAAATGTACTAAAGATTCTGACAGTAACTCACTTAAGGACAATTCTGCAGCAATAAGCTTCTGTAACATAGTTTGCTTAGCTTCTTCTTTTCCTCTCCTCTTTTAATTTTTTATTTTTTTAATTGCTTTAATTACTATGATTATCTAAATGATTTAAATGAATCCAAGGTAAGTTTGTAAAAATAAATACATGTATGCACACAGCAGCCAAAAACTCCTGGTTTGCCCATAGTCTGATGACTCCACTTAGCCCTGATGCCTTCATCTGAAAAAAACATAGTAGAACTGAGAACAGCACAGAATAAAGCAACAGAATGATCACAGACATTCAGCTGCTGTTTCAGAGATAAGCTTTACCATAGATGAAGAAAGCAAGACAGAGGCAACTAAGGTCTTAAAAACTCAAGAGCAGCTTGGCAAAAATGGATAGCAATTGATAAGCAAGACCACAGCAAATTATTCTTTTATAAAACATATTAAATTCTCTGTCAAAAGCACCTGAATCCACCTGAGTGGATGACAGGAGGAAACACGAGAGATATTCATTGAGGATAACTAAAACAGAAACAGCTCCTGGCTCAGGAAGTGCTGCCAAGTTAAACAGATGGAAGACAGCAAAGCACATTTCCTCTGTTCCTACTCTTCTATTGTCATCTGCCTAGATTTCTATACAACAGAGATTTACAGCCAGTACAGTCTAGACAAACCTCTGGCCTCAATCATTATGGCTGTCCCAATGTTAAATGCTTTACCAAACCCAAAACTTGGAAGTTTATACGAAGATTTACACTAAGACTCTAAGCAGAAGTGAAAGGAAATGATGGATGCAGCTGAAGATTTCTTCTACATCCTACCATGAGGCTGCAAGATGAACTAATTATTTCTCTTCCTACAAGGAAATTTCCAAGCGAGGAACCAAGATTTCAGAATCTGATAGGCTCTGCATCAAGGCTGTCATCATGTGGCAAATATTCCAAGGCACCACCTGAAACTTTAACAGTCAGAACAAGGATAGAAAACAGCATTTCAAAGAAAATGCTGTTGGAAGGCATCATAGAGATTGCATTTGTTAATTCTTCTCAGGCAACTTCTACCTGTATGTTATAGCAAGAGCCTGCAGATATTGTAGCTAATTCATTCATACATACACAGACCGGTTAACCAGTACATGCAAGCTAATGGTTAGGATACCAAGTATAACTTCCTTTTTACATTGAGGTCATTAAAGGTAGTTTGAGCTTCTCTTCTGATAGCTCCCATCAAAAAAAAAAAAAATTAAAAAAAAATTAAAAACATCCTTAAGCATGCAGCTCTACTCACATATTTTGTTGGAATCTGTGTGAACTGCCTGAATAACAGAAGTTCTGAGAATCACTTCAACATCTGAAGCTATTTTCAGGAGCTAATAAAGAGAAATAAACAAACAGTAGTTTAAGTAGCATGTAGTTTTTTTTCTGAAGGTATTTTCCACATGAGAGAGCTATTCAATTACCAAAGTCAGTCAGGTCTATTATTCAGTAAGCTATTTACTGTCTCTGCATAGCTTTCACTTTGGAGGTCACAGCTGATAAAATAGCTACAGCATGATTAAACCTTTTGCTGAATAGAATACAGCAGTATAAAATCTATACATCTAATTAAAACAGCAAAGGAATACGGTAGAATGCAATTACCAAAACAAGTAAGTACATTTATCTCAGAGTGGCTTAGTTTGGAGGAGTCCTTAAAGATCACCTAGTTCAAACCCCTCTATGAGGGGAAGGGTTGCTAACCACTAGATCAGGCTGCCTAGGATCCTATCCTACATAGCCTTGAGTGCCTCCAGAAATGGGGCATTCACAATTTCTCTGGGCAAACTGCTGCAGTCTCTCACCACACTCTGAGTAAAAAGATTCTAAAAAAAATTCTTCCTGAAATCTAACCTGAAACTGCCCTCTTTTAGTTTAAATACATTTCACCTTGTCCTATCCATCCAGACCATGTAAAAAATCAGTTCCTGCTTGTTAGTTCACTTCAAGTACTGAAGGTACTGATGTCTCCCCAGAGCACTCTCTTCTCCAAGCTAAACAAGCCTAACTCCTTCTACTTTTCTTCATAGGAGAGGTGGTTGAGCCCTCTGATCATCTCTGCAGCCCTTCTCTAGACCCATTCAAACATCCTTCTTGTAGTGGGAGCCGCAGTACTCCAGATTGGGCCTCAAGAGGGCAGAACAGAAGAGGATAATAACCTCCCTCACCCTGCTGGCTACTTCTTTTCTGATGCAGCCCAGAAGTTGGCCTTCCAGGTACACACTGCTGGCTCATGTTCGGCTTTTTGTTCATCAGGACTCCCAAGTCCTTCTCTGCAGGGCTGCTCTTAGTGAATGCCAATACCTTGCACATGGCCTTGTTGAACCTCATTAGATTATTGAGTACCCACTTTTGGAGCATGTGCAGGACCCTATGGATGGTGCCCCTCCCTTCTACTGTGTCAACTGCACCACTCAGCTTAGTGTCATCAGCAAACTTACTGAGAGTGCAGTCAATCCCACTGTCTATGTCATTGATAAAGATGCTGAAGAGCACTGGTCCAAAGACAGATCCTCGGAGGACACCACTTGTGACTGGCTTTCACCTTGTCACACAGCCACTGACAACGACAACAACCCTCTGACTACAACCATCCAACCAGTTATTTATCCACCTAAAGGACAGCCTTCAAATCCACACCTCTCCAATTCAGAGATAAGGATGTGGTATGGGACCACATTAAAGGCCTTGCACAAGTCCAGGTAGACAGCATCAGTTGCCCTTCTTTTGTCTACCAATGCTGTCATTTCATAGAAGGCCACCAGATTGGTCAGGCATGATACGCCCTTAGTGAAGCCACACTAGCTGGCAGATCTCAGAGGATCTGCTCCATGATCTTCCCAGGCACTGACATGAAGTTACTGGCCTGCAGCTCCCTGGGTCTTCCTTTCTCCCTTCCTTGAAAATGGGAGTAACAGTTCCCTTTTTCCATTCACCAGAGACTTCACATGATGGCCTCACAGACCATTTCAGTAATAACCTACATCAGTGAATGTATCAATAACGTAGTCTGACTTACACCTATTAAAAGGGCAAGCTATCTCCTTTGACATTCCTGATTTTGAAATGAAGTGGCAAAAAAGGGGCACGATGTGACAAGAATACTGAGGTTTATTAAAAGTGGTAGAGGAACAGATACTAGCTAAAGATTAGCACAGCATAATTGGTAAAAGACCTACAATTCCCTTCCTCACTAAGAAGATGAGTAACCCTTGCATATTTTGCTAAGCAATAATCAGAAGCCTCATACTTGTTTGCATGATAGCATTGTCAAAAGTAAGTTAATTTGCACAAATGAGACACCCTGGGAACATGCCTACACTAGGAAGCAGTGTATATCAACAGGAGAGGCTTTCTGCAGTGTAAGAGTTGGAGCAGAGGATTTAGGCATCTACACAGAATTTCTCTGCACTCTTCTCCTTTCAAAGGGGAAACATCCAGAACACCCTGTTCAGTGTGTTAATATATACCAGAAGCTAGACTGCATACACCCCTTCCAATTCAGCTTCACATTAAAGGGACTGTCATCTGCTTTGAGGCTGCTTCACAAAACAAGCAAAACCAAACTAAGCTGCAACAACCAAGATGAGATGCACTCCTGACCTGAACCATTTTAGTAGATTCAGGTGTTATATATCTCTCACTTCCTAATACTGCAGTTACTTCTGTAGGCATATATATACCAAATTCTGTAGGAATATATATACCAAATGCCTATTCTGTAGGCACTATATACCAAAATGACGCCATGCCATGTTAGAAGACTTTGCAGCTTTCAACTCTGGCAAACTAATGAGCATCTGGTTGGTCAGTATTTGCTTTTGTTAGCTGCTGTACAAAAGCAGAACACTAATTCCCCAGGTGTTTATGAAAGTACGTATCTAGATTTTTAGAAATCATTTGATTCAATTCCTCTGCCTTTGAGTCACCCCACTACATAAATAATGCCAAGCTTCCATGGTGTTTCCATGCAGTTTCGATGAAATTCTACCACTTCTTCCACAGACCTCTAATCAGTATCTTAACATGTATTCCAAATGTGACATGTATTTTGTAGGTTGCCATTCATAATACATATAAATTATATATATATACACACACATATAAATATAAAACTACTGCAAGTATGTCTTCCATACACCTATCACAGAAGAAAAGAACATAATATTTAATTGATCACATCTGTGGAATGTAAACACAGATGTATCACTACCACGGCCTGACAACAAGTGGAAAAGCTACGAAATGAAGACTAAGTGCTATGAACTATTTATGATATAACTGAGTGATTGACGTGACGCAGACATTTAGATTTATTTCTCTCAATGACAGGTGGAGGCAACCTCTTTCAAAACATCAGTGTTACTAGAAATCACAAACAGTCCCTTATGAGGCTAAAAGTCACTGACTAAATTACTTCCACAATATGGATGCTAGTAGTAGAAATAGTCCATACAGAAGCCTTATTTCTGGCCGTCAGTATGTCTTTCAGTAAAATGTGTTAAAGCAACAAGTAAAGGTACCTTACAAAGTGAACTAACAGAATACTTTATTATTTTTAATGTACCATGAGGAAAGAAGCAAAAAACTCCAATAGGTATAAATAATACAATAGTTACAATAGTCATGACTATTAGTTTCTTTCCCATGTCTTACAAAATAAGCCATCTCATTAGTGCTCAAGGATAAAAAAAAAAAATTCTCATTTCTGCCAATTACTGAGCAGATTATTTAAAACTTTCACACCTTTGTTATACAACGAACTAAACAGGTAAATTCAAGTGAACAAAACTCAAACATAAATTATGAGCAGAACAGGAAAAAAAAATTCCATGAAAAATAGAGCAGTTTTTTCCCCTGAAGAATATACACTTCAAAATTATCACAATGAACTACTAGAAAAAGCCTACTTTTTAAATATTTTTCTTATGTGCAAAATTCTATGACAGACTACTAAGATCAATATATTTATAAACACAGATCCATGGGAAAGCCTTTCTAGAACCACCTCTTGTAATGATTCAATAACTATCTGTGGTAGTTTAGGGATTTTTTAAGTAAAAGATGCTCTTTTTACTCCAAGAGAAAACAAACAAAACCCAACCCTAAGTATAATGAAAACAAGAAATACCTCATTTATTTTCTCTTCAGATGTTTCACTTTGGTTATTTCTGAATTCTTCGTTTATCTTTTGTCTTGCAGCTAAATAAAGTAAGCAAAGTAAATAAAATGTGAACAAAACAATAATATCTTGTCTTTGTGACTGAACAAAGCTCGTGACAAATAAGGCTGTGATATCTACCTCAGGTCTGCTTCTTAACTTGGCTTAACGATGCTATCTACCTATCAACCCTTTTCCCCTAATGAAAATAAATATATCAACACCTTCTTGGCACACTCATTCTGAAAAACACAAGACTTACGTAGAATTCAGCTGAAGTTATATTTTGAGTTTACTGATACAGAAGGAAGATACAATGCCAGATCTGCTCATCTAGCCTTCTCCAAGCAGACTTCGCTGTGATCTTCCAATACTTGGAAGCAGGAGGGGGACCAACATTTTACACATGTAGATAGCGATGATCTTGGGAGGAATGGATTTAAATTGAAAAAGGGGAGATTTAGGTTAGATCTTAGCAAGAAATACTTCTGAGAGTAAGGAGGCACTGGAACTCTCTGTCCAGAGAAGCAGTGGATGCCTCCTCCCTGGAGGTGTTCAAAGTCAGGCTTGATAGGTCCCATGGAGCCCAATCTAGCAGCTGGCAACCCTACCGACAGCAGTGGGGAACTAGATGATCTTCAAGGTCCCTTCTAAACCAAGCCATTCTGTGACTGATTCTGTGAATCCAGCTAGCTATTTCTTGTGAAAAAAATGGATGAGACAGCATGATTTCTACTGAAATTACGTTGATCCCATCTCCTTACCTTGCATTTATGCTCTTGCATCACATACTCTCTCACTTTTATGAGAGCATTAGCATTGTTAAGTACAAACTGGAGCTGCAGAATTGACACCACCTTCTCTGGAAAAGGTAGTATTTTTAGCTCTCTTCACCACTTTCATATCCTTAAAAAAAAAACAACACTCGTATAGCTTCCTCACCATAACATTAAAAAGTAACTCTAATGGACACAGCAATGACACCAATGAGAATCAATCTTATTTTGGCATGTAACATGTATTCATCACACAAAAGCCCATCTTACCTTCAAGAGCTCTTGTATCATTCTTAAAAACTTCTTGTCGAGTTCTGTGTAACAATTTAAAAAGCCTCAAAGCCTGTAAATACAAGATGAATAGAATTAGTTGCAAGGAAGATCCTTAGTTAAAACAACTATGCTGTGATTAGAGGTGTTTTGGTAAATCTTTCACAGCACTTCCACTTAGTACACTTCGTATGAAATCAATTCCTGATCAGATAGCTTGCAGCCAAAACAGACTTAAGAAAAAAATCCTGGACAGTTCTAGGTATTTCAGATCAACCTGAAATACTGCAGAACCAGCAGTATACTTCTAAATAATCACTCAACATAATGGGGATATAGTCCTGAAAATACTTTCATGCAAGCACATCCATTTTGCCAATATAAATCAGAAACAACAGAACCAGAATAAGTGTGCAAATATGTCACTGAAGGGACTAGCACGATTGTTTTACCGGATATTCTGCAATTAACAAAAAAAAAAAAAAAAAAAAAAAAAGGCAAAGAAATCTAACTGGCCAAAGTATTCTTACTTTGCCATTGTAAGAAACGTGAAAAGTGAATTTCAAATGAATTTCAAAATCATACAGTCACTAGTTAGAACACATTTTTAATCTCCTTCTGTAACACCTAGTTAACATCTTCCTCAGGTGACACGGAAAATCCAGAACAAAACAAAGTCTTTTCAATGTAACAGTGACAGATTTGCCTGCGGATATACAGCAAAAATACTGAGAATCACAGCTTACAGTCGTAAAATTTTGACTGCTTATCCACATAGAATATAATGAATTAATGCAATCTTCAGGAAATCCTGACTCCATGTCCAGAAAGACTGTTAAGGGGACATCTTCTGAAGTTATTTCTAGTATTTTCTAGTATGTTTAGGCATTTCAGGAAGGCACAGTTCTCAGTACTTCATGATAAACTTGAATTGTGTTCTCACAATTACTATGCAACAAATTTCTCAGAAGGAAACAGAGGAAACACACGCTTGTAAATGAGAAATACCTATGTTTTTCACTAGCACTCTTTTTATCAGTAAGCAGTCCTATGCCTTAGATGTGAAAGACCAATCATGGCAGAGTGGCCTGACATCCTGTCAGGGCCCTGGAAAAAATATTGCTTTCAGTCCCTCAATTGCAGATAAAGCAGCAGCAGGCTTCTATGGATGCTACTACTTCCACCAGGCATCAACCCATTTTCCTGATTCCCCTCCTGTGCTGCTCACTTGGCTCAACATAATCCATCCTGAGATATAAATACACGAAAGACAGATGACAAGAGAGAAAAGCTGTAAGCAGTAAGAGCCTTATACCAGTTTACCACTACTTCTGTGGTAACATAACATTACAACAACTTCAGTCTATTAAGGGACAACTTACAAACACCAACAAATTCCAATCTCACTTCATCTCAGCGAGTAGATATTATAATTCAGTATCAAGCATCCTGCTGTTGCGGATATACTGCAAAATAGATCTTTGTGCCATAAGGCAGACCAGTACACTCTCTACCAGTTAAAAGTCAGTGGCATTCTTATGCGAAAACCTTTTCTTCTACAAGACTTGGGATAGGAGTTGACAGTGAGTTAAACCACATGTGCAGACATATGGAAGAGGTGGACTCTGCTGACTCCCACTTGCTTTCCATGTCCTCAATAATTCATAGCCAGCAAATATCTGTCCTGTTCATGAACGATTCCCCAGGTGGATAAAACTGTGGAGAACAGACTGATAAAGGACACTAGCAGCCAGCAACTGTGTTTCTTGTCCTGTAAATCTATTTTAGTAGATCTGACCACGCCATCTGAATAGCATATTTTAAAATATATCTATTCTATGTTTTCACCATCCTTGCAAATCAACATTACTAACAGCTTTGAGTCAAAGACATAGGCCTTACAAAATCAGAGGAAGGATATGATTATTTTGAACTCTCTGATCGACATTTTTTATGTAACTTCCAGTGAAACATAAGCAAAAATCTTGTAAGTTCGTTATGCGTGCCGCTTCTATTTACACTTCCATAACCGATGAACAGAGCCGCGGAAGCTGGCACTGAACACAGCACGACAGACAGACCCCGCCCCGCCAGCGGACAGCGGCAACAGTCCGCTCTCCTCGACGTCCGTTCCCCGGAAGCTCAGGCGGGTACGGGCCGAACGGGGAAGGGACGGCGACGACCCCGACCGGACGACCCCGCGCGGGCCGCCTCCGTCCTTTCCCCGTTTGGCCCAGGCTCCAGTTGACTCAATGCAGCCCCCGAGGACCAGAGGAACCCGATCCGTGGGGCTGAATCCAGCCAGCCCCTCACCCAGCGGGACCAGCTAACCCCAACAACGGAAGCCCCCTCCCCGCCACGCATGCGCACTGCGCTCACCCTCCCGCGGCTCGCCATGGCGACCGATGTGCGGAAGCGGAATGCACGCTCGGAGCTTCCGGCCCCGCCCAGGCACGGCGCAGCCGGGTGCAGCCTACAACGCTGCCCGGCCGAGCCCAACGACCCACCTCTCTGGTGCCGAGCAGCGTTAGCTCCACTGCGGCTGAGCACCGCGACCCAACAGAGGCCGCGCCCCCAGGGCCCATTGTAGCCATTCGCGACGCGCTGTGCGGCCCGGCTTCACAGTGCGACCCCGCGCGGCCCCACCACGGCCATCACTGGGCTGTCTTACGCTGCAAAGCCTTTCTAAGAAAAAAAGGGGGCATAAGGATTTCAAATGCAATCAGCTTTATTGCTTTTTTTTTTTTTTTTTCTTTACTCTTGCTTCAATACATTTAATTGTAGTTATATTCAAAGATAGTTGGTGTGTGTGAAAATAAAAATATTACTAAGTACTTTTAATGTCAGATTTCCAAAATGGACTATAAGCATTATATTATGCGGGATTATGTATCTTATAACAAAAATTGACCCCTTAGCAGAAGAAACTGTCTTTATCGTTTGCAGGATTGCTTATGATAGCTGTAAATGAAATGAACACGAAGCTCTGAAAACATTTTACTATTTTCAAAACAATATATAATATACCCAGCGAGACAAAAAATGCTACTGAAGTCAGCTACTTGAAAATAAGTTTCTGCCCAATCACATTTAGCTCTCTCCTTGCCAATTTGTCATCTGAGAGGCAAAAAAGAAGAAAACTCTCTAACTCCAATTGGTGTTACAGAAACAGTTTGGCTTTACTCCTCACAATGTGCAACAGCTGACTTGACAAGCAAGGGCATCCTCTCATTTGAACAGTCAATACGTACATACTCAGTACACCAGCAGACATATTCATTCTTTTTCAAGTACTAGTAGATATGTGCTAATGTCCCTTTGGGCGTGCATTCAGGGTGGTTGAGTGCCCACCTGATCCTTGCCCTTTTTTCACCATCAGCTTTATCACTGAAGCCTTTGACCCACTTTTATGCACTTTTCCCCAGTCTGGAAGATTTTCACTGCTTATTAGGCCACACTCAGCCACTTCTAAAGACAGGAACCTGAGGAGAATGTCCTTACATGTTTTGAGGAAAAGATAAAAAGTATTCTATTGTGGCTCCAGTACTTCTCGTGAGGCAAAACCATTGAGGCAGAAGATACAAGTATTCTATTGTGTCACCAGTGCAATATTACAGAGAGAAAACAAAACTCTTCACCCACTAAAGCCAAAATGGAGAGTTTCAGAATTACGACTTAGAGATTCCTTTTGTTAAAGTAATGTATTGTTTCTTAAACTAATGTACTAGTCCCCATTGCTAAACAAGCCAACCTGTACCAAATTACTGTATTTCTGTATTTATCACTAAGGCTTTTTTTAAACATATATATTCCAGTTAAGAACTCCACGGCCAACGGAATGACTTCATCTATCTTTTTCCTTTACAAACAGACAAACAGAGAACCAAATACATTTGCCCATGAAGCACCGATTCCTTCCTCATTTTAGCCTTGTACTACAGTAGAATCCTTTGAGCACATACACACCAAAATAAATTAATGCAGGACCACAACGAGGCACAGAATATCATCCCAGCATTCAGAGCTTTGTGTAGCATCTAAAGATGCAGAATTTCTGTGTTATTACCAGAGGTGTATAACAAATCTGGCACTTCATGCTCTGTGCCACCAGCTGCACATCCTCACTTAGTAACCTCCACGAACACATGGCTGCCCGCAAACTTAACAGCAGGCCCTGTTTCTCTTTCAACTTTCCATCAACAAACCTCTGGACTTAGCCGTGAACCGAAAACGACGTGAGGACCGCGGGATTAACAGGCGCCGGATGCCTGAAACCGCAACGAGCGACTGCAACCAACACAAACGGCCGCAACACGCCCCTCATTCACTTCACCCCGTCCTCTCTGGATCCCTCCGCGCCGCATGGCGCTTACACGTTCCGAGTTCCAGAACGCGGGGCCGGTGAGGCGGGCCCTAGCAAAAAAAGGCAGGCAACTCATCCAATGGCGAAGAGGGAAACGGGGGGCGGTGCTCTGCTGGGCCAATGAGCTCCGTGAGGGGCGGGGCTGCGGCGGCGAGAAAGCGCGGTGGCGGCGGCGTGCGCGGTGTGTTGCGGTGCGTCAGCATGGCTGACGAGATCCGTAAGGCGCAGGCCGCGCGCCCCGGTGGGGACACCATCTTCGGGAAGATTATCCGCAAGGAGATTCCCGCCAACATAATCTACGAGGACGAGCAGGTGCGGGCAAGGCGCCCCTTGCTTACAGCCGCTCCCGGCCTTGGGGCGGGCGAGACGTCGGCTGGCTCCGCTGTGCGCCCGGCCTCGCGGTGTCGGTGGCCCGTGTGCCGCATTGGAGCTTCCCGGCGCTGCGGCCTTGCTGCCCGCGGGCGGGGTTCCCGTGATCGGTGTGCGCGGGTCCAGCTGCGCCGTCTCGCTGCGCCGTCTCGCGTGTGGGGCTCTGCCCCCCGGGCCCTGCGTCGGATCTCTGGGCTGCGCCATTAAAGTAGGAAATGAGGGAGCGTTCTACCTTCTGGTTCTGTTGGTAGAAGTCTGGAAATAGCCTTTCTGTGACTTGGGAAGTGCGGTCAGAGACTTGACTGCTGGTTCATCGCGGTGTACGGGAACTCAGTAAGCTGGTTCGGATGTGAAAGCAGGTGTTAACTGCGAGGTGTTGGCTTTAAGTTAGCATTTACCCTAACGTCAGTTTTTTTGTCTTTAGTACGATACGCTGGTGGGTGTCTCTTGAAATAACGATGTACCTGCGGCTACATCTCCATGCCTTATTTGTGAGCTTAACAATCTTGGGCAGCCTGAAACAATGTTTTAACAAATCGTAGTAATGTTGCAGCTGCTGTATACTTTCAAGAGAAATTGTCCTGGCTTCAGAGTATCAGGATACTGTGTCTTTGTGTTGGGATGTGTTTGCGTCCTTTCTATACCAAGGAAAAGCTGCGTGAGATTCTCCCTCAGCTGTCCTGCCAGGAGCCTTACGATTGCTTGATTGAGAAGGGTGCTGCTGGCAGCCTGATCAATCTTGTCAGTAGATAAGCGGCTCTGACAGCCACCAATACTGAGTACTCAATACTGAATACTCTTCAGTACCAATACTGAAGAGTGATTAACTGCAGTCTTGTTTGATTTTTACCTGAAACTGTGCATTCAGAGTTTAGTTGCTTTTCACAGAGAATAATCTTTAATTTACTTTATTGACTGCACTGAGGATATGTTTAGAGATTAAAGTGAGGTAATACTGATACAGGGAAGGCTTTGCATTGTAAATAGACACGCAGAGAAAAATAATAAAAAGTACAAAGTCTCTGTAGAGTTAAACCTTGTCACTGTTCTTTTAGTTGTGTCAGAAATAAAAATGGCACTTGTGAAGGTGACAGTTGATTTCCTGTGTGCCCTCAGTTTTTCTTTTCTGATTGTTGACTACTACTTGTGCTACCTATTCTACAGAAAATTAGTTGTTGCTGGGTTTTGGCTCATTAACTTACTTGAATTAGTTTATGCATATGCACTCCCCCACGAAGCACAGAAAAATTGCTTTGAAAAAATGAGTACAATGTAAAATTTATGTAATCATGTGCAAATTAGTTCTAATCACTGATTAATCTTTGTTTGCTTCTCTAGTAGAGAGAAACAAACAGTTCAACAGAAATCCAAAACTGGTCTTCTTTGCAAAGGTAGTTTAAGATAAGATGGATTGGAGAATAAAGTAATATGTGATAAAGCTTAACAATGACTTCAGTTGCTGCAGGAGAACTAGAAACGCTGTAGATCTGGAGTTGCATAGGAATTTCCTTATTGGCTAACAAATAAATGAAACCTCTAGGAAAGATGTGTTTTGAGGAATGTTACTGCTGTAAGTTTTGCTGTGAAGTGGATGAGTAAGTCAGAGATGACCTCTAACTACTAGTAGCTAAGTGTGAACATGGTCTGGGCTTCTGAAGACTGTGATGGCTGCAGTACCAAAATCTGATTTTATCATCAGTTATTTGCACAAACAGGCATAGAAGTCCTTTCCCTTCTCTTTCTCCACCTACTGGACTTTCCTGATTTAAAGGAAACATCTGTCTCCTTACCCTTGTTCTCTTGCATCCTACTTCTGGAGGTAAATGTCTATGCTCAGGCTTATTTGATATTTCTAAGGAGGTACTGCTTGAAGTTTCAGAACAAATTTTGGTACTTGTGTAAAAGAAGGTAGGAGTAAATTACTTATCATGCATTGCTGTTTGTATTTCTAAGGTGATTCTTTTTCTCAGTCTGGAAATATGTGAAATAGCAGCCTTAATACACTATTTTGAAATTGTCTTTCTCTGAAATACTTGATGTTACTGAAAACAGGAAATGTAATATGGCTTCAACTGCATAGCTGCCTTGCTGTCATGGTATTGTAGGATTTGCAGGGGACCTCTGAAGACTGTCTAGTTCAATTCCCTCACTAAAGCAGATTCCCTATTTCTGACCAAAGCAATACTTAGATGTTTTTGCAGTAGCAAAAGTAGTTTTTGGCAACTGTTTGCTCTTTTCTTAGTGAACTGAGCAATAAGAGGAAAAATGAGAATAAATGTACTTTCTATAGATATGTGTGTCATCAGCTCTCTTAGTTGTTATACATATTTGAGAAGAAAAAATTGTTGTCACTTGCTGACTACAGCTCCTGAACAATGCTTTTAAAAAATGATCATTCTCTGTTCACACCATTAAGTTTTGTTAAGTAGGTGCTCAGTGTGTAGAAATCATAAATGTGGCTAATATATATCATTCAAGAAAAAAACATCTCTGGTTATGTTTAGAATATCTGATAATCTGCCTAAGTGCACGTCACAGAGCATACTGATTTCTTTAAATTCTTACCTTTCTCTGAAGCAAGTATACTTTTTATCTGTTTTTCTTCCAGTGCCTTGCGTTCCATGATATCTCACCCCAAGCTCCAACGCATTTTCTAGTGATTCCCAAGAAGCCTATTGTCAGGTTGTCTGAAGCAGAAGATTCTGATGAATCTGTAAGTACTGTAGAAGCTTTCTGTACACTAAACTACTTTTAAATACTTCATAATATATTTTTCTCTCCCCCTTTTCATCTTGACATTATGAAGAAATAAAGTAGTTTTCTGATACTGTAGTTGCTGGTTCTAGTTTAGAATGGGAATGGAACTCAGCTTTTCCGGTAAAGGTAGTGATATAATGCTAAACAAATCTCTGGGTATGTACTTGCAGTGCAGAATGCATTGTTTTGGCGTACAGTTTAATGTATGTCTGAACTCTAGTTTATGGTAAGTAGTAGTACTTACAGAGAATATATAGAGTAGTACTTCTAATGTGGAGAACAGAGATTGGGTCTGGTAGATGAGAGCTGAAGAAAGGAAGATTCAGCTGTAAACTCCTGAACAGTGCGTTTTTTAGCTAAAGCAGTTACAGGTTTGCAAGATGAAATTTCTTTTCCTCTTTAATTATTTATGCTGCCTGCAGAAGTTGCCAGGCCTTTAACTGTGATACAAGTATAACTTCTCTGATACTTTGTAGTTTGTTACTGTCTAGCTTGAAAAAATTCTGTAGCTTGCTCTTTCTTCCTGTATTATGCACAGTCAGTCTTTATAGCTTTGCTTGGAGAATGTCAATTGCAAACAGATGGCAATTTGAAGAGCTGTGGCTGGATTTCTTAGGATTAACTGACCTCTGAGTAGTTCTCTGCTCTCATTCTTCCCTTCTTGCCCTCTCCCTTCTTTTTGTCCTCCAGCTTCTTGGGCATTTAATGATTGTTGGCAAGAAGTGTGCTGCTAACCTGGGCCTGACCAATGGATTCCGGATGGTTTTGAATGAAGGGCCTGAGGGTGGGCAGTCTGTCTATCATGTACATCTCCATATTCTGGGAGGTCGTCAGTTGGGCTGGCCTCCTGGCTAAGATTTTTACACCACAAGAGATGCTGCATGCGTACAAATCATAGCAGATAGATTTGTTTCCCGTCAACTTAGCCACTGTTAATGTAAATTGTTCTTGGATATGTGTCTTTGAAGGGTAATAAATGCTCTGAACAACACTTGCACAATAAAGATACAGCATGTGAGAATGATCTGTCTCGTGTGTCTTTCTGATGGAATTGGTTCTACCTAAGTTAAAATATTGTGTCTGGGATGTGTGTGGTTCTACTATTAGCAGTGTTGTACAGATGGTGATTTGTCTTGTCATTTGAAACCTGAGGATGCAACTGTATATGAGTCTTTCATGCCCTTTTGGAAAAAAACAAGCTTTTCGAAAGCTGCGGCTACAACTTACAGAGCTTTTTTATTTATTTATTTATTTATTTTTAGTGTGAAATTACAAAGATGCCATGCAGGAACTGTTTCAAGCAAACTGTTGTTTTAGAAACGTACAACTCCAGCTCAAGCATTCCATCAGTATCTGCTTAATAAGGCCTTTTTGTCATCCTTTTCCTATGAAAAAGGATTAAGCAATAGTCTAAAAGTACTATGAAACTATACCATAGATGATATTGTATTTATAGCTACATCATGGTTTTGATAGAATTGAGGACTTGAAAATGTTAAACTGTTTATGTAGGACCTCTTAAGGTGCTCAAGTTGTTTCATAATGTAAGTGTGCATTTTAGAGATTTAATTGGGCACAATTTGTCCTTCAGTATGGCACTTTGTCAGTATTGTACAGTTCTTAATACTGTTACCAAATCTCTGCAAGATAGTTATTCCTGAATTAGGCTCACTGAAGTGTCGGCCAGTGTAAATATAAAGCAGCTGTTCTTTGTGTTAAAATTGAGAAGGCCTAGCTAACCAGTTTTATTGCTGCTTACTGTTGGAATTTAAGCAGATGCCATAAGAAAATTATATTTGTGATCACCACTTCTTCAGAGTACAGTTTTAACATCAAGGGCATTAGAGAAAGAAAGTGGGTGCATAGAGAATGGTGGACAGGCAAAAACTGTCAGATAGGTTAATTCAGCTGAAAAGTTTTTTTTTTGGTTTTTTTTTTTTTTTTTTGGTAAAAGCATATGAAATCACTCAACTTGGAAGCATTCTCTGACAGTTCTGAGCAGCAGAACTCTTCACCTAAGAAGTTACTTCAACTGGAAGACTATCTAGTGCTTCTGATGGCAACTATATTTTAGAATAAGAAGTGTCTACAGTGTGGTAACGTTACATCTGTTCTCCTGCATGTCCTGTGTAGAAGTGTTGGGAAAGCCCAACCCCTAAAGGTACAGTGTCACACCTGAATCTCAAAACTGAGGTATGACCAGTAGACACTGTGAGGCCAAAGTAAATCTTAAAAATAGCTGAAAATGTTTCTTGTTTGCTCTTGAAAAGTGCTCAGTGAAGTATGTGCTGATATGAGGACTTAGATGGTGCTTGGGGCATCAGGAGATTAACTGTAAGCAGCCGTATGTAGGGATACATATGTGAAATGTGCACAGCTTTCACTCTTCTGATTTTCATTTTATGTGTTTTTTTTTTTTTTTTTTTTACCAACGTTACCATTTGTGAGTTAATACGTGGTTGATCAAATTGATTGCATCACAGCTGAATCCAGTATCAGAGGAACATTATCAAAGCTTTTGTTGCTGTATTTGGTGTCTGACCTGCAGATAAACATGTTTTAGGAAGGTTTTGCAAAAGTAGGTACAAGATGAGCTGATGTTGTGATTTAACTTTGCAGGCAGAAAAGCAATATACCACAGAGCTGTTCACCTACTTTCCTCCTTCTCACTGGGAAAAGAGAAGAGAATTGTGGGACGGGGGGGGAGTAAAACTCGTGGATTAAGAAAAAGACTTTGTTCTGGAATGGATGAGAAAAATAATAGTAATGATAATAATAGGTCACTCTGAAAGTACTGCCTCTTATTTCTGTGGAAACTGTAAACATATAAAGAGCACAACATTCCATGGAGCCAATTCTCAGTTACAGAATACTATTTTTTTTTTTTTTTTTTTTTTTTCAACACAATCAAAATCATTGACTTTTTTTTGCCTGCAAAAGCTACCAGGCTGTGCTTGTAAAAGAAACAAAACAAACAAAAAAACACCTTAGACCACCTAGCAGAGGTGACCCATAATCACTACTGCTGAGCTGCTCAACCTGCCACCTCATTGTGCTCACATCCACTGTTTGGTTTCAGTAAATGTTCAGCAGTTATCTGAAATTGGATATGACCTTTATTCTGCAATTACACACCTTTGCCTCATATGTACCTTCTGTCAGTTTTGTCAGACTGTTTGTCTCCTACAATTTGTCTCATGGCAATAAAATATAATTGAGTTCTGGTGGGAAAGTTCATCCCCTACTGCCATACCACTATCATCTGCCTCTGACGTTTTGGACATGCATAATAAAGTAGGAGGCATTACTTTCAGAGCAGCCATTATATGTATTTACAAAACAAGTGGTGCATAATAAAATTGTTCATCCCACCAACCAGTGCCCAGCCAGTCCCTGAGTAACAGCTGACCCCTACAATCTTGTCCAGTTTAGGTCAGCAGTTCTACTTTTGTCTCCTCCCAGCTCATTGTACCGCCTTAGCTTTCCTTGCTGGCAGGACAGTATGAGAAGCTGAAAAACTGGAATGTCCTAACTCTCTGCAGTGCTGTTAATCAACAGCTACAACATTCGTGTGTTACCAACATTGCATCATACCATTATGAAGAAAGTAACAGTCCCAGCCAAAACCAGGTCAGGTTGCTAACAAGTGAACTGTGCATAAGTTTTAGATGTGTGCGTTCATCAGTACCTTAAAAAATGAGAAATAATGTTCAAATGATTAGAAGATTAGAACTGAGCTTAAAACATGTCAGACAACAATGAACCAACCAATGCTGAAAAAAATTTTTGAATGGAAAATTTGATATAACCTAGAGCACAGGGATATGGCAAATTTCATCCCAGTAAGTATTTAAAACAAGCAAAAAAAAAAAAAAAAGGAGATGGGAAAGTAATATGTTTATACTGCTGAGGGTTCTGAGCCACTCGTTGAAAGATCTTCTGTTCTCTTCTGTTTCCCCAAATTATAAAATGTGTTTTATCAACAGCATGTAAGCAACTGCGGGTCTCAGACTTTAATCTTCTTGGGCTGAAGATGGAAATGATCTACCTGAAGTAGACAGAAGCTGAAATATGATTTAAAGTTGTGCTGTTGCAGTGTTTGCAATCACTTAACTAAATGATTGAGCTAGGTGTCATGTACTGGTACATCTGCAAAAGCTCTCGAGACATCTGGCAGTTAGAGGTGGGGATGGGTTGGGAATTTTTGGTTTTTTTTTTTTATAAGCAGTGGGGTTACTGAAGAGACTGGACAGGGCTTAGAAATTCAGAGCAATTAGGTTATTATCGTACATTTTATAAGTCTGGAATTTAGGTCACATTTTGCAAATAATACCATCGTTATATTGCTGCAAATGAGAGATATTAACAAGGTGTTAAGCAGGGATCCACAGAAAAAAACTCAACATGGAAGCTTACTGGTACAAAAAACTGATGGATCAGGTTTTTTTTCCTTCAAATTTCAAGGGCTTAAACATAGAGTACAGGATATACTTTAGTTTGGATCAATACTGTTCTTACAAGTGAATCTAGCTCTGTTTTGGTTTTTATTTTTGGATCAGCCTTGGACTCTGTGGATTTGATTGATTTTGGATGAAGTGGGACAGATTAAATATATTCCAGCCAAAAACAGGTATTAGGCTCTTGTAGCCAAAATAGAACTTGTCAAAAGAACAAAAAACATTGTGCAGAAATTTGTACTGTGTGGATGTTATATTCTTATATTGGCTTTACAAATTGCCTTAGTCACAAAGTGGCATCCATGGGAATGGTTATAAAGATGTGAAGAAGGCAGAACTTACACAAAAACTATCATTACAGTCTCTTCTAATCCAAGCCATTCTATGATTCTATGAAAAAGCCTGGTATGAAACAGAAGATCTTGGACTGAGTAGAATTCAGTTTTTATGTGCGTATCACATAGGGATTAAGTTTGGTCTGAAAATATTTCATCGGAAAAGCTGAAGAATATAGAGAATAAACTTGGACCTATTCAAATGAAGCATCTTCAACCTACAGAGCAACCCAGAATACTTGAGCACTCTTCATCCTTTTTAGGTCTTCTCCAGTTACCAGGTAAAAACAGCCATGGTGATTTCCTTTATTTTTAACAGACAAGAGAGTACCTGTAATAAACATGGCAGAACGTAATCTAGTTTTATTGTTATTTCCAGTTACAATTTTCTGTCCTTAAAAAAAAAAAATAAAAAAAAAATCTCTAATACTCAAGTATTGTGCTCCAGCCAATTCATAGCTAAACTTGAAGAAACTGGAAAGAAGTTCAAAACTTGGGTTAGTATTATTGGGCAGAGCTGTTTGCCACCACTGGTGACCAGGTAAGTGCCCTGTAACAGTCATGAAGAAGTTGAACAGGAGATAGTGTTTATTGTGCTGTAATGTTTTACAGCCTGACACCTATTCTTCTACAGGACTGCTAGGAGGAAAGAACTTCCATCTAAGCCTAAATCAGATTATTCCACGTAGAAGTTAAGGGAGGCTGAGTGGTTTAAAAGAGGTCCCTGCTTTAGTAATCAGGGTACTAACATTTGAGGACAGGAAACTCAGGATATACTTGGGGATTCAGCTTCAAGGAAATGAACAGTTTTTCTAAATAACTGTCAATGGTTTTGGGCCTGATATGTCTTGGTTCTGTGACTAATAGGATGGAGGGATCCACAGACTTACATCTAGGGAAGGGGAAAAGGGGTAGGGAAAAGGTAGAGAGATGGGCCTAAAAATGAAATGGTGTCAACAAGCTAAGGGAGAAAACTAATGTACTAATTATGGTATTGGAATGTGAGATAACACAATATAATACTTATAATTGGAATTGAAGCTAATAAATCAAATAAAATGAGTGAGAGAGTTTTCAAAAGCAAAGGTCTTACTCTAGTGCTGAAGGTAAGATGGCTGGGGAGCGCACACCACAGAGACCAACAGTGAAGGAAGGGCTAGTCTCATGACTCCTGAGCAATTTTATCTTTCCCTCTGAATGGAAAATGGAAATAGGACAGTGAGGACTTCTGGGAGATGTAGTTCTTTTCTTCTGTGAACTAGATATCTGCAAATACTGAGAATCCATGGAACTAGAGCACTAAATCTTTAACTCTCAGTGCACTACATGATGTTATGATGTTCAACACCAATAACAGAAATCATAAAACCAGGACAGTAACTGAAAGTTCCTGAAAGAAAAAACATTTAGATGTTCCACAGGAAAGAGATTACCTCTTCTTAGCTCTTGGCAAAAGTGTCAAGAACATGCATGCAAAGGAAAAAAAAAAAAAACAACCAAAATGTAAGTATTAGCTTGCTGGATGCTTTTGTGTTTTGGAAACACAGCAACACCTGTAAATTAATCAGATGTGAGCTTGACTAACTTGGTCTTCCTTGTTTTAAACACAACCTGCAAGGTAGAATGACTTGAGAACGTGAAGGTAATAGTACAAGAAATGAGGCTGAACTGTATTTTCTGATCCCTTTTTCAGGAACATTTAGGACTGTGTTGTAAGTCTTCTACAAAGGAAACTTCAGTCGTAGAGAAAGAATCACAGCTGAAAATAATTATACTCCAAAACAATGAGCTATTTTTATTTTGTTTTGACAGTACTGTCAAAGTGTGTCAATTAAAAACTGCATGTTGGTTGAAAGAAGGGAACTAGATGTGGAAAAGCCACACTTTGTTAGAGGATGGCTTATATTTTATGAAAAGCTGTTCTGAGACTTGAAAGAGTAACCAATCTCTAAATACTCTTTTGCGTATTCAAAGAGGTTTGATTAGTGTTTGAGATCACAGCAGCAAGCAATTCCTGAAGCAGGCAGCTGGATGGAGCCACAGTGTTTTTAGTCCCTTACAAGGCCATTTATCCTTGTAGGGCTGAGATATACTGTTTATCTAGACTTTATCATGTGTGATGTGAGTGGAATAATAATTCAGTATGAAGGCGTCTGTGGGAAAAAGGACGGAAAGGATGAAGTGAAAAGAAAAAGTAAAAGTAAGGTTAATGTGTTGATACTGCAGTGAAAATGCATTGTCTATTCATGTTCTGTTAGGGCAGAGAGAGGGAGGAATATTCTCATGAAAGACTCCTGCTTTCTTCCATGGCAATGTTCACTTGCATGTTCCAAGCATTGTTCATTTCTGGTCCTTTTGTGTATATGCAAGTGAAGAAATCCAGAGATAAAGTTAGGTAGTTTCAGACAGTAGTTACTTCTCTCTGATTCAGCTCCATGACTTGAGATCTGTCTATCAAATAGCCCAGTGCAAGTCAGGAGAAGCTTAACAGCTTGTGTTGCATCAGTACTCATCCATACATCTATAACTTTTTTTGTCCTATTGCACAGTTGGGAGGTTCTAGTAAGCTGTGTTGACAGATCTAACATTATGGTGCTTTTGGAATGCATTGATTAGATTGTAAATGGCAGCACTTCCTATTGCTAGTTTTTGGTTTTTTTTGGTGTTTTTTTTTTTTTTTTTTTAATTTACTACAACTCCTGCACATAGATTTAACTTGATGTAATTTTTAGCCAAAAATCATTACCTCATGAATTGCTTCTGGATCTCAATTCAGTGAGAACACTTAGTTTTCTGCTTCAGAGAATTAATCAGCTGTAGCCTTTTCTTGTAGTTAGAGAAACTTCATTTTCTTCATAATATTGTGGCTTTTGTATCATTAACAATTCATCAGTACCCACAAAATTGCTTCCACCTTTATTCACAGTAGAGAAAACAACTCGCATTTTCTTTTCCAACTGTGACATAGGAATATTTAGATTTTGAAAAAAAAGATCTGAAATATGTGGAGGACTTGCTATAGTTCACTTTTCATTCCAAGACACCTTTCTTGCATCCCAGTCTCCCTGGAGTCTGCTGTTATCATTAAGTCATTTTTACCTTTGTTATAATTAAGGCTCTCTACTGTTAATTCTGCACAAACAATAGAGTTTCGGCTTTGTTGCCAAATAAGATGCATCATGACTGTAATCCAGCAGTTATTTATATCCAGTGAATCTTAGATGAGATAAATGTAGAAAACACTGGGCAGCCTGTTCCAGTGCTCCGTCACTTCACTGTAAAGAAGTTCTTGCGCACATTGGTGTGGAACTTCCTATGCTGCAGTTTCTGGCCATTTTCCCCTTGTCCTGTCTCCACACGCTGCTGAAAACAGTCCGGCCTCACCACTCTGCCCCCCACACCTTAGATATTTATAGACCTGGATCAGGTCCCCTCTCAGTCTCCTTTTCTCAAGGCTGAACAGACCCAGTTCATTCAGCCTTTCCTCATAGGAGAGATGCTCCAGGCCCTTCACCATCTTTGTGGCCCTCCACTGGACTCTTTCCAAGAGATCCCTGAACTGGTCATCAGTAAAGATATTGAAGAGGACAATAAGGATATTCAAGAAGACAGATTTTGAGCTGGTGCCTATCTCACATGCTTGATTGGACTGAAATGCATGTGCACATGTACAAATGTTACTTGGCTTAAAAAAAAAAAACAAAGCAGAACTAAATGTGTATGATTTCTTGTTTGCCTTTTATACAGAAATGCCTGGACTTCTGACTAGTAATCCCAGCTGACTGCTGTTTGTATAGTAAAAGGCCAGTTCTGCACTGCCTGCCAGATTGTTTGTGTTAGAGGGACCCTCAGCAACACTTCTATAGCCAAGTCAGGTCAACACTTCTGTCTGAAAAGAGAAGCAGATCTTGTAAGTAAATATGTTTGTGTTTCACAGTGCTGCCTGTTGTTTTCTCCTTTGTTAGCCTCTGATCTTTGATATAGCTGCATAGCTTTCAGTACCATGACTTCTCAAAATTGTGAATTTTAATTCTAAGAATGCTGGCTGAACGGCTCCATGTGATTAAAATAATAGGTCTTTCCATTGCTTACATCTCTAAAATGCATAATGGAAACGTCACCATCTATGCTTAATTATGACTTAAAAAATATGAAGCAGATTAGATGGATGTTCTGCTAACAATAAAGATATCTGGAAGTGCCTAGAGCCAAACAAAAAGCTTGGTATCTGAAAATCCAAATCCCAAACATCAGATTGGACTTTATTCTTGTACCCAAAATGTTTGGAAAACCTAGCTCTTATTTTGTGTATGTTTTGGAAAAATGGAAAAAAAGGTGCATGCATGATGTAAATTAACTTACTGAAATTCTGAGTTGTGCTGCAAAGTACAGAACATTCATTTGGTTCATTGCTATTAGAAAGTAATCAAACAGGATTAATTACTTCTTTTGTCTTCTGAAATTCCCATTTAGAAGGTGATACAGTTTATCTGCATTAAGGAATTGAAATATGACAATACAATGGGCACAGGTGTTAAAAACTTTTTTTACTGTCCAGACTTTTAGCAGCTTCCTAGCTAATATAGATGCTAGTTGTCAGCTGTTAAAATTCTTCATCTTTTTGTGACTCAAACACGGTAAGTTACTGCTTATGTATAATCAATGAATATTAAGATATTATAATTACAAAATAAACAAGAGAGTTAGGCAAAGCAGATTATAATAACAAAAAGAGAATAAGAGAATAGATAGAAAGCTTACCCCTATTCTGGCTCACTTACAAAACTCCAGCAGAATAGATCTCTAGAAGCAATCCTTCCACTCTGGTAGCCAGCTTTTAAATGGATCTAGGAGAAGTGGAGCCAGGCTCCACCCCTTCTGGCAGCACAGGTGAATTGCCTTCACCTGTGCTCCTGTGGCTGACACATTGCTCGCATCAGGTGATCAATCAGAAGTTCAGCAGTTCCCATACAGGTTGATTAACACTAATTTTTTTCTAATTCCTTGCATTCTGCCTTTGAGCAATTTTTGAAGTTCCCATTTTGACAAACCCTGGGTTTGCTTTAAAACCAGAATAAGGTAATGAATCTTCCATAAGGAAATGCTTTATTTCTTGAGCTGCTAAGACTTGCTTAACGAAGTACAGCTGTTGTGTTTCAAATGAAATATTGGTTAAGTGAGCAGGTAAAATAGATTAACGGATTGTAGTTAGAGATTAGATTATAATTAGAGATTAGAGATTAGGATTAGAGAGTGGCTGAACAGTCTCAAATTTAATAATCATGTAGTGTAATGAAGAGGAGCAAGGTGTATTTCAAGACCTTCCTGATATGGGAGAATAAATTAGTATGGCTTACTGACTTGGTTTCCTGCTCAACTGTTAGGGTTTGAAGTTTAGTATATTTTTAATCTACATTTTAGTAGTTTTTAAAATGCTCTGAACACACTTTTGCCTGTGAAAATTGCACTGTTTCCTGTGGGAACCACACTCAACTCTTCTGTGAGTACTTCTAATAATTCCTTATATCCTGTTTGACAACACCAGGTCATATTAAAATGTAAAAACGGCATGGAAGTGAAAGACATTTTGGTACTTAGGGACCATTTTGATTCTAATATTTGCTATAATTGTGAAGTGTACTTTACAATTGGAATTGGGTATAGTAAAAGCTACCACACCCAAGCATGCATAGTGACATATTCTAGTCTCTGTTATAAATCAGCATGATGTCTTTTCTGTGACAAAATCATTCCTTAAAATGGGGCATTATTCTGAATGTACTTCCTAGAATAGAACACATGAGGGTAGCATGGAGTTTGTAGAATTCAGCTTCTTACAGTGACAGAGACCTTGATTGTCCTGGCTTTTTACTTTATTGTGATAGAATGTGAATGCTAATATAAAAAGTAACAAAAATGACTGATTCAGCTTTTAAAATGGATCAGACTCTGAAACACAAAATTTCTTGTTAAAAGTATAGCATTCATCTGTTCAGCGTGGTTGCTGTTGTTTGATAGCTCTTTTCAATGCTTTAGCTTTTAATTTGCCTGATACATCCTTCAGAGATGCTATTTAGTAGCTTAGTATTATTGTTGTTAGATTCCTTGCTTGTCGTTTGTTAGTTATTCTTGTGCTTATATGAAAGTTATCTTCTGGATCTTCTCCTCCAAGAATTACCTATGCAAGTGCTAAAAAAATTATTCTTAGTTTGAAGTATTTACACAAGCCACCCTAAAATATATCTTCAAATCTAATAAATTGTCACTGCAGAGAAACAAAGCACTGCTGTCATACATAGCACTCATAAAAGTCTCTAAATAGTAACCAGAAGCAGACTAACAATTACTTAAATGCAGTTTTCTTCTTAACTATAACTATATGTCAGCATATTCTTCCTTTCAGAAACATACTGTATTCCTAGAATCATAGAGTCACCAAGGCTGGAAAAGACCTCCAAGATCATCCAGTTCAACTGTCCACCTATCACTAGTGTTTCCCACTAAACCACGTCCCTCAGTACAACATCTAAATGTTTATTGAACACCTTTATAGTTGGTTACTCTACCCCCTCATTGGGTAGCCCATTCCAGCACCTGACCACACTTTTGGAGAAGTATTTCCTAACGTCCAACCTGAATCACTCCTGGTGCAACATGAGGCCATTCTCTCTTGTCTTATCTTTAGTTACATGGAGGAAAAGGATGACCTCTTCTCTCACCTCACCATAATCTTCCTTTAGGTAACTGTAGAGAGTGATAAGGTCTCTCCTGGACCTCCTCTTTTCCAAAATAAAAATCCCAGCTCCCTCATCAATCAATAACCCCAGGTCCATTTCATCTGTGCCGTCTTCCAGTCACTCCGCCCCAAGCCTGTAGCATTGCCTGGGGTTGTTGTGGCCAAAGTGCAGGACCCAGCATTTGGTCTTGTTGGAACTCATCCCATTGGCTTTAGCCCAGCTCTCCAGCCTGTCCAGACCCCCTCTGTAGGGCCTCACTGTCTCCAGGCAGATTGACATTTCCAGCCAACTTGGTGTCATCTGCAAACTTACTGAGGGTGCACTCAATGCCTTCATCCAGGTCATCAGTAAAGATATTGAAGAGGACAGACCCCAGCACCGACCCCTCAGGAACACTACTTGTGACCAGTCACCAGCTGGATTTAGTTCCATTCACTACCACTCTCTGGGCCAGTTCCTTACCCAGCCAAGAGTGTACCTGTCCAAGCCATGGGCTGCCAGCTTCTGCAGGAGAATACTGTGGGAGACAGTGTCAAAGGCTTTGCTGAAGTCTAGGTAGACTACATCAACAGTCTTTCCCTCGTCCACCAGTCAGTAGATCATAGAAGGAGATCAAGTTGGTCAAGCAGGACCTGCTCTTTTTGAACCCATGCTGGCTAGGCCTGATCCTATGGTTGTCCTGCACATGCTGCGTTATCTCCCTCAAGACAATCTGCTCCATAACCTTCCCTGGCACCGAGGTCAGGCTAACAAGCCTGTAGCTCCTCGGGTCCTCCTTACAACCCTTCTTGTAGATGGGAGTCACGTTGGCAAGTGTCCAGTCTTCTGGGACCTCACCAGTCAACAAGGAGTGCTGATAGATAATGGAAAGTGGCTCGGCTATCACCTCCGCCAGTTCCTTCAGCACTCTCGGGTGAATCTCATCCGGCTCCATGGACTTATGACAGTCCATTTAGAGTAGTAGGTCTCTGACTGCTACCTCCTGAATCGTGGGAGGTTTAGTCTGTTCCCCAGCCAAGACTACCAGGTCAGAGAGTGGAGTACCCTGAGGACAACTGGTCTGACCTTTAAAGACAGACATAAAGAACACATTCAGAACCTCTGCCTTTTCCTTATCCTCAGTGGTCACATTCCCAGCCTCATCCAGTAAAGAAAGGAGATTTTCCTTAGTCCTCATCTTACTGTTGATGTATTTGTAAAAGAGTTTCTTGCTCCTTTTTACCCCAGCAGCCAGGTTGAGTTCAAGCTGGGCTTTTGCCTTTCTTATTTTCTCTCCACTCATCAACTTCTCTGTATTATTTCTGAGTCGTCTGTCCCTTCTTCCACAGTAGGTAGCTTCTTTTTTTCTCCCGGAGCCTCAAGAATAACTCCCTATTCATCCATGCTGGTCTTCTTCCCTGCCGGTTCGTTTTGCAGCTCAGGGGGATAGGCAGTTCCTGCGCCTTTAAGACTTCCTTCTTGAAGAGCAACCAGCCATCTTGGAACCCTTTACTCTCTAAGACTGAATCCCAGAGGACTTCCCCTACTAGTCTTCTGAACAATTCAAATCCGCCCTCCGGAAGTCCAAGGTAGCAGCAGTTTTGCTGCTCCCCCTCCTTGCTCCACCAAGAATTGAGAACTCTACGATTTCATGGTCACCCTGTACAAGACAGCCCCGGACTTCCACATCTCCCACCAGACATTATCTGTTTGTGAAAAGTCAGTCTAGTGGGGCAGCTCATCTCATAGGCTCTCTCACCAGTGCATCAGAAAGTTATCCTCCATACACTACAGAAACCTCCTAGACTGCTTTTTCTGCACTGTGTTGTATTCCCAGCATACGTCGGGGAAGTTGAAGTCCCCCATGAGGACAAGGGCTGGTGATCGTGCAGCTTGTGCCAGCTGCTCATACAACACTCATCTGTCTCTTCATCCTGGTTCGGCAGTCTATAGTAGACACTCACTAGGATGTCTACCCTGTCAACCCTTCCTGTGATCATAGAGATTCAACCTTATCATCCCCAACTACAAGCTCAATTCTATGTTCTATGATTCTAGTAATGTAAAGGTAAAACTTATATTCTAAAAATAACCTTTATGGAAGTCAATATATTAATTCAATTTGCTGCTTAAACTTGTAAAGAGTAAGTGCTCAGAAGATGAATGAGGTTCTTATCCTATTCTGAAAAAAAATGTTGAATGTCTAACCATAGAGTCAGGTTGTATTTTGTGTTTGGGATTTGTAGCTGTAAATGCATGTGCCCATGAAAAGCTATGTGTTTTCATCCTTTCTTTCCCTTCTCTCCTTCCTTTCTTGTAGAAGAAGAGATGGACTGTACCATTAATCTTGTGTATCCAGTCATTATCTAAGACTGTAAAGGAAATGTTGTTTGATTTCAAATATTTAATTACATATATCAGAGTGAGATAAAAATGTGAGTTGTGGAGTTTGGTGAAATATGGGGTTATAAGACAGCTGCATGTGGTCTTCATGAATGCCAGTTCAGTCACAGCTTTATTCCACTCACACAGACTTTTATATTCAAGAATTGCAAAAGAATGAAGCAAGAATTTAAGTAAGGCTTTGAAGGCTTTGCAAGCATTTAAATGCAGCATTCAAACTCTGCAGCAGCTTTAGAAAACATACTGAAGCTTCATATATTTGTATAAGATATTTTACTCCCCTAAGTAAAATATGCTAAATATTAAATTGAATGGCTTTTGTAAAATTCCTAAATCATCTTGACTATGGAGACATGACCACCAACATATAAGCTGTGTCCCAAAAGTTGTTCTTCTGATTCTAGGCTTTGTGCCTTGTCCATTCATTTCACTGTTTGCATTGAATCATTTTTCTCTGTTGATGCATTTGCTTTTAGACCTTCAAACTATGAATTTATAAATGGTCACAATCTGCAGCTGAAAAATAGCCATGACGAGTTAAAAAATGCAGAATGTACCTTGGAGGCATGTGTGTGCATTCTCAAAATTCTGGGGACACTGAAATGCATCATTTTTTGGAAAAAGCTAGGTCTACTTACAAGAAGTCAGTGCAGGTTTTAACATATTCTGGTGTTGAAAATACTGCAGCAGAAGCCAGAAATTAGCTGAGGTGTAGGACCTTCATGCTACAAATCCTTGTGCCTAGAAACTGTTATGACTGAGGAACAAGATCATGTCTGTGCAAGCTGCTAAACTCAAGCTTCCTACTGCAAGCATGGAGGAACAGTTCTGTATCTGCTGCAGAGACTGGCTTTAGGTCAACACTGTTTCAGATTTTTTCTGTTCTTGAGTGGGTGATATGTAAAAAAAAAATCCCCAAAAGTAGAGACTTATCATATTGCTTTTTGTTTATTTCAAAATTGTAAGTCTGTATGAAAGCATTTATTTTGTAGGATTCTACACCTGTACTCAGAAAGTAGATGCTATAATCCAGTGTTGAATTTTGTTTTGCTAACTGTTAGAACTTTGGAAAGGAACCTTTTTTCTCCTCTGTTTTATCTTCAAGAACATTCATAATGGTGTTGAAATTCTTACTCTTAAACAGTAAAAATGAGCCTGTGTGGTGTTCTCCATGATCTGTTTACCTGGAACAATGAAAACTAGAGCACGCATCTCTAAAAGATCCCAGGTGCATTAACATTTATGTAGTCTAGATTTAATGTTCTCACTATATGTGGATTTTCCTGATGTTTTCCAGTGTTCAGATTCCCACACCAGTCTTGGAGGGCTTAAATATGTATCAAAAAGATCTCAGTAACAATTCACAGGCAGAAATACATCTATCTATAGATGGGTATGGTACACTGAAATGGAAATTTGTTTATTTTTCTCTGATTTATTAGTTTTTTTTTGTTGTTGTTGTTTTGTTGTTTTGTTTTGGTTTTGTGCAGCTGCAAAGGTGTTGGCCTGCTACAAAGAGATTTCATTTTTAACAATCTCTAAAAAATTTTAATTGAAAACAAGCTGCTCTATGTTCCCAAACTGTAATTAACTAAAGATTTACTGCACTTATCAGGTGCATGTTTGTCTAATCCAAGGAAATCTACTCTTCCCCTCTCCTTGTCTTCCAAAAATGACCAAAAACATCTGCTGCTAGAACTAGGTACAAATGATGAGGCCCATGTGTAATCTGTTTTTCTTTTGTTTTCACTGTATCTTTGTGTATATCAGATCTTCTTTGTAGAGATTTAAAAACAGCCAATTGTTGCATCTTTTCTCCTAAAGAAGGCTTATTTTCTTCCAGAAAAATTTTTGTTCTTTTTTTTGGGCATGTGGAAAGAATAAGTTGCCAGCATGCTGCTGTATCAGCCACATGTGGCTGATGCTAGGACTAACTGTAAACTGTAAACCTTTAGTAACTGTAACCATTGCAAAATTTTTATTTAGGTAGTAAACAACAATATTCTTTAAAGTATAGTGAGAGTTGTCTAGCAAATGAAATGGTTATCTTTGAAGGTATGCAGGTGTGCCATAAGGAGCATGTATCTTGGGTACAGAAATACTTTATTGGAAGGACCTTAGTTTTGACACTATGTTGTTATAATATCATATGACAAAAGACTTTTATTTAGGCTTTCGGTGACCTGAATACATTCTTTTCTTAGACAAAGATGAAATATCTATTATTTCTTCAAGTGGAATTTAATGTTTAAACACCATCTCTCCTTCGATCTGCATACACTGAAGTTGTACGCTCCAGGTTGCAAAGCAGAAACTCTTGCTGCTGAAGGACTAACCAGTGTGAATACAGTGTTACTGACCTATAACTATATATGCATTCAACAGCTGCGTTGGAAAAACTTCAATTAACTTTCATGTTTTTGCATTAAAAGGTTAATACCCACTTTGGGACGACTATAGGTCTTGTTGCTTTTGAATGAACCAGTATGACCAACCTTAGGGAATTTCACCAGAAGGAACTCTTATGGCTAGCTTATAAAAGAATGTTCTTTATTTGTATTTACTTGTGCAAAGTGTTTGGCATTGTATCACATGACATCCTGCTTACCAAATTGGAGAAGAAATTGATTTGATGGATGGATCATTCACTGGATAAGGAATTGGCTGGATGGTCACACTCAGAGTTGTGGTCAATGACTCAGTGTCCAACTGGACACTGGTGACGTGTGGCATTCCTCAGAGATCGATTTTGGGACCAGTGCTATTTAACATCTTTATAGGCAGCATGGACAGTGGGATTTAGTGCACCCTCAGCAAGTTTGGCCCTAACTTCTCCCAGACAACAGTGATAAAGGATGGAAGGTTTCTCAATTGTGACGAGATTAACAGCGCATACTAAAGAACCTCCTGTTTATCTTTAGACTCTTTTTGCTCTTTGTCTTATATTCCAGTCTTACATTAATATAATTCTTATATTCCAGCCCTCTACTAGGGCCAGTTTTATTCAACATTTTCATTAGTGAATGGAAAATACCATGTCAGGTAGGAGTACATATCCACTCAAGATTTTGAAGGGTTTGCAGAGGGATATGGATAGGTTGGATCAAAGGCTCACTTTCAGTTGCATGGCATTTAGCAAGGGTAAGTGTTGTGTTACACGGTTGGGCCACAACAACTCCATGCAGTGGTATAGGCCTGGGGAAGAGTGGCTGAAGGGTTGCCTGGCAGAAAAGGGCTTGTGAGTGTTGGTTGACAGCCAGCTAAATGTGAGTCAGCTGTGTCCCCCAGTGGTCAAGCAAGCCAACGGTGCCCTGGCTTTTTTTCAGGAATAATGTAGTCAATAGGATTAAGGAAATGATTTTTTACTAAGCTGCTGAGATTTGAATATTATGTTCATTTTGGAGACCGTCACTACAAGAAAGATATTGAGTCACTCCTGCGTATGCTGAAAAGAGCAATGAAGCTGGTGAAGTAAAGTTATAAGAAACAGCTGAGGAAACAGGGGGTGTTTGGTCTAGAGAAAGGGATGCTGAGGGGAAATATGTTGAATTTGTTGTCTACAACTACCTAAAAATAGGTTTTAGCAAGGAGAGCTCTTTAATCTCTTTTCTCAGATAACAAGTGACGGGACATAAGGAAATGGTTTCATGTTGTGCCAGGGAAGATTCAGATTGGACATGTGGAAGAATTCTTATACAGAGAGAGTGGTCAACTCTCTTATACAGGTGTGAGATGTGATCAGTATATGTGAGAATAGATCACCTTTGCAGTATTGCTGGCAAGTAGCTGATTAGGCAGCATGTGTTGGTTGTGATTGACTTAAAAAGCAGAGCTGCCTCAGAGATATCTCTTCAATGTATATCCCTTACAGAATAAAAGGAAATGTACTTTATTGTTCCAAATAGCTGTAAATCAGCATATGCTTCTTGTATACTCTAAACTAATATTTTTTACAAAGGGACTTAAGAAATACCAGAATGTGTGAGATTTTGAAGTCAGCATCAAAAAATTTCAGACAACCACAGGATGAAAGTCTGCAGAGAGTGGAGAAAGAACTCTACAAGAGAACAGGAGAAGTCACTGGCTGACATAGTAGAGGTCCCAAACAGCAGAGAGAAATGATGTGTTACTGTATACAGCAGTTGTGACAGTGCTCTTGCAAAGCTGATGGCTTTTTGGATGCTGGGTGAAACAAGATAGGTTTTCAAGAAGATGCTGTGAGGGATGAACCTAAACCTTCAGAAAGTGAGCTCTACTTTTTGAATTGTTACTAAAGGATGATATATCTACAGTGTCTCTATGAAGCTGAAATACCTGCTTCCCCATACTACTGCTAGTATAAAACTTTTGTTCTGCAGACTGTTTCCTCTTGATGTGAGCTGCTCATGTTAGCCATGCTTCCCTGATAATAAGAAGAGAGACACCAGCATTGCTAACTCCAATGGAGCATTTTCAGATGGTCTGAAATGAGCTAATTTTATGACTTGGTCACGGTCTGTGATTTTTTTGTTTCTGGCAGCCAAGTGCTAATAAAAGGCGTAATGGTACTCTCCTAATGCCACTTTTCTTCAGAATAAGGCCTGCAATGTCTCAGATGGCATTTGTGTGCAGGAGTAGTCCGGTTCTGTGAAAAGGAGAACAGTCACCAGGGAACCTCTCAATTAGGAATTGTTTCTTTTGCCTAATCAGCAGGAGCAGGGAAATGTCTGTCTCCTTGTAATCAGCACTGGTGAGGCTGCACCTTGAGTATTGTATTCAGTTTGGGCCTCTCACTACAAGAAAGACATCGAAGCCCTGGAATCTGTACAGAGGAGGGCAGTGAAGCTGTGAACGGTCTGGAGAACAAGTCTTACAAGGAGCAGCTGAGGGAAATGAGATTGTTCAGCCTGAAGAAGATGCTCAGGTGGGACCTTATAGTGCTCTTTAACTGCCTGAAAGTTGTGGCATGGTGGGGGTTACCCCCTTCTCCCATATTACTAGTGACAGGACAAGAGGGAATGGCCTTTAATTGCACCAAGCAAACTTCAGGTTGAATATGAGGAAGAATTTCTTCTTCAAAGGAGTGGTCAGACAGTGGAATGGACTACCCAGGGAGGTGGTAGGGTCACCATCCCTGGAGGTTCTCAAGAAACATTTAGATGTCATTGTGCGATTCTATCTATTCTATTAAGGAGTCTTAAGCAAATGGATTTCACTCCCCTCACCCAAATACCTAAAAACTAAAAAGTAAATAAAAGCTTAAATAAATAGAAGACCATGAACTGAACTACTTCAAACAGATGTAGCAAATGTAAAATGTGTACGCATAGATGAGTGTTGGTTCTTTTGTTGCTGTTTTTTAATGGAAAATATCCATCAGTTGATCAAACTTTGCTGTTTTTACACAGGTTAAAACAGAATGGAATACTCTTTCTAGATGATATTGTAGACCTTCATTCAGCCTAACATATAATGCTTGGGAGGTTTTCAAATTACTGTTGCATTTTTTTTTCCTTCTCTTAGATCTCTAATACTAGAGAGCACCCACTCATTCATCTTATGTGCAACAGCCAGTATTAGTGAACTGAAGCTATAATGTATATGATTAATCTGTATGAACACTATTGATAACTGTTAAAAACGTACAATTGAAAAACAGAATTTTACTGAACCCTTGAGGAAGAAATTATTTAAAAATTCAGATGAAATTATGGGAATCCTGCATCTTAACACAGAGATCAGAATCTCTTAGGTATTGGTAAAAAATTTCATGAATGCACTTAGAAAGATCAATTGCTAAAATTGTTCTCAGACTATTATTAAGGAGCTTGGCTGTTCTGGAGCTATTTGTCTAACTGCTAGATGTGATTCAAGCGATTTAAAAGAAATGCAACAAAGACTGAACACTTTCTTACTCCTTGAAGTGTTGCCACTTGAGTAGGCTTGCAATTCACAATCCTGCAGATGGCTCTTGGAGCAGGCTGGAGCAATTTGAAGATGTCAGCTGCTGCCTGATGAGATCAACTGATACTAAGTTAAGTTGTGTTGAGATATTGTAATGCTGTTGTGACAGAGCCTGCAAAATTGTGCAGCTCAGTACTGCAAAAGGAGATGAAGGCATTAAGTTTGGATATGTACTAATCAAGAGCTACAGGCAAGGTGATACCATTAGTCTGATCTTATGAAGAGAGGAATCACTTTAGCACCACCAGATGTTAGACCAATGGAGTTCACAGACTTCACTATGTCCAGAATTTCCATTTATTTATTTATTTATTTATTTGCAGAACTTGTATCAATCTCTACAGAGATTAAACACAAAGCACTTTTTTTTTTTTTTTTTTTTTTTTTTTTTTTTTTTTTTTTGAGAATTACATCCTTCCTTCTTAATTTTTGCCAGTTTTCAGTTATTTTCATTTCTACCTTTGCCTAGAAGTATTTCTGAGATACATTCTTTTCTCCTTGGGTATAGTCTGGATTCATCTGTTAAAGTGTTTTGGAATTGACGAGTGTATTACAAAAGCCTAAGATAGTAATGTAATGATAATAGCAAGTTGGAGAAGAATTTAATAGGATTTAAACCTATTTTTACGAGCAGCTAAACGAGCAGCTTTTCCTCTGTTATGCTAAAGATGTTGCAGTATCTGAGGACACTCTTTATAAAGAACACTCAGGTAATGAAAGCCCTAACTGCCCCTGTGCGCTCCTGCTGGTGTAACTCTACTGACAGTCACCATGTAAAAGTTTTGCACAGCCTGTAATCATCTACACAGTTAAAATAGCCTTGTTTTGAGTCTTGTTTTTACAGATGTTTGGATCTGTTTGAGGCAGAATTTTCATTTCAGCTTTATGAATGCAGTGGTCATGAATATGCTAGCAAAAACTAATTCTTTTTGCACTGGGAGTAGATTGTGCTATCAAGACAAACCGATGTTAGAAGATGTGAGTTTTGTTTGGCAAAGGGAAAATAGCTTTTGAGGCTTTACAAAAAATACAGTAAATCTATACACATTTTAGGTACACACAATTTCAGTAAAGAAGCACTTAAAATACATTAAGACCATTATGTGAAAATGTGAAAGTGTTGTCACTATTTAACTGTCTCCTATGGATTTTATTTTTCTCTAAGTCCTGCAGATTCATGCTGGAGCATCACTGCAAGAAATTTCAAACCAATCTTACTTTAGTTTTCAATGGACAAACAGTCATATGATTACACACCTGAATGCCTTCTTTGATTCCATAGGGACTTTGTTCACATGGATTAACTTTGTCCTCATTAAGTTTTCTGTGCTAGACACTTCCTGCTGAATGGAGATAAAACTAATATCTGAACAACATGGCACATGCTTAGAAAAAACACAGACACTAAATGGCAGGATATCAGATAAAATCAAAAGCTATCTTACAACAAGTATCTGGGACAAATGGCCAGCTGAGAGCTTAGAAGTTGGGCTTCTTTCTTCTGTTGCTAAAGAGGGGAATGTAAAAGGTAGCTCCTGCTACCTTGATTGTCCTTGTGAATGTAGAACCAGCAGCAGCTGCTATAACCAACCCTTTGTATTTAGCTTTACAAGCAAATGGTGCTGAACAATCTAGCTAGCTGAAGTAAGGAATTAGATAGCCAAGATCTTGTTAGCTATGAGCACCACATGTCCCTTCGCTCCTCTGACAATCTCCAGAAGCAAAATGGAAAAATGACATTCGAGTCAGCTTAGGAACTGCCACTCACATAACACAGTGTGTTAAGGGATACTACCTTCAATCTCAGCTGTTCACCTGCTGAGCTTCAGACTGCAAGGCTCAGAAGCTGGGGCATAAGCTTCTCTGCCACTGTTGCTCTTTGTCAGCAGCCTGTGAAAGTGACACATGCTGGCAGGTAGCAATACTAACTGCTGCACCAACCCTGCTTACCCACCAAACATATATCCAGCACTCAAAAATGCGTCCTTCACCTTCACCTTGTTTAAAAGGTGAATTGTTAGGGAACACTGCAATCTTGTTTTCTTTTCTCACTCTTTGTAGCATGTACTATCAAGACCTTTGGAAATACGGGATGCAGACATCATTGTTTTCTAAGGATCGTAGAATCACAGTAACATAGAATGGCTTGGGTTAGAAGGGACCCCAAGGATCGCAAGTTTCAGCCCCTCTGCCACAGGCAGGGCCACCAATCTCCAGATCTGGTACTAGACCAGTTTACTTATAGGGCCCCATCCAACCTGGCCCCATCCAACATCTCCAGGGATGGAGCATCCACAGCCTCTCTGGGCAGCCTGTTCCAACACCTCACCACTCCATCTGCAAAGAACTTCCTCCTGATATCCAATCTAAACCTTTCCTCCTTGAGCTTAAAACCATTCCTTCTTGTCCTATCACTGTCTACCCTTGTAAAAAGTTGATTCTCCTCCTATTTATAATTCCCTTTTAAATACTGGAAGGCTGCAATGAAGTCTCAGCCTGCCTGCATAGGAGAGGTCCTGTCTGGACCCTCTTCAACAGCTCCACATCTTTCCTGTATTGAGGTCCCCAGACCTGGATACAGTACTCCAGATGGGACGTTACGAGGGCAGAGTAGGGAGGGACAATCCTGTCCCTGCTGGCCACCCCTCTTCTGATGATGCCCAGGATACCAATGGTCTTCCGAGTTTCAAGAAAACACTTCTGACTTTCAGTTTTTCATCTACCAGGACCACCAAGTCCTTCTCTGCAGGGCTACTCTCAAGGAGTTTTTATCCTATTCTGTATACATATACTCTGACTGAAGTGCAAAACCTTCCACTTTACTGTGCTGTATCTCATTAGGTTCACATGGGCCCACTTTTTAAGTTTGTCAAGGTCCCTCTAGATGGCATCCCTTCCTTCTAATGTGCCAACCGCACCAGTGAACTTGGTGTCATCGGCAAACTTACTGAGGGTGCACTTGTGTCCATTATTGATGTCATGATGAAGATTTTGAAGAGCACTGGTCCTGAGATAAACCTCTGAGGGACACTGCTCATAAGCTGCCTCCACCTGAATGCAGTACCATTCACTAGAACTACTTGTTTATGGCCTTCCAACCAATTCGTTATCCACTGAATAGTCCCTTCCAATTTAGAGATAATGATGTGGTGGGGGACCATGTCAAAGGTCTTGTGCAAGTCCAGGTAGATGACAGTGGTTGCCTTTTCTTTGTCCACCAATGCTGTCACTCCATCATAGAAGGCCACCGGATTGGTCAGGCACAACCTACCCTTGGTAAAGCTATGCTGGCTATCTTGGATCACCCACTCATCCCTCATGTGCCTTACCATGTCTATTAGAAGGACCTGTTCCATGATCTTCCCAAGCACAGAGGTGAGGCTCACCAGCCTGTATTTCCCTCAGTCTACCTTGCTCCCTTTCTTGTAAACGGGAGTGACATTTCCTTTTTTCCATTCCCAGGGACTTGCCTGACAGCCATGACTTTTCAAAGATGACAGAGTGGCTCAGCAACCACATCAGCCACTTCCTACAGGACCCTGGGATACATGTCATCTGGCCCATAGACTTACACACATTCAGTCTGTTGAGGTGGTCTTGGACTTGCTCTGCCCTTACAGCAAGGGGGTTGAGGTTGATTTACTTTCCCAGTTCCAACCTAGAGGTTCAGGAATGCAGGCTTCAGTGTGAGAAATACAGGAATCCTGGCTGCCAGTGAAGATCAAAGCAAAAAACTCATTTAATACCTCAGCCTTTTCCATATCTATTGTAGTCAGTTCTCCTTTCTCATTTACCAAAGAAGGCATGCTTTTTCTCTGGCCTGACTCTTCTGGCCAATGAAACTATAGAATCTCTTCTTCTTGTTGTTTTTAACATCTCTTGCCAAGTTCGATTCCATCTATGCCTTGGCTTCCCTAAATCCTCTCTCTCCAAGTCTGGATAGCATCCCTGTATTATCCCCAGGTGACACACCCTTGTTTCCACAGCCAGCACAATCCCTTCTTTTCCTTCAGTCTGACCTGCAGGTCCTTAGCCATGCGAGTTTCCTACATCCCCTCTCTGTTTTCTTATTCAGACAGAAGGTGAGTTCTTGTGCTCTTTTGTGCATCTTTAAAGAGTCGTCAGCTTTCTCCCACTCCTTTGTCTCTAAGGACAGCTTTCCAGGAGATCTCACCCAATAATTCCTTAAACAGCCTAAAGTTTGCTCTCCCAAAGGTTAGGGTCCTGACCCTACTCTTTGCCAGGTCCATATTCTTCAAGATCACAAGGATGTTTGTCATACCTTGCCCTTGGCTTTTTCTAGTGTTTCTTACCTATTTTAAGATGTCATAGCACTGATTATATTTGCAAGGTGATTGTTTTAAGTCCTAGCATCTTTCTGAAGTGATGTGAAAGAAATGAGTTCCTTGCTTGCTTACTTCTACTGTAAAAGGTGGAACAAAGACTTTTTCTAGCTCAAATTCTGCTATCCAGTGAAAAGTTATTATCACTGCACTAATAACATTTTCTAGCTTGAATCTCCCCATACTATTATAAGAAACTGATGAAAGGAATGGTGCTGGATCTGGGAGAAGCACTTAGGGTACACACTAAGCATAGCACCAGACCAGCTGTTTCCTCACTCCCTCCTCAGTGAGATGGGAGAGAGTATCGGAAAAAGGTGTAACTTGTGAGTTGAGATAAACTCTGACTGACATTATCGTGGGAGTCTGCTGCAGACCACCCAACCAGGATGGTTAATAAAGAGGTGAATAAAACACTTTGTAGACAGTTGGGAGAGGTCTCGAGTTCTCTACCCCTTGTTCTCGTGGGGACTTCAACTTCCCAGACATTTGCTGGAATTATGAACAGCAGAAAGTCCCAGAGGTTCCTAGAGTGTGTGGGAGATAATTTCCTGACACAGAGCTGGCGAAGGAGCCAAAGAGGGGAAGCAAAATCCTAGACCTACTGTTTGTTAACAGAGAAGGTCTTGTGGGAGATGTTAAGATTGGAGGCTGTCTGGGACAGAATGATCACAAGATGCTGGATTTTTTATTATTGTTGAACCACGGAGGGGAGTCAGCAGAGCTGCCACCCTGGACATCCGGAGGGCAGACTTTGGCCTCTTTCGGAGGCAGTTCTGGAGGGCATGAGAGTCCGGAAGGGCTGGGAATGCTTTAAGGAAATTCTATGATTCTATAAACTAATGTTTATTAATATTAAGACCTGTATGGCTGTTTTTACTTCCACCTTCATTTTCGTTTGGACAGAAGGTGTTTAATGTGCTATACTGTGGCTTTACTTTGTATATTTACACAAGCATATTTATATTTAGGCGTTTGTTATAGAGGTTTGTTAGTTATACTGATTCATTTAATTGAGTTTAAGAATTCCATTTATAAATATTCTTCTTTCTTTTCAGTTCTTCACCATTCGGAATTTCACTACTTTTCTGAATAATTGAATTGAATATAAATACAACTTCTGTTTTATTGTGTTAGGGAGAGCTACTGAGTTAGGTCTTCTAAGACCCATGCAAAAAAGATAGGTGAACAAGGTCCAAATGTGTCAATTCAGCCATATAGTAATGAATATGTCCAGAAACATCTATTATTGTATCAACAGCACAAAATATCTACTTTCTTAACCTTAAACAACTTCAGTGTATTTTATTTACATTTTTTTACATTTTTTACATTTATTTACATTTTATTTATTTTCAAGCTACAGCAGGGGAGATTCAGGCTGGACATGAGGAAGTATTACTTTTCAGAAAGGGTGGTCAGGCACTGGAATGGACTGCCCAGGGAGGTGGTGGAGTCACTGAGCCTGGGGGTGTTCAAGGAAAGGCTGGATGTCGTGTTGAGGGACATGGTTTAGTGAAAGCTATTGGGAACAGGTGAACGGTTGGACTGGATGATCTTTTAGGTCTTTTCCAACCTTGGTGATTCTATGATTCTATGATTCTATGATTTATGGGGTGACCACAAATTAACCATGAGTGTAGCTCCCAGACTAAGACTTGAGATACAACTGCAAGTTAGGAACTAAATCATAAATCACTGATGCCATGATTTAACATCACCTGTAATAATGCAATAGCAGTTACTGTCACTGGTTTTCAGTGCTTGTGTTGGATGTTTCATTACTCAGCTGGCTTTTCTCATAATCATCAGAGTTTGCCTGACCTAAATGATGACAGTGCCCCTAAGAGTCCAGTCTTGCAATTCTAGCACTATAGCCTATGCTGTTGAATATAAGTTGAATTGCTCCAATCTCCATTTTATTCCGTTGTCAGCATGTGAGTCCTTGAAATCAGGAACAGACCTTTTACTGTGATTCCCCTCTCCCTATAAATCAAGGACTTGCAGCATGCTCCAGGCTTCAGCTAATTCAAGCTTCTGTTACATTTTTCAGAGGCTGCATCTTTTCATAGAGTTTTTCTCATGGAGCTCATACCTCCTCACTGAGGAAAGTGTTGTCCAGAAGTTTTAGTCAGGTGTCATAGGCGAGAACACTGGCAAATGATGCTTGATGACGTGCCTCTTTTAGACTTGCATTCAGGATGCAATATATTCTGGGTTTGATTTTTAGAATTAACTCATTCCGTGCTGTGTGCTTTTACATAGTGTTGAAACCTGGATTAGTTTATCTTCCTTTGAGATACTATTCAAATTTTAGTGGTGCTATTTCACCCTACAGATGTGCCACATATATAAACACTATTCCTGAGAATTGCATTCTGTGCTTTTGCTCATTCAGCATATCTAGCTAGTAAAAGTTAGAGATTGAGGCAGCACACCAAAGTGGAGAGTAGCTCATCTTCTCTCTTCAAATTGCACGAGAATTGAATAGTGCTGGGCAGAGCAAAACTCCAGTGTTCACAATGCTAAATTAGAAGTTCAGCTTCAACACCTTTCTCCCAGTGTTATGAAGCTTCAAGATACCACTGTAAAATTTCAATTCTGGTAAATCCAAACTCAAATTCTAATGTTGGTTAGGCCTTAAACCTTGGCCTTCATATTGGCCAAGATATCACCCAGAGGTGTAGTTGAGGCCTGCTTCCACCTTTTATCACCTGTAAAATGTCTCTATTGTGGCTTGGTTTGTCTAGTTAGTGGAACAAAAAGGAGAACACAGATTCTCAAGACTTTTTAATGTTTTCTTGTCCAGTCACTAATCCTTTGTACATTCTCCTGGTTATAGCACAGAAATCTTGTGAAAGGTTCTAACTACTATGTCTACCATAATTAGAACAGAATATTTAGATTTAATTTTGCTACTGTAAAGCCAGACCAAAGATAGAAATGCAGATAACTCCATGAACAACATGAAAGTGAGCTAAGTGTGGGCGGCTAGGTTTTTAGATTAAGCTGTCCACAGGAATGAGCAGCCATATACTTCTTTGGTGTGAGTGCAGCTGTAGCAGGCTAAAACCAAAGCCTGATTTCTTAGTATTATAATATAAGGGTTGCCGTCTTCTTCAAGGAGAAAAATGCATTCTAAATAGATAACAATTATAGAGAGAAAGCTTCTACTTAATATTCAATCATTGACTCACAGTTTAAAATCAAAGATATCTGTCAAATACCTTTTGGCACTTAAGGTGGGCAAGCACAACTAAACCTTTATTGAGCTGCTATATACATATACATACATATATATATATATATGAAATGTGTATCCATTATGTATGTTTATCTTACCTTCTGCATGCGCTACGCAAGTATGAAGTATGCTTTTCTGGAACAAATGAAAATTTGGAAAAGTGGCAAAGAATGTTTGTGATGTTTTGCAGGGGAGCGGAGCCTTTTGTAGATTTGTAGTTGAACAGAATCTTGGCATGCAGAGAGCACAGAATAGCTCATGAACTGTATAATCATTTCATTTTCAACTCCTCTGTTCTCAAATGTTCTGTCCACCTTAGGACTAAGCATATCTGTTAGGCCAACGATGCATATCTCAAAACATTTCCAGCACAGTGGGGTTCAAATGAAATCCAAAGGAACATGTTCTGTGCAGCTCAAAACATTTCTCTGCGCAGTATTCTGTCTTTTGTTGCATCCATTCTGGCCATGAATTGGGAGTTTAGGTACTCAGGACGGCAGCAGACTTCCAAGCAGAAAGGTTGCCTCATTTTTTCGTGTAACTGAACTTTCAGCTATTTAGATGTGTGGAGAAATCTCTTTCTTTCTTCATTGCTTTCAGAGTGGGACATAAAGGTGAAGGATACTTGGTGGAAACTGAAGTTGGATATTTTGTTTCAGACTCACCTGCAGAGATATACTGTGAGGAGGTTCTGTTGTATAGGTGCTCAAACAAAAGCTTTTTCAGAGGTCTGAGTTCTGAATGGTCCAGAGCAAAATTCTGTTCCCTGTTTTCCTTTCTTCATGCACACTTTTTGGACTTTTTGACAACTGCAGTAAAATAACAGCACTATTAGAAGTAACATTTATAGCAACAAATGTAATAATCTTATTAGCTTTAATAATCACACAATTAACACTGCTATCCAGATAAAAAACACCAATCGCTTCTATTGCAGATGCATAAAACCTGTGCAATTTCTAAATGATCAAAAGACCTTTTGTGACATCAACACATATAATAAGAATGGAGAAGGACTGATGTCTCTTGGATCTTTTACCAACAAGGATCATTTATTCATCTGGAAACCTTTTGACCTATTAACAAATGGCATCTGATCATATTAAGTGTGTTAATAATAACTTTGAAAAACTGAAGTTAGCTCCTGTCCTTACTAATACATATTCATAAAATTGCTAATTAGATACAGAAATGGGAAGAAAAAAAAAAAGGCAGAGAAGGAAATTTGAGTTTTATTCATGAAGTGCCTTGCTAGGTTAGTCTTTACACCTGTTAGAAAGAAAAACATGCTTTGAATTGGATGAGATGATCAGAAGAAAATCCTTATTCCCTCTAGCCTTGCAGTGTTATGAAACATTCAGGATTTTTCAGTTTCATTGGCCCTTCTTCAATGATCTATGTGTACTTTTTCCTCAGTTTGCATGTAAAGATAATAAAAGTAGATATTAATAAATAAATATATTTGCAAAAAGGGCATGAAAGTACTTTTTTACAGGTATACAGTATATGTATTTCTGGTCTTCCTTCTTTCTTCAGTAAATTTTTTTCTTTCTCCATACTCATCTCTAAACTGATTATTCCAAGCGTTGCAAACCTTGGGTTGGCAAAGTCTTCCTGAGTCAGTGACTGTAGCAGAAAGCTAGCTTCTTGTTTTATCAGTTCTGACATTATATAGCCGCTGTAGGGTGAGAGAGCTTAGAGTGGCCAAGATGCAGTACCTGCCCTAAAGCTGTAGCTGGAGAATGATGATTTAATTTCTAATGAGACTACTTATGACAGTCAAAGTCATTATTTAAAGAATGGCAAACATGGTTCACCATGCCTTGAAGCTGTCAGGCCAAATTCAAGTGGGAATCCCCAATGGGAAGTTATTCAGTGGGTACTTGAATACGCAGAATGGCTAGATTGTCATCCATTTTGGAATTAAGAAAATATAAGGGTGTGAAAATAGAAATAAGATTGTCAACAACAGTTCTGTGTTACAAGCTACATTTTGTTAGACAATTCCATGTGATTGCTTGTGGCTCTGGGGTTTAAGCTACAACAGGGTATTCTTCTACTAGACTTTTTACAAACCCCTAGTTTCAATGGCAGGTTTAATCAGAGTATGTAAAACTGATAAACAGCTGTTCTGTCTTTCCAAATGACTGCTTACATTTTTCCTCTCTAACCAGAGATGAATCAAAGCTGAAAGTTACTCTCACTTAGACTTTTTTGGGGGAGAAATTTTCCAAAAGTAGCAAGTTATAAATAAATACATTAAGCATGAGACACTCACTGCTACTAGGAAGTGCATTCAGTTATGGCTGATCTATTACTGCTCCTCAATGATTATGACAGCAAGTACAGATTAACATAACGAATATCTGCAAAATAAGCATTGACCCACGATCATCTGCAGAAAAATAGTAATAACTGTTTTTGCCCATATAGAGTTGTAAATATTAAATCCAGTAGATATAGCCCTTTAGGATCTTAGTAACAGTAAGCACCAACTCTATATTTCTCTTTATTTCTGCATTTTGCTGTGTTGATACTTTTCTGTTCTTGCTGTTGTTTGTTTTTTATTTAAGAGATAGTCAGAGCTGGGACAGTGTGTGCCTATATTTGATTATTATCTAAAAAAGAATAGTGTTCATACTGAATTTTCTGTAGTATTAGAGATGGAGCAGAGAACCTGAGCTGTCATTCTTTCTCTTTCCTGCCACTTTTTACTTGAGGTTTATGTACTTACTACCCTAAATTATGTATTTGCTACAGCTTTTTACTTTGAAATCCTATGATTTCAGTACCCACCCAAAATGTTAACACTTACCTATTAAATTATTTCTCTGCAAATTTTGTGTAAACAGAATTCATCTTATTATTACCTAGTCATGCAATTCACTTCTTTGTTTATTTACAGTAACATTCTATCTATTGTAATTTCTACAGCACTTTGTAACTGTACATTTAGATCAGCTATTAACAGTGTCATCACTTCATTGGGGATATATGGTATAACCAAAAATCTTGGGACCAATCCCAAGTACCCCATTGCATCTTCAGTCTCCTTCACCAAAATGAATTGAAATCAAGTTTAGTCTGGATGACATTCTTTTGAACTGTCCATAACATTTTTTTCTCCTAATATATTAAAAGTTCAGTTGGTAAATAAAGTAGGATGTAGCTGTCTTTATGCTAGATGAGCATAGCTGTTGGAGCTGTTGTATGAGCATAGCCAGGTAAGGAGAGATCTGTTCCTAAGATCTCAACGCAATGTAAAGGTAGGCATTCAGTACAAGGACAGAAACTCGGTGTTATTTTCTTTTAGTGATTTGTTGGAGCAAGGTTTTGCTGTTTGGTAGTCTCTTAGAGGGAATGAAGGTGGGAAATGGCCCATTTAGTTTAGCAGTTTTCTTAGAATATACACGGTTTGGGAGTGATATATGGCATCCTTTGCTTGAGTCTCTGGGAAAGAAGGGAGAGGTTGATTTATTTTTCTGTTCTGAATCATTAAGTCATTTATTTTACTGTAGTTCCAGGATTCCCAGCTGAGATCACATCCTGCCTGGCAGGACAAAATAAAAAACAAACACACAAAAAAAACAACAAAAAAAGCACATTGTGACAACTGCAGTGCCAGTGGATTTACAAACAGTGAGCTGGTCAATGGCAGAGATGTGCAGGGAGCACACATTTCAATCTTTACCCACCTAGTCAAGCTGTCTACTGAAATTCCCAACTCAAAAAAGGGAGACGTGGTCCCAGGGTCCATTCTTTGAGTTTCACTGAAGATAATGGTGGATCCCTCCCCCATTTTTACCATTCACTGGAAAATTACTTTTTTTTTCGTCTTTTTTTTCCTCCACAGGCACATATTCTTAGATGTAGCAGTGTACCCATAAATTGCACAGATATTTTCTGTAGGCAACACTTCCTCCTTCCAGACCTGTACTCCTATGGCTCTGCTCTTAAACAAGCTCTGGAAAACAGTTTCCTGTGCTGGTAGCTCTAGTCTTCTAAATATGTGACTTCATGCCTCAGTACATACAGTTTATGTCTGCACTTTTTTTTTTTTTCTTCCCCAAAAAGCCACTGCTCTCTGTCAAATAAAGTTTATTTCCCATGGGAGAAATAGAAATGGCATGCTACCTATTGCAAGTGTCTTATGTATTTATTTTTAGTTTTTATAAACAACAAACAGCCAAACTGAGTGTACCGAAGTGTGATATTTTACTGTACAGGCTGTTTAAGTACATTTTACACCCATAATCCTCTACTGTATGGTACATCAATTCCCTGTTCCATTTTGAAATCCTGGCATTGCTGAAATAACTGGTGAAGCGCTTATTTCAGGGATCAGCACTGAGGTCCTAGCATCTTCACTTCCTCACTGTGTTTAATTAAGAAGATTATTTATATTTGTCTACCCCAAATAACAAGAAAGAGTCTTGCATGCTCTGTTTCAGTTGTCCTTGAAGCCTTTGGCCAAAAGCCAGTAAGTTTTTGGTAGCAATGGCCTCTGGTATTAGGTGTCCTCCAACTAGAACATCATGCAGATGATAATAATTCTCTGTCAGAGCAGTGAAAAAGCAGTAGATGCAACCTTCTGACACTTCAATGACTCATTTCATCTCTGGGCTGGCAGAGCTACACAAACTAATAAGCATTCCCTTTATAGGTTTCGCACTGTAATCAGAAAGTCTATTTTTGGTCTTCTTCTTTTCTAAAAAAGGAAAAGTCAAGATCAAGAAAATTTAATGTGCTTTTCAAGTAACTTTCTGAGAAGAGGCTGGGGAATTTATCTGGTTACTGTGTCTTCTTGCTTTATATTTCAGAGCAGCCTGAGGATGCAAAATCAAGTAATGGCCATTTCTACAGACATGAAGATCTCTGCCCTGCCTCCCCCAGACATGTGTATTATGCCAGGAGAACTAGCAGAGAGAGTGTAAGGAGTTGCAGAGGGATAAAAACCATAGGAGGAGGTGGGTACCTGGGCGATGCATGGGTGAGACTTTATGGGGCAGAGGAAGCCTTCAAAGGAGCTAGTTTTCTGACACTGAGAGCCCGGGATGCATTGCTATCAGAGAGCTGCATATCTGGGAGTGAACTAGAGGGCAGCATTACCAATTCACTCAGCAGCACGGCTGTCCTGCCAAAGGAGATGAAGAATAAACCATAATGGAAAGTCATGGTGTAGGGATAATACTGAATTACTGCTGTTGGATCTCAGTGTCCTTCCTGGACTCTCTGGGGCCTTGTACACAATTGTACACAATGGTAACTTGACTGCTTTACTTACGTGTGCTCAGAAACTGCATGGGAAGCATATTTAGGGAGTAGCCTCTCTGTTCTCCTTGAAGGGGTCATGAATTTCTGCAGGGCTTGTAATGTTTAGACTGGCTTTTTTTTTTCTTCTTTTTTTTCCCTCAGAAACATTACTTTTCCAGTCTTGGCTTTGCAGTACTGAGAAATATAAGGAAGTACAGTATGTCAAACACATTGGAAGAGATTATTTTTTTCAGGAAGAAAAATGTAAAGGAGCTCCTTTGCAGGTTCTAACATTGTTAGACCTCGTTAGGTGGTTTCTGTTTGTTTTTGTTTGTTTGTTTGTTTGTTTGTTTTTTACAGTTCTTAGTAGAGTTACCTCTATGATAACAATGATCTAACCTACAGGCACCCCAATTCACATTCTTCAGTAAGGTACCTCCTGAAGAGAAAATAAACATTTTTCTTTTAAACAGGTAATGATTCTCATTATGTCTACCTAGTCCTGAACTGAACTTTAGGTAAATTTTCTAAGAGGCAAAGCAAAAGTCACCTCAATAAGGTAGTAGGCCATCATCAACACAAAGGGTGATTTGGCTCCTTTAGGATGCTGAAATTGTAACAAAGCTTTGAACAAAGCTGTTGTCATTGTGAAGAGATGGGGAAGAGAGGAAGTGGGCTTGGAAGCTGTGCTATCAGATCACTCACACAGATTTCCATTCGCAGCACATTCAAGAGGAGTCAGTATTCTGGGGGCACTAGGTATTTCTGCGCTAGGTTTTGGTGTTTTGATGAAAATACTGATGTGATATTTAATGAAGAAAAAAAGGAAAAACACCAAATTTCTGAAATGGGTTCAGAATTCAATTTTTTGAATACTCTCCTAAATTGCTGGAAAAAAAAAAAGAACAACCCACAAAAAAAAAAAAAAAAAAAAGAAAAATTGCACTTCTTGGGTGCACTGGTATCAACAGGTTTGGAGGATTTGCCTTACATGAAATTACTGCTGCCTTAGGTGTCATTCTTAGCAATGTCAAGTGTTATATTTCTTTGCTGTTCTTCAACACTTCTGAAAAACAGTTAGATAATGGAAATAGTCTCACTTGTTATTTCCATGTTTATTGTATTTTTTTCTCTTCGTATCTGTTATCTGAATTAAGACAATATTTTAAAAAATTGCTCCAAAGTAAGCTACATTTTTTTTTAGTAGAAATTGCTGCATATAGGCACAAAACCTCTGTAAATCATGGTCCTCTCATTTGTATTTTGTATTTGTTTGTATTTGAATGTTCTGCTTCTGTACAAGTCACGTGGGCACCAGCATTTGGATGGCCCAGGAAGCACAGGTGCAAGCAGTTCACTTGTGCTTCCCACATGACACTTCCCTGGACTCATTTAAGGGCTAGCCTCTGAAGGAAGAGTTTCTTCTGGTCAAAGGCCAATTCTTGAGGAGTGCTCTAGAGCCTTTTGCATCATGCAGGTGAATCAACTTTTTCCTGTGTGCAACTGTTGATAATCTTAAGGATATTCTGAAGGGTATCACAAAGCACCTATTCAAAGCCATTTTCACTGGAAGCAAGGACCAACAATAGGCATGGCACTTTCAACCCTAGATATCATAATGGTCTGAAAATGAATTTATGCTAGTTTAACTCTGGCTGTAAGGTAAACCATTCCAAAATTACTTAGTCACTTCTCTACAGTGGAATGGGAAGGAGAATCAGAAGGGCAAAAGAGAAAAAAACTTCATAGGTAAAGATTAAGACTGTTCAGTAAGTGAAAGGAGAAAAGATAAAATGATGCCTATGTCTTTTATTTGATGCTGTTTCTGTAACAGCAAACTTTACCCACATCTTTCCTCAGTTCTTGTGAGACATGGGTACTTTCAACAAGCTAGGTCCCAGGGATACTTAGAACTCCATCTCAGTCCATTTCAGAACCCACAGAGCTATTCCCTGAACTGGTATTTGGGGAGATGCTTGTGTGAAGATGGAAATTAAGATCCCACTGGAAACAGTCCAGTCACGGGGGAGCAAAGAAATTTGTCCAGATATGTGTTACTGTAAGAATAGAGAACATACAGAAAACAACAATTAAAAAAACCCACAACATCAACACTCCTTCCTATCCCCCCCAAAAAAGAAACATTTTGCCTGGAAAACAAGCTGTAAGACAATGTATTTCTGTTACTGTATTTGCTTTAAATACCACTCTGCAATTATCTTTGTATGATCAAGATACTCAAGCTGTTCAACTTGATAGTTTTTGGACTGTGTTCTCAGATACAGGTTTGGCTATATTATCAGATAAGGAGTTTTATGACTAAAAGATCACATAAAGAGTCTCAGAAATGAAATTTAGAGCTAGCTGGTACGTCCCAGACACAGCTGCCTGTCAGCAGCAACATCAAGAAGTGAATCCCAGGCTTAGAAAACTGTTGTATTGAAAATTCTTTGTTTTTATTTAAAGTGAGTTTTGTTTTTTCTTTTAGGAGAGAAGATGTGAGCAGAATGAGGAATGAGCTAATCAGCTAACAAAACAAAGGACTGGACAACTGACAATACATTTCTAAAATGACTGAAATATGACAAAAATTTGAAACTTAAAAGAACAATTAGAATTTTCCTTATATCCTTCCACATTGTACATCCTGCTTCTATGGGCAAGAGTGATAATTCTGTGTTCACCACCAGAGGGATGATTTTATACAGAACTATCATCATTATTAAATCTTGAATCCATGTTTACTTAATACCCTGGATTGTATGTGCACATGTCATAGTTTGTGAAGAACTATTTGTTTCCCCTCATCCATTCTAACTGAGAATATTATTGAGGTAAACAAAAAAACAACAAACAAACAGTAAAATTCAGACATATTTCAGACCTACTTCAGAATGCAGTGATTACATTTTATTTCACTTTTTAAAAACATTTTTGAATTTGGATTCCAAAGAAAAATCAGTGTCAATAAGGAGGTCTGACATAAGTTTTCTAAGAAGAACTGAATCTGTAGACTTTGCAACAACAGCAGTGAATGAACACCATTCTTATTTAGAAAGAAAAGAATAAAATGAGGGTCATACAGAAGTATTCCAAAAGGAATTATTTAAAATAGAATGAAAGTATTTTCTTCTATTAAAACAAATAGTTCATTCATGTATGATGAAAGAGTGCTCTTATTTTACTTGAAAAGAAAAAAAATAAGGCTGAAAGTAAATTGTGAGGTAAGATAATGCTGAATTTAGTTAGTTTAATATTTACTTTGTAGACTGAAGACTTCAGAAGTCAACAGATTTCTTGCTTCTCTGTGGAGAGATTTAGATTTCCTTAGTTCTCTACATCCTTTGAATTCTACTTTGAAGCAGATGTATACATTTTATTTTGGCTGCCAGCCATAGTAAAACATGAAATAGATATATAACTTATATGATTCTTTAATAAATCTGTTTCCTTTATTATCAGAAAATATCCCCCCCTAACACCAGCTTAAGGTCTAGGAAGTGGGAATTAAATTTTGTGTAGGAAATCACTGGGTTCTGTCCTTTCATGGTAAAGAGCCATGTTCAGACTGGAAAGCAAGCTAGCCTGCTGCCTTTGAGCCAGTGGGGACAGATTATTACCAAAATGTTTTTCCCACTTTTAATCTTACAGATCATGCTTTAAATCCTACCTGTGCTCTATTGTAAAGTGGGCTGAATGCTCTGCCGTTAGCACAGTTTCTACTGACTTCTAAACAGTCAGTTGTACAAGTCCACATCAAACATGCTGTCTGGTAATAGTGCTAGTATTGCTAACAGTGTTTTCTGGGTTGTAACTAGTGAGAAGTTCAGTAGAAACAATAAGGAACCTGTTTTCAGTAAAAAGGGTATATTTGCTAAATTAAGGAAAAATTCATGAAGGAAGGGCACGCAAGAAGTGATATTTCATTATAGATTTCTCCAAATGAGCAGATGCAATCTTTGTGCCTCCTTTGAGGACATAAATGTAGAACAGTCCTGCTTGGAAGTTTCATTTAGGTCTTCTTTTTTATTGTACTTCCCCAGCTTTTCCTTGGATAAGATTTGTTTTGCTTTGTTTTGTATTTAATTGCCTGTAGCATTGTGTATTATTTCAATACCATAGTTCTGATATGCTTTAGTGATATATGACTAAACTCTGGTAAGGTGATTTATTACTTTTTCTTTTAATTGGGTTTTTGTTTGCACATCTAACAAGGCCTTGTTAATGGTAATTGAATAAACAGAGAAAATGTTTGGACAGTGCTCTAATGCTGTAAACAGTCTATCATTTTCTTATGAGAAACTGCCTCCATGAACATTGAGAGCTTTCTTTTAGTTACTAAAAGCCTTAAAGGAAATGCAGATGAAGTTACTGTGTGTTATACGACTCTTGTTTCCACAGAGCTTTCATTTATTTTAGTACTCATTAATATAATGTTACCTAAAACAAGGCCTCATAGAACTTAACCTTTTGAAATCTTGTTATATATTTAACAATGACAAATGCAGTAAGAGCAGCATGATTTGAAATAAATATATTTTAACATGAGCTTTTTTTCAAAAAAAACCCTTCTTACTATGCAAACATAAGCAAGAGAGAAAACCCAAAAGAAAATTATGTAATAAAAAGAAAGGTGAATTATTTCAAAGAGAAGAATTTTCCACTACCTTTTGTTTCTTTCCAGTTTTAATGTCATTTTAAACTTCTGTTTCATACAGTTCATGGCTGATATTACGGTGGAATGGACAGTCAAATTCCAGTGTAAATTCTGTGTGCAGAAGGATCTTCTCATGTGAGCTTTACAGAAGCCTCACGTGTTCAGAAACCATACCCGTTGTACTAAAGGTAGGCTAAGGACCCTGTACTGTCTTCTTGAGGCGGAAACATTGTCCTAATTCTTTCCTGCTCAAGAGTGGCAGAGGCTGCTTCTATTATGGAAGCAACCTGAGTTTACTCTTAAGAGCATATAAAAGGCCTTGTTGACGTCCAGAAAGATCAGGTTTTTTTACAAGCTTTACTTATATTGTTCCATACAAATATGGCCGTTCTGTGTTTCATTCTATGCACCATAATACGTGGGAGCAGATGCTATCTCAGTGATAATATTCTGCAACTTTTTTCTCACTTATCCTCATATCCTCATGACAGAAAAACAAACAAACAAACAAATAAATTCACACAAAAATATTTGAAGTGTGAAAAATCTGAAAAAACTGCATTGTTTTTCCTGTAACTATATCCTGTAGCTCCGAATCGTTGTGCAACTTGAGTTCAGGTCAGTGCTTAATCTGTTCTCCTGCTCTTTGAAAGAGCAGGACCAGGAGTTTCATCAAGGGTGACGCTGATGGAAAGAAGCCACAAGCCTCTCAACTAATTGGCAAGGAGAAGGATCTAGGAACATTATTCTATGGGAGAGGAGAGAAACTGGGGAGGATGACAAACAAAGATCAGTATGGGGTGAAATCTCAAGGGAAAGGAGCCACCAGCAACAGCAGTCTAAGATCTTTCTGCAAGTCCTGTGTAAATGGTGATAAACAGATCAACGTTTAATGTCCTGTGAAATTTAATTATAGTCTCTTTCACAGCTAAGCAATTACAAAACATTTTATCAGTTTTTTGTTACGTCATTAGATCTCACCTTAAAACATCATGTACATAAATAAAATAATTCTAACAGCTTCATTTCACTCTTCTGCCCTGTAAGTAGAAATGGTGTCACGCTACAAAGCATATGATCCATGTGCAATTGCAATTGTAATGGCCTTCAAAAAATTGCCAGAATTATTGTAACCTTTGCCAGAGCTTTCCAGGAGAATGTGAAGAGAAGTAATTAAAATAAATGAAAAACTGACTAAAAGTTTCCACATACAGTGGGAATAAAAGGTCAGCTCTGTCTTTGCAAGAGGTTAACAACAGAACACCACCTGGCTGTGTACTTGGGCTGATATTTATTGTTTGATATTTATGGCCATTGTATTGGCCATAGATGATATTAGTAAGTAGTTAAGAAGTAACACAGCGGTTATGAAGATTACAGCAGGGGGGCTAGTGTGGCATTACCTCCCTCAGCACAAACCAGCATACTGTACAAGTGAAGCAGTGAACACATCTGTGCAAATGCTGTTGATTCAAAAGAAGAAAACTGCAAATTTAAAAAGCATTGCATAGACTGGGGCAGGGAAAAAAAATGCAAGAACAAGGGCATGGGCATGAAGAACCGGGCTACGTTTTTGGAATTCAGTACTAAAAGAAATGTGAGTATTCAGTGTGGGCATAAAGTAAGTAATGGTACAAACAAAAAATGCAATAGGAAATAAAAACCATGCCATGTTATGTTATAACTTGGTACTTTTAAAAATGATTGTGAATATAGTTTTGGAGGGAAGACAGCCTTTTGCATCCCTGCTTTGTACACAGCTTTTGCCTTTTTCCTTACCCAAAGAAGGGTAGACCTGTCCATGCCATGGGTTTTCCCAGAAGAATACTGTGAGAGACCATGTCAAAGGCTTTGCTGAAGTCTAGGTAGACTACATCAACAGCCCTTCCTTCATCTACCAGTCTGGTCACCCAGTCGTAGAAGGAGATGAGGTTGGTCAAGCATGACCTGCCTTTCATGAACCTCTGCTGGCTGAGCCTGATCCTCTGGATGCCACACATGTGCTGTGTGTTCTCACCCAAGATGATTTGCTCAATAACTTTCCCCAGTACCGACATCAGGCTGACAGGCCTGTCGTTCCCCGGATCCTTCTTGTGGCCCTTATTGTAGATGGGAGTCACATCAGCAAGCCTTCAGTCCTCTGGGACTTATCCAGATAATCAGGGGTCTGGGTAGATGGCGGAAAGTAGCTCAGCAATCACCTCCGCCAGCTCCCTCAGAATCCGAGGATGGGACCCATCCAGTCCCCTGGACTTGTGACAGTCAGGATGGAGGAGGAGCTCTCTAACTGTCTCCACCTGAATCACTGGGGGTGTATTCTGCATAGCATCCCAGATTTCCAGATCAGGATGTAAAGTACCCTGAGGATAACTGATCTGCCTATTAAGGGCAGATGTAAAGAAGGCGTCGAGGACCTCAACCTTCTCCTTATCCTCAGTGGTCACATTCCCTGCTGCATCAAGTAAAGGATGGAAATTCTCCTTGATTCTTCTCTTACCACTGATATATTTGTAGAAGGATTTCTTATTCTCTTTTACTGCAGAGGCCAATCTGAGTTCAAGTTGGGCTTTTGCCTTTCTAACTTCCCCCCTGCATACCTTAGCATCTTCCTTGTAATCTCCCCAAGTACCTGCCCCTTCTTCCAGAGGATATAGACTCTCTTTTTGTTCTGGAGTCTCAACAATAGTTCCTGGTATATCCACACCATTCTTCTTCCCCTGCAGCCTGGTCTTGTGCCTTTAAAATTTCCGTCTTGAGAAGCGTCCTGGACCCCTTTACCCTTCAGGAGCGACTCCCAAGGGACTCCTGCAACAAGTGTCTTGTCCAGGTCAAAGTCCACCCTCTGGAATTTCAAGACTGCAGTTTTGCTGGTCACCTTTCTGACATCTCCAAGAACAGAGTATTCTACAGTTTCATGGTCGCACCACCCAAGACAGTCCCCAGCCTTCGCATCTCCCATCAGTCAGTCCTTCTCTGATAGTGAACAGCAGTTCCAGCAGGGCACCACCTCTGATAGGTTCTTGTACCAGACTATGAAAGGAAGCTATCTTCTGCACTCTATAAACCTCTTGGACTGCTTTCTCTGTGGTGTATTATATTTTCAATATAAATCAGGGAAGTTGAAGCCTCCCACGAGGACGAGTGCTGGTGATTGCACAACTTCCACAAGCTGCTCACAGAATGCCTCATCCTTCACTTTATCCTAATTAAATGGTCTGTAACAGACCCCCACCAAGATGTCACCCCTACAGGCCTTCCCCCTGATCCTTATCCACAGACAATCAACTTTATCATTCCCAACTCCAAGCTCTTCAACATCAAAAAACTCTTTAATATAAAAGAGCCACACCACCACCCTTCCTTCCTTGTCTATCCCTTCTGAAGGGCTTCATCATCATCAGTAGCCATCCATCACAGCACTCCACTCATGACAGTGGTCCCACCATGTTTCAGTAATAGCAACTAGGTGATAGTTACCCTGATGCACAATCGCTTCCAGCTCTTCCTGCTTGTTGCCCATGCTGTGTGCATTGGTGTAGATGCACTTCAGCTGAGTCATCTGCCTCATCCCAGCTCAAGCATCATTCCCCTAGGCTCATTTCTGGTGAGCCCTGTTTTGTCCCCTTCCCCCATCATAGCTCTTTTAATAAGCCCTGCTAGCTCCTGTGCTAGGATTCATTGCCCCCTTTGAGATAGGTGGGTTCCATGCATGGACAACAGGCCAGAGGCCAAGTAAATTGCCCCATGATCAATGAACCCAAAGCTTCTGCCATGACCAGCCTCTGAGGCAGTTTTTCATTATTCGTGCTTTCCAAGCCCACTCCGTGTCCCTCACTGCCCTTGAAGGTATAGAACAAAAGATCACTTGCACTCCCTCTCCTAGAACTAAATGCCTTAAACCTCTGAAATCTCTTTTCATAGTTCACAGGCTTCTCTGAGCAATTTCATCATTGCCCACTTGAACTGTAAGTAATGGGAAGTAATCAGTGGACCGAATCTGCTTTGGGGGTTTTCTAGTTATGTCCCTGACCTGGGCCCCAGGAAGGCTAAGATAGGGTCTGCAAATGGGGCCCTCCGTTCCTCTGAGAAAGGAGTCACCCACCACAACCACCTTTCTTTCTTTCCTGACAGAGGCAGGAGGGTGACCGCCTCACCTTAGGTTCCCTCCTCGGCAGATCCTCCCTCACCTCCCCACTCACCTCCCCTTGAATTTCCAGCATCTCAAACCTGTTGCTTAGTGGACCTGGGGAAGCGGGCTAGGCAGGCAGGGGTGTGCCCATGACAGAGACAGGACTCTCTTCCAACCCTCCTTATTCTCTCAGGTCTGTCCAACTGTGACAGGGCAGGGGGTCAAACACCTTCCTGAGGGTCTCTCTCTGGCCGCCTTCCTTCTCGTACACCAGTGAGTCACTCCACCAGTCAATCTTCCGCTTACATTCCTTGATGGTCCTTAGTCTCTCCACCATCTCCTTGAGCTCCACCACCAAGCTGAGCAGCTCATCCACCTGCTCACACTTCACACAGGTGGAGTCCTTGCCACCCTCCCCAGGCAGCAGCAGGCTTAGGCACTCGCTGCAGCCAGAGACCTGAACAGCTGCATTTCCGGGCAGGCCTTCTGTCTGGGTGGTCACTGTCTCCTTGGGATAAGCCTGCTGTCTGGTGGAGACCATGTTTAGGCTCAGACACTGCCGAGAGGAAAGGTGGTCTCCACAGCAAACAGGGACAACACACTCCTCAACAATTCACCCACCTCTCACACCCACAGCTGCAGTACTGCATGGGCAGCGTGGGCTGTGCTCACACACTGAACCTACCTGTTCGCAGTGAGCAGTAACAACGATTACTCACCTGCAGCGCTCCCCAAGGATATTTAAAGCTTATCACCAGTTGCCAAGGTCAGTGGTGGGTGATGGCACGTTTATAGGGTGTTTAAATTGTGCTCTACCCCTGCTCGCTCAGCAGCCTACTCACAAGCTGCCAGGCGCCCAGCACAAGCACAGTGCTGTTCTTGGCTTAGAAAAAGCCCTAAGAGCTTTTTTGTTGGCCTTTTTCACTCCAGATCCCTTGCCCAGTGCAGTCTTATCTGTTCTAAAGCTAGTCTCCACAGCAAATGGATTGAAGAGGATTGAAGAACAAGAGGGCTGAAGGCTTGCCAATGTGACCCCATTTACAAGAAGGGTAGTAAGGAGGATCTGGGGAACTACAAGCCTGTCAGCTTGACCTCAGTGCCAGGAAAGGTTATGGAGCAGATTATCTTGAGGGAGATCACACGGCATGTGTGGGACAACAAGGGGATCAGACCTAGCCAACGTGGGTAGGTCCTTCTTGATCAACCTGATCTCTTTCTATGTTTGTCTGGCTCACCTGGTGGAAGAGGAAAAAGCTGTTGATGTGGTCTCCCTAGACCAGCAAAATCTTTGACACTGTCTCTCACAGCATTCTTCTAGAAAGCTGACAGTCCATGGCTTGGACATATACAGTCTTTGCTGGGTAAAGAACTGGCTGGAGGGCCAAGGCTAATGGGTGGTGGTGAATGGAGTTAAATCCAGCTGGTGATCAGTCAGGAGTGGTGTTCCCAGGGGTTGGTACTGGGGCCTGTCTTGTTCAGTATCTTTACTGATGACCTGGATGAAGGCACTGAATGCATCCTTAGTAAGTTTGCAGTGATATATTGGAACAGGCTGCTCGGGGAGGTGGTTGAGTCATTCTCCTTGGAGGTATACAAGAAATGTTTAGATGTTGTACTAAGGAACATTTAATGAAGAAGCATTGGTGGTAGGAAAGCAGTTGGACTAGATAATTTTGGAGGTCTTTTCTAACCTTGGTGATTCTAGGATTCTCTGATCTTTTAGTTTTAGGCAGACAATTCAGCTAAAATGAAAGCAATCAGTAGATCTGAAAATGTATGTCTGTGTAGACTGTACTTTTTCTACTTTACTTAAATATAACACATCTAATGAAATCAGCTTGTTTGCACCCTACACTGACCTTTTTTGCTCTTTTGCTTTTGTTTTAGTGAGGGAGAGCACTCTCTCCTGCTTGGTTTGAATATTTGTGTCTAAAATTAAGAGAACTCATTTCAACTGGAAAATGGAATATATTTAAAATCCTAAAAATATTATGCTTGACTTGAATGCAGGATAGATTTTTTTCCAAGAATTAAGACCATGGATAAAGTCCAAAATTTCCATATTCTTTACAATGAGCAGACCAGGATTATTACCAGCACTATCAGGTGAGCCATTCCAGCTGCTGGACGTTTCAGTTGACAAACTGTTGTCATTGTTTAAGTTCACTGGATTCTTGTAAGTATGAAGAGAGACTCAATTATTGTACTTGATGGTAAAAAAGGAAATGAATAGATCACTCATGGAATTCTTTATCCTCCCTTCAGTAACTTAAGGCAGCAAAGATACTTCATCAGCATACTGGGGAAGCAGTGAGGAACTCAACAATGCTGACTAGGGCCAAGGCCAAATTTAGAAAACTCAAAGACCATTACAGCAGGAGGTTGGAGTGAAGTTGCTCTGCCACACTCCTGTTGCTTCTGTCTGGCCAATTGAGAAAGTAATTAATGCAGGTGTCTTCTCTGTCCCAGTGATCACTGGGGATCCTGTGCAGTACTGATCTTCTGCTCTGAGAAATACTCAAAGGAGCAGTAAGCAAGCAGAGCGCAGCAGCAGACATAGCCCATTGAATAAGAGAGTCATAGAAGGGCTGGAAGGGATCATAACGACCATCCAGCTCTAACTCTGCCATTAGTAGCACTGCCACCACCAGATTATGTTGCCCAGACTCCAACCAACCTGGCCTTGAGTGCCTCTGGGGTGGAGCAACTACAGCTTCTCTGGGCAGCCAGTGCCAGTGCCTCAGCATTCTCTGAGCAAAAAAATTTTCTGTTAAGATCAAATCTAAATCTCCCCTCTTTAATTTATACATCTCCTCTTTGTCCTATCGCTATTAGACTGTGTAAAAAGTCAGACTCTCTCCTGTTAAAAGTTTCCTTTAAATACTGGAATGAATAAGCTCAGATCCCTCACCCTTTCTTCACAGGAGAGGTGCTCCAGCCCTCTCATCATCTTCATGTCCCTCCTTTGGATCTACTCCAACGGCTCCACAGGCTGGGGTCCCCAGATCAGGACACAGTACTTCAGATGAATCCTCGCAAGGGCAGAGCAGAGAGAGAGAATCCCTTCTCTCCCTGTTGGCTGCACCTCTTTTGATGTAGCCTACTGTTGGCCTTCTGGGCTGCAAGAGCATGCTGCTGGCTCATGCTGAGCATTTTGTCCAGCAGAACCTCAGGATTGTTCTACTCAGAACCGATCTCAAAAAGTTCTTCTAGTCTGTGAACATATCGGGGATTGCCCTGACCAAGGTGAAGCGCTCTGTGCTTGGACACAAGTTTAATAAAGAAAACAAAAATAAAAAACTCTAAAATAAACTCTTCAGTTGTTATTTTCTTGCAAAACTTTCATTTAACTTAAAGGAAAACTTTTGGGAAATAATCATACTAGAGTGAGGAAACTGGAAAAATCTGACTAGAAGAAGAAGGAACTCTGAAAGTTAGAAAGACAGTGGTGCTTGCCCCAGGGCCAGACTCAAGGAGTTTGTATAGGATTCAACATTTTCTTCTAGAATGTAAAGGTAACACTAGAATTTGGATTGGACATAACAAATTGCACTAACTACTGCTGGCATTTAATAGCTCTTTTCCATCAATGTTTCATTTCTGTAGAATTCTGTAGAGGGAAAAGTCAGACATATATCACAGTGAAGTAGAAGAAAAAAGGGTATGCTAATTGAGCACTGTATGTTTAAACATTTCTTCATTCAATAGTATATATGATTTCAAGATAACAAAAAAAAAACATAGAATAAGAAAACAAATTATAATAGGCTGTTGGATAGCAGAGCGACCGGAATACAAAATAACTGTAGCAGTGAAGTAGGGTATGAAATGTCAGAACACAGTTTCCCTCTTCAATGGGTAGACATAAAATTTGCTTGTCATTATCATTGTCATTACCAGAGAGAGTTCAAATATTTGAGTGTTCCTTTTTTTCTTGTTCCTCTACAGTAAAAGAAAAAAGCTCTGGAAATAAAAGAAAGAAAATAAAATCATACATTTCAATTTGTTCTTGAGATTTATTTTCCCTTTTTACTTATTCTCACCTTTGTAGAGCTTAGCTTGGTCCTCACGCTGCAGGAAATAGTCTGTACAGATAACAGGCATTAAGGGCTTGGTCTCCCCTGCAATCACACTTATCTTCACTGATGGCATATTTCCCACTCAGAAAAGTAGTGAACCACATTTCTAACTTTACCCACATAAGTAATTCTGTTCTGGTGTGCTTGCCCAAATTGAGATAGCAGATGTGTTTATTAGCTAGATGCAGTCTAGGAGGGCTGCTCCAGAACAAAAGCCAAGAGCCATTTAAAAAGAATGTTCATTCAAAATAATGAGAACGATGTGCAGTTTCCATATTAGCGGACCTCTTAACTCAAGAATAAACAAAAAGCAGTGAGAGGCACTCTCTCAGCTGATTCTTTGACTGCGGGCAGGGAAAGTTGTTTGAATATTTTGCTGTGAAGGATTGCATGCCATATTCAGTTTTCCTGGAGACTCTTAGGGTGAAATAGCAAATGAAGTAAATCTCATTCTCTGTCAGTGAAATGAAGAATATACTGCCGGTGAGGAACACTCAAAGTCAAAAATTTCGGGTTAGCCAACGATCTTAGTGATAGCAGCCGAGCTTGTTCGTTATTGCAGTGACGGGCGCACGCCCCCTATTGGCAAGGAAGAAATTCCGCACCCGTCAGCGAAATTCATGCCGTTACGTACGCGTACCTTAAGCCCGACGCAGGTGATGCTCTCCTGGCGCTCGCTCCTTGGTTGAGCGTCTCAGGCTCACAATCTCCCCGACGCTGTTGCTACGATACATTTCCAGATAAGGTCCGTTACCAACCTGTTGTTTCTTCGTTATATTTTGTACTCTCCCATGAAGATAGAAGGGCAATAATTCCAAGAGTGAGCACATTTGTTCTGTCCCGTGCGAGGCTCTCTCTCCACCCTGTGTATTTGCCTTATTTTCTGCCTGGCTCAATTCTACCCCCAGTCAGAGCACCCCAAATCTTAACTTTTTATTCTGTTCAGCAACTTTCTTAGTGGAAGAAAAACAGCTATTTCACAGGAGGGTTATAAGTTCAGTAAAGGCCTGCACTACATACAGAAAATACTGGAAGCTGCTACTGCAAAAACACAATCTACCTCTCACACTGCGCAACCCTCACAGTATTGAATATTAGATAACTCATTTTTCAGTGTTTTGGACAAAGATCTCAAACTTACTCTGTTCAGAAATAATTCTGCTAACCTGTTACGTTTTAGTATTACTGTTCTCTCTGTCTTTACTGAAACACATTTCATGTAAAGTCAAGCGTTTTTAATGGTTCATCAGCTCCTCAGGTTTATGTCAATAGCCTGTGGAATAGGAGAATGGGAAGGACAAGAGTCATAAGAAACAAATTTTTTCAAACCATTATTTTTGTTGCAGCCTATTTTACCAACTAATTTTGCTTCTCTCTTAGCTACACCCTCTCAGCAATGATTTTCTCTCTAGTAAAAATGTTCCCTATGTTTTGTTTTATTTGTAATCTTTGTTTTTCCCTATTCATTAAATCAAAGAAAGGAGGGATCTGAAAAAGAAACACACACTTAAATCCAGCTAACGAATATTCTCAGAAATCTGAGGCTGTATCTTTTGGCTGTATCTTACCTATGTAATTTCCAGAGGAAAATCTTCAAAGTCACAGATTGTGCTCTAGAATGAAGAGATAGACAGGTACAAAACTGTAGCTATTAAAGTTTTTTTTTTTTTCCTGTGTTATTAAAAGAGGTAAATGTTTTAAAAACTGAACTTTTCCTAAGAGAGCAGTGTGGTTGTAAAAGTGAGATTTTGCCAAAGCACAACAAAATCTAACGAAAATCTTGCTTGAACATGGCAAAAGATGGAGTAAGTAATATATTTCAGGAGATAATGTTAAAAAAAAAAAAAAGAAGAAGAAGAAGAAAAAAGAAACACAAAGAACTTTGATTCCTCTTGTGCCCTGGTTTCTTCCTGCTGTGCTGAAAATTTTACTGTATAGTGAACAAGAAATATGTACATTTATAAACAACAGAAAAAGAGGATTTCAGAAAAAAAAGCTGGAACTCTTGACTTAACTTGGCAAAATCTTTTAATGAAAGAAAAACTGTTGTTTTTTTTTAAATATTTGAACAACAACAAAAAAATCAGATTCGTGTTTTTAAAATACTCTTTCATTTGGAAATTAAAATACGTTTGTTGTTTCTATAACTACATGAAAAAACTCTTCTGCTTGAGTTCAGCCGGCTATCTGACGTGGTTCAACTGGCAGCTGGGTAGCGCTGTGAAATCTCCTTGTTGCATGACCCAAAATGTTCACACAATCAGAGCACACACCAGTGAAATATCAGGTTCACTTCATACATAAGTCTTATGTGTGCTAAGAAATGTCTTGTACAAAAACATGTCAATGAGTTTTGTGGAAACTTAAAGCATTCTTTGACTCCTACAAGTCTTGTGACATACTAGGAAATGCCTGTCTTGGTATTTAGGCCCGGCCACTGTTCCCTTGATAGAAGACGCTCACTTGTTTTTTTTGAAGACTCTTGTGTAACAGTCTATCATCCTCATTAAAGGGTGATAGAAAATTACCGTGATGAGTTAGTGGTGTATTGCACAGAAGCACTTGGAGCAGTAACACTTGTTGGCTAAATACAAGATTTGTGTTAAAATGTCTTCATGGACAGACTCCCACGCAGAGATGATAAATACTGAGATCAAGGCTCCAGGAGGGAAAAATGACAAGAAAAGAGATGTAACAGAAAGCAGAGGGAAAGAAAAGAGTGTATCAATAAAATGTATCAATATTTTCCAGTACTTACAGTTGTAAAACTCCAGACCAAGACAAACTTGATTCTCATTTAAATTTGATAGACATGAAATATCCACAGCATGTTACCTTGTACTTGGTAACCTACAGAGAGACATCTGCTGTTATTGAATCCTCTCAAGGCAAGTATAAAATAAAATGGGATCTTTAATTGGATTACATAAAAAATTAGAAGTCGAAAAGCAAAAAAAGAAGATATTGCAGAAGAGAAAACTGCAACTGGGAAACACATTTGTTTAATGTAAGTAATCGTTGCTCACCATAACAAAATGAAAACACGTAGGAAAAAGTGTATTACAGAGTCACATAACCGATTCCCATCATTGGTTTTGAGCATTCATTTATCTATTCAAAGATTCGTTAGCATACTGCTACAAATGATAACCAGTGATGCAGAGGTGAGGTATGGGTGTGGAAGGAGTGACCGAGTCATTTCACTCTGGCTCGGTCTGTGACTTCTCATGTGATACCGAGCAGGTAAGCCGTGTAGCCTCTCAGGGGCTCACATTCATTATCTGTGAGAGCTGCTTAAAAAGTAGTGCTTCCTTTTTTGTTATGTTGGCCCACAACATCAGAGGCACATGATGGTGAGACGGCAGTAGAGGTTGTACCTTCTCACCAATATTCCACCACATTTTGTAGCTGTCTAACAGATGGCAGCAGAGGGGTGGTCTGACAGAATGGTGTCTTATGTAGAAGTGAGTAGGAAGCAAGTGAATTCCTCCATGCAGAAGACGTGGCATCCACTGACGTTCATCAACACTTGCTGATTATTTATGAAAACCAGTGGATGTCAGTGTAGTGAAGGGTGAGTGATGTGTTTCAGCAATGGCCACAGCAGTGTGAAAGACAGGACACATTTCTGGCTGGCCATGCACAGCTGTCACACCTCAGAATGATGAGCATCTCCATCAGCTCATCCACATGACTGAGTGAGGTGGTGCATGATGCATTTCAGAAACACTGCTATTATAGGAGCTGTGAAATAGTTGGTCTCCTCTGCTAGTGTAGATTGTTACAAGTATGGCATGCAGCTCTTGTTAACTGCAGGTAAAAATGCATAGCTAATGCATGTGACTATGTTGAAAAACAGCGTTCTGTAGCTGAGAATTTGCTCTGTCAAATATTGTTACAGTGTTCTTCTTGTCTATTGTAGTTTCCATGAAAATAAATAGGAAGCATTGCTTTCAGAGAAACCTATGTATGAATCAAGGACTTGTTTTTTTAAGATGATGTACAATACAAGAGTTCAATGCTATTATCAGCTTGTAGCTGTGGCAGCTTTAAAAGCTGAAGATGCTGGAAAGAAAGCTCAAAATGTAAGTCTTAGACATCAAAACCTGAATATTCTATGCAAAGACTTTATATATTTGTCAGGACATTAATATCAATACATTTTTAGAGGTGCGCTGCATATTACTTCAGTATAGCCATGTGCTGCTTCAAGTTCTTGCTGACTTAAAATAAAATTGGTTATATTTTGGAATCACAAAGCAACATGCAATGCTGAGCCTTACAGTGCTTTCATAAGCCACATTACAAAGGAATGGCACTCTTTACTGACACTTTTAACATATTAATCATAAATTAATATTTTAAAACTAGTCTTATTTTGACATTTCATTTAAATATGAAATACTCTTATAGCTATAGCTAGCAGCTGTAACAATACTAATGGCATATATTTATTATTTTTTAATGAAACAAATAAACTTCAAGGCATGAAACAAATAGCCTCGTATTTCTAAATCCAGAAAAACACAAAATGAGAAAAAGAAAACTTGAGACTTTGGAGTCAGCCTTTTCTTCCATGGGAAAAAAACTAGTGGGCCCATTGCAAGTACAATCAGATGTGTGCTAAGTACAGCTGCAACAGAGCAAAGAGCAAGAGAATTGTAATAAATGTCAATTAAATCAAAAGCCCATCAATTAAAAGCTAAACCATTGATTAGAAATACAAAGCAGCAAATTTGAAAGGAACTCCCACACAGGAACTGCATAACTCAAAACACCTCACATATGCAGGCTGCCTGCTGACTACAGTTGGAGCTTTATGTATGGGGATAAATGAACACTAGAATCAGCTAAGCTTTGCGGTGCTATAAGATTTCCTTACTGAAGTGCCTTAAACTTCGCTTTTATGAATGCAGTTAAGAATAAAGCAAAATTTGGACAAAAGAGCTGGAAGGAAAAGTGAATAGTTTAGAAACATCAAAGGCCTCATCTTGCTTCCAGCGCAGCCACTGAAAATCACATTGTCTCTCAAAAATTGGATCAAGACTGAAGACTAACAGCATAAAAGTGCTTTCCTTTTTGAGACATCTTAGTAGACAGCACCTGCTTTATCACCCAAACTAGGGCGAGTGACTTTGCTTTAGTGGGAAATATTGATATGTGGACGGTCGGACAGGATGATCTTAGAGGTCTTTTCCAATGATTCTGTGACTTTGTCAGGGCAGGTGTGTGGATGCCACGCTTCCTACAGGAGGAAAGAAAGTCCTTAGCACCAGGCTTGTCTGCTGCAAGCCTTGGGGAATCAGGGTGCTCACTGCTGAGGATTAAACTTGCCAGGAAAGGCACTCAAGAGTATCAGCTTCAGCAGGGATGAGGTAGATGGTGCTTTATTTGTATATACTGGATATTGTTTACAGCTACCTTCTTCTATTATTAGTGTCAATACTTCCCTAACTTAGGTTAGCAGGCTCTGAGTGTACGATTACTACCAAGTGCTTGCTAATGCACTTAATTTTGAGTCCTTACATAGCAACTAGCAAATTGTAGCCTGAAATGCTCTTTTTTTCCTCCTGTTTCTTCTGAGCAAAGTCTTCAAAGCTTCTGAGCAGGAGTCTTATCACACCAGAAAGTCTGATAACAATAGCAGAGCACCCCTAAGCAGCATGACAACACTTCCTGTGCCACCTTAGACTTCTCAAGCAAGCCAAAGGATTCCCAGGCCTATATATAAATATAGGGAAGTTGTGATAAAACACCAATGTTATGATAACTAGCACTGCAAATGATGAAGCTAGGATTATCTGAGGAACAGGGCAGCACGTACCACCAATTACCATCTTTATTTACTAATGTGGTGTTACTGCATTCTTTCTTTGTGTGTTCTCCCTGTTTAAACTGTTAAACAAATCGGACTAGCATACTCCAACCAATTTGAAAACCTACATATATTCTTCTCTTTACAGTGAAAAATCAGCATTACTTTATTAGCTAAATGTTTGGATTTTTTAACAGCACCTTACCTAGAGTAGTTTTTAAATAACAATTCTCAGAAAGCAAGATAGTAGTATGTAGAAATAGATGAAGTGTTGCTTTCTCCCTTTCATCTGTACTTGAATATTTCTAATTTTAAAGTGTAATCTGCTTAAAATGCTGTTTTACTTATTTGACTTTGTTAATCTATGCTCCAAACCATAATTTGATGGTTCTATTCTAAGACCTGTCTGCATAAGAGCCAATATTCTGTTTTTGTATTACCCCTTTACTCCACTACTAAGCTCTGTTCTTTGCCTTGGTCAGCTTCTTCTTAGAACTCTGTCCTAGATGACTCTGGGGCATACAATAAATAAACACAAAGCACCGCAGGTCTCTTAACCCTTAGGTTGAGCCCATGTTCCTTCAACATAATTGTCCTAAAAACCAAAAGATGTATAGAAAAGACATCTAAAGGAAGCTATTTTAAATTTTGCCTAATTTGAAGACTTTGGCATTTAAAATAGGAATAAAGTTTAAACTTGCGTTACTTGCAGATGTGCAACAGTCTACCAGTGAATGCTGGTTCTGTTACTATTTTGCCATGTGATTAGCCTGTTGGCAACACACCTCATTTGAACATTGGTGACATCTCCTTGAGGCAAGAAGTTTTATCATAAGGCCTTTCAAAGTTCCTTCTAAAAGACAATTAAGACCAGTCTTGCTACTGAAATTTCACATGAACTAGATGCCAAAATTTAAATTCAGTAAACAAAAAAATGATTCTGAGAAAGAGATCAAAATTACTGTGGTTTTCATTTACTACCCTCCACATGGACAGAAACCTTCAGAGACTTATTTTGTGAGACGCACACTTACTTTCTTTCCATCTCTCAACTCATTTTCCTCCGATGTGAATTTTTACTTTGCCTAGGGAGTGTGAAGAGCTCTGCAAGAAGCTCTGTAACATCTGCTGATGCTCTTTATAATTACATTTCCTTCTGCTGACATTTTGAGACTGATCTTCTAGGTTTGGACCAAATGCTGGAGGTTAGTTCTTGCCATTTTTAATTATTTCCCTTCATGAAAGATAGGGGAAGACACATTCCTCTGATTTTATCCTCAATGACATTCTGTTCCTCAGCCATTAGCATATATTTGTCTCACTTCAGTTTATAGGAGGGAGAAGAGGTTCTTTGGTATATGTATACCTGATGTGAGATTAAGAAACAACGATTCAAATGTTGGTCTAACTAGTTTATTACAAGTCTTAATCAATCAGGGAGGTGAGGAAGGGGAGGCTGGCAGCTATTACAAATTAGGGTGGTGGGGAAGGGAAACCAGGCAATAGGAAAGATAGGAAAAAAGCAAGAATTGTATGTAAAGTGGGGATAGTCACCACCAGGATCCAGCAGTGTCCCATTGCACACTGTTCCACAAAAGCACAGGGGGAGAGAAGCAGGAGAGTGGCTGGCCTCAGGCTGCAAGGAGGTACAGACAGAGCAGTCCAGGTAGGTCTCAGGTAGCAGGCCCAGGAGAGTCTGTCAGCAGGCAGGCTTCAGGTCCAGATGCATCTGATGTCAGCCTCATGGCTGTTGGTCCCTTTTTTATCCTCCTTCATCTGCCAACATGGCATTCTGGGGCACTTAGGTCAGTGCCTCCTGAAATGGCTATCTCCTTCTGTGCTTTGAGATAAAGGTGCAAAAAAATAATCTCTTACAATATTTTGTTACCATTCTTAAACGAGCTGGACTTATTTATGCTAGCAGGCATCCACGTGAACACACACAGATCACAACTAAGACATCCCTTTTTGACTATTAGCTTCAGATGTTTTAATCTGCCCTTCTCAGATTTTGCTTTTAGTATTTAATTTGAGTACAAATCATTAATATAATAAAAAGATATATATATTTTGCAAGTTGAAGTCATAAGCGTTTTAAATTTCTGCTGTTAAAAATCTAGACAGAAATCCTGGATGATAAATCAGACTCCACAGAAATCTCCTTTATTTTAGTATGACATTATACATACCTATAGTGCTTAATCTAACACTAGATTCTAATTATAGTGATACTTTCAAAAGACAAACTTATTTCAAATTATTTGGCTTTTACTATGTAATACATTTACAATACAACTCTCTGAAAAGTGCTCAGCTGGGAAATATTCTTACAGTGAACACCTACCAGCAAGCCGCAATAAAATTGAGGCTTCTGTTTGGGATTCATGTCACATTATCCAGCACTACTTAAATTACCAGTCTCAGTGTTGTACAAACAAGAACTTGCCTGAGGACTGCTGTAGTTTGGAGGAGCATATGGTGGCCAAATACAGCAAGGTAAGAATAGCTGAAAAACTTAACATGAGCCAGCAGTGTGCTCTTGCAGCTCAGAAAGCAAATGGTATCCTGGGCTCCATCACAAGAGGGGTGGCCAGCAGGGTCAGGGAGGTGATTGTACTCGTGACACTCCATCTGGAGTCCTGTGTCCAGATATGGGGCCCCCCATACAAGAAAGACAAGGAGCTGTTGGAGAGGGTTCAGAGGAGAGCAACAAAGATGATCAGGGGACTGGAGCACCTCCCATACAAAGACAGGCTGAGGGAGCTGGGCTTGTTCAGCCTGGAGAAGGCTGCGGAGTGACCTCATTGCAGCCTTTCAGTACCAAAAGAGAGCTTACAAACAGGAGGGGAATCAACTCTTTGAAAGGTAGATAACAGCAGGACAAAGGGAAATGGTTTTAAGTTGAAGGAGGGAAGATTTAAGTTGGATGTGAGGGGGAAGTAGAGAGTAGTAAGGTGCTGGAGCAGGCTGCCCAGAGAGGCTGTAGATGCCCCGTCCCTGGAGGTGTTCAAGGCCAGATCCTGGGCAGCCTGGTCTAGTATTAAATGTGGAGGTTGGAGGCCCTACCTGTGGCAGGGGGGTTGGAGCTTGATGATCCTTGGGGTCCCTTCCAACCCAAGCCATTCTATGATTCTGTGATTCTATGATTCTATGATTCTATGATTCTATGATTCTATGCCTTTATTGTGATAAAATAATAGTTAAAATGGATTTCTGCTCAAAATTCAAGTCCCTGCTACAACTTATTTGATACAAATGTAGATACAGTTATGTATCGAATGTGCATTTCCATCTTCAGTGAAGATTAAAACTGTGGCTTGTAGAGCGTGCAAACTACTGAATGTCCTGAACTCAATCAACTCCAATTTTAAAACAGCCATACAGAAACTTAGGCCATCTTTGTATATTTTGTCACATTTAATGATATATAAGGCAGTGCAAACTATGCAATGGCACCATGTAAGAACAGTTTAAGAGGCAGATATGCCCAGTCCTCAAAGGTTACTATCACAAAGACGCTTATGAAAGTACAATGCAGAAGTGAAGGTGACAGACAAAGGTGATTTAGTGACGGAACAACTCATCTTGACAGGTCCAGCTATTGAATGAACAGTGAATATGAAGTGTAAGTATGTTGAGTTTTTTTAGTCCTCACCATGTAAAATCCCTTCAGTGTGAAAACTGTAACATTCAAAAAGATGTAAAGCCAAAGGACACGACAAAGGACATTGCCGGACAACTTAAGAATTCTCTTGAGGAAAATTACAAACTTGTCAGCACATAATTTCTGCCTGAAGTTCCTAAAACTCTCATAGTCAACGCCCCTTTTGTTTTTCAAGTTGTTAAAATATTTTTGAGAGAAATAGTTTTGAATTGCCCACAAGCTCACCTTTATGAAACTGATGTGACCATTCATGTTATGTGAGAAATTAGTGAATGTTCTCTGTAGCAGATCCACTGACATTATTAGTGATGCAAGAGGTGGATGGATTTTGTGGGGATGACAGAGTATTCAAACACGTAAAAGTAAGAGAAGAAATGCACTAATTTACTCTAATCTGAGAGAACAATGTTGGGTCTTTTTTCCTCATTTTTGGAGTAAAAGTTTATTACAGACTTCCCTTTCATTTGTTAAAAACACCTTCCACTGCCAGCTTGCCAAATGCCAGTAAGATAAAAAGAGTAATAGCTTAAAAATCAATGTTAAAAATACTTTGTATTTCACAGAAATGTGAGAAAAATCAAAGTACCAACAGAGGTCAGTTTTCTACTGATTTTATGCAAATATGAAATTATATTCAGCATGGAGGATTTGATAAAAGAATCCAAATCGAGTGAGAAATGCAAAGCTCTATTTAATTCTCAGCTCTTCATGTTTGACTAATTTGTAATGATCTTACCTACCAACTTATAAGGCTTTCTAATAAACAGGGCTTTTCTTGGTGTCATGGTTTTATGATTTTTGTTATCAATATTCCACATTATAACATCATGTAGAGCACTGGAGTTAAGGAGTTAATGCTCCAGTTTTGTGGATTGTTGGTATTTCTGGAGACCTGTTTCTCAAAAGAGAAGAACAACAATGCATCCCAGGAGACTTCACTGTTCTTTTTTTTGTTTTCTGCTTAGAGGCTTCTCTGTTTCTGAACAGCAGGTCTAGTGCTTGGTAAGGCACCTCCCCTGTGGACTCTCTCACCAGCTGTGTCAGGAAATTGTCTTCCACATGCTCCAGAAACCTCCTAGAACTGCTGGTTCTGTACTGTATTCTATTTCCAGTATATATCAGGGAAGTCCCTCATGAGGATGTGTGCCCTGTTGGCCCACCTGCTGATCCTTACCCATAGAGGCTCATCCTTGTCATTCCCAGCCCTGAGCTCAACAGCGTTGAAACTCTGTAACATAGAGAGCCAAGCCACCACTTCTTCTTCATCATCTCTCCCTTCTGAAGAGCTTACAGCCATCCATCGCAACAACAACAACAAAGGATGTTCTGGGACCAAAAATGGGAACCTGAAATGAGAAAAACTGTGAATTATGGCAAATGTATCTATTTCAGTGTAAATCTGTATGTGGATGGAAAACTCTGGGCCTATTTGTTTCCAGGTCAAGGTAGATGAAATTCAATTTAGAAAGTCAATAATAAACTGCCAGTGTGAATGTATTTTTGTTTTTAACTTGTGTCCCGAAGGCTGATGAAACCTATTACTCTGTTTCTTCAGATATTCCATGTGAAATAAGTCTTCTATCTTCAGCCCCTAAAAAAGCATTATTTTTATTTTTTATGTCTCAAAATAAATTGCATAATCTGGAATTTCAGATAGAATGCAGAAAGTCTTTCTTCTTCATCCCTGGCTCAGCGGTCTCCAAAAATATGTGTGACTTTGTCTGCCATGTACCTCATACCTGTCATATTCTCAAAGAGAATAATCTGACAACTTGGTGCAATTATTTATTGAATTCCATTTGTGTTACCAGGTGCTTTGCTGTGTCTCTTTAAGTTTGGATGAAAGTAAATAAAAAAAGCTAGTTATTTCTGTTTCTCTTCTTCTTAAAAATAATTAAAAAAAAATTCTGTGTTGTGCAGAGATGGAAATAGTTCATTCTGTGAGCTATACCTTCGCACTTCTCAATACAGAAAGGACATTGAGGTGCTGAAACATGTCCAAAGAAGGGCAACAAGGCTTGAGAATGGCGTGGACAATATGCCCTATGAGGAGCAAACAAAGGAACTGGGGCTGTTCAGTCTGGGGAAGGGGAGGCTGAGGGGAGACCTTATTGCTCTCTTCAAACACCTGAAAGGGTGCTTATGGCGAGAGCGGGGTTGAAACAGGTGAGAGGATGAGGGGAAATGGCCTCAATTTGCACAAGGGTAAGTTTAGGTTGGATATCAGGAAAAACTTTACAGAAAGGGTAGTTGAGTACAGGAATAGGCTCCGTGGATGTGTTTAAAAATTGTTTGGATGTGGTGCTCAGGGACATGATTTAGCAGAGAGTTGTTAGAGTTGGGGTAGTATGGTTAGGTAGTGGTTGGACTTGGTGATCTTTATGATCTTTTCCAACCTGAGCGATTCTATGATTGTATGATTTTGAGACTGTCACTTCTGGGTAGTGGAAATGCTGGTGGGACAATGTGTAGTATATTGAAAATTGAAATGGAAATTGTACACTTGATGCAAAAGTAGTTCAGATAGCAACATCTATTTCTTGAGTTTATACACAAGCCTACATATTATTTCTTACTTATACTCTAAAAGCAATCACCAGATATAACAGAGAAGCTAAATAACTAGAGAGGAGAAAAAAAATTTTTTTGAAAAAAAATCTGCACCATATCCTTCATTTATTTCATCTGCTCTAAATAAATAAATAAATAAATAATCGATCAATCAATCCTATATTTCTGTAAAAGCTTTTTAATGCCCATTAATTAACCCTGTTAATTTATTTTTTCCCTCTTGGCCAGATGACAATACTGCTGTGACTGCACTGCTGTTCTTTTGTGTAACAACTATTTTGTTGGCAGAGCTTATGCTTCATCAAACCAACATCTCTTCCAACTGAATTGTCATACCCTGCTCCTGACATAAATGATAATTTATTGTGGTTCAATGAAAACTCCCACTTTGTACTTATACAAAAAGAGATAAGCAGGATGTCTTCCACAAAATAAACTGCCTGAAAGACAGTTTCTGGCTCTTATGCAGGAGATTTCAACAACATATTAAACCACTTCTGATGAAATGCATTATTCTAGGTGCCCAACAAAGAAAAATGTATATTCACACATCTCACAAACAATTATTTTCCTAGCTGAGCTATAGAGGCACCACAAGGCACACATACTTCTCAAAATCACAGTCCTCTCTCCAAATTTGGGGGGGATTTGGAAAATAATAATGTACTACATTTTTTTCTTAAAAGTCTTGTCTATCAGTAAGGTATTTTTACCATAAATTTACTGGTGGGGAGCTTCCACAGCTGTTTGTGGTATTACATATGTAAATGCACTGTTTCATTTGAAACCATGCTGAGAAGAGACCATATGACAATATCAAAAGATTCTGAGAAGTTTTACCAAACCGTTTTTGCCAGTTTTTTAAAATAGAAATTAAGTTTTTGCAGCAAAACAATGGAATATGGGGAAAAAAAAGAAAAAGAAAAAAAAGATTATAGTAAGATTTAACAGCTTCCAGATGAATGATAAAGTGAAATGGAAATGGAAACTGAAATGGATAGATTCTTTGTTTGCCTTACTACAATTTCTTTTTTTAAATTTATTTATTTTAGTAACTGACAGGAAAAAACAGTTTTATGTTGTTTGAAAAGGTATTTTATTTATATGTGTGTATATTGTGGTAGAGAGATATTTCAGCTGAGATGTACATTAAGGGTGTGTGATTTGGCAGCTAAGCACTGTAAGTTCATTACCAGTAAGTGCTTGTAAGTCAAATCTACCTCCAGGTTTCCTGGAAGTAGGAGGGAGCAAGAGGGATTAGAGTGAGGAAATTAACACATTCTGAGTCCATCTTGAGACTTGACGGTTTCTGCTATCACCAAAACTTTGGAGGAGTAAATTTCCTTGTAATTCCAGAAAGTATATCTGTAATAAATACGCATTGGTCTGACCTAGCTCAGTCTAATTTATCCTTCCTATTTTTCTTTTATGAGTTAAACACTACTTTCTGCTTATAGGCATTTGCTACTGAGTGTATTTTTAACTTAGACCAATCTGAACACTGTCAGATTTAAGCTAGATTTTTCAGGAAATGCAATCAATATCTGATATAACTATGAGCCAGTCATCTTATACTCATGAATAGTAAACAGCCAAAGAGCACCTTGACTACAACAGTGGCCTCTGCAGTATGATTTCTCCATGAGTAGGAGAAATCTGATGGCTGCAGAGATTCCCCGTGCGTTGTTGTCATAATCCTTGCTAATACAAATCCCCAAAACCTTTGCTTTGAACTTTATTAGCTGTGCTTAGACTACATCTTAGGCTGATTGTGCACATATAATCCCTTAGACATAAATTGTTGATCAAGTGTGGGACTTGGATTGGATTCAGCTGCACCTGATCTCCTTTTGATATAGGCTGATTTAACATTGATATAGGCTGTTTTAGCAATAGGGTTCAGTATATTAGTTTAAGGACTATATTGTTTAGCAAAAGGAATCAATGAGTACTGGTTCTAAAACTTTCCAGTATAGCTTTGCTTGGTGTCTGAACAGCCTTTTATTTTTAAATGATCTTGCTTCTCAGGAGCACTGGAGTCACAATTGACTACTTTTATCTTTGATCCCCCAGGTGCAAGGACTTTTTACTGTGATTTCACATATAACATTCTGGGTTATACTGCAATAAGATAGAAAGTTGCTCATTGTGACATAACAAGAAAGGGAAATTTGACAAACTGGGGAAGAACTGCTAAAGATTGGCCAAATGTCACTTTGATGAAGATGATGATGGAAAATTAAGAGGGAAGGAAGTGGTCTAAGAACACCATAGGCCCCTACCAAGCATCCCAGAAGGAAAAAAACTGAAAATATCTTAACGACTTATGGGAAAAGAATGAATATATATGGCAATGTGTTTCATATGTATATCTTAAATGTTTAAATTTAGAACTTGAATTCTGAGAGCACACATGATTTAGCAAGTCACCCCTTACACATCATGAGGAATGAAGAAATGCAGCTTTCTAATACTACACTGGAGCTAGACAGTTTCCTACTTGGAATTCAGATGACACTTTCAATTTAAGGAGTTTAGAAAACATGGAGATCCATTCTGAACATTATGACTTAACAGGAGGTTTCTTGATTGAGTATATGTTTAACCTTATCCTTTAGGTAGTAAATAATAAAGGGTACCTTGCTTTATTGTATCATGTTATGGTGCTTTCTTATTCGCAATTACAGAATCACAGAATCACAGAATCACAGAATTGTAGGGGTTGGAAGGGACCTCCAGAGATCATCGAGTCCAACCCCCCTGCCAAAGCAGGTTCCCTACAGCAGGTAATTAAGATTTGTTACGGCAGTATTTTATATTAATGAATAGTTTCCATCCAAGACAAAAGAGCATCATAAGTGGCACAATTACTGCACCACAGCAGCCTGTAGATAAATGAGAGAGTATCTAAAACTCAGATTACAGCATCCTTCTACTTGCAAAACTGCCTTGACTCCTTCTAGTGCTGTCTAAACAAGCCTTGTTCTTTTCTTAATAGTATCTACAATCTCCTTTCACTTCTAGTTTGTGCAAAAACAAGAAGATGCAACAATCTGAATTTGACTGTACTAAGCTTTGAGATAGCTGAATGATGGCTTCCATCACAGAGGCCTGTCTTGAAGCATAGGCTGAGCCTTAATGTTGTCTTTCTTTGTTTCCTTCTGGCTCTGTCCATACAAAACATATGACCATATTTTACAGATCCAAACTAAATCAGTATAGGTAAGTAGCAATTCAAAGCTAGTTTGAATTCACTTCTCCCATCTCCCCACCCCCCTCCCCCTTCATTTTTCTTATTGATTTTAGTGAGTTTTCTGTTAAACTCCTATGGCCTTCACTTCATGGATGACAGAATTATGATACTACAAAGAGAAACCTATTGATGCATGTAATTATTCTTCTTGTCAATATTAGCATTGTTCTGCATATTCTCTTTGCCAAAGTTTTGCTCTGACAGCTGGTGCTTCCGGACAATAATCTTTTTAGGAAACTTCAATCTTTCCTCATTATCACTGTGCGTCATACAGTAATTTCTTATCTGGTACTATGACAGTCATCAAATATTTCTTATTCATACCATCTAAACTTAGAGCTAAAAAACAGCCCTCTGCTACTAGCAATAATGCTTTTTGTATTTATTACCTCCACTTTAATGTTGTGTTCAGGTCTGTTTACTATGCAGTTGGTACAGTAGCATAGTAAGCATTTGGTCTGTGACAAATAAGTAAGCATTTAGGAGACTCCATTGGACTCCTTCCAGTATGTCTGGGTCTCTCTTCTACTCAGTGGCCCAGAACTAGACAAAGTAGTCAGGGTGTGCAGAGAAAAACATCACCTTTCTTCATCTGCTGGTGATACTTTGCCTAACATAGCCAAGAATACCTTTAACCTTCTTAGCAGCAAGGTCACACTACTGACTTAAGTTTAACTTGGTGACTATCTAGGTTTTCTTCTGAAGATCTGCTTTCCAGATGGGCGGACCCATATATCTGGATAAGTCCTCCAAAAGAACCAGCGCTAGGGATCGTGAGGCTACTTCCAGCTGCTTGTAGAAGGCCTCATCAATTTCCTTCTCCTGATCAGGGGTCCTGTAATACACAACCACAACAATGTTACCCATAGTAGCCTGCCCCTTAATTTTCAGCCATGAGCTCTCCACTGGTATATAACCCTCCCCCAAGTGGAGCTCAATACATTCTAGATGCCCTTTTACATAAAAAGCAACTCCACCACCCTGCCTGCCTGTCTTTCCTAACAAGCACATAGCCCTCCATAACAGCATTCTAGTCATGTGAGCTGTCCCAGTAGGTCTCTGTGATCACAGGATCATGGCCTTGCAATTGCACACAGATCTTTAACTTTCCTGTTTATTTCCCATGCTGTGCACATTAGTGTACAGACATATTAGGGCAGCAGCAGGTGCAAATACCCTAAAGGGATGCAAGAAGATTTCAGCTGGGGAATTCACAATGGTATCTCTTCTGAGAAGTCTTCACAAAATCCTACAAGGCTTTTTCCCAGCAATCTCCTACAATGACAACATCCCCAAGGTTCCATTTACCTCCACTGTCTTCCTCCATCAAATCTAGTTGAAATCTCTGAACTGCTTTCTCCACCCTAGCAAGCATCATTTCATCCAGTTTTTATATTAGAAGAAATACTTGCATGAAGTATTTGTAGAGAGAGAAAGTAAATATTAGGTGGCAATAGAAAAAGTCATGGACAGACTGTCTCTTTTTGCTAAATACCCTGCAGTGGACTGCATGGCTATAGCACTTCCAAGCACAATTGCAACATAAAATTTTTTCTGCTAAGACATACAGATATTGGAAAAGATTCTGGATTGGAATACAGTGCCATCTTTCTCAATGAGGCCATCCACTGACATAAACTTTTCTTACTTCACACAGTCTTTAGTTTTCTTCAATCTAGGAGCACAAATAAAAGCACCATATGTCATATTCATTTCTTTGCACATCTTTGTTTATTTAGAAGCATCCTGTTGATATAAAACGCCGAATTTACTGCATGTAGTTTTGTGAACTGCAGGAGATTTAGATAATAAGAATAGGACACAATAAAAACATCAGTTTTGAAAGATGGAAAATACAGAAGAAATGAAAGAGAAGGAGACAGTCTACAGACACAGAGGCTTTAGTTCAACATCCTGTTTTCTTGTCAAAATCTAATCTTTTTCTTGCCTTTTAAAATGGTGCCTTTCACTGGAAGTTGTCTCTGATAATATATAGGAGAGACCAGTGACTGCAACATGCTTCAGGTCCCTGTATAGAGTCCTGGAAGCTAAGACATGGATAAGCATGTGCACTGAAACCATAGTCCACTGTGTGTGCAAGAGCACATTTGTGCAGTTTGGTTTCTCTGGGATCCACATGAAATGGATATTGATTCCTTTGAAATGTCAGGGACTTCTCTAGTTTGTATGAGAAATGTACAATCATATTTAATAGAGGAAATAGAGGAAATGTCCAATGTCTAATGTCTGTGGATCTGAGAGATGATTTTAGAATTTGAATTTCTTTATTATAACTTGTCAATAACATTCTAGTCTTGATCCATTCAGGTAGTTGAGCACTGGAACAGGCTGCCCAGGGAGGTTGTGGAGCCTCCTTCTCTGGAGATATTCAAGACCCACCTGGACACCTACTTGCGCAACCTGGTGTAGGGAACCTGCTTTGGCAGGGAGTTGGACTCAATGATCTCTGGAGGTCCCTTCCAGCCCTTACAATTCTGTGATTCTGTGATTCTGTATCATAGAATCATAGAATCATAGAATCACCAAGGTTGGAAAAGACCTAAAAGATCATCCAGTCCAACCGTTCACCTATTACCAATAGCTCCCACTAAACCATGTCCCTCAACACAACATCCAGCCTTTCCTTGAACACCCCCAGTCTTGGTGACTCCATCACCTCCCTGGGCAGTCCATTCCAGTGCCTGACCACCCTTTCTGAAAAGTAATACTTCCTCATGTCCAGCCTGAATCTCCCCTGCTGTAGCTTGAAACCGTTCTCTCTGGTCCTATCACTAATGACACGAGAGAAGAGGCCGACCCCCAGCTCACTACAACCTCCCTTCAGGAAGTTTTAGAGAGCTATGAGGTCTCCCCTGAGCCTCCTCCAGGCTGAACATTCCCAGCTCCTTCAGCCTCTCCTCATATGGCCTGTGTTCCAGACCCCTCACCAGCTTTGTTGCCCTCCTTTGAACACGTTCCAGGGCCTCAATGTCTTTCTTGCAGTGAGTGTAATCAGACATGTTAGAAGTGGGCCAAGCATTTTATTCTCACATCTTTCAGTAGAATTAATTGAATTTGAAAGGAACAATTGAATTAAAATTCAGAGCATGAGTGGTTAGCAAGTGTGACAAGGCAGGAATATTCAAATGTGCACATTGTTGCTATAGATCAATTAAAAAAAAGTTATGGATCCTAATGTCACCAAACAGAGATTCAGAGGCTCCAGACCTTTAATAACTGTTGTGACATCCCCTGGATGTTGTTGAAGTTTAACGTAAGAGGTGTCTCAACACCACTCAGTTGTTCACTCACTCTCTCTTTCCCAATGGGAAGAGAATAAAAAAAACAAATCAAAGTAGAATTTGTGCATAGAGATACAAAGACAGAAAAAAAGGATAATAATTATTACCATATATATATATGAATGCATATAACAAGTGATGCACAATTTCTTGTCACACCCTGACCAATTCCCAGTTAGCTCTGAGCAGTGGAAGAGAGCAAGATGAATTCCCACCCTCTTCAAAATTTCTTCTGCATAATATCATGTGGTATGGAATATCAGTTTAAATCAGCTGTCCTAACTCTGTTCACTTCCAACTCCTTGGGCCTTCACTGTGACTAGCTTTCACTCTGTGCAACATTGCTTCGCGGCAACTATAAACATTGGTGTGTTATCAACAGAGTTTTTCTCCTAGAACCAAAATATAACATCATATCAGACACTCTGAGAAAAGCAATTCCATCTCAGCTGAAACTAAGACAGAGTTTCACATCTTTCTTGTGTTGGGAACCCTTGGCCTGGATGCAGTACACTGGATGGGGCCTCATAAGAACAGAACAGAGGGGGACAATAACCTTTCTTCCTGCCGGCCACTACTCCTCCTCCAGGACACAGCTGACCTTCTGGGCAGAAAGAACACATTGCTGGTTCATGTCCAACTTTTTGTCCACCACAACCCCAAAGTCCTTTTCCACAGGACTGATCTTAAGGAGTTCTTCTCCCAGTCTGTAGACATACCTGGGATTTCCCCAGCACAGGAATAGAATCTTGCTCTCGGCCTTGCTGAACCTCATTAGGTTCACTTTTTTCAGTTTATCCAGTTCCCTGGAACTTCTCTATAATGTTTCTCTAATCATTGCAGCGATAGCTAGAGATGTATAAGGGTATCTGAGCATTTAACATAAAGAATCCTGTAGGCAAATCTTACTAGCTTTTACAGAAACTAGCAATACTTAGAATTATCCTATAAGAATTAGGATTAGAGGTAATCTGATCATCTATTTAGTAACTGTTCTAAACAAGTTTGTGTAAGTGCTTGTGATTGAAATGAGGTTGGATTTAGACTTCAAAAGGGACAGATGAACTGTTTCTCTGTTAATATAATTGTGCTGTTCTTAGTAATAGGGCTTAAATATAAAACAAACACAGAAACAAACAAACAAAAAAACAAACAAAATCAGAATGGTTTGGGATTGACGGAACCTCTGGGGGTCATCTTCATGCTCAGGCAGGCTACCTAGAGCAGGCTGCCCGTGACCATGCCCACTGTGATACGTCTACAGCACCTAAGGTGAAGACCATGACTATTCTTAGTGTGGTTTATAGTAGAGCTAAAAGAAAACTTAAAACGTTTCTGAAATATTCCTGACAGCTTCCAAAATAATGTCCCCAAAACTGTGAGGGACAGACTACATTAGAGTCCCTACTCCACTAAATACTTCTTTCAAGATACTTGACTGTCATGCTAGTAGACTGGGCAAGATCTATTTCGGTGTTTCTGTTCCTAGCATTTGTGCTGATACTATTTCCATATGCTCATCCAGCAGCAATTACCAGAAGATAGTGAAAAACCCCAGATATATTTGAAACCCTGACTAGCAGGTCCAGCTCTTCTCTCCTGGGTATTCTCTATCTTTGGAAGTAATATTATTCTTTCTGTTATGCTCTTTCCAGCTATTCCATTGAGGGAGAAAGAGGTTGTTCTGCTGGGCGAGCACAAGAGAAATAGTGACCTTTGAGGTGTCATTTACTGGCCATTTGGTTGTCTAGGCCAGGTTTTCTGACTTCCACTCCACTTGAAGTTGGCTTTGCAAGGCTTTATTTTTTTGATGTAGTTAAAATTTACAATCATTTCCAGGAAGAATCTGCTTTTACAGCTAAAAGATACATTTAGCAGAAGTGGGAGTGGAGACACAGTCACACTCCTGCAAGAGGCACATGACCCTCTTTGAGTATGCAAGTCGATTTGTACTCTGCGCAGTGCATCACCCCGTGCTCTATGAAAGAGATTCACTCCTATCCTATCTCTGGAAGAGTTCTTCTCAAGATCAAAGGCAGAGGTATATCTCGCAAAGGCATGGCTAGTCATCTGTCATTTCTTACTTCAATAATCAGGAATATGCTGTTAGTTATCTGCAAAACTGTCAGCTTTGGAATTAAGTGTTTTTTTTTTTCCCCGAAGACTCATTTGACTATGGAAATTTACTTTCTTTATTCAGAAATATTCTCTGAGATAAAAGAGCTGCATAGCTCAAAAGTACATCCCTGTGCAGAAATCCAAATGGCACATAAATACACTAAAAGCAGAGACTCCTTCAACAATACAGGAATTACTTAACACTTCAGTAAACCAGCATGGCATAGCTCAAGCTTTTCTTCTTCTGTGATGCCCTCTTGTGCCACCAAACTTAATGGAAAAATACCCACTGGAATCTGTTAGAAGACAATCACCCATACTGTGTGCGAAGAACTCTGTAAACAAACCTGGCATTCCTGTTCAGTCCTGGGCCACAATATTTGCTTAGGGTAGAATGACAAGTCTAATAACTTTTAATCTTAATTTAAGCAAATTATGTGCTTTACTTACATTCTCTAGTAGAACTGTTCCATACAGTACAGATGGACAGTGCATTCTTCTCTGAGCAGGATCAAGGTTTTGTTGGGGCTCAAGGGGATAGGGGGATCTGAGAATTCACATGGACTGTGCCTCTGTGGCCAGCCACCGCAGAGATGCTGGGAATAGTAAGCAGAGAAAATAGATCTGTAAACTGGGTCTGCAGTTCTCGAGTGATTGAGAAATTCTCCTGATAGGATCAGCCACTCCTTTTCACCTTTTGATAGCTCACACAGCAGCAGCTACCTTGCATAATCCAGGCTTCTGACACTAGCAAAGTGGGTGCTCCTCAGTAATTTGCTGGTCTAGGGTAAGTATTTGCCTTGAAGAATGGGTCTGACTCGTGCCATGTCAGACGTCTGGGCTTGTAAAAATAATACAATATATTTTACTTTTCTTTACTTAGTTGGCCAAAACATCTCCTCCTCCTGGGGCAGCAGCAAATTTTCAGCATAGAGAGGAGCTGGATCTCATATGTCCCTTTAGACTGTTTTGCATTGCAGAAACATTATTTATGTTTAATTTTATTTAATTTGATTTAAAGTTAATTACTTTAGTAATTAACTAAAATTAGTACTATTAAAGTTAATACTTTCACTTTTATTTAAAGTGTTAAGAAATAGTAAAACAGGGCCCATGCAGAAAAGTGTTTTGTTTGAGAGATACTGGACTCAGGCACTGGTCTGTCAGAAAGCTCTGTGTGAATACAGATTGGCATATCATACAAATTACTGCATACACAGGTGTGACTAACTTCATAAGTAACTTGTAATATGAGTCTGTGTTCTCAATGAGATGGTTTCATCTGTTTCTACAGGAGCACTGTACCATGTTCATATCTTCTGCACTACCGTATGTTCTTTGGACACTTACATTTGCTTTGAGGTTATTCTTCTCAACCGGTGGTGTGTGCAGTGACACAATATTTTCCTGCTAAAGTAAAGTAAAAAGAGAGTCTGCAATTCACATGTCTGTAATTTTGTATTAAATGTCTTAAAAAATTGTGTATTCACTTTAACTATTAAAGGTAGATGTCAAGATCTCCCAGGAGTGCGTGCAAGGATAAAATTTCTTTGAGGGCTTTTGTGTCAACAGTGCTCTATGTCTGTTGCTGCACCAGAAAAAAGCTAGCAGAAGTGCTGGGAGTTGAAAATAAGGGCCATTTTTCACGTGTGGTTCACCAACCAGGCATGCTGCAATTGCAGGGCAAAACACTTCAGCTTATGTCTCAGTGAATGATGTTTACTCAGTCATTGTTTTAAATGGACGGAATGAATTTCTATGTGTTTCCTTAGCAGCGTGCATTTGTGGAGGCACAGTCACTCAGTGATGCTTAACTCTAGTAACTTTCAGGAGGTTGGAGCTTCAGAGGCTGCTGTTTCCCTGAGATGATTCAGACAGGAACCACTCTTGTATTTCAAGCTTTTCAGCAGTCCACAGCCTGCTATGACTTGTGGTAGTACCATCTGCCCTGAGTTAGGGTACTGGCAGAGGAGGAAATTGCTTTAAAATGTTGGAATGCACATCAGCTTTCTGCTCTGCGACAGAATGGAAGATCATTTTGAGGTTGATCTTTGAGGTTTAAGGCAAGGTGGCATTCTGTAATGAGCTCTTACTGACATGGTGCTAAGGGATATAGCTTTGTGATGGGATTTGGTATGCCATGTTGATGATCGGATTGATGTTCTTGAAGGTCTTTTCTAATCTAGATGGTTATATGATTCTATAGCCACTGGCCTCCAAAAAGCCTCCTGACCCTCAGCTTTCTCAAAAAATTCTTCAGTAGTTTTATAAGAAAGGAAGGTGGCTGTCTAAATAGCTACAGTGCTACATAAATGAAATAATAAATAGTCTTCAAATGGTCCCATGTTAGTGGTCCCTTTGTTGATGGAATCATGAATGTGTCCATTTCTCAAGCTCTCTGATGTCCTTTACAGCAAGATGGAAGCAGACAGCAGTGCAGGTATCTGGTGTTGTACGCTTATTTGACTCTCACAGGAAAATGCTCTGTTGGGAATCTTTGCATGCAAGTGAATTGTAAACTCTTTATGTTATTGCATGAGCTATGAATTTTAACCCATAATCATCACAATAACAGCTCTAGAGATGAAGATTACATGCAGAAGGAAAAATTGGCCTTCATACTGATGAAGAGACACAAAGCTCAGAAAGCTGTGAATAAACCAGACATAAGGAAATGTGCACATTAAATAGATGTCAGTGAAGTGGGAAACCGGCCCTGCATATCTTTGTTCATCAACAAATGCCTGACTGAATGAATGACCAAACTCTCCTTACCTGGAATGTGAAAATTTCTACTAGCACAAATAGTAACTGTATCTGAGCAGTTCATTCATTCTCCAAAAAAATGCTGGAGTTTCAGTGGCAGCTTTCTATTTTTTAGACAGATACAGCAGAAAATGAAAAATCTCTTGAGGGCTGCTTCAATTTACTGTATGTAGCAACCTTCAAAAATATTGTAGTAACAGACTTCCCACTGCCCGTAGCAAATAAGAGGGACTATGGAAGAAAGAGAGGATGTATCATTGTTCTTCTCTAGACTGCCAGGTAGTCTTTTATTTCAGTGCAAGATAAGTGTTTCCAGTGCAAGATAGGTTTCCACCTGCTTGGTGCTACTGAAGGCCCATAAAAATGCAGGCGAATACAAAATCCTAGTGCAGAGGTGAAATGCAACTTCATGTGCAGCCTGTGCCTCTGCATGTGCAAAAATGTGAGAAACTCCTTGTCTCACCAGAACAGAGTACTGGCCATTGCTGAGAAGGAACGCATGGAGCACCTGCATGCTGTGGAGTGCAGTTCTTGGCTTTGTCTATAGCCTAACCTCCCAGGGTGCTCTTTATAGGAAGTGAAGGAAAAGACTTGTTTTGTCTGTGTGCACATGGATATTTATAGATCTGCAGGAAACTTAGCTCTTCTGTTATAAACTCAGTCTTTTTTGTACAACTTATTTTAAGGTAAATTGCTCAGTTTTAGGTTCATCCCATAAGCTTTGAGAATGCACCATGTGGTTTCAGCATAAGGTATAGAGCTCTCATCTAAAGACAACACCGTTGCAGGATAATTTGCAGAGTGTTGCTGTATACTGGAAAAAATAAAGCAGTTCATGTTGTATCTTGTCTCCCTTCCCAATACAAAACCCAACACACTGCAACCAAGAGTCCCGATGAGTCACTGTCCAGTAATTAATCTATGGTATGCCAAAAACATTCAAAGCCACAGAATATAATTACTCAGGAGAATACAGTATTGGCTGGAAATTGAAGTTTAAAATGCTCTAGCTCTTGTTTCTCCTGTGTATGCTGCTTAAAAAATATTTCTAAGTGGAAAATGGAAATTTGCTATCTCTTGGGTAAGGGGGAGAAGAATTGACAATTCCTCTGTGAACTGAAATGGTTGTTCAGCAATAAAGCCAGGGACAACCATAAAAAAGCAAAGCGAAGTGAAGTGCCTCTAGAAAATAATGACTTCATTAAGGGAAGAGCAACATCTTATTCTTACTTATTTATTAGGAATCTCTTTGAATAGAGAACAGTGTCAACTGGCTAGTTTTATCTCATTAAAAGCTTCTGTAGTGACTTCTTTTTTAATACAGTGGACCTGAAAACTCCTTCAACTATTAATGCTCAAAGCAAGATGATCTGTCAGATTTTCATTTTTATTCTACAACTCACTTGGACTTATTTCATGGCCTGCCAGGTAAAAGCTGTCTACTTTGTCTCATTCCTGTTGCTAATCTTTAAATCAAGGAGGACCCTCAGAGCATCTAAATTATGCCCTATATGAGAGGTAATATTTTCTGTCTGTGTGCAAGACCAGAGTTGCAGTGCAAATGCTCTTATGAGAACTTGGGGACTCTGTAAAGGTCCGAATCTGATTGGAAATGTAGGTCCACCCCTAAGAACATAGCCTCTGTCTCCTTTCTTATCTGGGAGAAAAGCATCCTCTTTCAAGGTTTTCTGGCTTCTGTACATCTGTGTAGATGCTGTGACTGAGATGAGCAGTATGTGGTTCAGAGCCACCAGGAGCCAAAGGGACTTTCCCTCAGCAGAGTTTCAGTTGGATGCCTCTGTGTAACATGGCTCCCATGCTCATCACTGAGCCTGATATCATTTGGTTCTTGTGGTAATTTCTAAAAGGGGCAGCTCCATGTCTACTCCTTTTTCCAGCAAACTAGTAACAATAGTGAGCAGTAATATTATGATCTGTTTCACCAGTGGGTGTCCAGAGAGCATTAGAACAAATTGCATTTTACCTTATTACAGTTTTTTGAATCCATATTGCCTAACAGTTGGCTGTGGTTTTCATTGAGTATAATCATTATTTCTGTAGCTTCTCCTCAGCAGTATTTCTGGCACCATACCTGTACATACTCTTGTAGTCAAGGGGAAATGAATCTTTGCTTGTTTGCAAGCTCCTAGAAAAGTTTCTCTGATCTCATGCTGGATGCTGTCACGGTCAACTTTGTCCACGTGGTGGTGTTGCATTCTCTTACGTGTGGCGACCTTGCATTCTCTTACCAAGTGCAGTTATCCACTACAGGTGTATTGCTTTCCAAATTTAGGGCATTTTCTTGGCCCACACTTCTTGCCAGAGCATGTGCAATCCCATGTGATTTTGCATATATTTTTTGAGCTCCAAAATGGACCTAGACCTTTCTGGCCTTTTTTTTTTTTTTAATGGATTTTGTTATAAAAGATAATCCTAATTTACAACAGAAGAACATTATCAGTCCTCTCACCATATGTCTTAGGGCACAGTTTCCTGATATGCCAGCCTTAGTAATCAAGGTGATATGGAATTTTGCTATGTGAACCTATGGATGTTCTGTTAGAGAAGGGAGTTATTCTTACCTTGATCATATCAATAATCCAGTTCTAGTACACAGAACTTCTTCTGCTTAGAATGTTTTAAATATACTTTGCCTAAAACCATATCTTGGTCAGAAATAGCTCAGAGCCCAAGACTTTGAAGCCAGTCTACTACATCCTTTTCTGAACTTAAGCTTCTGTGCATAATTCTTCATCCCAGCACAACTACTTCCAACTAGCTTCCATCAGATACACTTAAAGGTACAGTTCAGTGAAGATATGGCCAAATTTGGGGAGCAGAAACTTCTCATGACAGCTTTGTCCTTTAAGCCAGTAATTCAGGAAATTGTGTCTTCTGTCTAGATTGGGCAATTTCTACTGTTTAGCCAAACTCACTGCTTTGTTAAACAGTGGTTCACTTTCAGGAGTCCCTTATTCTGAACTTCTGAACTCAACCTGCTTCTTGTCAGTCCAAAGGGAACTTAGATTAGAGATCCAGTTTGCACCTGCAACTCAAAAGTAGCTCTCCAAGCATGGATTGTTCAGCACAGGCTCTTCTGGATTTTTACAATCATTCTGTCTTGCCCAGATGAATGAAAATTTCAGGTTTTTTTTTTTCTTCTTATATATATATATACAGTTGACCCCCTTCTGTAGTATTTCAGACACTTGTTTTTCTGTTTCCATTGTTGCAGACATGACTTGGAAATTTTATGAAATTCTGGTGTCTTCCCCAGTCTGCACTCAGTGATGCTGTTCTTCCATCAGTTTAACTAGTTTTGCCTCATACCATGTCCTGCTTACAGATATGTGACTATGCTTTGTGTTCTATTTTTTTTTTTCTGTCTAAATGCTCAGTCATCACAGCAACCTGTTCCAGCTAGTTGCTCCAAGAAGCACTTCAAGATACTGTTCCCTGCAAATAGCAAAAAGTAATTTTTCTAATGCTGACAAAACCTTCATAATAAATTACTGTCTTGACTATCACCTCTTGTTGTGAAATTTGAGAAATACCTCTTCAGCATTCTTTCCCAGCCAAAGATGGAAGTGAGTGACATTTAGTAATTGGCTGCTGATACTTAAATTCATGAAGGGTAATGGGGTGGGGTGCTTTTTCCATGAGCTGTAAAAATGTCACCTGGCTCTACCCTCGATGATGTTTGTTGGCCCAGGGACTCTTTACAGAAATAATCTTTAATAAAGATAGTTGGTTGCTCTAAGCCATTGGCATTGCTCAATACTTTAAAGTAAACCAGAAAGAAATATCAGCTCTTGCTTCAGAATTTGTTTCTGTGGTGTTATTTGAACACTGTAGAAATATTGCCCTGGGAGTGGTCTCTACTATTCAGAACAAAGGAGAAGGAAATATTAGATTTTCCTGTAAGTACTCTGCGAATCTTTCTGTGACAGACTTCCTCTGGTAACAGAGCTGAACAGACTAAACTTTTTGGAGACATCTGCTAACCTAAAAAAGCTTAAGCTGTCAGGTCTGGTTCAGCCCTTGACTTGGCTTTTCATTTCTCTACTTAGCAATTACCTCTCAAGGCAATCAAGAGTGCATAAAAATAAAAGCTGCAAGGCAAATAGGAGAAGAGACCTATTCCTGTTTCTTGTTCTTTTTTGTTGTTGTTGTTGTTTTTGTTTGCCTAATTCCCTGTAGGAATTAGCTCCTATATTTAGAAAGAAATAAGAATAAGGGACTGAGAAAACTCTCTCATCTCTCCCTGTCTCTTCCCACTGGGATCAGACTGGAATTTGTGCTGTGGCCTGGACTCAGTCCATGATAATGAAGTAAAGCCTCTTGGCATACCAAGAGAGCTTGCAAAAAGAGGAACATCATAGGGTGAAAAAACAACATGCCATCTCATATTTGTTCCTTTTTTTTCTTTTTCATTTTTTGGAGGTATGCTTGTGAGAGCTTTGTGTGAACACTGCTGAGCATTGTTATTATCTTTCTCTCTATGAGAAGGAACTCGACAGAAGATGTGCAATGAAATGTGGCTGCCGGAGTAAATTCTTCTTGGTGGGAGCAGCTGGCAGAGGCCATAGCTCAAGCCCCTGCAGTCCTGGGCTGCACGCTCCCTGTCCCAGCACTGATGAGCAGCTCTCTGCTGATCTGCACTGAATTATGTGAATACCTTGCTGCCATTTCTCCTCCTCTTGAGGTTCATTGCTTCTTCCTGCTGCCTACCCCTTGCCCTCACTCAGTGTGAACACCAGGTACCCCCAGTTGGAAGAAGTACACCCAACCCAGCTGGGTACCTGGCTCCTACAGGAATGCAGGTATAAGGTGGATCTGCATTTCATTTCTTTCTGCCCACTCATGTTCTGCCTGCATTTTGATGGAAATAGAAAGCGCCTGGAGGCTTGCTGAAGTTTTAGGTCTGAATGAAAGCACTGGAGACTTGAGACTTCAAAAGGATTTTCTGTATCTTAAATATACAACCTATTGTTATGATTTTGCTGCTGTTGTTCTTTGCTGAAATTAAGCTGCAAGACAAAACTAGGTCTTGTGGGTGAAATTTTGTTAGTGCTGCATTCTCTCAGCTAGCTTGTAGCCCATTCATCATTCCTACCTCTCTTAAGTCATTTGTATGGCTGTCACATTGATGCAGTCTTTTTCTTTTGGATTGTATCTTCATTTAATAGCTGAAAGAGCTTTGTCTCTGTCAGAAAAGTTTGAACTGAAGTAAATATTTCTGAGCTCTCTCTGGAGCTTTCTCTAAATACACAGGCTTTATTAAGAGCTACTGATTTGGCTAGAGACCGTGGGACCTTCCCCATGCAAGTGCCATAGTTTAATTCCCTAGACCCATCCTGGGTCTCTTGCCAGCGTTTGTTTGCACTGAGGAGAAATTACAAATTGATCAGTTGTCTTACTTCTGCATGCTATATTTTTTTCTGTCCCCAGAGGCAGTCAGTGCCTATGGTTCTGTTGTACAACAGTCAATAAGCAGATCATCCTCCCCATCCCCTCCCCAACAGAGCTTCTGTGATTCAGACATGAGCAGGACCACTGTGGCAGAGAGACTGGGAAAAGTGGGGATCTTCTGGGTGAGTTCTTGAAAGTCTGTTATCCCATACACTTATGTAGTAACACCAGCATTTCCTACAGCACCATGCAGCACAAACATTTGCTGGCTAATTTTCTCTCAGACTTGCATAAATGTTTTAGTTTTAGTTTTTAGTTTTATTTTATTTCAGTATTGCACATCTACTGATTTCAATGTAGTGAAGAGGCGGGCTCAGACTTGCTGATGTTTGCAGTTGGTTGGCAGCTGGTACCCACTCTTTCGTGCTGGGCTGTATGCCTAGACCAAGACATAAACTAGAAAAATTGTTTTTTGTCTCTTTCCTGTTGGTAAAGAAGTGTGAGATAGGCTGATAAGCTTGACAAGTGTCTCTAGGCTAGGCAAGGAGGACTTCAGATTTGCATGTCTTCATATATTTAAATTTTTCATTCGTAATCTTGTATGTGTTTATGACTTGAATGAATGAGCAAAAGCATTTGACTTGCAATTGTTATCCTTAAATAATTATTTAGGGGCAAATAAGTGGCATATCTTATGTAAAGAAAAGAATTTACATTTAGTATAATTGAGAGCTTAATCATTATGATTCCAGATCTAATTATTGCAATGATGATAATGATAGTGATGATAATGATGATAATAGTGATGATGATGATGATGATAATGCAGTTATTATACACCCACTTCTTCATTCCTATCTATTTTGCTGGTGTTATGCTTGCTTTTGCTCAGTGACTCTTGTTCCTAAGGTTGGTAGTTTTGTCCTGTTCTTGATGCTATTCCTTCACTGGTAGAAAGAGGTTGTTTATTTCTTTATGTTTTGTTGTTTTTTTTTTTTCTTCCTTTAAGGATCAGCTGTGGTCAGTTTTGACAGGCTTTTTCAATTTTGTTCTTTCTTCATTGATCTGAAAATGTGATGTCCGACTTTTTTTACAGTGCCCACTGCAAAATTCTCTGTTCTCTTGTCCCTAAAAGTAGGTATTTGTTTTTGTTTTTTTTTCTTATTCAATTGTTTATTTGCTGTGTCCAGCCACTTTTTTAACTTGGTGAGTTAACATTGATTGATTGCTCATACCTATGGAATATCAGTGCCAGTCCTCTGGCCCACTTCTTGTTCAACCACACCTGCATTCCTTTATAGTATGCACCATGTTTCTACTCTTTCTAGCCTCTCCTATTATGCTAGATCTTTAGTTCTATACACCACAATATTATTATGCTAGAGTTGTGGATATCTAATTTGACACGAAATATTGGCTTGTTACTGATGTCTGTGCAACACTGTAGGTGTATCATATGAAGAAAGAAAACTGAACCAGCAAAATTGCTCTCACCACTAAACCAAGTGAAACAAAGCTGCAGGCAGGTCAAGAAAATTTTGGGTGGGAAATCTATCAGTGTTTGGTCCTGAGGATTTTAAATAGAACATTCATGGACTGTTATCAGCAATGGCAATCTTATATTATCAGGATACATAATTTCAAAATGCCTGGACTACTCCAATAAAGAAGCCTACAAAATTTTTTTTTGTTCATCTCCAGGTATGTCACCATTAACACCTCAGACTTGAAGCTAGTTATCTCCTTTCCACGATTCTGGTAAGCAAGTATCCCTATTGCAAAACTGGTTGCCGATGTTATCTTGAAACAACAAAAAAATTCTCAGTCTTTTCAGAAAGACTAATGTTTCTGTTTTCTCTCTTTTCATCTGCTCAGAACAATATTTAAATTTATTACTAGGTTTAGGAAATACTTCTGTTTTTACAAATTCTGGCCAGTGGCTTTTCTATTTATAGGAATACAGCAAGAAATGGTGCATCAAAGGTCTTAGATCTGCTCTTAAAGAAGTGACAGTCTTTAATGTCTGTGTAGTTCTCTGCTTATTTCCCACTGAATCCTGCAGCATCTTTTTTCTTAGCCAACAATTTTGATACAACCTAGCTAAGAAGCCAATTTTGTTTTGTGGGTGGACAATGAAAATTCATCCTTCTTTCCTTCTCACTAAATTAAAACTATTTGAACTTCTAGATCAATTTCTAGAACAGGAATAAATGTTTGTGAAGTGGCAGGAATGATTTATGGAAGTCTATCCCTACAGTTGGACTATTCATGCTTGAATATATGTAGGAGTGGGCCTGCTGTGTCTATGTTCTGTCAACCAAGAGCCTTCAAGAATTCTCCACAATGTTTGTAAATGCATAACGCTTTTTTTTTTCCTCATAATAAATTAACAGAACAGTGCGCATTTGTATTTCTTGGTCATTTGCTCATTAATTGCTAAGTGTACCTGCAATGTGCTATATGGATTTTTTACACTATTCTTTGGGCAACTCTGCACCATTGCTTGTCAGAGGCTCTTTATGATACTGCTACCTGCTTCAACAGGACTCAGCAAGTTATACTCCATGTATATGTGGCATGACTGAGAAGAACTGATGTACAGAAGTAATAATGAACTACAAAATAGTATCTTAATCTCATAAACCAGGTGTATGCTCTAAGGGAGCTTTCAAACTGTTCATCACTGTAAGTTCAAAGACTCAATTTCTGCTTCTCAGCTTATTTCATCAGACCCTATTAGATGGTGGAAGGGGAAAATAAAAAGCTGACATGAAAGTAGCTTCAAATTGCATCTGTCACATTAAAGAGATTCTGTCAAAATAGAGATAAAATAGCATTCATCAGGAGACATGCTGGATTTATCCAGATAAGGATAGCTTTCCTCTGCTTGTAGACAGGATGCTCACACAGAGGCAGTGAGAATTAAGTAAACAGAATTCTTCAAGATTAGATCTCAGATTAGAACAGCTAGAGATATTTCTTTGTTGTGTGTTAAGCTAAACAAACTGGGGTTTTGAAGCTCAGTACACAGGATTTCTCATTTTTTAAAAATTTCTTTTAAAAAAGATTTTGGTACACAAACAGAACCCTTACTGTAAGGATCATTGGGGTTTTTGAAGTGCAACTGTATTTAATTTCATTTTTTTGTCCTCTGAGATACTTCCTATGCTGTTGTGTGGTAGATACTAAATTAGCCCTGCAAAAAAAAAAATCTTTCATGCAACTTCTGAATGTTAAAAGGAGCCCCTTTTATGCTTCTTTCTGTTACACTTTCCTGACACTATTGGATGGAACTAGTTACACAAAAAAAAGTATTTTAAAGTTTCTTCCCTTTTTGTCTGTCTCTAGACAAATTATCTGATTCTCTAACGTACAGAAGCAAGACCCGCTAATAAGAAAGTCCATACAGCATTTCTTTGCTTCATCAAAATATCCTGCTGGACCAAGCTAATTTATGTAACTTACAATCAGCTGCAGTTTTTGCAACAAGATGGGATTTTTTTTATTCTTAGCAGGGTACTGCTAAGAATACTTAAACTGATTGTTTAAGTATGAAATGCTAAGAATCCACATTTCAAGTTATAGTAGGATTGCTGTCTTCAAAATCTTTGAGATCTAAAGACTCACAGAATCACAGAATCACAGAATCACAGAATCACCCGGGTTGGAAGGGACCCCAAGGATCATGTAGTTCCAACCCCCCTGCCTAGCAGGGCCACCAACATACATATTCAGATCAGGTTGCCCAGGACCCCGTCCAACCTGGCCTTAAACACGTCCAAGGACGGGGCATCCACAACCTCCCTGGGCAGCCCGTTCCAGGGCCTAACCACTCTCCTAGTAAAGAACTTCCCCCTAACATCTAACCTAAATCTTCCCTCCTTCAACTTAAAACCATTTCCCCTAGTCCTGCTGTTGTCAGCCCTTTTGAAGAGTTTACTCCCCTCCTGGGTGTAGGTTCCCTTCAGGTATTGATAGGCTGCAATGAGGTCACCCCGCAGCCTTCTCTTCTCCAGGCTGAACAAGCCCAACTCCCTCAGCCTGTCCTCATAGGGGAGGTGCTCCAGCCCCCTGATCATCTTAGTCGCCCTCCTCTGGACCCTTTCCAAAATCTCAATGTCTTTCTTGTACTGAGGGCTCCACACCTGGACACAGTACTCCAGATGGGGCCTCACAAGAGCCGTGTAGAGAGGGACAATCACCTCCCTGTCCCTGCTGGCCACCCCTCTCCTGATGGAGCCCAGGATCCCATTTGCCTTTTGAGCTGCCAGAGCGCACTGCTGGCTCATATTCAGTCTCTCGTCCATCAGGACCCCCAGGTCCTTCTCTGCCGAGCTGCTCTCAAGGACCACTCCTCCCAGCCTGTACAGGTGCCTGGGGTTCTTCCGGCCCAAATGCAAAACCTTGCACTTTGCCGTGTTGAACCTCATCAGGTTCACCCGAGCCCAGCCCTCCAGCCTGTCGAGGTCCCTCTGAATGGCATCCCTTCCTTCCACCGTATCAACCGCACCACTCAGCTTGGTGTCGTCAGCAAACTTGCTGAGGGTGCACTCAATTCCCTCATCGATGTCATTAATAAAGATGTTAAAGAGCACCGGTCCCAAGACAGACCCTTGGGGGACACCACTTGTTACCGGCCTCCACCTGGACATAGAGCCATTGACCACCACCCTCTGTCTGCGGCCTTTCAACCAATTGCTTATCCATCGGGTCGTCCACCCATCAAATCCACTTCCCTCCAATTTGGAGATGAGGATGTGGTGGGGGACCATGTCAAAGGCCTTGCTCAGGTCCAGGTAAATGACATCGGTCGCCTTCCCTTCGTCCACCAATGCCGTCACTCCATCATAGAAGGCCACAAGATTAGTTAGGCATGACCTTCCTTTGGTGAAGCCGTGCTGGCTGTCTCGGATCACATGCTCATTCTTTATGTGACCGAGCATGTTGTCCAGGAGGATCTGTTCCATGATCTTCCCAGGCACGGAGGTGAGACTCACCGGCCTGTAGTTCCCCGGGTCCTCCCTGCTCCCCTTCTTGTATATGGGAGTGACGTGACCCTTCCTCCAGTCGTCCGGGACCTCACCTGACAGCCACGACTTCTCAAATATGATGGAGAGCGGCTCGGCAACCACCTCGGCCAGCTCCTTCAGGACCCTGGGATGCACGCCATCCGGCATCCCCATTGGTTTTCTTGAGAATTGAACCATGTTTCCAGTATGCTGATTTGCACAGAGGAAAGATAGAATCTTTGGAGTGTTTAACAGAATTGAGTTTCAAAAATGTATATAAGCATTAGGTTTGTATCACTAAACTTCTTATTACCTGAATCAGAAATGTAAAACCAATAGCAAATAGGAGTACTGATATTTTTACCTGATTCTTGGGGGAAATTGAGAAAAAAATTAGCTTTCTGTGTTGATTACAAGTTGTCCTATACTTGCACACAGGTCACTGTGAACCATCTAACTGCATCTTAAAACCTGGCTCAGAGCTGAACAAAACTGGCTTTGCCAAGAAGCCTGATAGTCATCTGTAAGTACTGAGAGGACTCAAAAATCAGAGCTGTCTTTGCTCTTTTTGCCTCCCTTGCAGCATGTCTTTTGGCAATGACTCATGGGCAGCCTGGTATGGCTGCTGTCTTTGGACAGGGCTGCTCCCTGCTGCAGTTCCCCCAGAGACAGCAGTCAGACAATATGTTAATTACTTAGCACAATCTATGACTTCATTTTTTTTCAACAAAGTAAAGTTTTTGAAGCAGGGTCAGGCTCATTTTTCTTCTCAGCATTTACCCCTGGCTCATCTGGCTCTTGGGCTGGGCCCAAGTTCCATCTCACTCCGTGTGGCAGTCAGTTGCTCAGTTCAGTCTTTGTGACTAAGATAATAAATGCTGTCACACAGGCAGTCTTAAACTGAATTTGTCTCTGTTACTTGCATGTCCAATTAATTTAAAAAGTGTTTTAAGATTTATATTCCTATCACACTGGTGCCAGGATTACATTAAATTTTAAGACTGCCTGATGCTGAACTTCTCTGGGTGCTGGGCAAAAGGCAAACTTTATATCTGTCTAGTCCTTTCAAGGACACACTGCATAACTCTATAACAGAAATTATGCAAATCACAAGGATGATGAACTTAGTGTTATTTAGGAGATTCTTCTTTTTGCCTTGCTCCAGCAGCTCTTATAGTTGGGAGTTTACTGGATTACTTAGGGAGGAAGAAAGCAGTACCTCAGGTGTATCTTTTGCAGAACCTGTAACAGCAGGATATGTTCCACACATCTTGGCACTCTGAGTTCTTAAAGTCAGGGAGACTACAAGTTGAGTGTTGACAGATTCAAAATTTCCCTCTCAAACTCTTCGGTAGGAAATTACATCTCAATTCTTATTAAGGATTCTTTATAGTAATGACTGACATATAACCTAACAGGCAAATGGTGGTTACATATATAATAAAAAGTGATAAGAATTATCAATTTGACAATGACAAAAATCATTTTTGTGACGTGGCTGTAAAGAAAAGTTTGTGACTGCAGGGTCAAAGTCCAGTCATATTACACCTGGAAATGTTTGAGATTTGCCTGCATGTCTCCAAGTCACAGCAGAAGTGTATCAGTCTCAAAATAAAATCTACCATACATCACTGATAATTTGCAAAGTGTCTATTAGTGGAGAAGCAGGACAGGACTACATAAGAGGTATGATATGGATTAATGGTGAGGCAGCAAAGTAGCTGTCAGTAGATAATGAGTATTTGAAAGACTACAGAGTCAGTAACACTGCAAAATCCTAACTTTATTTTGGGTTCTTATGGCAGAAAGATTTGGAAATGATAATGCTTCTGTATTTCAAGAGTGGCAATACTATGTCAGGCAATACTATGTATGATGGTTCTGCTAGAAGAAAGCTGCTGCAAAGCATTTCAGCACTGAGCACTGGGCATGTAAAAGATGACTCTTACAGTCTATGCAGCTTGTTTTTTTCACTGTATTTCTAGAAATTGCGCAGTCAGCTGATTGGACTGGGAGAAATAGATGCTTTTAAATTCAAGGAAATGCTTCCTAAAGCAGACCAAGATCCTAATGGCATTCACTGACAACATTATGATTTTGTTATGAAAGAAAGAACCACTGTAAACTTGTTTGGTATCAATGTGAATGTCATGTGTTTCCTCAGGAGATCCATTGAAATTCAGCTATAATTACTACACCTTTGCAGCAAAGTGTCAATGAAAGGTCCTATTTTCTAGCGCTTGTCCATTCCAATTAAGTAATTACCATTTTCTAACCTCCTGCTCATCTGTAATGCCGTTCTTAGGAAAAAAAGAAAAACAACCAAAAAACCCCATGCTATCTCTTTACTTCCTGTTACTTCCGTCAAATTATCAACTCAGCCTTTAAAAATTAGCTTTTTTTCTTTACGTGACAAAGGTTGCGTGTGGAAGGAGGTCATTGAAATTAGCACGCTAATAATTGAGCTTGCAAGTTTTGCTGCTAGCAGATCACTTGCAGCCTTAATATAAACTACTTTTCACTTACGTAAGAGAAAGCTTATGCAGTTTAAACCTCTGAAGTGGCAGAATGCTTTCTGTGAATTTTTGTGCACTATTCTTCTGCAAGAACTTGCTTTTGTATGTTTTTTTCTTTCTTTAGCTTCCTATAATCCTTTACATAAATCTTATGTGACAAGGACTTATTTCAAATTTTATCCATCTCGTAGATGATTAGTTCTGCTTCTTCATTCAGAAAGGATGTGCAGTAAGAAACAGCAAACAGCTGTTTTTCATTCTAGAGCAGGAAGCCTTGGAAGAGATGGTACAAACCTAATAAATACCATTTTATTTTTTGTTTTGAGGATGGGACTTCTTTACATGTTGTAGGAAATGTGCAGTTTCTTACTTGACACGCAGAGTTGTTGCTTACTGGAGAATGTTACATAGAAATAATAAGCAATCCCTACCATTAGCAACGTTATGTATTGTTGTGATGAAGCAGGATGAAGTTGCTGGTAATAACAAAGCTCCTGTACGCACCAAACTGAAACAGAAGGTACTGGTCCTGAGAGAACACTGTTCAGAACAAGAAAAGTGGATCAACTGCAAAACTGTTGATGGAGAAGTAACCACAGTTCTTGAACTATTTATCCACTGAAGCATTTCTTTGGTTTCTTAGCCCTTAATTATTTTAAATGACTAACAGACCTAATCTGTAGGGTAGATCACTGGACTGTGATATTCTATAAAGTATCTTGGCATACCTCATAATTTATCCAATTTATGTTATTTAAACAGAAATAGATGCACTGCTTGTGGAGAAAAGAATCTCCTCTATGAGTACATCCACAAGCTCACCATTCTCCTCAAGGATATTTTCATACGGACCATTTCTCATTTTAGTATAACACAGCCAGGATGTGCAAGTGAAGACCAGAGATCAAAAGATCTCTGCAGGATCAAAAGATCCTGCAGCTCTTACTCTGCCTCCAGAAGTGTTAAACAACACCTTTCTGCTTTTGTCCCTATGTTGGCAATTATGATCATGCAGCTAGATACCTGAAGCACATGCAGTAAGGACCTTGCATCCACAGGAATATCTAGTTGGGTATGTACTGACCAAAACATGTAAGTGTTCACCTGAGCAATCAGTATACTAGGATTTGCTGTCAGAATAAGATCTGTACTTACAAGACACCTTACTCACTGACAGTTGTGGATGACAGATGCATTTTCCATAGAGTAGAAATGTGTTTGCAAAGATAGGCTAATGTGGTGTCAATATATTGATGTTTTGAATATATTTCTGAATGTATTGTTTTATTCAGAACAGAGGAATAGACTCTTTCTACAGAGTCCTTCACTAAGCATCAAAACTAATCTGAGACTTAGACAAACGTCTTAGATTTAAGGGTATCAACTTTACTCTTCAATGTAGATAAACTCTTCTAGATATTTCAAATAGATTTACTATTGAAAATAAATGAATTTCTCCAGCAGACTCTTCTTCCTGTATTTGCCTCTGAGTATCCAGATAGTTAATTTTATTGCAAGAGAAGCATAAAATATTTTCCCTCTTCCAGCCCTCTCTCCCTCCTCTTGCTTTTCTTTGTGTATTATAAATGCAGTTCTTCCACTTCTGCTTTGGTCCTGCTCAGCTTTACTGCTACAAAGACTGAAGCTTGGCACAGTTACTCCAGATAACTCTATAGGCTGGAATGAGTGAACTCAATTCTCACTGCAGGCATCAGAAACCAGAAGGGATTACTGACAGCATTCTGCAGCAGGAGGAAAGGGTCAGAAAGTTGGAAACACTTTAAAGGCCAAAACTGAGTGAGAGAAGGGATGAAAAGCCTTTGGAAACTTCTATACTCCTCAAAGGTAATTAAAGGAAATTTTACAGCATAACATCTTTGAAGTGCCACTTTTTTCTTTCTAGGAGAGGTAAAGTGGGGGATTTTCTGTAATAAATAAATTCTGTAATATCCTTGAAACCTGATGGCTGACATGAGAAGAATCCACATGTCTGAGATACTAAAGATCTAGTTTCAGTGGAGCTCCACTTCTTTTATGGCAATTTCCTTATTATTACACATTACTGACTCCACCTCTTGGCATTTCTTTTTTTCTTTTTTCATTTTGTATGAAATTGTACCACAGGAATGTTGTTCTGTTTTTCCCAATTTCACTGTCTCACTCACTGAGGTAGAGACATGAGTCCAAGTGGACCAAGTGGATTTGAGCTTTGAGCACAAATACTTCACATCTCAAGAAACAGTTGAAGATTAATTCTGCAGTGAAGCAATTGCTTGTGAAAATCGTTTGAAAGGATTTTTGTTCTTGTGCGATGAGCCGAAGAAATTTCCAACCCTTGGAGGCACTGTGTCTAGAAAATTCTTCTAAGAGAATGAGTGGACCAGAAAATCTATCTCTTTACTGTCTATCTCTTTTATCTGTTTACGCAATAACAATTAAATTCAACTATGCAGATCACTCCAAAAGAAATGCTTCCTATCATTTTCCGTGGAAACTACAACAAAGAGTTGAAGAACACTATTTGATAGAGCAAGTTCTCAGCATAAAACAAGGCTTTTTTCAATGTAATCATGACCATTAGCTATGCTTTTTCACCAGTGGCAAACAGAACCCTGTCTTTAAGACAAGAAGAACCAACACAGCACAGAATATATGAAAATGAATAGGTCCATACATTATTAGATAAATAAACACTCTTCACTAAAGACCACAGCTCAACTGTCTAAGTTCTCAACTTAGAGCTAACTCAGAGCACCAAATAATAAGCATTTTGCCTCAAATCCAACACAGCAAATATTCTCTGCAACTCAGAGCAATGTTATTTTTTCTTCTGTCTTTTTTGTCTAGCACTGGCTTCCCCAGCAGAGAAATACTGTATTTCAGCAGCAGTTGTGGAGGTATACAACTATACCTATGCAAATAGGTAAATAATATAGAATATTTTAGAACCAATAGAAATGTACTGATGTGAACATACTTAATACTTGCTCATTATATTTTAATTGATATGACCTATAACTTTTAAAAACAAAATAATGCCGTTATATTTCCAAAATACATAAGTATGAGTAGTAGTAACTGGTTCAATTACTTCTCTGTCCAATGCACGCAATTGTTAATGTGTCCTAAATTTAAGTGTTTTCCAGCATCTCTCTCAAAAATACGTCTTTCTCAATAAAACGTATGTTTGTCAAAAGAATCTTGCAGGTATTAACAAGAAGGACTTTAGACACAGATTTCACTTTAAAAAAAAACACCCTAAATTTGTTAATAATACAAGGCTTGATGAAGGCTGTTTCAGGCCAGCTTGACCACTGTCTCCTGCGAGGACCTGAAAGCTCCTGAAAGGACCATAGAATCTTGTAGCACTAATTATCTCTTTCCTTGTGCCTGCATCACACTCTGTAAAGAAGGGATGAACATGCAAGTAGCAAAATTGGCCAGCTCATCTGTCTTTTCTGTTTATGAAAGGCCTTATCTAAGTGGTACTTTCTGAGATAAACCGAAGCAACTTGTGATACTGTGAAAGCACCTTTCAAAACTTTATGCTAAGCTAACAGGCACAATATTGAATGATCTGGTATGACATTGATTTAACCGACTCAAATGTCTGTATAAATCTACTAATTTTCATACGCTGTTGATTTTCTCATCATGTCTCCAAAAAGCTTTCTGCTATGTACAATATATTGTTTGGTGAAATTAGAGATAAAGGACCTAAGTGTCTTCATTTACTACTGCAGTAAAACTATTTTGAGCCTGAAAATATAATAAAAAATTTAATATCACATTTCATGTTAAAGCTACCGGTGGAACTTGATCTTTTGTCATTTTCTGAGTAGAGTGATGAAAAGCCTCTCCATGCACCCACAGTTTCAGATGAGAACACCATAGAGAGCAAGACAGAACAAGAGAGAAAGAAGGCTGAATCCTTCATGCAGACATTTCCCAGAAACATTGCTTTTTCTCCTTCCCCGTTTGTAGTTGCCTATTTAGTATCTAGGATTATAAACTCAACAGTACTGGCACAAAGAGATGAGTGAATGTTGGAACAGGAGCCTTCATTTGAGAGTGCTCATGGTTTTTTACTTTAATTAGCACTTTAAAGCATTTTATATAGTATTCAAAACAAAATAGAAAAGCAGCAGTCCTGTTGGGATTCTTCCTGTTGTGAATCTCTATCAGGCTTTCTGTGCACAGCTGCTTTTAAAAGACACAAAGAACCATGTGGAAAATCATGGAAGAAATGATATGGTGGGCACATTAAAGAAACAGCTGTATCAATCAGAAAATTAAGCTTAATTGTTAAAAGTCCTTCTTTCTCTATCTCTATCTTTCTCTGTTTATATAATTAACAGCCAAATAAACTGTTTCTGTTTTGTGCACACATTTCATGCTGTCAGGAAAGGGCCAGTGAGTTAAGGATATTGTGTTCCTCATCTGTTTCTTGATCCAATTTCTCCTGAAGAAATTATTCATTCTGCTTGTGATTAAACTGGTGATAAAACTTCCCCTGGGTCCAGTGGGACAGGACAATCTTCAAAGCGTTGTTGTTTATGCCTCACTTGAGGAAGATTATTGAAAGATTTTATCTGCTTCTTTTTCATAAGCAGTGAATTTGAAACATGAAGCATTCTGAAGTTGGACTTCTAAGAAGGTTTAATGGGCATAAATTAGAACAAGAAAGAACAGGCCACTTGGTTTTGTGGTCTTTGTTTGCATCTCATATTTTAAGCATATTATTTCCAGAGCCACCTTAGATTAGGAATCAAAGGACTGATGGGATTTATGGTAATCTTCCTTTTCTCCAGAAAAAGAAATTCTCGGGGGTTTTAGTTTTGCTTGGAACTAAATTAGGTCTTTAAACAGCATTACCATTCTCTAAGTTTCTCTAATGCCAGTTCTTTTATATCCTCATATCTGGATATATAACACACCTAAGAAAAATTTTAATTGCTCATCTGACTGTGAGTCAGGTAAGCTCTGTGGCCCAGGCTGTTGAAAGGCCTTATCCTGAAATACTGCATGTGGTATGTTCCTTCTGAAATCAGCTTTCCTTCAGTAGGAGTTGTGGGTTTGGATTTTGGGAGGGAACTGCAAAGAGAGTCAGCAAGTCTATGGTTTGGTGGACAGATCTTCACTACGCAAAGGCTAGAGATGCAGGTTGGCCTGACTGTAGCGCATTGTGAACAGAAACAGGAGATGTTTTTGTAGAAAACCTTAAGATTTAATTGATTTTTTTGCAGGAGATTCTTATTTTCAACTTGTGAACTTGAAATGCTGTTTACTGATAATGATAAAAATTCCCACTTGTGGAGATCATTTGTCGTTTTCTCCTTTATCTTAGTGACTCAACCACCTCCCTGGGGAACCGATTCCAGTGCTTAATAACCCTTTCTGTGAAGATTTCTGGTATCCAAACTAAACTTATCCTGGTGCAACTTGAGGCCATTTCTCCTCATCCTGTCACCTGTCAACAGTGAGAAGAGACAAACCTGGCTTCGCTGTAAGCACCTTTCAGATATTGGAAGAGAGCAACAATGTCTCCCCACAGCCTCCTTTTCTCCAGACTGAACAGCCCCAGTTCCTTCAGTCACTCCAGGCCCTTCACCAGCCACCAGATGTGGCTTCCCATTAGGAGTCCTGTTTCATAACCCACTTTACAATAAACCCAAGTGCAATTGCTAGTCCACACATACATATCACCTGGCTGAATATAATTCAGACAATAAATTCCCCAAGCAGGATGTTGGATTGGTCATGGACATGTATTCTTAACTTCCCAGGGAGTACTGTGGTCTATTCTGCTGTTGCTTGCCAGCCATTCAGGGCTGACAGGAGTTGAAACCCAGGGCCAGGTTTCAAGTCTCATGGGTATTTCATAGACCCAACAGTTACTGTTATAGACATTTGCTACTTGTTCAGCCATTCGGTTAAAAGAGTTTTTTATACTATCCCTCTCATCCCCAAAGTCTCCGGGGTGATAACTGATGGTTACAGGGGTTGCAGTCCAAACTATACACCAAAATAACAAGAATGACATTTTGCTCAAATGTAAAAATCTAATGCAAAAATGTAAAAATCTAATGCAAAAATGTAAAAATAAAATGCGAAGATAATCACCAAAACACAAATGATTAAAGTCAGGCGTTGGCCTTTCTGTGTTCAGTCAAGGTCCCACAAGGGTCTTCTGTAAAATAAAACAAGATATTGACTTGCCCTTTTCTGGGCTTTGGTCATATGGTTAAAATGAGAGAATAATCCATCAAGTCTTGATTTTATATCCCTTTTCCTGGGCATCCTTAACTTCCCAAGCGTATTTCTTAAGGAATTCCATCAAGGTTAGGTGAACTGGCCCCACATTCGGCAAGTCAACCAACAAAGGCTGGCCAGGGAGATAAGAGTTTACCTAGCTTTTCTGCATCTGGATCGAGAGTAATGGCTAAGAGTGGTAGGGCCTGGGACAGAAGGTGTTAAATCGAAGACAGCCATTAATTCCCCACATTTCCATACTTTTCTTTCATGCTTGGTGAAGGCATCTGTGAACCAGATATTCTGTAACTGGTCTGAGTATGGGGTAGCAGTCTGGATGAGGGGAGAGGATCAGTATTAGTGGCAGAGGGAATATCATCCTGTATAGCAGGTTTCAGAACACCCTCTGTGACTGTAAAGATATTACAGTAATGTTCGATTTGAGCATACCACTTTCAGATAGAAACACATTGTGCCACCCTGTCAGGTGAAGGAGTGCCAGACATTGCTGACTTGATAACTCAATAGCCAGACTATCAACAAACAGGCCCTTCTCCCGCTGAGAATATTGTTTATCTGCATCTTTGAAGCTGCAGGAATAAAATCCGATAGGTCTAATGAGACCGTCTGGACCCTTTTGCCAGAGATGTATAGCCAATCCTCATTAATCCATTCTATTTTAACAGGGCTGGAAAGATGGATGAGATGCAAAGCCTGGTGGGTGGCAGCCTCCAATATTAGGAACTGCAAGGTCTGCTCATGTATTTGGGTCCACTCTAATGAGGCTCCCTTCCACAGTAAATCATATAACTGTTGTGCAGTCATAGAGAATTCAGGGATATGCTTTCTCCAGAAAACCAAAAGACAGAGAACATGTTGTAACTCCTTTTTATTCTCTGACCTTTTAAGTTGGCCCAAGCCTGAGAGGGTATCCTGCGGAATGCAGGCCCTATCACTTTTCCACCAAATGCCCCAAAATTTTACCTCACCAGGTGGGGACTGAATTTTGTCTGGTCAGATTCGACTTTTATAAGTGTTTGATTATTTTGTCATGCATTGTTTTTACTGATGTCAATTGCTCACTTCCTATGAGGATATCATCCGTAGCTCCTGAGGCTAATCCATTAATTCAGCCTTACAGATGGTGAAAAAAAGGCTGCCTTCTCTCCGTTAGTAAGTATCAACTGAAGTTCTCCCTTCTGAGAACTAGATGGATGATCTCATTGGATTCTTCTGTGATTAATAATTTTACTGTCATGGGTTGGGAAAGAGTTAATTTTCTTCTCAGAAACTTGTATGTGTTTTGGATTTTTGATGGAAACAGTGTTGATAACATTTTTCATTGTAGCAGAGCAATGCTTATGCAGTCAATTAATTTTCTACTTCTGGTGCTGCCCTGCCAGTTAGGAAGCTGGGTTAGGGATACTGCCTATAAGGAGCTGGGAGGGGATATTGCCAGGACAGTTGACCCAAGGACAGCTGATAAGAGAGACAGTCCATACCATATGGCATCATATTCCAATAAAAGCTAGGATAAAGAGGGAGAAAAGGGGACATTTGAGGTGATGATTTTGCCTTCCCAAAAAGCCATTATTTGTGATGAGCCTCACTTTTTTTGGAAGGGCTGAACATTTGCCTGCAGATGGAAAGCAGAGAATGAATTCTTTGTTTTTCTTCACTTGCACATGCAGCTTTAACTTTATTTGGTAAACTGTTTTATCTCAGCCTGTGTATTTTTGAACTTTTATCTTTCCAGTTCTCTTCCCATACCAGCTCAGAAAAATGATTGAGTGGTTGTGCAGTGCTAAGCTGCTTATGGGGTTACACCACAACACTGACTCTTACCTCTCAGCCATGAGCCATTCCAGAGAACACCAAACCTTACAGGAGTAAAATTGTTTCTGCTCCTGAGCCAATTTTAGATGCAAAAGCCACTGACAGTCAAGTAGCTTTTCCCTAAGCTGAGCTATTTGGACAGTATGATACTTCTGTGAAATTTATTTGACGCTTTATGTGAATATTACCTGCTGTGACATGTGAGAAATTCACTTCCATGCACACAGAAATTATTGCAATAAAGGGATTTTTTTGAACTTTTTACTTTGATGCTCTTTGAATTGGGAAAGAAAAAAATACATGAATCAAAAAGTGTTTCAAAGCAACAACTACGCAGCTGCAAAGAGTTGGGATCCCTAGCAGGTTGACTAGATGAGTACAACAGAATTACGTTATAATAAGCATCTGCACTGATTTCTCCCCCACTTCCTCCTTTTGGAATGCCATCTCCCTAATCTCTGCAGAACAGCGCAGCACTTTTGTGCTTGGATCCCTACCACTTCTTTGTGTACACAGATATGAGTGATGAATATGGGGATGAAAACCATTTGAGCTGATCTGGAAGGAAAATTCTGAATTCTGACCTTAGGCTTCTGTAATACAGTGACAGATTTCATATAAAGATCAAAGATAATAAAAACAAACCAAATACGTTCAGCTGATGAATCTGTTTTTACAAGTTTTACAAGGACTGTCTTGAGAGCTATTACTACTGCTGCTCAAATAGCTTCATTTTGCACAATTTAAGGCACTTCATACACTGTTCTTCTTAGTAGCATTATATTATTATTATGGTGACTAGCCTTGTGGGCTGTTTCAAACTCTGTCTGAAACTACAGAACCAACTTAACTGAACAAGGATCAGAAGGATCACAAAGATGAATGCAGGCTAAGCAATGAATGGATTGAGAACAGCTCTGCAGAGAAGAACTTAGGTATTCTGGTTGATGAAAATCTTAACACAAACTGGCACTTTCTGCTTACATTGCAGAAAGCCAGCCATATCCTTGGCTTTATCAAAAGAAGTGTGGCCAGCAGGTCAAGGATGTGATTGTCCCTTACTACTGTATTCTCTTGAGGCCACATCTGGAATCCAGTTCTGCAGCCCCCAGCATAAGAGAGACATGAAGAGTCCAGATGAATGCCCTTCTCCTACAAAGAAGTGCTGAGGAGGGTTGTTTAGCCAAGTGATGAGAAGGATCCAGGGAGACTTTACTGAAGCCTTTCAGTACTTAAAGTGGGCTTATAAGAGAGACGGAGAGAGACTTTTTTACAAGGGCTTGTAGGACAAGGGGCAATGGTTTTAAATTGGAAATGATTTAGATTAGATATAAGGAAGAAACTCTTCACTATGAGAGCAGTGAGGCACTGTAACAGGTTGCCCAGAGAAACTGTGGATCCTCCATCCCTGGAAGTATTCAAGGCCAAGTTAGGTGAGGCTTTGTGCAGCCTGATCTAGTAAGAGATGTTTGACTAGCTCTTTAAAGGTACCTCCTGAACCAAACATTTTTATAATTCTATGACTCTGTGCTTCGATGGTTCTAAATACAATTTAAAATTCTGAACCTAAAATTGTGGGCTGATTTTTTGCAGATAAGCAATCTGCAGACAGCTAAGCTCTACACAGTCTCCTACAAACGCACAATAGGATGAGGGAGAGAATCAGAAAGGCAAAAGTGATAAAACTCTCAGGACATAAGGACAATTTAATAAGTGCAAGGGGAAAAAATACCCAAGTGGTTCAAGAGCAATCACTCACCATTTTCGAAGTTACCCTGGAAAACTGTTCCCTTTGCCCATCAGTTTAAATTCTTGCACACTGCTAGCCTACTTAGTGGGGTGGGAAAAAAGCAAGAAACAGAGAAATTGTTGTGCAAGCACTGCTCAGCAATAGATAAAACACTAGTGTATTACCAATACTGTTTTGGTCAGAAAGCCAAGATATACACACTATATGAGCTTTTTTAAAGAAAACTAACTCCATCTCAGCCAGATCCTGTACATAATTAAAATATAAAATTATTTCCACCTGTTTGCTCAACTAAAATATTTTTTATTATATCAATTTTGAATATTAATGATATGAAACATTTTCCATCGTTCTGTTGTTTATAGGACATAGAATTCAATTCAATGCAGAGTTGTCGGTGCAATTACCATGAGTAATCTGCAAAAAATCTCATCAAGGACATAAGGTTGTATATTACAGCAAGGATATTAAATGAACTACCTTATTCTACATGGCAGCCAGTGCTAAGCGATTTGTTTTCAGAAGAGCAGTTCATTTCTCCTCCTGGTTTCTTTTCATGCTGCTTTAGAGAACTTTCTTGCTGGGACATATGTACATCTTCAAAGCAGTCTCAATCCCACTTTCAACAAAGAAATATATGCCACACTGCTTAAAAACATTGAATCCCTAGAAATCTCCCACTGAAACCTGTGAGATTTTGGTCTTTGGAAGCTTATTAAGCAAACTTTAAAAGTCTTCAGAAGTGAATTGGAGTTACATTACATTTCAGTGGGATTTGAACTTCCAAGTCCACAAATTACTTCAAAAATAGAACTGTAGGTCTTTTGAAAATGCTGTCCTGGGTTCACTGAAATGTAATTGATCTGACCTAGTTGAACTGTATCACTGTTTGAGGTTCTTATCACTGGGATTGGTATTCCAACTCTCATTAATAAATAGATTTTTTTTTAAAGTCTTGCAAAAACTCTTGGTTGCTTAATCAAGTAGGTCAGTGACTACTTGAGAATTTTGTAAAGGACTGAGGCTCATAATTTCCATTTAGTACCTAAGCTACCTAAGGAGACACTATCAAAAAGTGAATTAGAGGCTGTATCCATAGGTAGTCAAATAGTTTTAAGTACGCTTATACGATCTGATATACAACGCACATAGTTTACTTGCTCTGTTTATAAAAATGGATACCAATGTGTTCTTTTCCGATGTGTGTTCCTGCTGCACTTCTGCTTTTGGAGACAGTAGTTAAAAAATAAAGAATTGCCTCTGAATTGCCAATATTGCAAATGTGGTACTAATTTTTGTAGTCCTTGTTGTATTATCAGTAATTTTGAAAAAAAATATCCTGAAATAATGTAGATATGGATCTTTCTTACTATTGTCTTTCATTTCTGTCAACAGTATACAGTATCAATCAATAAATGAAGAAGAGCCAAGGATGTACAATATTCCATGGGGGATAGGGATATTTTCTTGGTTCAGAAATTAAAAACACCATGTCCTGTGCACCAGAAGATCTGCACTAGTACACTGCACAGAGCTCCACACATAGGAACACAGAAGTTATGTACCTTAAAAGAACCAATGTTTTACACCGTACCACTCATATAGAGACAACGTGAGGTTTTAATAGGATTGGACTCTCCATTGATATGTTTGCCTTCAGTTTAGGAGTATTAAAAGGCCTGGCTCCAAAGTCGTGTTCCAGAACTAAGCCTTCAATAAATCCAAGACAGGCTGGGAGGAGCCTGATTGTGCTACCAAAAAAGTCTTTATTTATTATTAGGACAGTTGATATAGTTCAGCCTTTAATTTCCTTAGAGGTCCAACTTTATCTATCCTTTGCAACAAAAATAAATGCATTTACAAATAATATTATTACAGTAATATTTAATCATTCTAATAGGGCATAGTGCCCTAAAAGCTCTTGCAGAAAGTCAGATGGAACCATGGAACTAAAACACAGTCCTCAAAATCCCTTTCTTCATTCCAAATCTATAGTGAGCACAGAGAGCGAGTATCAAAAAGAAACTGGCTCTCTAATTTCTCTGTTTTCCTATTTGACATTTCTTTCACAGATTCTCTGTTTGATACACACTTTGATATATTTTAACAGTATCAGTGTGACTAGTGCTGAATTTAATTTCCACATCTGTAACTCTTCTGTTCTCAGTTTTGGATTTTCAAATACAAGGGAAAGATGTAGACAAATTGACGTGAGTCCCAGAAAGGGACTCTTGACCTAGATGATCAAGATGCAGGAGAACCTGACATATAAAATGAGCCTGACAGAGAGCTGAGATAGTTCAATTTGCAGAATTGTAATGGGGAAATCTCATTGCAGTCTTCAGCTTTTTAATGGAACAAGACTCTTCCTGAATGTACACAGTGGTAAGAGGAGAGGCTGCAGATAAAAACTGCAACAGAGAAACTCAGATTAAGCATTGGAAGTTTTGCTCCATGATAGTGATCAAAGACTGGAAGAGAGGCCCCAGGGATTCTCCATCCATGGAGGTATCCAGAATACAGCATGACACAGTCCATCTAACTAGATCTAGTCACAGGGAGGTTGTTGGAGTAGATGGCATCTAGTTTTTCCTTTTTCTTAGTTTCATCTGAGATGGAATTGTTTTCTTCAGAGTGTCTGTTATGATGTTAAGTTTTGTTTCTAGGAAAAAAAAAATGTTGATAACACACCAGTGTTTATAGTTATTGTTAAGCAGTGCTGTATGGAGACAAGGCCATTCCAATATTTCAGCAAAGAGCTGGTGGGAGGGGCCAAGGAACAGCTTCAGGACAGCTGACTTAAACTGGGTAGATGGATAGTCCATACCATGTGACATCATGCAGAAGGACAGTTTTGAATGCAGTGGGAGTTAGTCTTGCTCTTCTCCTCCCTGGGGGCTAACTGGATATCGATCAGTGGGTGATGAGCAATTGCTTGTGGATTACTGATTACATACCTATGTATACAGCTCTCCAGCTGTACTAATCAATATAGTCATAACTATCACCCTTTTCATTTTCTCTGTCTTAGTAAATAGTTTTATCTCAACTTACAAGTTCTACTTTGTTTTTTTTCCAATTCTCTTCCCCATCCCACTGGAAAGTGGAGTGAGCAAACAACTGTGTGGTGCTGAGCTACCTGCCAGGTTAAACCACAACAGTCCTTTTGGCATCCAATGTTGGGTCCAAACTGTTGAGATAACAGCAGATTTCAGTGGACCTGTATAACATGGGAGTGTAGTGGTAGTTTGATAACTGCTAGTGATTATGCTAGTTTTTTCACTATTTATGGAGATTTTCAAGAATCATTCCATGGAATTATGTTGTGGAGCACCTCACTTGCTGTTTATTTTCCCTGCTGTGTTTTTCGCCTTCTCCAGTTGTTGGTTAAGGTTTTTATTTTTCTCCACTGTGTGCCCTTGGCTTATGTTATGATAAAATTGGCAACAGAGAAACTAATGTGGTACATGAATTTGGCACTGCAGTCATCTCTGGATTTTGGAAACCATATCGCTAATGCTATTAGTAATTATACACTTTGCTTTGCTTCCCTTTCTCTTTTAAATTTATGTCTTTCCATAGACTAGTTACAATAGCTCTTGAGAATTTTGAATATCCTTGTCATATTCATGCTCCTATTGCAATGTGATATGAATGTGTTTCAGGTTATGTTTAAGATTACAAAATTATATCAGAATGGTACCCAGAGATCTGCCCCAAGGTGGGATAATTATGAGTGGCAGGGAGTGTGGGATGGAATGGGCAAGTGCCTAAAGCAGTGGGCACCCCCAGTGATTTGGCCTTTACTTCTGAACTACTGAAAGTCCTGAAAAACTTGTAGAACATTTGGAAAAAGTCTGCTGTTGCCTTGGTAATCCTGAAATGATGTAAATTATTGCAGCATGCTGGTGCCTGGCCTATTTCTACTAAGCTATATTCTACACTCCTCAAGGGAATGAAAATGCTTCTGAAACTAGAAAGGCTACGAAGCTGGGCCTGGGTGAACTTGATGAAGCTCAATACAGCAAAGTGCAAAGTTTTGAACTTGGGCCAGAGGAATCCCATACAGACTGGAAGGAGCAGTTCTTGAGAGCAGCCCTGCAGAGAAGGACCTGGCGGTCTTGATAGATGAAAAGCTTAACATGAGCCAGTAAGGCACCCTTGCGGCTTGGAAAGCAAATGGTATCCTGGGCTCCATCACAAGAGGGGTGCCCAGCAGGGACAGGGACATGATTGTCCCCCTTTACTCTGCTCTTGTGAGGCCCCATCTGAACTACTGTGTCCAGGTCTGGAGCCCCCAGTACAAGAAAGACCAGGAGGATAGGGAGCTGTTGGAGAGGGTCCAGAGGAAAGCCACGAAGATGATCAGGGGACTGGAGCATCTCCCTTATGAAGACAGGCTGAAGGAGCTGGGCTTGTTCAGCCTGGAGAAAAGAAGGCTGCGGGGTGACCTCATTGCAGCCTTTCAGTACCCAAAAGGAGCCTACAAACAGGAGGGGAATCAACTCTTTGAAAGGGCAGATAATAGCAGGACAAGGGGAAATGGTTTTAAGTTGAGGGAGGGAAGATTTGAGTTGGACGTCAGGGGGAAGTTCTTTACAGAGAGAGTGATGAGGTGCTGGAACAGGCTGCCCAGAAAGGTTGTGGATGCCCTGTCTTTGGAGGTGTTCAAGGCCAGGTTGGATGGGGCCCTGGCATCCTGGTCTAGTATTAAATGTGGAAGTTGGTGGCCCTGCCTGTGGCAGGGAGGTTGGAGGTTCATGATCCTTGAGGTCCCTTCCAACCCGGGCCAGTCTGTGATTCTGTGATTCTGTGAATCTGATACAATGTAACAGACTCTCCAAATCCTGTGACTAACCTTGTGGTTCCTGCAACAGATCCTGCAGTTGCTCCAACCCCTACTATGGGTTCTGTAGCTGCTCCAAGCATTGCAGCCAGAAAAAGAGAAAACTCTCAGGGCAGGTGCACTGTGCCCAGAGATTGCTACCTATCATTGCTCCAACCCCTGCAATGAGACCTGCATCTGTTCCAACCCTTGTGATAGATCCTGCAACTGTCCCAGTCCCTGCAATGAGCCCTGGAGTTGCTCTGACCTTTGTGACAGTCCTGTAGTTGATCTAACCCTAATGACGGGCCCTGCAGGTGCGACGATCTTCATAACCAGTCCTTCGCCCACTCCAATTCCTGTGACAAGCCTCACAGTCCAACCAGAAAACCAACCAGTACCAGTATCAATTGATCCTATAAAACAAGCTGAAAAACATGTCTACAAAATTCAGAATGTAAGTTCTTGTATGGCTTGTAAGTTCAGAGAAGAAGAAGAAGTTGGAGTGAGGCTGTTACAAAAATGGTAGGAGAAAGAAGAGACAGAAGCCATCCAACTCCGAACATTGAGTGAGCTGTGAGATTTGTGTAAGGATTATGGCCATCATCCATGGCACAGTTGAGCACGTTGCCACCTCACTGTTCCAGTGATGGGATGGTGGAGCCATTAGCCTGGACATAGTGGACAGTGAAGCCAATTAGCTGAGATCTCTTTCTAGGGAAAGTGTCAGTGATGAGCAATTGGAAAAAGGACAAAGTCTTTCACCCTCTGGTGGTGACTCTTGTCAGCCATGCAGGAAAGATAACTCTTCAAGGGAGACCTGGTATTAAACTCAGGTAAATGGACCACCACGGAGAAAGGCATTCAGCAGTTGATGGAACTAGGTCTTGCAGAGATGATGTATGGAATTAACTTGATAATAACACCAATTCCCAAGATCCAGATGGCATCAATGTGTATGCGACATAGGTTGTGGAGAGTAACGCAGAGTGCGCCATCATTGTATACTAGCACCAAGGAAGGAATGAACTGGAAAGGCAATGAAAAACCAGTGATGGATGAAGTGGCTAACCTACTGTGACAATATGAAGATAGTCACTCTTCCTCCCCATGGCCTGTGTCTCAGTTGTGGAAAAACTGTCCCTGGAGTACCAGCAATTCAAAGACAATACATCTTGCTCTCCACCTGTACAAATCAATGTCTCAGCTATTAGAAATAAGCATTCCTCAGCTCAAGGGAAAGAATATCATGGGTACACACCTTGTGCTAGTCTATGCTTTTGACTACGTAACCATGAAAAAGATATGAGGAAGTGGAATGGAAATCCAATTTGGCCCTACAGGCATGGGTGCATGAGTTGCAGTGTAAAACAATCACACTAGAGGGTCCTTCCAGGAAAACAGCAGCTCAGAATTACAGCGCGCAGTTCTCCAGACTGAGAAGTTAGTTTGATTTTATCTCTGAGGTTGCCAATGAGCCTTCTGGTTCTCATACACAAGAGATAAGTAATAAATACAACAACCAGAACAAAAGGGGCCCTGCCTCCAGCCAGATTTATTGGACTGTGTGGATTGATGGAAAAACAGAACGGCTGGAAGGGACCTCCAGAGATCATCAAGTCCTACCCCACCGCAAAGCAGGCTCCCTACAGTAGGCTGCACAGGTAGGCATCCAGGAGAGTCCTGAATATCTCCAGAGAAGGAGAATCCACAACCTCCCTGGGCAGCCTGTTCTACTGCTCCATCACCCTCACTGTGAAGAACTTCCTTTGCATATTGGTGCAGAAATTCCTGTGCTCAAGTTTATGGCTGTTTCCTCTTCTCCTGTCCCCACAGACTGCTGAAAGGAGGTTGGTCATGTCCCTTTGACTCTCACACTTAAGACATTTATAAACATTAATAAGATCCCTCTCAGTCTTCTTTTCTCTAGGCTGAACAGACCCAGGTCACTCAGCCTTTTCTCACAGGGGAGACGCTCCAGGCCCTTTATCATCTTTGTGGCCCTCTGCTGGCCTCTCCGCAAGAGATCCGTATGTATTTTGTACCGGGTTGCCCAGAACTGGATACAGTACCCCAGATGAAGCCTGACCAGGGCAGAGTAGAGGGCAAGGATCACCTCCCTTGACATGCTGGCCACACTCCTTTTAATGCACCCCAGGATCCCACTGGCCTTCTTGGCCACCAGGACACACTGCTGGCTCATGGCCAACCTCTGGTCAACCAGGACCTCCATATCCTTTTCCGCAGAGCTCCTCTCCAGCAGGTCGTGTCCCAGCCTGCACTGATTCTTGTGGTTATTCCTTCCCAGGTGGTAGTGAGTGCCAAAAGCTACCAATTGCCGGAGACAATTGCCAATTGACCCAGAGACTCTGTATATTGATTATCTTTGGAGAGATACCCCAAAAGGGCAAAGCCCACAGGCTTTGGAATAGTTGCCTTGGAGATGGAGGAGCTGTCTATTTTGCCTGGTCTTTCAGAGGACCTTTCTAGAGTGGGGTTGCTAAGAGCAGAAGGGCAGCAGGTGCTGATTGCTACTGCAACTGTGAACCAGTGAAAATATTGTACCAACTGGGACTCCCTGATTCCCATTCATCAGCAGATTCATCAACTGGAGAATCAAGAATTTATCAGCAAGACTAGCTCCCCTTCAGTAGTCCCATATAACCAATGTGAAATTCCAGTGGAGAGTGATCTACCATGGCCTGAGTGAAGTCACACCACCACTAAGCGCCGCTGTGCCAGTCATGCCAGATCTTCAATATGAACTTGAGTCAAAGTTAGCCACATTAGTGACATTCTCAATACATTTTTCTCAGTTGTCCTGAGAGCAGATGGCAGGCCGCAGTTTGCTTGTACTTGGAGGAGTTTTCAGTACACCTGGAATCGAGTGCCCCAGGGGTGTAAATACAGCTCTACCATTGTCATTGGCTGATCCAGACTGCACTGGAACACCTGCAATACATTGATGATATCATTGTACGGGGGAACACAGTAGAGGTTTTGAGAAAGGGGCAGAGAACTTGCACAGGAGATCCAGTTCATAAGAATAAAACAGCAAGATAGATGTCGTCAGATCCGTATGGATGTGATCAATAAAATAACTGACATGTCTCCACCAGATAAAAAAAAAGAAAACACAAGCTTTCTTAGGTGTTGTGGGTTTCCAGAGAATCCATATTCTTGGATCACGGTCTGACTGTAAACTCCTTATCAATTGATCCAGAAGAATTATTTTATTTGGGGCCCTAGGCAACAAACCTTTGACAAATCAAACAGGAGTTTGTTCATGAAGCATTCCTCACACCAGTCCGGACAGAACAAAGTATAAGTAACACGTTCTACATTACAGCTGTTGAGAATGGCCATACTTGCATCCCGTGGCAGAAAGCACCAGAGGAGACTGAAGGTCGACCTCTGTTTTTGGAGTTGAAGGTATGGAGGATCTAAAGCCCTCTCTACTCCAGCTGAAAAAGAAATACTGGCAGTATATGAAGGCCTTCTTTGGAAACGGTTGGTGCTGAATCACAGCTCATTTTGTCACTGCCTGTGCTGGGCTAGATGCTGAAAGGGAGAGTAACCTCTACATATAATGCAACTGATGCTGTATAGAGTAAGCAGATTACACTGATCACTCAGTGGGCTTGAATAGGGAATCCCAGTGTCTTATCCCACACAGTAGTTTTGAGGGAGGTGAATCTTCTTCTATCTCCTAGGTCATATTGCCCCTAGTCAGCAAGGGATTGCTCACATAATGGAGTCTTCCAAGACTCAGAAGAATAAAGCACATCAATTTATTGAGAACTTTCTTAGCAACAACTAATACTCTGAGGTAAAATTGGCTGATTTTCTAATTATGATAAATAAGCATTACAAGTAAGTAAAAAATATTACAATAAGTATTACAAGTAAAACAATATTAGGCAACAGCTACTAAAATAATAAAAGAAGATAAAGAGAAAATATAAAAAATGGGGAAAGAGAGACGAATATAAACATAGCAAGCAGAGCAGTTCACTCCTTGATCCAGTGATGTCTTGTGTCAGGTGCTGATTTTCAGTAGTGGTGGGTTGTCCAAAGTTTTGTTGTTCAGTTAATGACTGACGACAACAGTATAAACTCTTACTTATCATCCAAAGTGGTCAAGCCTGCTCTTCTGCAGTGACAGCTTCTGACTTCAGGATCTCAGCAGGAACTCCTTTGTTCTTGCCTTCCAGGCCTTGTAAATTTAAGTGAGCAGATAAGAGGAAGCAGGGAGACACCAGCTTGTATCTTGTCTTCAAAGGATACAATAATATTATCTCCCAGTTTCCTGTATCAAGCTAGTTTAATTTTCCCCAAGTCTTCAGCCAAGAAAGGGCCTTCCAAGTTGAAGGCAAACAACTGCAAAGGAATGCTTTCAAATATAAATGTTGATTGTCTCATGTTGATTTGAAGTACTCCCTACAGCTGCAGACACTTGTAGTCATTCAGGAATTTTCAAAATCATTATGGATTGACTTGAAGGCAAAGATTTTGGAATATTCCCAGAAGAGGAAGGGACACACATTGAAGAGGCTCCACTATGTAATAAAATGCCAGAAACGGAGAATGTACCCTGTTTTCTGCTGGGTAAACCCTGTTTCCTGTGGGAAAGCATTGGAGGTGGAAAGCTGCTACTTGGAGTCCCACATGATAAGCTGCAGAAGCTACTGAAGAAAAGGACAGATTGAACCAATTTGCAGAAGTGAATTTCATTCAGCTGGCATTAGACATTGCTGCATGAGAAAAATGGACAGTGGTCTACCTTAGCACTGGTGACAAATGCCCTATGGACTTGAATACAAGAAAAAAGAATTTTTACAGTGAAGGTTATGAAGCACTGGAATGGATTGCTTGGAGAGGTGATGGATGGATTCAAGATCAGACTGGATGGGGCTCTGAGTAACCTGATCTAGCTGTAGATATTCCTGTTCATTCCAAGTTAGCTGGACTCCAGATGACCTTTATAGATCCCTTCGTACTCTTATGTTTACAGCAATGGAAGCAGAACAACTGAGAGTGCAGAGACAAACCTACTTAGGCCACTACATTGTGGAAAAATATTGCTGCCTGGGTGGAGAAGATGGTTATAAAGATATGTCATGTAGATGCTCATATATCCAAGTCCTTCCCCTAAAGAATATCAAAACAACCAGCAGATAGATCAGGTCACTAAGGTGGAAATAGCTCAGGTAGATTTGGACTGGCAGCATAAATTATTTCTAGCTTGATGGGCCCGTTATGCTTCAGGCCATCAAGAGGATATGCAATGTATAGATGGGATTGAGGGATGGAATTGACTATGGATGTTATTGCACAGGTTATTCATGAATGTGAAATGTGCTGCAATTAAGCAAGCCATGAAACCTTTTTGGTATGGTGGATAATGGCTGAAATGTAAATATAGGGAGGCTGGCAGGTGGATTATATCATACTTCCACAAACTTGTTGTGGCAAAAGCCATGTGCTTACAATGGTGAAAACAACCACTAGATGGCTGGAAACATATCCTTTGCTCTATGACACCACCTGAAATGTTATCCTGGCTCTTGAAAAGCAAGTCTTGCAGTGACATGGAACCTCAGAAAGAACTGAGACAGAATGCAGGACTCGGTTCCAAAACACTCCTCTTACCTGCTCTGTGTTTCTGTGATTACCTGGATTTATTTATTTATTTTTAAGTTCTTGATTATTTTGCTCCTTGTGTTGTTTTATTGATTTTACTTAGGTTGTTTCTTTGATTTGCTTAGACAGTATTTATTTCCCCAATAGCCATATTTTTATATCCCTACTGTTTTCTTTTGCTTTGGTTATATATGTGTAGAGGTTTTCTGATTCAGGTTCACTGGAGAAGAAGCTTGTAAATAATCAGTGGATGACTGCTAGGATTTTCCTGTCTTTTTTTCACTCTGAAACCAATTTATCCAATAAATACAGTAAATCTTTCAGAATAAAATTTGTAATAATTTAGTTTCTTCTTCAACTAGGCAAGTGTTTAGAAGCAGATTGTAGTATCTTCAATTCATCTGCAATACTTTATTCAAAAATATTTGAACTTTGTATGTACTGTCTGTGATCTGTAAATAGACAGTGTGTTCTATACTGAAAATTAAAGATGTAAGTTAATTGACAGGAAAACTAACAAAATGTTGCAGTGATCTATAACAGGATGGATGTGAACTAGAAGATGCAGAGCTGAAAGTGTATGAATACCCTTTAGAAAGACTGGCATTTGCTGTTCCAATTACAAAGGCAGACATTTCAGTGCAGCACTGCAGCACTCTGGAAAATCAGGCCAAAGTAATTTAAAACAGATTTTTATGAGAAAATTATTAACTCAAGTGAAAAAAAAAAGTCATAGTGAATGGATGTGGGGCTGCATATGCTTTTGGCCTGTGAAAGCTCTTGAGATAGGAATATATCAGAATAACATGCATTTAATCCACTACATTTTAAGTAAGTCAGATCCACTATTGAGCTATGTGACCATCTTCTGACTCTGTGCGACAAAAATTTTGAATGGTCCATTTCTCAGTGATAGTCTTCCTTGCTGGAAGCAAAGGTGCTCAACTTTCTATGATAGGCAAACCCCAATGACTAGTTGGCTTTCATGGCAGCAAATTATGAGAAGCAGGTGAATTTCAATATGTTTTCATGTTTTTATAAAACTCAATATGATATGGTGCTGATGTGGGAAGAAGCCTCAGCAGTGAATATGGTTGTAAACTATATTATTTTGTAGCCATTATATAAAATTAGTGATAATATCTTGAGACTTTACCGGAAAGAACAACGGCACTAAAAAAAAACCTATTTATTTTCCAATGCAGAAATTAGAGTGACTACTCTCATACTGAAAATGTTTATTTCTATCTTGACCCTAAAAAAGGAATAGAGGTTTACTATATTTTTCAAAATTTCAATGCACTAATTCTTTCCAAGATCTAATTGAGTGGATAGTTTTTAAGATAATTACAGATGTTTTGTTGTGAAATGTTACTTCATTGATAAAAGATGATGCTCTGAAATACATAAATGCAGAAACTTCATAATTATCTTGGGAGCGATGTGAAAACAGCAGCAAGTTGAGTGAACGAAGGGAAGTTTGGTACAGAAAGTTAGTGTAGAAAAGGATACTTGAGAGGAAATTTTGAATGCTTAATTGATTGTACTGAATTCATTTGTGCACATCAAACTCTTTTAAGGTTACCTTTGTACAAATCAAATGAGTGAGAATTTAAATTAGATATAGCTGGAAAGATTTAGTGCAAAAATAATGAACCTCATCTTGCAAATTTTTCAAGCATGAAACTCTTCAGATCGAGGCATGTTGTTCACTACAAGGATGCTGAACATATACACTGCTTCTATCACTCTGCAGCAATCTAAATCTCCAATGTCTAAATCGGAGTGATATGAGCTTGAAAGCTGGACTATTTAGTGAACAAGGGATTGGTTGGATTGCTGCAGCCGGAAGATTGCTGTCAGTGGCTCTATGTCCAATTGGAGGCTGGTCACAAGTTGTCTGTCTTGGGAATGGTACCCTTTAACATTTTTAACAATGACACAGATTGTGTACATCCTCAGTATATCTGCAGATGACACCAGACTGAGCAGTGCAGTTGATATGGCAGAAGAAAGGAATGCCATTCAAAGGGACCTTGGCAAATTCAAAAGATAGGCCCATGTAAACCTAATGAGATTCAACACAGCCAAGTGCAAGGTGTTATTCTTGGGTCAGTGCAATCTCAGATATGTATACGATCTGGGAAAAGCACCCCTTTAGAGTAGCCCTGTTGAGAAGGATGTAGATGTCTTGGTAGATGAAAAACTTAACATGAGCCAGCAGTGTGCACTTCCAGCCCAGAATACCAACAGTATCCTGGGATACATAAAAAAAGGTGTGGTCAGCAGGGCAAGGGAGGCGATCATCCCTCTCTATTCTGCCTTCATGGCCCTATCTGGAGTATTGTGTCCAGGACCGAAACCCCCAGCTCAGGAAAAATATGGCTTGTGGAAAGGGTGCTGAGGAAATCAATTGGGAAGATCAGAGGGCTGGAGCACCTCTACTGTGAAGATAGGCTGAGGGAGCTGGGCTTGTTCAGTCTGGAGAAGGCTCTAGGGAAACATCATTAGTCCTCCCAGTATTTAAAGGGAAATTATAAACAGGAAGAAAATCAACCTTTTAGAAGGTAGATAGTGATTGGACAAGTGGAAAAGATTTTAGACTAAAGGAGGGGATATCTAGATTGGACATCAAGGGAAAATTTTCCAGCAAGTAAGGTACAGGAACAGGCCATCTAAAGAGGTTGTGGATGCCCCATTCTGGCAGATGTTTAAGGCTTGAGTGGATGAGGTCTTGGGCAACCTGATCTAGTGCTTGGTCTAGTGGTTGGCAGCCCTGCCCATATCAGAGAGGTTGGAACTAGATGATCTTAGAGATCATTTCCAACCCAACCAATTCTATGATTCTATACTGCATATTAATGTAATTAGGTTGAATCCAGATTGATACCAATAGAGCATTCACAGACAATTTTAAGTTTGAAGACTTTTCAGGAAAATAAAAGTATTCTTATTTTTTCTTGTAAGAGTCTATTTTGAACACATTCTTAGCCTTATAAAGAGCTTTTGCTACAAAGAAAAACACTGAGTTTTTTTAAAGCATTTCTGTAGCACAGTATAAATCCTCAAGTTTCATCTCACTCACTTTAGAAAGTGCAGTGGAGCAGATCGATGAGGTGGTTCTGCCTCACAACAAAATCATGCATGCGAATGGAACAGGGAGGACCAAAGAAGCTAATTTAAGCATTGGGTGCTTCACGTAACATCTAATCTGACAATATATTAAAGCTCTGTCTGAAATTAAGCTATGCAGAATAAAGAGGCTTAATGAAGCAGAAATAAATCTCTTTAAATTGTCCTCTTGTGTTATCACTAGACATGTAACAACTCTCTCTAATCTTTTCTTGGAAGATTGCTGTATTACCAGAGGCATGGAAATCTGCTGCTGCTGCTGCAGAAGCACGTTTTTTTGTGTGTGGAAAGAAACATAGACTAAAGAATCTGGAATAAACTTTTGTATGATCTGCAGCAGTTAATATAAATATGACATCCTGTTAACATAATTAAGACTCTTCTGTGTCTACTCAGTTTGAATGAAGACTGAGAAGGGTAGTTCTGTGTGGAGCCCAGAATTGTACTCGATGATTCTTGTGACTCCTCTCCAAGTCAATATGTTCTATGGTTCTTTAGTTCTGAGTCCGCTCCCTATGACTTCCTGAGGAAAAGGATGAAGAGGGAGGTGCCAGCCCTTTCTCCCTGGTCACTGATGACAGGACATGGGAATGGCATAAAACTACATCATGACAAAAACTTTCTTTACCACTGTTACTGTAAAGTGGTCAATCAAGAAACTCTCTAAGGCTCAAGTTGGAGTGTAGGCATTCTTTAACATCAGCGCTGGATGCCTGGAGGATAATCTCCTCCTATCATACATACCTTGAACAAAAAGGTCTTCAGTTCTTATGCATTCAGAGGTGCATACATACTCTAAAGACTCATTAGAACCTTCTTACCTATCCAAATACAAAGTCTGGCAGAACCTCCCTCATCTATTCAATACAAAGTCCCTGGCAACCACCCTTATCTGTTCAATACAAAGTCATGGACCCCAGAACTTAACAAGCTGCAACTTGTACCACTATGGGAGGGTGGTCAAACACCAGAACAGAATTCCTAATGAGGTGGCTGGTGTCCCTTGCCTGTCCACGGAGCGAATGTAATTCTCCTGAGAAGCCAGTTGGCCATCTCAAGGAAGTAGAAATTAGCATATCTGAAAGTAACATTGTTAGTCTTTTAATATCCTCTTTGCATATCTCTTCCTCTCCTTTGCAGCAAGTCTTTTGTGCAAGGTTTACATGTGGCACACTGTAAGACTTATCAGTGTTTTCATTGCACTTGGGCTGAGAGTTGGCAGTGACTGCTACCTGTAGAATACTATTTCCTCAGTGCCTTTTTTTTTTTGGAGTCTAGTGATGGTTAGAGACCTGAATGATACAAGTTCCCTCATGGAGTGTGTGTGTGTGTGCGCGCGCTTGTTCTTCATTTTTTTAATTTTGAAGATAGGAGCTCAAGATAGGAGACCGTCTGACTGCTATTTCTAATCTAGATGAATTATATAGCTACTTTAATAATAAAGGGAGGAATTACGGTAAGTCTTCAAGAGACTATATACATAAGGTGTTACTGGGAAGTAAAATTAAAATTGGAAAAGCAGCATTCAATAAATGGTTTAGGCTGGCTTCTGAAGGTGAGTATTGCCCCAATACAGGGAAAAACATTTCACAGATGAGACACGAAACAGTAGCACAGCTGTTTTGCAGAGTGGATTTACACCCTCCTGTCCCTTTTCAATGACTTTTCATGGTTAACATTCAAACTATCTGAGTAAATCATTTGTTTTAAATACATTGGCTGTTATCTGACCTTTCTGCTGAACTGTCTTAACTTCATTTTTGCTTTTCCTGACCTGAGCTGAAGCAGTTCTCATTAAGGTCACTAATGAGACGTTCTTGACAGTATGAAGTACCCTTTTTCACACTTTTCCCTTCAGATCTCTTTTCTGTGCCTTCTGCTTGCATTTCCTTTGCTTTTTGCTGCCAGGAATGATGTCCTGCTAATTCTGCTAACTGTGCACTGACAGCAAGAGTCTTTCATTGCTTTGTTTTCTTCTACTGATACTCTCCAGGTCTCTTTCAGTTCTTTCTTTTGCTTTTCTATGATCATCCCCTAGAATTTCTGCATCTGTTCATCTGTTCCAGAGTTTCAGTTGCTACATACTTAAAACGTACAGATCAGTCTCTCATCTGAAAAGCTGACTAATTCTATTGTTTATTTTGAGTTATACATAGATGCTGGCTGCATCATGGTTAATTAAAACAAAATTACCAGCAGTTTTTAATTCAGAAGATGCTTGGAAACCTTATTTTTGTTACTCTGCCTCTAGCTACAGTTTGCTTCTGGGTTTTCTTTCTTTTTTTCTTTTTTCTTTTATTAGATTTGCTATGCTTTCTACTAGGATATTTGGGAGAAAAGTTGCAAAAATAAGTTCTGTGATTTCCAAAGGCACAAATGAGACTTGATATGCTTTCCTTTTAATAATACATATGTATTTGATGCCTACTTTGAGTGTGCCTTCACAGAATCACAGAATTGTAGGGGTTGGAAGGGACCTCCAGAGATCATCGAGTCCAACCCCCCTGCCAAAGCAGGTTCCCTACAGCAGGTCGCACATGTGCCTTTTGCCTCATAAACTTCACCCTGGGTCTTCCTTTCTCCCATTCTTAAAAACGAGAGTAATGTTTCCCTTTTTCCAGTCACTGGCAACTTCACCAGACAGCCATGATTTTTCAAATACAACAGACAGCAGCTCGGCAACCACATCAACCATCTTCTTCAGAACACTAGCGTGGATATCACCTGGACCCATGGACTTACACACATTCAGTTTCACGAGGACGTCTCAGATCTGTTCCACTCTTACAATGGGACAGAAACCATTCCCCACACCCTCACCTAGAGGCTCGTGGTCCTGGCAGACATGGGAAGCCTGACCACCTGTGAAGATTCAGGTAAAGCACTCACTGAGAATCTCAGCTTTTTCTATGTCTGAAGAAGCCAGCTCCTTATTACCTTTCATCAGAGGGGGAACACCTCTCCTTGGACTTTCTCCTCCGGCCTATGTACCTGTAGAACTCCTTCTTATTATCTTTCAGACCTTTCACCAAGTTCAGCTCCATCTGTGCCTTGGCTGTCCTAATCCTATCTCTACACACACACACACACAGCATCCCTGTATTCTTCCCAGGATACACAACCCTGTTTCCACTTTCTGTACATTTCCCTCTTTTCTCTCAGTTTAAGCTACGGGTCCTTGCGCAGCCATGATGGTCGCCTGCCTCCCCTGCTTGACTTCTTCTGTTGCGGGATGGAGAGCCTTTGTGTCCTCAGAAGGGTGTCCTTAAAGAGCTGCCAGCTCTGTTCTGTGCCCATGTCCTTAAGGACAGTTTCCCAGGGGATCCCACTCAGTAGTTCCTTGACAGCCAGAAGTTTGCTCTCCTAAAGCACAGGATCCTTGCTCTGCTTTTTGCCAGGCCTACAGTCTTCAAGATCATAAACTCTACCAAGGCATGGTCACTACAGCCCAGATTGCCTCCAATCTTAACCTGCCTAATGATCTCCTCTGCATTAGTGAGCACCAGGTCCAGTAAGGCTTCACCTTGGGTTGGTCTATCTAATATCTGGACCAAGAAGTTGTCTTCGATAGACACCTGCCATGCCACAGTCCCAGCCGATATCCAGTTGGTTGAAGTCCGCCATCAGGACAAGAGCCCGCAAGTGCAACACCTCCTGGAAGCAAGAAGACTTCCTCCTGATCAGGTGAACTGTAGCAGACCTCAAACACTAGATGCCTTTTACTGGACAGATCCTTAATTTTTACCCACAAGCTCGCGACCTGATCATAGCTGATCCTCAGACACAACTCTTTGGAATCTAACCACCTCATAACATAAAGGGCAGCTCACCCACCCCTCCTATCCTGTCTATCCCTTCTAAAAACCGTGTAGTCCTCAATCAGAATATTCCAATCATGGGTTTCATCCCACCATGTTTCCGTGATAGCAATTAGGTCATACTTTCCCAATTGTGCCACGGTTTCTAGCTCCTCCTGTTTATTTCCCATGCTGCGCACATTGGTATAGAGGCACTTCAGCTTAGCTTCTGGCCTCGCTGCCTTCTCAGAGGAGCTCTCCTTAGTACCCCCAGAACAAGTCTGGGGTTTTCTCTTACTGCCTCCCAAGGTGACAGCGTTCCCACACATTTCTCTGTCATCTAGTACACCCCCCTTCCCCCATTTTATCTAGATTAAAGCCCTGCTAATCAGACCAGCCAGCTGTTCCCAAGAATATTTGTGGCTTTTCTAGTCAGTCAGCCCCTGCCTGTTGTCATCATTCCCTCCTTCTCAAGGCTGCGTCCCAAGCCATAGTACCCAAAGCCCTGAGTACAACAGAATTCAAAAGCCATTCATTCAGCATGTCCACCCTCTTCCTTTTGTATGGATCCCAGTCACCAACTAAGGACACAGCTTGTGCTCCCAATTCTTTCAGCAGACTTCCCAGAGCCCTGAAGTCCTTTTTGATCATCCAAGAACTTCTTTTGCCTACCTCTTCATTTCCAATGTGGAAAACCAGTAATGGATAATAATCAGAGGGCTTCACCAGGCATATGATGTTCCTAGCAATGTCTCTCACTTGGGCACCAAGCAGGCAACACACCTCCCTGTGGGATGGATCCAAGAGCATATTGGGCTCTCAGTTCCCTTCAGAAGGGAGTCCCCTATGACAACAGCCCTTCTTTTTTTCCTGACTGACGCTGTAACAAAACGGGGAGCAGACTGACTAGCCTTGGGCAACCTCTCCTGCACAGATGGACTTTCGCCAACATCCCCCAGTCTGTTCAGCTCCAGAGCCTCATACCTGTTATGTAAAGGCACCTGGGAAGGTGGGACACGCTGAGGGGCAGTCTGCTTGTTGCCCCGAACAGGGACTTGTTTCCATCCCTCACTGTCTTTGAGGTCGCCACTTCCCACCCGACTGTGAGACAGCAGATGATGCTCCACTGCTTGAGGAACGTCTCCCCCGCAACCTTCCTGTAGGGATGGCAGAGGGTGACTCTACCAATCGATCCCCTTCCCACGATCCAGGATGCTTCTCAGCCTTTCTACTTCCTCCTTTAGCTTTACCACCAGGCTGAGCAGAGCATCCACCTGCTCACACCGCACTCAGCTGGTATCCCGGCTGCCCTCCTGTAGCAGTAACAGGTCAGGCATTCTCTGAGGCCTGATACCTGAACTGCGCCATGGCCGTTCACGCTTTCAGTCTGAGTCTCCACATCCCCTTTAGCAGCAGCTTGCCGCCATGTCGTGACCACGGTTGCACCTCGGTGTGTCCAGAGAGCAGCGACCTGTTAAGTGACCTGTTAGGTGCTGAGTGCTAACCTGCCTCCTACACGGCAAGGTGTCCTGCCCTGCCTGCTCGCTGATCTGCTCTTTGCCCGGAAAATCACTCTCTTCGCAAAGAGTTAACAGCCCACCTCCCTGTGTAGTGACGCCAATAGATACCGCTTCACCTCATCTGAACGGTATCCACGTGATCCACACACCCTGGCTCCTTACTCTCCCTTCCCGAGGCTTTTTCAATGAAGAGGACGTGAATGAGGTGCTATTGCCATGGCAACACCCACTTCATGTTAGCTGCTCTCGTGAGAGCTGCTGCGCTGCTCTGTTATCTCGGATGCTATCCCTGGAGGAGGAGCCCCTCTGTAACAGGCCATCTGTCTGGGACAGCTCCGAAGCAGCTAATCTTCTTCTTTATGTGTAGTTAGTTATCCTTTCTCTTTGTAGACATCTCTTTCGTATGCCAAAGCAAGTAAGCATGAAGTGGAAACGAGGCAAGATATTTGGCATTTGAATGCTTGGGATGTGGAGATGAAAGTAAGTAGTACTCCCTTGGGTTGGATATGAGATTCTAATGATAATTCATCAGTGAGACAATTCCTACCATACAAAATAACTCATTTCCATGACAACAGGCTGTGGCCGCGAGGGTGTCTCAGAGACAGACATGATCCCACAGGACTGGCATTTATTTACTCATGACTGCTTTTTTTACTCTCCTGAAGCCAGACTTCGGCATCTATGAAGAGAAGGAGGATGAGAAGCTTATGTGGACACTGAGTCAGAAAATGGAGATGACATTAGTGTCTTCAATTCCTTCAGGCTGGAAAAATTTGTCACAGAATCAAAATGTTCAGCCTTTTCCACTGGGAAGAAGAAGTAAGATACTGTTTTCAATTACACATTGTCTTCAAAAACAGAATTTCTCTAACCATAAAACCAAGGAAAAACATAAAACCAAGTAATTTTTGCTGATTGTGCTACTGCTGCACTTTTGTATGATTATATAGCTGTTGGAAACAGTATCCAGGTAGGCTACTAGATAAAATGGGTTGGGTTCAATATATTGATGTATTTCACCGCTATATCAATATTCACTGATCTTCAAAAAGTCTCAGGTGTTTCAGATATGAAGGAAAGAAACTATTCTGGACATGTAATATATTTTCCATGTGATACACGTGTGTTCCAGGAGTAAAGATTCAGCAGATCTTCTTACAGTTTCCAGACTGATTTTTGGTAAAATCAAATTGCTTATCCAATTTTAGATCACACCCAAGATTTTAGATCTGGTGTGATTATAGTGAACTGGATGAAGAGAATGACTATATATAAATTACCCACAGTCTCTACAGATGAGAAAGCTGTGTATACTCTTGTGTGTTGGTTCATTCTTGTATGACTCTATGTGCAGTAGTTGCCACAGCATTAATGTGGCTACCAACTCAAGGAAAGCTCTTGAGTATTGTGCATACAACTTCAGACTTTAAGACAGCTGCACCTGAAGTATCAGGTTGTACTCATATTTTTCTTTGCCCCATGACCTGACTTATTTAATTTTTATCCTAGATCTTTCAGTTAGGTGCACATCTTAATGCGCATATTTAGGTATATACATTTAAGCTTGTAGTCTGAGAAATAAGTCAGTAAAGGAACTAAACATAAAATCTATTTGCTGTTTGTCTGTAAAAGACACAAAGTTACTTTTCAACAACTGAATCTTTCACTCAGAACAATCTGAATAGGCTTTGTTGTCATTCGTGTCATGAAGACAGAAGAGAAAATGTGTCCTTAACTTCCATGTAAAAAACAGAGCCTACTTTACTGAAACATCTGCACTTCAATTATTGCAAGGAATCTTTACTGTAATTATATTTTCCTACTGTTGAGAAGCTAGATTGTTAACAGAGTAGACATGCCAGCTTTTAATACAGATTTATGTAATAAATTCTATAATGAATAAGTGGAGTCTATTTCAGAAACTTTTGAGTGTGTAATGGATTTTAAAAGAATATGGTGCTAAATGCCATGTAATTGGTAAGCTCAACAGAAAAAAAAAATTGTACAGACGGAATTGGCTTTCTACAAGGTAAAAGTTATTTGTTTTCTTGTACAAAATGTACCTCTAAATCTGTGAGTAAATGCACTCCTGTGCTATGAGCACTGATAAAAGAATTAGAAGACAAATCAGCCACCAAGGCAAACTCCTCCAAAAAGGTGATTGCTCCAGTTTCTGCGGGACACAGCAAAAGCTGTAAGGACCCTGATCATTGCTCACTGGAAAAAAAACCATGGATGTAACAAATAGGGGGGCTTCCCAAGCCAGGAGGGGGAAGGAATAATAGAGTACATTGGACTGTGTGGATTAGAATGCCTGGCACATAAGAACCACAGAAATATGATCCAGTGGTGGATACCACTACACAGTGCACTCTAATACCCTTGAATCACAAAGGGACAAAATCACATTTTATTTCTGGGGTAACTGGAGGTTCCCAAGAGTCAACTGTGTTGGAGGCAGAAATAAGCCTCACTGGTAAAGACTTGCAAGAGCACCCTATTGTGATTGGTCCAATATACTTGGTATCGACTACCTCAAAAGCGGATATTATAAGGATCCCAAGGGGTATTGAGGGTCTTTAGAATAGCTACTTTAGACACAGAAGATGATAAGGAGCTATTTGTTTTGCCTTGCCTGTCAGAAGATCTGTCTGTTGTGGAATTGCTATGAGTAGAAGAGCAACAGGAACTGATTGCGACAAAAACGGTGCCCAGACAGCAGTACTACATAACAAGGATTCCTTAAGACACATTCATAAGTTGATTTGTCAATTAGAGAGTCAGGGAGTGATAAGCAAAACTTACTGAAATGCATCCTTTTAGCATCTTGACTGCCAGTGCTAAACTGCATGTTCAAAGGAAAGGTTCCCTATACACATCATTCTACTGATGCCACTTGGCATAAGTGTTGGTTACACAAAAAGCTCTGATGGAGAACCTCAGTCATCCAGGAATCTTAGAAGTGATCACAGACTAGCCTGAAGGTAAAAAGTCTGGAACATCACCAGGATAAGAGATATCGCGTGCTAAAGAGGTCCCACCATATACTGAACTACCAGAAAATGAAAAGAAGTATGTCTTGTTCACAGATGGATCATGTTGTATTGTGGGGAAGCATTGCAGATGGAAAGCTGCAGTGTGGAGCCCCACATAACACATTGCAGAGGTCTCTGAAGGAAAAGGAGAATCCAGCCAATATGCAGAGTCTGTCCAGCTGGCCTTAGATGTTGCAGAATGGGAGAGGCGGCCAATGCTTCATCTTTATACTGACTCATGGATGGCAGCAAATACCTGATGGGAGTTGATTAAACAATGAGAAAAAAACAACAGGCAATGAAGGGATAAAGATTTAAAGATTTGGGCTGCTGAACTGTGGAAAGACATTGCTGCCTGAAGAGAGAATATGGCTGCAAAGGTGTGTCATGTAGACGCTTGTGTGCCCAAGAGTCAGGCTACTGAAGAACAACAAAATAACCATCAGGTAGATTGAGCTGGCAAAACTGAGGTGACTTGAATAGATTCGGACTGGCAAAACAAGGATGAATTATTTCTAGCTCAGTGGGCCCATGAGACCTTGGGACATCAAGGAAGAGATGCAACATACAAATGGGCTAGAGACTGATGGGTGGACTTAACTATGGATTCCATTGCACAGGTTATTCATAACTGTGAAACATGTGCCATCATCAAACAAGCCAAGAGGATGAAACCTCTCTGGGGGAAGGGTGATGGCAAAAGTACAAATATGGGGAGGCATGGCAGGTTGATTGTATCACTTTGCCACGAACTTGCAATGGTACGTGATAGGTATTTACCATGGTGGAGGCAACCACTGCGTGGCCTGAAGCATATGCAGTACCCCATGCTACTGCCCAAAATACCAAATTAGGTCTCAAGAAACAAGTCCTGTGTTGATGTGGCACTCCAGAAAGAGCTGAGTCAGATAATGGGACCCATTAATTCTCTTATAAATACTTGGGCCAAAGATCATAGCATTGAGTGGATTTATCATATCCCCTATCATGCACCAGTTTCTGGTAAAACTGAACGATTTGGTAGATTGTTAAAAACCATGTTGAAAGCAAAGGGTGGTGGAATATTTAAACATAGGGAGAAGCATTTGGCAGAAGCCAGCTAGTTGATCAATGCTAGAGGATCTATCAGTTGCAATGCTCCTGCCCAATCCAGCTCCCTATATACTGTAGAGGGAGATAAAGGTCCCTGTAGTACATGTAAGCAGAATGTTAGGAAATGCTGTTTGGGTCTTTCCAGCTTCTGGAAGGGCAGACATCTTTGTAGAACGGTTTGGTGAGGGACCTGAGCACCCACTTGGTGGGGATGCAGAAAAATGGGGATGTTCACTGCGTAGCAGAAGGGAATTTTACGCTGGGGGAGTGCAGTCAGTAATTCCATGTATATATATATATGTATACATATGTGTGTGTGTTTAATGCACGTTAATTATTGTTTGTATGTATATATATATAAAGCATGATGTAGTGATGTGGAATAAGGGATGGAATGTCATGGTTTTATGACTTGGTATCTATATTCCACATCATACCATCATGTACTGCACTGGGAGTTAAAGAGTTAATGCTTCAGTTCTTTGTATTGCTGATATTTACAGGTACCTGCTTCTCAGAAGAGAAGAACTACATACCCCAGAGGACTTTTTTGTCTTCTGTTCAGAGGGAAAGATATAACTACAGCAAGTCACAAGACTCCCTTTACTCCCTTCCCCCCCCACCCCCCCCTCCCTTTTTGCTCATCTCTGTTATGTGTGTGCTTCCTAGCCATCTCACTCTCAGCATTAGATTAAGGTCTTTTCAGTCACCCTCTCTCTCATTTGATTTGATTTTTTATACTCAATTCCAATTATATTGTGTTATATTGTGTTATCTTGCATTCCAATATCTTACTTAGTGAATTAGTTTCTCCTCAGATCGTTGCTGCTTTTTTTAGGCCCCTCTGCCTACCCTTTTTCACTTTTCCCCTTTCCCAGTATGTTGGTCTGTGGGCCCTCCCCACCCCACTAGTGATGGAACCAGGCTGAACCAGCCTGTGAATAGTTGACACCTATCCTGTCCAGATGTGTCTCTAAACCTATCCTGCATATGCATGTGGTGTAGATCAAACTGATTGATCTCAGATGAGTCTATTTAAAGCATATCATTCCTGGGCTCTCACAGTCATTTTCTGCAGCTTTTCTGAGTCTGTTGCTGCCACCCACATTTAACCTTGTACAACAAGATTTTTCAGCTGTACCAGTATTCAACTCCCACTTCTCAAGTTGTCAAAAAGCTACTCAAGCACTCAAAAGTCTTAAAGTATTAGCAGAGTTTTGTTTTCAAGCTGTTTGCAGGTAGCTAAAATGTAGTTACGCAGAAGAGCAGAGGAAAAAATAAAATGGGTTATTTATTGATATAGCTAGGCAGATTTCATTAAATAATATGTTTTAAGTGGTAATCAAAATACTGCATAGAAAGGGAGAATAAACTCCTTTTCATCTTCTCCTGTTCTGTTTTACTGACATTGATAGAACTTGGCTGCCCCTCCTACACTGCTCACTGCATACCTGTTTATGTTCCAAACTGCTTTGTAGTCTGCGTGCAGGCATTGCAGCAGAACTCCAGCTACACAAAGCTGCATGTACCTGCAAGTGTTTTACGGGTATTTTCAGTGCATTTGCTAGATATTTTTCTACTTGCATGCAGAGTACCAAGGATTGTAAGAATATTTCCAGTTTATGTAATACATTTTTAAGATTCTGCTCTAGTTCTCCTATGCAGTATATAAAGACTTTGAGTCAGTTTATACTTTATGATTTGCAAAAAATTTTTGAAGCATTCTTCCTAATTTGCTCTTCAAATTAAAAGCTTTTACTAAGATTACTTCTCTTAATGACAGAAGATGTCATAACTGACTTACTTTTTTATCCCCTGGGATACTGGAACCCTGGAACAGGCTGCCCAGGGAGGTGGTGGAGTCTCCTTCTCTGGAGATGTTCAAGACCTGCCTGGATGCCTACCTGTGCGACCTGCTGTAGGGAACCTGCTTTGGCAGGGGGTTGGACTCGATGATCTCTGGGGGTCCCTTCCAACCCCTACAATTCTGTGATTCTGTGATTCTGTGAAGTAAATTACAGAATTCTCCTATGGTATTCAAACATCTGCAATGGGAAAAAAAAAAAAAAAAAAAAGGAAATCCCAGGCTGTTAATATTAAATAATGCAAATAAAAATTAATGTTTTGTGTTTATGTTCTAATTTTACACTTCTTTTCTGTTTTCCTCAGATCCATGTTAACATTCTTGGGATAGGCTGGCAATGACTGTGCTGTAATTCTATCTGTAGTTTCAGGGATATTCCAGGATATATGTGTAGGGAAGTAATACAATACAGTTCCATTACAGATGGCACACTGTATTTTTAGTTCTTGCTGCCTACATTAGGCACAAATGCAATAAACTTCCATGTTCTGAGATCCAGAACTTCAAATCTGGTATCCAAAGCAACGCTCCAAAAATGCATTAATGTGTCTTACGACGATTTGGGAGAAGTGACTGACACTCCAGAAGACTGTGCTACCATTCAGCAAAACCTGGACAGACTGGAAAGCTGGGCAACAAGAACCCAGATGAGGTTTAACAAAAGCGAGCACAGAGGCTTGCACCTGGGAAGGAATAACCACAAGAATCAGTGCAGGTTGGGACACGACCTGCTGGAGAGGAGCTCTGCGGAAAAGGATATGGAGGTCCTGGTTGACCAGAGGTTGGCCATGAGCCAGCAGTGTGTCCTGGTGGCCAAGAAGGCCAGTGGGATCCTGGGGTGCATTAAAAGGAGTGTGGCCAGCATGTCAAGGGAGGTGATCCTTGCCCTCTACTCTGCCCTGGTCAGGCTTCATCTGGGGTACTGTATCCAGTTCTGGGCAACCCGGTACAAAATACATACGGATCTCTTGCGGAGAGGCCAGCAGAGGGCCACAAAGATGATAAAGGGCCTGGAGCGTCTCCCCTGTGAGAAAAGGCTGAGTGACCTGGGTCTGTTCAGCCTAGAGAAAAGAAGACTGAGAGGGATCTTATTAATGTTTATAAATGTCTTAAGTGTGAGAGTCAAAGGGACATGACCAACCTCCTTTCAGCAGTCTGTGGGGACAGGAGAAGAGGAAACAGCCATAAACTTGAGCAAAGGAATTTCTGTACCAATATGCAAAGGAAGTTCTTCACAGTGAGGGTGATGGAACAGTAGAACAGGCTGCCCAGGAAGGTTGTGGATTCTCCTTCTCTGGAGATATTCAGGACTCTCCTGGATGCCTACCTGTGCAGCCTACTGTAGGGAGCCTGCTTTGCGGTGGGGTAGGACTTGTCATAGGAGGAGATCAGATTGGTGAGGCAGAACCTGCCTTTCTTAAGCCCATCTTTACTGGATGTAATTGCCTGGATGTCCTGCACGTGATAATTGCCAAGCCCCAGTTAACTGGGACCACCACAGTTAACCAGGACTGCTCTTAAATTATTGAAAGTGGTTTAGAAAGCACTTCCACCACCTCCTTCAGCACACTTGTAGGGATTTCTTCTGTTCCCACAAATTTATGAGTGTCTCAGTAGTGTAGGAGATATTTAATAATTTCCCCTTGAATAGTAAGTGCTTCATTTTGCTCTCAGCCTCTGCCTTCCAGCTCAGTGAGCTGGATAACATAACAGTAAAATAATAACCAATAAACACTGAGGCAAAAAAGACATTGAGTATCCTAACTTTTTTCCCTTCACTTGTCAGTGTTTTTTCACTCTCACCCAATCAGGGATGGAGATTCTCCTTAATCCTCCCTTTCTTGTTTACGTGCTTATATTAAAAAAATATTCTCTATTGTCTTTCACTGTAGTGACCAAGTAAACTCTAGTTGAGCTTTGGCTCTTCCAGGCTTATATGTACATAACCACACAACATCTCTGTATTCTTGAGTTACTTGTCCTTCCTTTCTAAAGGTCAAAAACTCCTTATTCTTTTTCTTCCTCAGTTCCCGGTATCAGTTTGATTAATGATCTGAAAAGGCAGAAACTTACCATCAAGGGAGAAAGGACTGACCAACGTTGTTGTGGAGCTTCTGTAACTTTAAAGAGGATATGAGAGAGGCAACAGGAATTTATAGGCCACAGTTGTCAGCCAGATAGAACAAGTAATCAGCTGAAACTCACTACGAAATGGCACCCTATACTGCTCTCCTCCCTACTGTAGGCTGAGCTACTGTGTATGCCTTGAGCATTGTGCAGGATTATTTCTAGCCTCATAATCACATTCGGTTTTTAAGGGTGCAATGCCATAAAAACGACAGTGAGTCAAAGTAACATCACCAAAGAAACAACTAAGCAAAAACGTATAGAAGGTCTGTGAAACTCTGGAGGAGCGTTTTGATGCTGTGTTTTCACTGAGCTTTACTATAGTAACTGATAGGACAATTTGTCACAGCAGAATTTACTGGGGAAAACAACTTTTTTATTTGATTTTTTTAATTGTTGCTGCCATTTGGTTTTATGCAAATTTTTCTTAAGTAAAGATGTTACATGTATGCCCTTGATTTTAAATGGTAGTTCAGGTAGGTCTGAGAAGAAACATAAAAAGGAGAATAATGATTTTCAGATCCTTTATGAGACAGTCAAAGTAAAAAATGGCATATTTTAGTACAGTAAAGCAATTAGAAATTATAATAGATGTGTGTGTTATGACAGTGGTGCATGTTATGTACATGTAATGTTGTTATTTTGCTAAAGAGACTCTACTCATTCTTATAAACAAGTAAAAAGAGGTTTATGACAAGTTTATATGCAGGATGTTGTGAAAGGTTCTGATCTGGTAAAAAAAAAAAATGTGCCTTTTGTGTTTCTTCTATTTGAATACTAATTTCTTTTACAATTTCACATTTAATACATGCATGGTGGAGTCTTTGTGAATTTATTGATTTTAATGTTTAACATCTGTTCATAATTGAACATAATTACAAGAACAATAAATGTTTTTGGAAGGTGTTCTTGATTAAGACAGGTAGTTGTTTACATGTTTTGCCCCTGGATATGGATAGTACCTCCAAATTATCTGATTTTGACTCATATTTGAATGACAGTCTTTTACTCAAAGATACATTTCATTTTATGAAGAAAATGCTAGCTTCCACATCCTCACTTTTAATGGCTAGGCTTACAGGAACAGATCTCTTTTCTCCGCTGTTGGCTTTGAGGGAGTTGGTTTGAAATAAAGAGTAGGAATATTGTTCTTTCCTTGAATTTTTCCTTGAACTTTCTGAATATGATTATCACTGGCAACTCTTAATAGTGTTTATGCACTGCTGAGGGAATGAATTGGATAGGTTTTTGATTCTGATCAATTTCTGAAGGAACAGGATATTGAATAAGATGTATGCAAGAGTGCAGAACTGTAGCCATAATTATAAGATCTTGGATCTTCCTGTACAGGAAAAATGTGTGCTATGCTTCATGGTATTTCATAAGATTAATTTTAATGAGACAGAGTACTGTAAGAGTTAACAAGTATTTTTGTATCAGGGAGGGCTGTACAAAACTGGGATACACAGTATCAAAACCAATAATGAATAGGGGTGATGTGTCACTTTAAAACTATGTAAATCTATTTCAGTAGTGTTTAGTTAAGGACTACAATACTCCTAAAAAATGAATCCTATTCTCTTGAAAATTAAAATACATTTTATCTCTTGCCTAGGAAAACAAGCTCAACAAGATAAAATAAGAACAGAAAACAAAACATTTTGAACATTATTTTTGAGGGAGAATAATAAGTTCAACAGTACTGGGATAGTTTAGGATTGTGTATAGAAATAACTTTTCTCATGAATGTTTTTATATAATGTATATTGCTAGGCTCTAATGTCAAAATTAAGGAGTACAGAAATGTTTTATTCTTGCTTCTTTGTCCTTAGGGTAACTTGAACAAAAGTTGAAATTCTCTGTTAAAATGTGCTGCTTCCTCTTGTTTAGCAAAGGAGTTTCTTTGCACAGACTCCATAAGATTATATTTACACAAAAGCTGTATTAATTTTAATTGTTTCATCAAAATACAATCCTTGCCTTCAGTGAACATCATGACTAAGGCTTCTTTGCAACTGTGTTGTTTTTTTTCTTAGCAACTTTGTTGGTTCTGGTCTGAGTTTGGTTGCATAATCATAAATAAAGTCAGGCGAAGTAGGCAAGAAGTAATTAGCATTTGGATTACATACAGATGAAGGTAAAACTGGAAAAATGTTCATTTGTGGCTCATTTCTACCAGACACTCATTATAACAAGTGGTAAGCACACTGGCAACTATCATCATGTGCTAGTGTTTTAGACTTCTCAGATTTTATGGCTATGGTAACATGAACAGAAATAAAAATATCAAAAAGAATAAATAAAAGACTTTATTTTACTGGAGAGCCGTATATCCACAACCTTTAATAATGTGGAAGCATTACTGTACTTTCACCTTACTAGTTCTGCTAGTCAGATCACTAACGGGAGATGAAGCTGCAAGTCTACTTTTGCTGCATTTCATCAGAATTCCTAGAGTTATTCTGAAAATGTCATCACTATTAAATCAGTGTAATAGAATCATAGAACATCCCGTGTTGGAAGGGGCCACAAGGATCATTGAGTCCAACACCTGGCTCCAGACAGCACCACCCAAAATCCAAACCCTTTGTCTGAGTGCACTGTCCAAGCAGTTCCAGCGCTCTATCACCTGGGTCTGCTCCCACTACCCTGTGGAGCCCGTTCCATGCCCACCACCCTTGGTGCAGAACCTGTCCATAACCCAGAGCTGCCCCTCCCTTGGCTCCATGCCGTTCCCTCGGGCCCTGTCGCTGCCACACAGAGCAGAGCTCAGCGCTGCCCCTCCGCTCCCTGTGAGGAGCTGCAGCCGCCATCAGGCCTCCCCTCAGCTCCTCTGCTCTGGGCTGAACGCACCCAGGGGCTCAGCCACTTCTCAGTCTCCAGAGTAGAAGGCACATTTTTTTTTCTTTTCTCTTTTTTTCCTGATGAATAATGAATAACAAGTCTACAAGAAAGGGCCTACTGAAACTTGCGTGTTTTAGGCAGAGCTGTCTTCTTCTTTCAAAAGTGCCAGTGTGGTTTCCTTCTAGATACAAATGTATGCATCTGTCTGTCTGTCTATTTTTATAAGCTTTGCAAATATGATTTGGGAGTTCTAACAACAATGAAAAGGGAATCTGAGAGTACTGATTTTACACATAATTCATGCAGCTTACTTCCAACTAGTTTCCCGCTAGTACAAACACTTCATAAGATTAGTACATGAACTAGTGCAATTTTGGTCTCTCCCTGGGGAACTTGATCTATTCAGTGCAGAAGTGCTTTAATAACTGAAAAATATGTTTTTAGTCTTTGTGACGATGTTTCAGTGAAAAGGCAAGCATCTTTCAAGGGGGCAGGTTTGATAAATGCTTTATTTGAAAAGAGAAAATGAGAACTATGTCTGGCATATAACAGGTAGATAGATCACTGCATGTTGTTAGTTGTGTAAGAGGCAGTTTTCCCTTAGAATTTAACAAAAGGCTTTTCTGTGTTTTTGCAGTTTGATTTATATATGATGTGTTTAATGCCATTCAAGTAAACAGTAATCTGCTGTTACAGAATATTCAACTACATGCACACATTGCATATGACCATGGCTATTATCCTGCTCAAATCTGCAACTACTGGTTAAGCTGGTTTCAGATAGCTCAATTTAAACCTAAACTGACTCCGTAAATTAACCAAATGCCCTTTAAGTGAAGGGTTAAGATCAGTATATTCAATTATATTTTTGCAATTGATTTTTGATGGGGCAAGAATTCACCATAAGAATTTACTGCTGCTAATGAAAACTGATTTTTCCTATGAGAATTAAATAAGCATTTCAAGTCTTGTGGAAGTCACTAGGAAAGGAATCCTTTCAGTACCATTAAAGGAAGATTGAACTCAGGAAAATTATAATTCTTTCAGCCATCATTCTTTAAGGATTTTGAGATGTTACTGGTGAATAAGGAAAAGAACTTGTTTTAAAGTAAATTGAGACCAACTCAGCTGTTAAAATATCCTGCTGTATCCTGCTATATTCTGATTTCATCTCCTAATCAGGCATATTTTTGTCAAACTGTAAGATGCACTGACATCTATGAAATGTAGATGAGCTGGAGGTATTTAGAGGCAGATCCCTGAATCTACAGCTGTGCTAGGTTATAACAATTAATGCCATTACCTTATTTATAATATCAGTGCATTCAGTGTAATAGCCAACAAATAGTCTAGGCGTAACTGAGACACAAATATCTATCTCCTCTACTTTTTTCCCCTTTTAAGTATGTTTACATGACTATTAAAAAATGAGTTTATTCACTAAGTTTATTATATGATCTATTAAGAATAAATATGAACATGACAAACATGATGAAGAAATCAAACTATAAAATCTCTCTAAGACCATCTTGTAATAATCTATTACAATCTATACTCTATTATATTGTAATAGATTATTACAAGATGGTCTTAAATATTATCAAGGCATAATTGAAAGCATTTGAAATGTCCAGTTACTGGCAGTAGATCTATGTAATCATTAGCCCTTCACTTGCTATTCTTCACTGCAATTTCTACCAGCCAGGAAAGGTTGTCATATATTGTTGATGAAATGTTTGTACAGTAAACCTCAGTTAACATGATACAACAACTCGTGAATCAGATTCAAACTGCTTTCATGCAGTTGTTGGAAATATGTGCCTGTGGGAATGTTGCATGGCCTTGACAAATGGCACATAGTGCAGAAACTCCCAATTTTTCATGCCTTCTAATAATGCTGAATACACAAAAGAAACAGAAAATCCTTGGCTTTAGGGTACAGAGCTTGCTTTTATGCTGTCATTTGTTCCATTTCAGGCTTTCCCAATAGCTGAATGTGTTCACAAACATTTATCATTTTATTCTGTAAACTGACATGGAATTGTGTCTGAATTGGGCTTCTGCGGCAAGGTTTTTGTAGCTGGGGATGGCATGTTGCAGGAGAGGCATTTGTGAGAAGAGCATAGAAGCTGCCCCTTTTCCAACGTAAAGGTCCAAAAAGTACCTGCTGTTGGCCAGAGCTGAGCCCATTGGTGACACTGGTTTTGCTTCTGTGAGGGCAGATTTAAGAAAGGGAACAAGTACTGCACAGCAGCAACTGAAGGAGTATATCAGAGAAGTGTTCCTGCAGGCACCTAGGTCACTGCAGGAGAAGGGAAGAAGGAGCTCTAAGCACAGAGCAAAAGCTCCATGCAGTCCAGGGGACAGAATGTCCCCCTGCAGCCTGTAGGCACTGGGCAGAGCAGATCTTGCCGTGCAGCCATGGAAGAGCCCACAGTGCATTAGGGGATGAGGCCTGGAGAAACCACAGCCATGGACACTCCAGTAGGAGCAGTTGGGGCCGATGCTGCAGCCCATGGGGAGCAGCCTGCAGTGAGGCAGGAGGGCTGGGGGAGATGCTGCCCATGGGGACCCGTGTGGAGCAGTGCCTGCACTACAGAGCCATGTTGGAGTAATGCTTGGAGAGCTGCAGCCTGGGGGAAGCCCACATGGAATCATTTTGGGAAGGACTGAATCCTCTGGGAGAGACCCACGTGGATCAAGAGACAGAGGGACCACAGAGGAGTGGCGGAGATGAAGCACTATGGACTGACTGCAGCCTCCATCCCTTGTTTCAGGTGCCTTTTGAGGGGAGGAGGTTAAAGAAAATGGATGGGAGAAATGTGCCTTTAGTGGGCTTTTAGTTCCTACTGCTCCAGTCTGTTAGTAGCTGGTAATAAATTGCATCAATCTCCCTATACTGCATCAATTTTGTCTGTAGTGGTAATTGGTGAGTGGTGGAGATTTACTACCTGTTAGCATGAGTGTACCACATCTACTCAGCACAGACAACACCTGGAGAACTACATTCACTTCTAGGCTCCCTAGTACAAGAGAGACATGGGCACACTGGCATACTATTCAACGGAATGTCTATTTGGATTCCTGCTCTTATGAATTTGGATACAGGCATGTTTCCTTGATAAATTATTGTATTGTATTAATTCTGAAGATATCATTCAGTGGTTAATCAGTCACATTACGATAATTTGCTCTTATTCATAATGACTGTATAAAATTTTGCTGTTTTTAACAATGTTTTCCTTTCCCTCCACTATAGAATTGGGCAGTCTTCTTACTGTCTTGTTAAAATTAGATAAATAGAAATGGGAAATAGTCCACTATGTTGTAGTTTGTTTGGTTAATTTTTTAAGAAATGAATTCAATCTTGGAGATCCACAGTACCACTGAACAGAACTGAGAGCCTTCTTTAATTCAACATATTCAAATCTCTTTTGAGTATTACTTAAATTCATAACTGCCAGAACCTACAGATAATATTTAAAGGATTGCTTCATGTGGGACAGACCACTACTCTGGAGTGACCATGAAGGAATGGCAGAGACAAAGCATTATGGACTGACTGCAATTCCCATTTCATGTTTCCTCACACTGCTTGGGGAGAAGGGTTAGAAAAGGTGAGTGAAGGGAGGGTGTTTTAATTTGCTTCTAGTTCTCATTGCTCTATTGTGTTATCTACGGATGATAAAGTACACTAATCTGTTTTGTTTGTGAAGGTGTCTGGTGAGTGGTCTCCCTGCATTCATCTCAACACATGAACATTTTTTTCATTGTATTTCCTCCCCCGTCCCTCTGACTAGAGGGAGGGAGAACATCATGATGGTGTCTGTCTCCACAACCCAAATATTCATTAATCTGAAGGGACAGTCAACTTCAAGAGAAGTATTTGGACCTAAACATACAAACATGCAAGTTCAGCTAAGGTACATAGGTGAACATCATTGTACTTTCATTCAGCTGCCTTTTTTTCTTTTTTCTTTTCCTTTTTTTTTTTTTTTTTTTTTTTTTTTTTGTAGGAGATAATTGTCTTTGCCTTTTTTTGTGTGTGTATGTGACAAAAATTAATTTCCTTTATATCTTTTTTTTTTTTAAACCTCCTTCAGATAAATGAGTCCCATGGTTTTTTTTTAATTAGTTTCAGAACCTGTCCCTTCATTGCTTATGTTTCTAGGATTCTGACATATCTAGAAGTGCTGAAACAACATTTTTTTAATATAAATCCATGCTACAAGTCCAAAGAAAAAGATCCTGGTTTGGCTGATCGCAATAACAAAGAGCTCATTTCAAATCTCTGAAGTTTTTTTCTATTTTATTCTCCCCCAAATCAAAACTCAGTCAATATATGGGATGTATTTGTCTCATTTCATTTCAATTTCTTTGAGACTGTGACCTGACAGCAGATATGAATTGATTAAGTCTTATTTCAGTATTTTGCATTATTCATCATTTTGAATCTGTGTCAATATTGCTTTCCTTCGGGTTTTGACAATCAATTCTCTACCACATCTCTAGCTCCTTAAGCACTTAAACACATGTTCTTTTTTCACTTTTCTTAGCTCACCTAGGTACATTTAGGTATATTACCCTTGTCTTTCTTTTAAATGCCATTTGTCTCAATGACCATGTGGCTAGGTAATACCTCACATGTTGTTTATCCCGTCAGTACAGATAAGTCAGATAATCCAATAGCACTCAGATTTTCTGATAACATAGACCTAATGTATGCTACTTAAAAATCATAATTCTTTTTTGACATGTAGCTGTTTTTTTGGTTTTTTTTTTTTGACAGATACCCATATTATCTATATGATGATCTTTTTAATTTGATGTATTTCTGCAAGTGCTCCTCAAGTCATACAGGCAAGTATATATTGTATACCCTCATATCATCTGGCACGACACAAAGTATGTGCAATGAGACATCTGGGATGACAGGGCCCAAGAGCAAATCACAGGCTGTGTTAACTGCTAAGGGTATAGATGGTAGAGTGGATGGAGCCTGCCTATGCTATACTTGGCTGCAGAAAGGTGTCAACCTGATCTTTTCTTCTAAATACTAAAAATGAGGGTTTCTAAGAACATCATATGAGGGACTTTTCAGCCTACAGAAAACATTCAGGGAGGATTTCAACAATGCATGCAAAATACCTGAAGGAGCAGTGCAAAGAAGTTGGAGAGAGGCTCATTCCAATTGTGTCCATCAGCAGGATAAAAAGCAATAGGCACAAACTGAAACAAAGGAGATTCCATTTAAATGTTGGGAAAGACTACTGCACACAGTACTTGCACACATTGCCCATAGGTCTAGTGGAGTCTCTGGAGATCTTTGAAACCTGTTAGGATGTAGAATCATAGAATCATAGAATGGTTAAGATTAAAAGGGACCTTTAAGATCATCTAGTTCCAACCCCCCTGCTATAGGCAGGGACACCTCCCACTAGAACAGGTTGCTCAAAGCCCCATCCAACCTGTCCTTGAATGCTTCCATGGAGGGGGCATTCATGACCTCCCTGGGTGACCTGTTCCAGTGTCGCACCACCCAAAGTAAAGAATTTATTCCTAATATCCAGTTTAAATCTACTCTTGTTTAAACCCATTTCCCCTTATCCTGTCACTGTATGCCCTTATGAAAAGTCCCTCTTCAGCTTTCCTGCAGGTTCCTGAAGGTAGTGAAAAGCTGCTATAACGTCCTCCCAGAGACTTCTTATCTCCAGGTTGAACAGCCCCAACTCTCTCAGCCTGTCCCTGTAGGAGAGTTACTCCAGCGTAATGATCATCTTCATGGATCTCCTTTGGACCCACTCCAACAGCTTGATATCCTCACATTGGGAGCCCCAGAACTGGGTGCAATCCTTCAGGGAAGCCTATCCTGGTTATCTTTTGATACATAAGAAGTTAAAAGTATTTTCACAATGGCATTAAATTATCTCTGATTCATGACCTAGTTTCCCAGTGAAGTCCCTGGTGACTGGAAGAAGGTAAACATTGCTCCCATTTTTAAGAAGGGGAGAAAGGAAGACCCGAGGAACTGCAGGCCAGTGAGCCGCATCTCTACCTAGGAAGATTGTGGAGCAGATCCTCCCAGAATCTATGTTAAGATACAAGACAAAGAGGTGATTCAAGTCAGCCAACATGGCTTCACCAAGGTCAGGTTGTGCCTGACCAATCTGGTGGCCTTCTATGATGGAATGATAGCTTTGGTGGATGGAGAAAGGGTGATGGATGTCATCTACCTAGACTTCTGCAGAGCCTCTGACATGGTCCCTCACCAAATCCTTCTCTTTAAATAGGAGAGGTATGGATTTGAAGGATGAATGGTTTGATGGATTAAGAACTGGTTGGTTGGATGCAGCCAAAGGGTTGTGATCAATGGTTTCTTTGTCTGGGTGGAGGCTGGTCACAAGTGGTACCGTTGGAAATATCCAAATAATTTTTGTCAGGATAGTATCTCTAATAAAAGCAGATTTTATTAATGATTGCAATGGCGTGTGTCCTGCAAGCAGGAGCACCCCTAAGGAAACAATGACAGCTTTTTGTACCTTGATTCCCTCTTTGCCTATCCCTCTCTCCTGTCTGCCTATTGGCTGGGTACTCCAGGTTCACAGACTGTTCCATTGCCTCCTACGCTATTAACCCTAACCAGGTCAGGACTGAATAAATGCATGTACACACCAATATGATGAACAGCAAAATGGCGTTTATTACACATGAACTCTAGCTTATATACCCTATGTGCCTCATCTACGCCCCTAAAGCATGTGCCACACATCAATCATAGAGCTTGGGAGGTCCTGCCATGTCACATCCCGAGGGCTGTATTGCGGTCACCTACTATATTTCCCCCTCTCCAAGCTCAATAAAACCTACTCATTGCATTGCGATCCACCAAATAATCCTACCCTAAAAACTTAATAACCTATTAGCCTAATGATCCTAATCACAGGTGTAAGACTCCACACTTGCTTTTGTTGAACCTCACCCAGTTTCTTACTGCCCAGCTCTCCAGCCTGTCCAGGTCTCGCTGAATGACAGCACAGCCTTCAGGCGTGTCAGCCAATCCTCCCAACTTCGTATCATCAGCAAACTTGCTGAGGGTGGATATCATTCATGTTCAGCTCCACTTTTCAGTTCTGAGTTCATCTCTATTTTGTATCTCCTCCTAGCCGTTTCACGTGCCCACCAAGTCAAAGATAATTCACCATTATGTTGCCATTCCTGAGAAACTTCAGTCCTAGCAGCCCAATCCAGCTGACAGTTTCTCTTGATTTGATAGGTGCCTCAACCAGTCCTGGAACTGGGGCAAGAGAAGGCTCCAAAAGCACTGGGTACTGAGGCCTATAGGTAAGCACGTGTACAAGTCTAGGGGGGCCCTTTCCCTCCACGCCTGACACCCCACTGGCAGGTCAGACGCTGGATCCAGGACTGGCAATCTCTCTCCATTCCTCCCCCTTTCAGTCTTTCCTCCTAAAGTTGCTATGGCAAGATTTCCAAAAGTTAAGCAACTCAAGGCTTGCTTTGATTTCCCATAAAACTGCACAGCTTGGGTAGATGTACAGGTGAGAGGACCAAAGCCTACAGGATAGCTGTTCTATTCAAATTTCCCACTAATGTGCATGTTTATGTTTGGACCATGTTGCTCAAAGTGCATGGTAAGAGATCATCAGATGCATCCATCTTACAGCATGATATGGAAGGCTACATATGCATGCACATGTAATTAATGAAGCGAACACCTATCAGTGTATAATCCTTCTGGAACTGACAATTGTTATCTGACGTTGTATTGTGTAAAGCATTTCACCATTGTGCTCCTTGAAAACTTATACTAATATGTATCACCTTCTATGTTTGAGAAACTGTAATGTGCAAAATGTGTAAGACGGTTTGTCTGTGCAGGAATAAAGCTGCTGTGAGACTGGACAGTGGGACTACACTGACATCGAGCTGGCATTACGGAGTAGGAGACCATGCCCTATAAGTCTGTTTTAAAATGGCATTCTTTATGTCTCCTCTCAGTGCTGGTGACTGCTGTTGGCCAATTAGTGCCTATGACAGTTTGCTTGCCTTTCAGGAGAAGCTATTTTACTATGTCTTTTCTTCCTGGACAGATAAGAAAATGAGTCCCCAGCCTTGAAGGACATGTAGATGTGGTCTTTAGGGACATAGTTTAGTGGTAGATTTGGAAGTGCTAGGTTAAAGTTTGGACTTGATGATCTTGGAGGTCTTTGCCAATCCGGATGAGTCTGTGATGTCACCGAGCAACAGGCTGTGACGTCGCCGGGTGACGGATTGTGACAGCCTTGCCCTCACTGCTCATAGTGGGGTGCCGGCCGCGCCTGGCTCAGTCTGGCTCGTTCCTGGACCGTGCTGAGCAGCTCTGCGAGGCTTGGAGGTCGAGCAAGGTTTTGGCTGTGCTGTGCTGGGTCGTGCCTGGGGCTGCTCGCAGCATCTCAGTGCCTGACCCGCAGCATCGCGTCTGTTTCCCCGGCCCTGCCTCGTGCAGGCAGCCGGGCCCCTACGGAGCGCACCCGCAGCAGCGGAGGTGAGTGGTGCGGGGACACCTGGGTCCCTCAGGGCAGCCGTGGGGAGCCTGGCCCTGTGCCAGCGGGGAGCACGAGAAGGCCCAGTCGTGGCCTTGGGAGGGCTTTGTGCAGAGGACTCGCACACCCTGGCACAGCGAGTGACCGTGACCTTCCTCTTGCAGGGCAGACAGCACCTCTGCGGCTGCGTTGAGGGAGAACAGCTCGTCATCCTCGGTTCTCCCAGCCCCTGCAGCCAGAAGACCATGGCTGCAGAAGAGGCATGGACGTGTCCTGTGTGCCGCGACGTGCGGCGGGACACGGCCTGTGTGATTCCATGCAATCACACTTTCTGCCTTGGCTGCATCCAGCGGTGGGCGAGGCTGAGGGACAGCTGCCCGCTCTGCCGCTCGGCCATGCAGACCATCCGGGTCTCTGTGCGGGGAGACAATCAGTTCGTGGACTGCATCGTCTCCCCGCCCGCACTGCCGGTGCCCGCCGGCTTCGGCGCCACCGCTGCCACTGACCCTGACGGCGAGGAGGAACTTCTGCCACCCCTTCCACCGCTGTCCCCGGAGCCCATGGCCGAGGAGCCGGAGCGAGTGGGCGGCCTCCTGCCGGAGCAGTGGGCGGCACTTTTCAGGGTCCATCGAGACATCCTGGACCCGGTGCTGCCCTGGCTGGAGCAAGAATTGCGCCGCAACGGGGAGCTGCGATGGTGGAAGATCAACTGGCTCAAAAGCATGATCCTGGCATTCCTGTGCCAGGTGGGGCCGGACCGGGACGTCCTGGTGGAGTGCACAGAGCACGCCCTGGGACCCAGCTCCGCACCGCTCGTCGACGGCCTCATCACCACTATCGAGAGCCGGTGCGGCCAGGCGGCCCGCAGGCAGCTGGGCGTCGAAGATCCCAGCGCTGCCCAGGAGCAGCAGGACGGCCCCGCGGCCCCGTCCGGTCCCGCCGCCTCCCCGCAAGACACCGTTGCTCGCAGCGCCGTGCCCTCCGGCAGCTCCGCGGGTCCCGACGCAGAGGAGCTCCCCGGCACGTCCAGCGCGGCCCTGGGCACACGTCCTGGGGAGGAGCCGGGTCCCGAGGAAGCCGGTCCCTCTGGTCAGCGCCGCAGCCGCAGCCCCTCCACTCGCGGCCGGGGCAGGAAGCGCCCGGCTGGGGGGGCCCGGCGCCCCACGAAGAGGAGGGCTGGCAGCGCCCAGCGCGCTACCCCGCCCTGCAAGAGGCGGCGCCCCCGGCGCCTCTAGCAGGGCTTACGCGTTTCCAATAAAAGATTAGAACGCAGAAGCACGCGTTGTTCCCAGGGTCTGTCCTTTCCGAGGTTCATCCTTCACGCACACACCCTACACACACTGTGCCGTATGAGACCCGGTGCTCTCTGCACCCAGTGTGGCTGTGGCACCCATAAACCCTTCTTCTCCTGGGCCTTTTGTGAGAGCTACAAATCACGTAACCATGACCGACGCTCATGGATAGACTGCAATATCACAGAATCACAGAATTGTAGGGGTTGGAAGGGACCTCCAGAGATCATCGAGTCCAACCCCCTGCCAAAGCAGGTTCCCTACACCAGGTTGCACAGGTAGGCGTCCAGGCAACTTGAATATCTCCAGAGAAAGAGACTCCACAACCCCCCTGGGCAGCCTGTTCCAGTGCTCCGTCACCCTCACTGTAAAGAAGTTCTTGCGCACATTCATGCGGAACTTCCTATGCTGCAGCTTATGTCCGTTTCCCGTTGTCCTGTCTCCACGTACCACTGAAAAGAGACTGGCCTCACCACTATGGCCCCCACACCTCAGATATTTATAGACCTGGATCAGGTCCCCTCTCAGTCGTCTTTTCTCAAGGCTGAACAGACCCAGTTCACTCAGCCTTTCTTCATTGGAGAGATGCTCCAGGCCCTTCACCATCTCTGTGGCCCTCCGCTGGACTCTTTCCAAGAGATCCCTCTCTTTTTTGTACTGGGGAGCCCAGAACTGGACGCAGTATTCCAGGTGAGGCCTTACCAGGGCAGAGTAGAGGGGGAGGATCACCTCCCTCGACCTGCTGGACACGCTCTTTTTAACGCACCCCAGAATGCCATTGGCCTTTTTGGCCACGAGGGCACACTGCTGGCTCATGGCCAACCTGGTCCACCAGGATGCCCAGGTCCCGCTCTGCAGAGCTCCTCTCCAGCAGCTCATCCCCCAACATGTACTGGTGCATGCAATTATTCCTCCCATAGGTGTAAGACTCCACACTTGCTTTTGTTGAACCTTGTGAGAATCCTTCTTTGTTTTTTGGCTCAAAGCTTGCTTCCTGAGGTATTTCTTGTGATAAGACTCTGAGTGATTTGTTGAGGAGGCAACTAATGGGTGCTAACCGTGTGACAATCGATATCACTTTGGGAACATTTGAAAGCCCCTTCCCCCAGAACTGCTTGCTCTGTAGAAGAGCGGATGAGAGTGCTCAGGAGTGTTTACTGGCGGAAGATCCGGCCTGTGACAAAACAGCTTCAGCTAGGTGTGGGAAAATTGGGGAACGATACCATCGTGTTCTGTGAGAAACAGGATGCAGATGGGCATCCCTGCTCCCTCTTATCTGCTGGCAAGGCCCGGAAGATGGGAACAAAGGAGTTTCTGCTGAGATCCCAGAGCCAGAAGCTGCCACTCAAAGGAGAGCTGACTCAACCACTTTGGATTTGAGCTGTCACTCCAAAGACAGCTGACTCAACCACTCTGAAACTATTGAAAAGGGGCCATCATCGCCATGGTTGTGGTCGTCGTCCTTCGTCGTTGTCAACAGAACAACAATGCCTGACGACCCACCACTATTGAGGATCAAAGACGGAACTACGAACCTCGCTGGATCCATGGTGGTGACTATGTCCCTCTTGCTGCCTATAAAGACTCTTTGCCTCTTCTTTCCTATCTTTTCTATCGCCCTCCTTCCCTTCCCCATTACCCTAATTCATAATAGTGTCCGTCCTCTCCTTTCCCATTTCCCCTGATTAAGATTTGTAATAAACTGGTCGGACCAACATATGAACCGTTGCTTCTTAATCTCACGCCGGGTATATAGATGATAAAAGAACCTCCTCTCCCTCCTAGAAATTGGAGCGAGACAAACCTCATCCAGTTTTTTTCTGCCCAGCTCTCCAGCCTGTCCAGGTCTCGCTGAATGGCAGCACAGCCTTCAGGCGTGTCAGCCAATCCTCCCAACTTCGTATCATCAGCAAACTTGCTGAGGGTGGCCACTATCCCCTCATCAAGGTTGTATAAGATCAGACCCAGCACAGACCCCTGGGGGACACCACTGGTTACAGGTCTCCAGCCAGACTCTGCACCGCTAACAATGACCCTCTGCGCTCTGCCAGTCAGCCAGTTCTCACCCCACCTCACTGTCCACTCATCTATCCCACACTTCCTCACCTTTGTTATAAGGATGTCGTAGACAGTATCAAATGCCTTGCTGAAATCAATGTAGACTACAACTACTGCTCTTCCCCCATCCACCCAGCCAGAGACAACACCATAGAAGGCTACCAGGTTGGTCAAGCACGACCTCCCCTTGGTGAACCCATGCTGACTACTCCTGATAACCCCCTTCTCTTCCAGTTGTCTGGAGCTGGCATCCAGCACAAGCTTTTCCATCACTTTTATAGGGACAGAGGTGAGGCTGACAGGCCTGTAATTACACGGGTCTTCCTTCTTGCCCTTTTTGAAGACCGGAGTGACACTGGCTATCCTCCAGTCTTCAGGGACCTCCCCCCATTATCCATGACCTCTCAAAGATGATGGAGAGAGGTTCGGCAATGACCTCGGCCAGCTCCCTCAGCTCCCGTGGATGCACCCCTTCAGGTCCCATGGATCTGTGAACCTTACTACAGCCTAGGCTCTCATGGACCACCTCTTTCCTTACTAAAGGGAAGTCTCCCACTCCCCAGACCCTCTCACTAACCTCCAAGGTATGGGAAACCTGAGGGAGAGCCTTTTCACTGAAGACGGAAGCAAAGAAGACATTCAGTATCTCTGCTTTCTCAGCATACACTGTTACCAGAACACCTCCCTCACTTAGTAGGGGAGCTACATTCTCCCTAGTCTCCCTTTTACTGTTAACGTACTTTAAAAAGCCTTTTTTATTATCCTTTATCCCCTTTGCCAGATTCAATTCCAGGTCTGCTTTAGCCTTCCTCATCACATCCCTGCAGACCCTGACAACATTCCTATATTCTTCCCAAGTGGTCTGACCCTTTTTCCACATTTCATGGACCTTCTTCTTTCCTTTGATTTTGTGCATGAGCTCCTTGCTCATCCTCACAGGTCTCCTGCCACCCTTTCCTGATTTCTTCCTCACAGAGACGCACTGATCCTGATTCTGGAAGAAGAGCTGCTTAAATGCTGACCAGCTCTCAGAGGCCCCCTTACCTTCTAACACCCAAGCCCACAGGATAGCTCCAAGTAGGTCCTGGAAGAGATCGACATTGGCTCTCCTGAAGTCCAGCATAGCAATCCTACTTTTTGCTTTGCTTCTTCCACTCAGAATCTTGAACTCCACCATCTCATGATCACTACAACCCAAGCTGCCCCCAGCCTTTACTTCCTTAACAAGTCCTTTCTTGTTGGTGAGAATAAGGCCCAGTAACACCCCTCCCTGTGTCGGTTCCTCCACCACCTTCATCAGAAAGTTGTCTTCAATGCACTGCAAGAATCATCTGGACTGTGCGTGCCTGGCCGTGTTGGTCGTCCAGCAAATATCTGGATAATTGAAGTCCCCCATAAACACCAGTGCCTGGGAATGTGATGCTACATCCAGTTGCTTATGGAAGGCCTCATCAACCTCCTCATCCTGATCAGGGGGCCTGTAGTACACACCCACAACAGTGTCACCCTTACTAGCCTGCCCTTTGATTCTCACCCACAAGCTCTCCACTGCTACACCACTCTCCCCCAAGTGGAGTTCAGTACCTTCTAGCTGCTCTGTCACATAAAGAGCAACTACCCTGCCTAGCCAGCTGATCTTTCCTAAAAAGCACATAGCCCTCCATGACAACATTCCAGTCACATGAGCTGTCCCACCACGTCTCCGTGATTGCAGTGAGATCATGACCTCACGACTGCACACAGAACTCCAGCTCTTCCTGTTTATTTCCCATGCTACGTGCATTAGTATACAGGCACTTAAGAGAAGCAGCATCTCCCCACCCCTCTCCAAGCCTTTGAACTCCACCGTCTCCACCCATCAAGTTCTGTTTTGAGCCTTGAACTGCCCCCTCAGTCCCAGTGGTCCTCGTTTTGTCCCAATCCCCCTTCATACCTAGTTTAAACACCTGTCAATAAGTCCCGCCAGTTCCTCAGCTAGAACCCTCTTTCCCTGTGGAGACAGGCTGCTTGGTATAATCTTTGAGCTTTGAATGGTATAATCTTTGAGGTTGCTTCCAATTTAAGCCATTCAATGATTCAAGAAATTAAAAAAAAAAAAAAGAAATCCTATAATTTCTTCTTACAATTAACCCCAAATTTTCCCAAGTACTTCAGCTGAGTACAGGGTTCTCATAGCTAGGTAGTCATCTATATAACAATGAGCTCAGCAAACCAATGGAGAAGTCTGCCTCTCTTTTCTGAGGTTCAAAGATCATCCTTTGGCATGTACAGGAAAACTCATAGGCAAAATATCTCAAAATTTTTGCTCCTCCTCATGAAATTTATGTCGTATGGAAGAATAATTCTGCTGTGATGCACAAAACTGCAAGATCTTAGAGCTAGTGTCTATGTACTCCATTTGTGTAAAGTACAACATCAGTAATAACTAAACAAGAGTAATATCTGCACAGAATCAGTTTAGGTTTTTCTCAGACAGATAGCAGATTGAAGCACTTTTGTGTTTTGGTTTTTTTAATTGCTGAGAAATCTTTGTTGATTTACTGTTCATAGCAGAATATTTTCAGGCAATTTATTTGTGTTGTGCCTCTTCAGCAGTACCATCTGAAAGAGTACAGCACGAGCAACAGTGCTGCGTTTACAAGATGTGAAAGAAGATTTAAGATACAGCCTATAAAAGAACACTGTTATTATGCTTGCAAAACTGAAGAAATCACACTTCATATGTAGGCTGCATACAGATGGACTTTATTTCATTTTATGAGCAATGATTTTATTTAGCATTGTTTAATTTGAGGGACACAAGACCAACTCTGAATTCGAAGTGAATAACTACCTCCAAATTCCTCTGAATATGCTTTATACCTAGAATTTCAGTGTAAGTTTCTTATTTAAGTTTTGTATATCATATGAATATATGTATGTATCATTCAAAGAAGAGAAAACTAAGTTAATATTAGTAAGAATCAATGAAATTTTGAGACGAGTGTCTTTATATATTTTTAAAGACATTTATAAAACAGTTTTCAGAAATGGTCAGATTACTGCCATGGGTTGAACAAATCTGAAAAAACCACAGCAACCTGCATAAAGATAGTGTGATAAATTCCATAACTATTTTTTTTTAATAAATGTAAGTCATGATATGTTTAGAATTCAAATTTGTCCTGTTACAGAATCACAGCATCACATTAAAACAAATGTCTTTGATCTTCCCACTCAATATAATTACAATTAATTTTAAACTCAATATCAGCAAATTTATCATTATATATTATCCTATGTTTTTCTTGGATTTAGTTGTGTACACTGTAGAAAAATGGTAATGAATGAATGTAGAATTTGTAATTGATTTAATTACATTGTAATGCCAGACCAAACCCAAGAAACCACTTCTCTCAGCGCATGCTTGATGTATCCCCTCATCAAGATCATTGATGAAGATGTTCAGCAGATGTAAGAAATGGAGCAACTGACTAGAAAGCTGGCCACAGAGCAGATTAAGTATGCAGATTAAGTATGATTTGTCTTGACTTACCTTGAGTTCACATATGGGCAGCTTTTTAAATCAGAATTGTGATATTTTCTACAGCCATAAGTTTTCTTTTTAAACAGAAATGAACTTAACTTCATCTATGAATCAGAGGGGTCATGCTTCCACACAGCGTTGTGCATTGTATTCTTTCTCTTTTTAAGGATCTAATCTATGTTTGGTTCTATGATATATGTGATCAGAACTCAACTACCTGCAAATCAGATATTTGAATAGAAGTTCTTAGAGTTACTGAATAAGACTATATTGAGTAAGAACACCATCCCTGCTCAGTTCCTGCCCCTAGTCTAAGGAATTATTTTTGCAGGTGATTTTACTATCAAATCTAGTACCAGGACTATTAGAGTCCTGAGCCAGAGGACCATAACTGAAAGAATGATAAACTCCCAGCTAACTCTGAACTTCTACAGGATTTGCTGTTCCAGCTGGGTACATATGAGTTTGTGGGACCCAATGGGATTTACTGCAGAGTATTGAAAGACTTGGCTGAAGTCATTGCAAGACCTATCCCAAATATCTTTCACTGTGAATCTGGAGATGTCACAATTAATTGGAATATAGCAAGTATTGTCCCAGTTTACAGAAAGAGTACAAAAATTATGGAGAAGACTATTCTGGAGACTATACTTGAAAGTCAATGCAATCATTGTCAACAGCCAGTATCTGTTAGTGTGGGAGAGTTTCTGCTTAACAAGTTTAATCTCATTTTAAGACAAATTAACCCACCTAGTTGACACAAATTAACCCACCTAGTGGAAAGCTAGTAGATGTAATTTTTTGGTGTTTCAGAAAACTTTTCAATACTGTACTGTTTCTCACTGTATCCTTCTGGACAAAATGTCCAACACACAGCCAGGTAAATAGATAACACGATGGGTGAGCAACTGCCTGATATGTTAGGCTCAAAGGGTTATAGTAAATAGATTTACATCAGGCTGGTGACAAGACACTAGGAGCGTTTCACTGGACTCCATTTTAGAGTTGTTTCTCTTCAGTGATTTTATAAATCATCTGAATACAGGTTGCCCAACGAGGTTGTGGATGCCCCACCCCTGGAAGCATTTAAAGCCAGGCTGGATGTGGCTCTGGGCAGCCTGGTCTGGTGGTCGGTGACCTTGCACATAGCAGGGGGGTTGAAACTCGGTAATCATTGTGGTCCTTTTCAACACAGGCCATTCTGTGATTCTGTGATTCTGTGGATGCAGGAATCTGATGCACTCTATGTAAGTTTGCTGATGATAGTAAATTAGGAAGAGCTGTTGACTCTTTTGAGAATGAAGAGGCCTTTCAGAAAGGTCTTGACAGACTAGAAGGCTGAGCATGTTTAACAAGATTCTGAACCTGGGACAGGTCAAACCTGGATGTATGTAAAAAGCTAGAGGACTGAGAGGCGGGAGAGCCATACAAAAAGGGATCTAGGGTTTCTGGTTGATGTCAGGTTGAACATGAGCTAGCAGTGTGCCCTGACAGCCCAAAGGGCCAACTGTACTCTGAGGTAAACCAGATCACCTGCCACTTGGCTTGGGGAGAGACTGTCTGCTCTGCTTTGCACTGGGCAGTCTCACCTTCAGCGCTGGGTGTGGGTTTGGGTTCCACAATTTAAGGACATAAAACTGTTAGAGAGCATCCAAATGAGGGCTATGGAGATGGTAAAGGGTATGGAGGGCAAGATGTATGAGCAAAGGCTGAGATCCCTCTGTTTGTTCAGTGCAGAGCAGAGGAGTGGACACTTCATTGCGGCTGCAGTTCCTCACAGGGGGCAGAGGGGCAGCCCTGAGCTCTGCTCTCTGTAACAGCGACAGGGCCTGAGGGAATGGTATGGAGCTGTGTCAGGGGAGGGGCAGCTGGGGGTTATGGACAGGTTCTGCACCAAGGGTGGAGGGCACAGAACAGGATGCCCTGGGCAGAGGGCATGGCTCCAAGATGCCAGAGCTTAGGAATATTTGGACAGCGCTCACAGACATAGGGTTTGGATTTTGGGTGGCCCTCTGTGGAGACAGGAGCTGGGCTCAGTAACCCTTGTGGGTCCCTTCCAACTTGGAATACTCTGATTCCAAGGCAAAAATAGACTCTGAAATGCAGGCAGTCCACCATGGACTGTTTTGCTGGATCATTTAAATGATCACCAGAACTCCCTGCTGGCAATGACTGGTACATCAGTTTGTTTTAACAAGAATAGGTCAAAAGACATGGCCTGATGTTGCTGACTTGCAGTTGCTAATAAGTGGATTCGCTCAATGCAGTATCACTGCAATCATGTAATGCAGGAGAGTGAGAAAATTGCTGGCATTGAATTTGATCATGAAGCAAGCTGTTAAAGCCAGTGAAAAAAAATCACCATTCAAAAGTAACAACTTTTTCATGAAGCATTGACTAATTCAGTTGTATCTTAGTTTATCCTATGACCTACTTAAATAAGCAGGTCCAAACAGATATTTTTTAAACAAAAACAAATAAAACGACTCAGAAGTCTGGTCCACAGAAGTAAGTCATTGTGGAAGATTCCTAGCTTGGCAGATTGCAGATCATGCTGCGATAACTCCTCCTTCCAGGCAAAGGTCTGTACCCATGTGAGCTGACAAGGTATGTCAAGAACCATCCTTCTGTCTTATAGATTTTTGACTGTTACCACACTCAGATGAATAAAGATGCTAATCCGTACTGACTCCTGTTGTTGCTCTCCACAGCATAATATCCTTTTTGGCTGGTCTGGGAAAATCATTATCTAGATGCAAAGTTTTGACAAATTGATTAGCCAGAGGTTGTCTTTGTTTTGCCTCCTGTACTTCTGCAGAAGTTGCTCGGTTTCTTTCAACTTTTCTTTTTCCCTAATGTGCAAGTTGTACAGCAGGAGATGTCTGTCATATAAACAGCATTAGGTGCTCAGCAAAACACTAGATTTTAAAGATATCAGACATATTCCTAATGACAGTTCTCAGAGTAAGGTGTGCTGTACAGTAGCACCCTATCACAGATGCCAATAGCAGTGAGGTTGCATAAACCAAGGTGAGGAAACTATGCACAAGAAAACAAACATAAGGAATGTGCCCTGATTGTTCAGATCAAGCAAAACCTGGAAGGCATTTGGGATGGCCCAATCACAGAATCACGGAATTGAATTGCTATATGAGACAACTGGTTGTCTATAAACTGCAAGATATTTTACAATAACAAGAATAATCAAACTTGCTTAGTTTCCACACATACTGCATGCCCTTCTTTTTGTTCTATTTTTTTTCTTTTCCATTAAAGAATCTTTTTACTTATCTCTTCTCCTTTGATAGACAGCTTTGCTTGAGTTTATTTGTTAAGTTTATCTGTACGAGTGCACACTGCTGTAGTTGAAGAGTATCTGAAAGGCATGTGTGTGTCAATGAATGAAAAAGAGAATAAAATGCATTTTTAAAAGGCAAAATCATTGGAGCTGCCAAGACTTTCAGTGTTCAAAATTTAATTTTCAGCTCTTAGTAGCAGACTATACTGACAGGACCAGAGCACTTCTCAGGTTTGTTTTCAACTCTCAGGAGAGGGGGTGGGCACAGTGGAGATAATGCTAAGTTTAATAACAAAGTATGCATCTATTAACAAACTTCTGAAATAATGAAATGTAAATGCCATTCAAATCATAGAGAATAACAAAAGATCTTTAAGGGTGAATTTGCAGTTACAAATGGAGAAGAATTTTATTCTCAGTGGAATCTTTATTCTCAATGCAGATTTCTTATTAGTATTGTATGTAAGCATAATTATGTATGAGCCACTTTCTTTTCTGTCTGTATGCAGGGTAAATCAGAAGTAACTGTGAACTGCAGAGCCCTTAGATTTCCAAACCCTGTTCCCTCAACTGTTTAATGGAATTACAGTAGCTAGCTACCTACCTACCATAACAGCCTGTCTGCTCTTCTGTGGAACCTTCCAGACAAGGTGTGATGACTGTTCATGGTGTGCATGCAACACTGAACTGCTACATCTAGTCACAAAAAGTCCTCAAACATCAAACACAGTGTGGGTTGGATGTTATAGCTTTCTATCGATTTGAATTGTCATTTTTAATGTGAAAAAATGCATTGCCTCTGTGGTCAGATCCAGTCACATGTCTCTTCATCTAACTGCTTTCAGGAGGACTGCAAAATGCAGCTGAAAAATGCTGCGTTGAACTTTTCCACTGTTTCATAGAGCTTTGTTCTGCCTAAGATGTGTGTTGTAATTAGAAATCCGTATCTCTGAAACAACAAAAGCTCAACTTTCTACGGCAAGATTGTCAGTGAAACAATTAATATGTGCACTAGTCCATTGTATGAACTTGTTTATCTAAAAGTAATTCAAAAGTATTCTAGTAACCAACTAAAACTAAAAAAGTAAAACTTTTCATGTTCTTCATGTTGGATACAGTGCTATGTCATGTGCACAGCAAGCACACAAGCATAAGCAACCAGAGAAATATGGTTAGTGCTTGTTGTGCAGACTGAAAGTATGGAATAGATCCATGTGGTGTCGGTCCTCATGTGATGACAGAAGCAGCACATCCTGATGAATGTGACTTTAAGTGGTGATAAGAAAATCATTAATTTTTTTTTGTTGAGCTGAGTCTGACACCTCACTTTTAGAACTCCTGCAGTATTTCATTAACCCAATAGGAGAATGTCAGGTTGAAACTCAGTGCTTTATTACTCCTCAAACATAAACTGATTGCCGTAGCTTGTTATGCTCTTTATCTTGATAATGCCTCTTGGCAAGCAAGTAGAATTGGGTAAAGTACACTTCAAAAATTTGAAGTGAAGGATGGCAGTTCTAAAGCAGAGCATAGAAATCACTGAAGCACCATTCTGCTCTCAGCATTGCAGATAATAAACCTTTGGTTTTGTATAAAGAAAGCCAGTTATCTGAAGATCCTTGTAACTGTAGATTGACTTCCACCTCTGTCTTCCTGTGACATCATCCAGAAAGATTCATGTCCTGTTGTGGTTTAATTTTTTGGTTATTGATATTTCACATGTTAACATCGTGTGCTGGAAATTACTCCCAGTAACACTGGGAGATAGTTAATCTTCCAGTTCTGAGTCCCAGAAGAGAAGAAGAACTACATACTCCAGAGGACTTTGCATTCAGACAGGAGGTAAAATCCCTGGCAAAGTCATGAGACTGGGCTCTCCTCCCTTCTGCTCGTCTGTGCTGCATATCTCATCTCAGCATTAGAGTAAGGCCTTCGGTTTTTTGATACTTTCTCTCATTATGTTTGATTTATTACCTTCAATTCTAATTATATTGTAGTATAATGTATTTTTGTGTGTTCTCTTGCATTCTGATATCTTATTTAGTAAATTAGTTTGCTTCTCCTTAGATCGTTGCTGTTTTGTTTTGGGCCCATCTCTCCATCTTTTTCCCTTACCTCTCTCCGAGGCACAGGTCCACAGATCCCCCCACCCCACTAAGTTACAGAACTGGGCTGAAACAGCCCATAAACATTGACAGTGTCCCTGTCCACAGTTCTCTGTCATCTGGAAAAGTACAGCTGAAGAAGTTTTTAAAAATCTTTGTAATACATAGAAAGCCAAATATTGTAAAATACCAGCTCTGAAAAAATGGGTCAAATGTTTATTACTTTTACAGATTCTTTTACTGAATAAATCTGTCCTTATTTGACTTACAATTGTATTTGTAGGTATTACCTACTCACTATAATTAAATGGAATTAGCAGTCTTAATTAGTACAGATCAACTTCATTTTTTTACTTTAAGCTTAGTGCTTGATTTCATATAATGCTACCTTAGTTTTTTTATCAATAAAGGATTTTTTCTCTGTTTTGTTTTGTTTGTTTTACTTCAGTATTTCTTGCATTTATTTAACCATATTTCAAAGTATTCCAACTAAGTTGTTGGGTTAAAAGTTGTATATTCAAAAATAAATTATACTAAAATATGTACCCAATGATCATGTGATCAATGCTTCAATACATCACTGTACCATAGGCTTAAATTCTCATGGTTTCTGTGTTTGAAATTCTGATAATACTCATAAAGAATTCGATGTCACACAGGCAAATAGATTTTAGTTATAGAAACTATTATTTTAATGTGGAAAGATTTCCTGATGATTTCAAAATTTAATTCCCTCATCTATATTGTCTGTATATTGTATATGAGATGAAACCCCACTGTTGTCTTCTCTTTGCTGTGGTTACTCCAAATAGCATAGCTTTGGCATTGGAATCACATAATTCCAATGAGTTTGATGATGACTAATTATGAAAGCCCACTCCTAATAGATTTATTGTTTTAAAAATTCCTAGTAAATCCTTAAGTATAAACTCAGTCAAGGATGTGTGTATTGACAGAATAACTACTGAATAACTAGAAGGTGAAATACTAAAAAATCTGTTTCTAATCTACAAGGAAACCATGGCTTGGCTTGAAGAGGTGTAGATTTCCAATAAAATATTTGGAAATTTTTTTTTTTTTTTTTTAACAAAAGCTCAAGGGAACTTGATGAAAATACAAGAGATGTGTTTCCATGAATGTGAGAAATCAAAAATGTTCCTATACTGCATGTCATATTCCCACCTTTTATAAATCTCACAAATAAGTCTCAAAGCTATCAGACAAAAAGACTAAGTTGTCACTTAGCATAAACAAATAGTTAAAAAAAAAGAAAAAAGAAAACTGGACCTATTTTGTGCTACTTACTAGGCAGAGATCCTGATGAGAATGACTGATACCTTACTTGATGTTCAGCTGATTAATAGTCGGTGAGATTCATAACATAGAATAGAACAGAGCAGATGTGCAGTCAACAAAAAACATGGTTACTTGGTAATTTGCCACTGGCAAATTAATTTAATATCACAAGGATATTAAAAGAGCCAACACTACTAGGCTGTACACTAGGAGCTGTGAATGAGAAATGAGGACAGCAAGATTCATTTAGTGTATCTCCCAGCTCAGAACACGACTATATCTCCAACCCAACAAGCAAGAGAGAAAGAATTGCAGTGACAGTAGCCACAAGCGTGTGAAAAAATGTTGGGAAGGTATGTTTATCTTCCCAACAGTAGACATATCAGAGAATAAAATAATTACAAATATACAACTTAGAAGCTGAATTAAAATTCAAATCAAGCATTTTTAGAACATTTGATAAACTTGTAAAGTAAGCAGAGGACGGTCCTGAATTAACACAACGGAGAAGCAAAGTACCTAAAAGCAAAAAGCCTATGCAGTATCAGGGAATATCAGACATGCTGCTAAAGGTGAATCTTTCTAGTCGCTGGGACTTTTAACCTCATATGTGACCTGCAAACTGCACTTATCCAGACTCTACAATCAATTAAGAGATGAAGCTTGACTGGGATGTTAAATCAGAATGGCTTCTCCTCAGCTAGACATGAAATATCTTTTTTTTTTTTTTACTATATATGAAAATATTCTGAGATCTAAAAATAAAATAAAGAAAGAATATTTTTTCTATCTTCAAATTAATATAGGCACTGAATAGTGATAAAAATAAGATAAGGTAAGCACAATAGATGACACTGCTAGCAATAGTAAAATAGATCTTGGAAGAGGCGGAGGTTCTAGCTGGCAGAAAATATTAACTGCCTACTAACTTCCCTGAGACAGCCTTTGCAAAACACAAGCAAGAGATTGTGCATATGCTGTATTTGTAAATTCACTATTAAAATATTAGCTTCAGTATAGCTAACATACGGAGGATTCTTATTGAAACCAGTTGTAAATAATGCTTTTAAGGACACTGACTCATTGGGAAGAAAGAAAAAACGCTCACTCTATGTATGTATACTACTGAGTGCTACAGAGCACATTTTAGCTGCACAGTCTGCTGTAGTTTCTTTTCTTCCTTCAGAATAGGTTCTGTTCAGGGCTATGTAATGGACTTACTGTATCACAAAGTTTGACATATTTCTGAATGCAAAGGAAAGAAGACCAAGCAAAAGTAGGGGGGACACAGAACATTCAAGCTCCTCCAACTAGATTTTCCATTTTCTAGGTTAATATGCATTGTTTTGATTTGTAGTTTACCTAGAAAGTCCTCTGTGCACCATCCAAAGCTTACTAAAGGAGCTCACTTTTCCACAGAAACTATGTCATTTCTTTCTTCATTTCTTTCTGAATCTTTCACTGGAAATTTTGTGCAGTCATGATCTCAGCTGGCTAAATGCACATAAAAACAAAAAGATCTGAAGTGGGAAGTCCATCTAGACATTTGTTTGTGAATTACATGGAGCAAATGTGCAGCTGTGAGTGCTGTCCTAATGATTCAGAATTCATTCTTGGAGGCATACTTTGTGCCATCAAAAAGCTGTTTCAAGTTCCATTCTCAGTGTCTGGGATCTGGGGGTACTAATGACCCTAATTAGTCTCATTTGGGGGACTCACCACATCACAGGGGCATATATACAAGCTCAGATCGGGATGCCCAGATCTCCGCTGGATGAGCATTGTTTATGCTGTGGGATGCTGGTCTTCAGCCCTGTCCTTCTAGTGGATTCCTTAAACACTTGTCTCAGCCTCAAATCATGCACTCCCCATCTCCTTGCTGTTCTGGGGCTGCTGCAGGCCTAAGTGTTGCCCATATGCTCAGATCTATAAGGGAGGCCATAGGCTGCTTGGGACAGCCTCTGCCCCATCTTCTCGTGGGACAGCTACTCACTCAGTGCTTCCTGACACCTATTTTCTATGTCAGGTTAGCTGGAAATCATATGAAAGAATGTCAGTTCTAATGGTGGCTTGGGAACTGTCTTCACAGAAACATTCTCAACTTGTAGCCACAATTCAATAAAATCGTGTGTACAATTGCATTAACTAAGCCATTAATCAAAATGAGTGGATAACTTAAAGTGATTTTCTGAAGGTGGTTCCTCCTTTGCTCAAGCCTTCTATGCATTCCCAAACAATACAATAGTTTCTGTCCAACTTGATCACAAAGTGATTATTGCCTTTTATGATATTTCTTTAAAAATAATCTTAACTTAAGAATCTCTTAACTACAAAGCATGACTCCATTTCCTAATGTCTCCATAGACTCTAAGGGGTCCCTTTAATATTTTTTCTCACTTCTCTCAAAGCTTGAGAAGAAAATTTATAGCACTTTGGTGGCTCAGAATAAGATATATTTGGATACAGGGAGCTGATTATTTACTTCCTATAAAGTACATAATGCTGTAAGTACTAAACGCACAATGAGCATGCTGAAACTGCACTGGCAGAGGCCCAAGCACTGAAAAACCAACAGCAACAGGTCCATACATACATTGGAAATGGCCTAATTTTCCAAACTTAGATTCAAAATAATAGTTGTGAAATTGTTAAATCCAGATCAAGGTATTTACAGCAAAAAAACCTTTGTGATAAAAGGGGACATGTCTTTTCATTTCAAACAAATCTAAAATTCCCTACATGGAGGCCAATTTTATATCTTTTTCATGTAAGTCCTATATTATGTTTTTCAGAGTTAGAAAGGATCCTAGAATCAGAATCGTAGAATGGAGTGCATTGGAAGGGAGCTCTAAGATCATCTAGTTTCAATCCCCTTGCTGCAGGCAAAGCTGCTAAAAGTCACTGCTGCGGGCCAGTCACTAAACTGGGCACTTGATCAAGGTGCTCAAGGTTCCATCCAACCTGACTTTGAACAACTCCAGGGATTGGGCACCCACCTCTTCTTTGGACAGCCTGTTCCAGAGTCTTATCATCCCCTCCACAAAAAAAAAAAACACCAAAAACAAAACTACCCCTTAATATCTGGTCTAAATCTCCTCTTGTCAGTTTAAAACCATTTCCCATTGTACTATCACTATGATTTCCCTTCTGTTTGTAATATTTAAAGGCTACAGAGAGGTCTCCCCAGAGCCTTCTCCAGACTGATCAAGCTCATCGCATTCAGCCTGTCTTCACAGCTGGCTTTCCTCCAGACCCTCTCCAAAAGCTTGATGTGTTTTCTTTGTTAGGGCCTCAGACCTGGACACAGTACTTCAGATTAGGCCTTGTAAGGGCAGAGTACAGGGAGACTGTTACCTCTCTTGCTCTGTAGGATGACCTACACTGGGCAAAGTAAACCTACTTTGTTCCCAACTGTATTCTTCTTTAAGGCCAGCAACTCCTGGCAGAAACAATCTTAAGTCAGATAAAAGAGGCCTAAATCATTCAATAACTACTTTAGTATCATAGGACTACCCTTTGATCTGGGGTGACTCCTTCATAGTGCCAGTAAGTAAAAGTGTCTCAAGAAGACACTATGATAAATTTGTTATTGTGTGTTGACTTCAGAGTCTTATTTGTCTTAAAAATATATGAAACACTAAAGCAAAATAGAGGAGACGTAAGGTGTCATGGTGGACTTCAAGAGTCTCCTTGTAGGTGATTACTATGTGGTTAATTATTGCCATATTATTTTGCACAAGAGCTCTTCTTGACATAAGCAAGGGAAAAGAAAAGCAAAGGAATGCCTATTCACTAGAATAGTCTTCCCTTCAGTGTTTTATTACTTTGATAAGTCTCAGTTATGGATGCATGGCAGTTCAATATTCAAAACTGGTATTCTGTTGCCAGTAAGAGCTCCCTAATGTCACAAAAACTCTCTGCTAGGCATTTGCATCCAGTTTATCCATATGTCTTCTTAATAAGGTTATTCCCATTTTTATATGCCTTGCAAGTATTTCCGCTCCACAGATCTCTACGTGAAAGAGAATGTCTGAATAGATGCTGACTTACTAAAGACAGTCTACCAGTCCACTACACCAATATACATGAACACTGTTTTTTTATCACAATTTAGTTGTTCAGATTATATATTCTGTCACATAGTGATTTTATGCAACCAAAAATAGATTTATAAATATTAAAACATGAAAATCGCATATTTTAAGTAAAACATTCTCATTTAACTTTACAATGTACACTCAAGCCTGTTTTTTAGGAACAAAGATTATTTAGACAATATTTTGTTTAGTTATGAACTATGCAAATTGTAGTTTGCATTTTTTTTCCAAGTAAAAGACCAGAGCTTTCTATTTCCATGACTAAATCAGTCTTTTCAGATTTATAATTAAATTCATTGCTCATATGAATAGCTCTGATGGAAAAGCATCACTACCCTACAATTTTCCAAGTAGGTATAGAATAAGTGTTTGTTGGTATATATTTGTAGCTGTCTTTCCTAAAGATAATTACATTTTAGATTTTTTTTTTTTTTTAAGTAGAGTCCTCGTATGCATTTTTCTTCTGCAGAAAAACCCACCATATGCTGAACTGAATAATGCTGTTAGAGAAGATGAAGCCTACTTTAGCAGTCAAAACTATTCTAATCCTACTGTCTACAACAAAGCAATTTCAGGGAAAGGAGTTTTTCTTAAAATAATTGTAGAATCAATTCAGCAAATCTTTCTTGGAAATATGTTTTTTTGAAATTACAGATATCAAAGATTAAGTTAACAATCTTCAGGTTATTCCAAAAATAATGCCTCCCATTTATTTCCATGGAAATGACAACAGCCACAAAAAGCAAAATAGCACTATCTGATACAGCAAATTCTCAGTATAAAACACTATTTTTCAACATTCACCACTATTAGCTACATATTTTTGCCAGTCATTAATAGAAGCCTGCATGCTGTGCTCATAAAAATCTGCATGGCCATCCAGAACATGGCTTGTCATTCAGCTTGCTGTCACCACTGCTGAAATGCACTGCTCACCACCTCACTGTACTCACAACCACTGTTTGGTCTCCATAAATGTTCAGCATGTGTTGATGAATACAATTGGGTACCATTTTTTCTGCATGGAGGAATTAATTGATGCATCTTTGCTTAATCTGCGGTTATGTGTTAGATGATCTTTTCCAGGGAGGGTTATGGAATGGATAGTCTTGGGAGTCATCATGGACCAATTAAGGGTCAACCAGGAGATCAGATCAGTCAGTTTATGAATGGTAGATCCTGTTTGACAAACCTGATTTCATTCTATGACAAGGTGACCTGCTTAGTGGATTAAAGTAAGTAACCTCTCTGGGCAGCCTGTTCCAGCACCTCACCACTCTCTGTGTAAAGAACTTCCCCCTGACATGCAACCTGAATCTTCCTTCACCTCAACTTAAAACCATTTCCCCTTGTCTTGCCATTATCTACCTTTTCAAAGAGTTGACTCCCCTCCTGTTTGTAGGCTCCCTTTTAGTACTGATTGCCCCAAAACAGATACAAGACCCTACACTAAACTTTGTTGAACTTCTTGAGGTTTGTGTAGGCCTTCACAATCAAACCGAGTTCCTCTGAATGACATCTCTTTCCTCTAGTTAATCAACTGCACCATTCAGCTTGGTGTCATCCACAGTCATGCTGAGGATTTATTCAATGCTAATGTCCTTGTAACCCACACAGAAACAGTATTGATTCCAGTATGGACTCCCAAGGGTCCTTGTCATTGGTCTCCACCTGAGCACTGATCCACTGTCTGCTTTTCTTTGAATGCAGCCATCCAGCCAATTTCTTATCCATCAAACAGTTCATTCATCAGATCCGTGTCTTTCCATTTTGGAAAAGCAGTATCAAAGGCTTTGCACAAGTCGATACAGATGATATTGTTGGTCTTCCTTTGTCCACCAATACTGTCACTCTATTACAGAAAGGCAAAAAATTAATCCAGCAGGATTTGTCCTTTCTGAAGCCACATTGGCTGTCTACTCCCTAACTTCCAAGAGCCTTAACATGGCATCCAAAGGATCTGCTCCATGATCTTAGCAAGCACAGAGGTGAGGCTGATTGGTCTGTAGTTCCCTACGTCTTCCTTTCTACCCTTTATTTTTAAAAGTGAATGTGATGTTTTCCAGACACTGAGAATTCCACCTGCTTGCCCCAGCTTTTCAACTGCTTTGAATAGTGCCTTAGCTACTTCATTTGCCAGTTCCCTCAGGATCCTGGTATACATCTTATCCAGTCCCTTGGGCTTGTGCACATTCAGTTTTCTCAGGTGGTCTCAAACCTTATCTTCTTTCATGGTGTGTGAAACTTCTTTTCACCAGCTTCTGCCTTAAGGCTCTGTGGTTTTGGAGATATGGCAAGAGCAATTGCCTGTAAAAATGAAGGCAAAAAGTTGTTGAGTACTTTAATCTCCATTTCAGTTGTACCAAGATCCCCTTATAAGTCTCACTTATCACAGGGGAGTACAATGTATTTATCTTATTTTGCTGACTCACATGCCTGTTGAAATCATTATTGTTATTCACTTTGATGTCCAAGTTTAGTCTAGCTATGCCTTGACTTTCGTGATCCAACCCTATAGACCTGAACCACTTGCCTATAATCTTCAAGGTTGTATGCCCTGTCCCATTGCGTTTACATTTTTTTGTTTTAGTATGGTTAAAAAGCCCTGACTCAGCCATGCTGGCTTTCCTTGCCTAATTTCTTGCATGTTGGAACTGAGAGCTCTTGTACTCTAAGGAAAAAGTCTTTAAATATATCCCAGCTCTTTTTTTTTCCCTCTATGCCCGACGGCAGTTTCCCAGGAGGTCCCATTAACTACTCCCTTTAACAGTTGAAAGTTTACTTTCCTTTAGCTTCCTCACCGCACAGCCATATCTCTCAAGATCATGAATTGTAATAGGGAGTGATCACTACAGCCTAGGTTACATTCAGACTTGTCCTCTCTGCTGTATTCACCCACATCAATTAGCAAAAGTTCCAGTTACATGCTATATACATGGACATGTGCAGATTTATATGCAAAAGGTTGAGGCAGAAGAATGTAATTCTTTTTCACTGCATCAGAATCCAGAATCTTCCTGTAAATTTACCTAGATGTTTCTTTTTGTTCTTCCTGTGAGGGAGGTATGGGTATAGAGGCCAGAAGCATAAAAAACAAATCATTTGAAAACTCATTTCTCATACCACACGTCTTAGACTAGTCCTCAAAAAAAATCAGCCAGTTATAATACAACACAGTCCACTATTTTTACAAATGAATCTGATCTTGAATATTTACTACATTGCTGCTCAGTCTAAATCTGTTTAGTCTTTTGTTAATTTCAAAATATTTGTTTGATTTCTGGACTGACATATTCAGTAGGTTTGATACCTGTATCTTCTTCACCTTCCTTTGAGATGTCCTACACATTTTATTTCTAAATTCTATAATTCATTGAGGGCTGAAATACAATCAGTTTAACAATAAAAACTTAAAAAAAAATCTCTGGAGGAAATGAACTTCAGATGCCTTTACTGAATCTTCTGACTAAATCTATCTGCTACATTGACTGGAAGTAATATTTTGAATTGCTTTATTGTAGACTGAAAAACAGAAGAGGGTTAGAACTTTCATAAATCATAGAAAAGTATCAAACTGGGGCTTTGCATTTTCCACAGACAGGCAATTGAGAAGATAGTGAGTCGAAAGAAAAAGGAGTAGATAATCAGCATTGAGATGGATGTCCATGGCAGAGCAATTCTTTAGAAAATGCCTCCACATCCTGATAGCACACAGAACCTTTTGTAAATAGAGCATACTGCACAATCCCTCTTCCTGACTTCACACAGACAAATTATATGATTCATCTCAGCCAACCAGGACAAGCACAATGTTTTACCATGTCCTTATTGAACAGTCTTTCTGGATGAATTCACCTAGTTTTGGTAACTTTACTCTAACCTAGCAAACATCACTTTTATAAAGTCCTTTTATAAAGTATAAATCTTAGCTGAAGTTATGTAATAATGAATCCAGATCTAGCAGATAAGTGGACTGATTTTTACAATTAGGTGAGTAAGAGGGAGAAGTTGATGACATATGCTTTGGTGGCTGCCATACAGTCCAAGCAGTCATCAAGATAAGCAAATAATTTTAGTCTGGCTTTGGTCTGCTCTTCCTACCTGTACCTGCTGAAAGATTAGTTGAGGTGCAATATGTGAAATTTTAGTACCCAATGTGCACCGTTCTTCTATTCTGAAGTCACTGTGATCTTGTAAAATATTAACATACTAATTAAGAAACAAAACACTCATTCTTATCACTGGAGATTTTCTGATTTTTTTTTTTGCGTTGTGTGGATTGCACGTATATACATGTCTTAAACATTAAAAAACTAATGAAGACAAAACTATGCTTTTTTTTTTTTTTTTTTTAATATCCATCTTCACATTTTCTTCTTACTTGCTAATGAGACTCCTAAACAGAATTTTACATAGCCAAGTTCCTAAAGAGAGGAAGGTTTCACTGAGTTTCACATATCTTTACACCCACATTCATATGACTCAGTTCATAGTCTTACAGTATCTTGAAAGCCTATTTTTAAGAAAACTTTCCTGAAAAATAATATAACAACCATAGAATCCCAATTACCAAGTTTTAAGTATATATGAAATAAAACATTGCCATAGGAGCAGTTTTTTCAGCCCAGATTTTTTTTCTGTCCATAGTGATGCTCACTGACACCATGGCATGAATTTCTGTGCAGCTGTATCTAGGATTCCAGAACGAGCATTCGTGGTCAGAAATGAATGTTTTTCATCCTAAACCAAGAGATTAAGGAATTCACAGTTTCTACCAAGGTACGTCATGGTATCTAAGCGTCCTGATGTACACTAGGTTGGTCATGAGCCAGCAGTGTGTCCTTGTGGACAAGAAGACCCTTGGTATCCTGGGGTTATTAAAAAGAGCATGGCCAGCAGGTCAAAGGAGTGATTCTTCCCCTCTGCCTCGTGAGGCCACATCTGGAGTCCTGAGTCCAGTTCTGAGATGCTCAGATCAAGAATGACAGAGAATTATCTGAGACAGCCTAGCAGAGAGCTGCAAAGATTATGAGCAGACTGAAACATCCCCATTAAATTGGGGAGGCTGAGACCTGGAACTGTTCAATTCAGAGAAGACTGAGAAGGGATTTTGTCAATACTTACAAATATGTAAAGAGCAGGAGTCAAATGTAGAGAGCCAGGCTCTTTTTAGTGGTGCTCAGCAACAGGACAAGGGGCAGTAGACACCCCTTCCTGGAACACAGGAAGTTCCATCCAAACATGAGGAAAAAGTGCTTTACTTTGAAGGTGACAGAGCACTGGAACAGGTTGCATAGAGAGGCCATCTCCTTATTTGGAGAAATTCAGAACCCACTTGGACTCTTTCCTCTGTAACTTACTGCAGGAAACTTGCTTTAGCATGAGGTTGAACCATCTGGTCTCCAGAGGTCACTCACTAGCCCTACAGTTTTGTGATTCTGTAGTCCTTGGAAAGCTCCAATAAGATAAGATCACAAATACACATTTAGGTAGGATCTATTGTGCAATAAAGTGAACATAAACCAGAAATGGATCTTCTAGAAGCTGGTACTACAAAAGAGGATATTTCTTCTCCAAATTCTTCCTCTCGCACTACTTCACGTTTCTCTTGCAGCCTTACTGCTGTAGCAAAATCATTACAAATCTGCAGAAGTAGAAGACATTTTAGATTTCGTTCCAAGTATTCTTGCAAATTAGAGCGTCAGCTCCAGGCTGGAAGATCAAGTTGTCATTTCTGCCTACTCAAAACATTCTTGTTGATTTGTTTTCAGAGGGGGTTAGGGAGCAAGGGAATCCGGCAGTTATTTTAAAGATACTAGTAACTGTGAGGATCATTTTGAAATTATTCTTGACATTTAAGGACTGTGGTACCTTTCAGAAAATTCAGTAGTGTGGGCTGGGAATCTGCTTCTACTGCCTATGCATACTGTCTCGTAACTAATAAAATGGGCCTCCTGAGGCCATTGAAAGTCTTCGCAAACAAGATGACCTGGCTGTTGGATAAATGTCAAGTGAAATACTTGCAATGAAATCCCACATATCAATAACTATATTACATATTATGCTTGGTAAGAAAAAATGAGCCTCCTGAGGCCACTGAAAGTTTTTGCAAACAAGGTGACCTGGCTATTGGATAAATGTCAAGTGAAATACTTGCAGTGCAATTCCACATATCAATAACCATATTACATATTATGTTGGTAAGGAAAATTGTTTTAGAAGACCTTTGTTATAAAAGAGAATAGCTTTTTAATATTTCTCAATAAATCACTTTCTGCATGTCACAACTTTTACTTTGATGTATAGTAGAGTTGTGATGTTAAGTTTCACTCTAAATTGCAATGAGCTGAATATTGAATAATTTCTCTTTAAAAGCTGTCCATTGTCTTGGCTTCCATGGTATATTTGGTAGTTTGGCTTAGTTAATAGCTACATATTGTAAAGCAGGGATCACACATAATCTGGCAGCTTGCTCCTTATTATGAAGTCACTTACAAGGAAGTATTCACTGTGCTTTCTCTAGCTACAGAAAACATTACACTGCATGCTATTTCATAAGGTTTTTACCATGAACTTTAATTTTTAAACTCTACTATATTCAGTAAGGGAGCTGCCCTTTCTGTCTCATTAAGCGTGTTTTTCCTTATGTGCATTCAATGCAAATGGAACTAAAGATCACAGTTATTCCCACATTAATGAAATTGAGCTATCATGTGATACTTTATCTAATTAGACAAGAGAAAAGAAGGAGAGAACATAATTATCTACTTCTTCTTAATTCATGTTTAACCTTAACCTCTTTGGAATGCTGTCTATAATGCAGTGTTATGCATTACACAGTAATCATAGGTCTTGTGCTCAAGCCAAGACTCTTAAATATGTTTTTAAAATATTGTGAAGATTTCTTTTTCCCAATGTTCTTTACTACTTGCTTCCATTGTATCACTAGGTAGGAAGCTGTAAAAATGGCAGTACAATCTTTTTTTCTGTCCAACTTTGGCTGGGATTTGTAGATGTTAGAAAGCTAAGAAGAAATCACAGCTTTGATTGTTCTAACAACTGTAATCACAGAATAGCTTAGGTTGGAAGGGATATCAAAGATTATCTTGTTTCAAACTTAAGTCATGGGCAAGGTTTCCAATTTCTAGATCAAGGACTAGATCAGATAGCCCGGGGCCCCATCCAAGCTGGCCCTGAACAACTTTAGGTACAGGTTATCCACCACCTCTCTGGGCAACCTGTTCCAACACCTCACTACTTTCTCAGTGAAAAACTTCCCCCTTATATGTAATCTAAATCCTCCCTCCTTTAGTTTAAAAACATTTCCTCTTGTCTTATTACTATCTACCAGCATCAAAAGTTGATTTTCCTCCAGTCTATAATCTGCCTTTAAATATTGGAAGTCCTGAATGAGGACATGCCCAGCTCCCTCAGCCTGCCTTCATAGGAGAGGTGCTCCAGCCCTCTGATAATCCTGGTGGCCCTCCACTGGACCCTCTCCAGAAGTTTCACATCTTTCCTGAACTGGGGCCCCCAAACAGGATGCAGTACTCAAGATGGGACCTCACAAGGGCAGAGTAGAGAGGAACAATACTCAGTGTCACTCTGCTGGCCACCCATCTTCTAATGCAGTCCAGGATACTATTGGCCTATGGGCTGCATGCACATTCTGCTGGCTCATGTTAAGTCTTTCATCTGCATGGACCTGCTAAGTCCATGTGTTCTTCTCCCAGTCTGTAATTTCTTCTCCCAGTTTGTAAAGATAGGTCTGTAATGCTCATATTCATTCCTTTCAGACAAGTAGAGAACACATTAAAAAAATAAATTAAAAAATATCCAGAATTAACAGGCCAGCATATACATGGAAAATTCAAGAGCACAGTTGGTACACATTGGTTTGACACTTTGCATCTCCTAAAATACTTTGCATGTATTAGGCACAACAGATCTGTTTACATCCTCTTCTTAAGGATGTGAGTGAAACATATCTGTACCAATCTAACTCTGGAAGAAGTACCTAGGAGAAGAGAGATATTTTATGTTTGTTTCCTCTTCTCAAGGAAAGGATCTTAAAGTAGAAGACACAGAGCAGAACCTCTGACATACTTCTTAACTGCTGAAAATATTTTCATTACGATTATGACTCACAGATCTAATCAAGACTTTTTTTCTATATTGAAAATAAAATTCCATGTAAGGAAAAACATTTGTAAATGCTGTTAGAAAAACTGACTTCCGGCCTCTTGATTGATCTAAGACAGGTCCACGGGATTAAGAAAACAAAAAATGCCTTAGAGGGACGTGAAGACATTTTGCTATATTTAGAAATGCTTACGTTTTCTTCTTATCATTGATTTACATAAGATTTCATCTGAGGAGTACGACTGAAGTTCCAGAAAGTTGTACAGCTGCCAAGGCAAGTCATCATGCTTGAATGGTTCTTTCACAGGGTGCTTATAGCAGCACTCCAGTGAAGAAACTCAAGAAACAGTACCAAGAGAGAAAACAAATCTCTGCCTGTCAAGGGGGAGTTGACTGACTGGACTCACTGGATTAGCTCTTTAGCCAAAGCAGCCAGCAGATCATCATTTAAGTACCAAGTGGAAGTAATTGCAAGTCTCCAAGAAGAGAAGATGCAAAGCAGGAACAGAGGTCTGAAATATGGAGGCTTTACGCAACCTTGGAGCCCTGCACTTTATTTAGAGCAATCTTATCTAAACTATTTACAGTTACTTTCACACAAATTTGGGATCAGTTCAGAAAGGGAATAATAAATTAGCAAATGAGACATATGTAGGTAATACACTAAGTAGTTTTAGGTTTCTCCTATGTCACCTGCATAACCTTCCAGGATGAATAAAATGTTTAGTCAGAAAAATATCCATTTGTGAAAGAATTGCAAGGTTGAGACTATTGCAGTACAAAGATAAGAAAGAAATTGCTTAGATAGTATTTAATCTAAGTCAGACTAATCATACCAGTGAGTTATGAACGACACAGTATTTGTTCTGACAAATGACACATTAAAATAGATTCAAAATCCCTGTTATACAAGGGTAAAACAAGTCCCTTACGGCATCTCAATTTCAAAACTATCAATCAGAAGGTGAATGACACCTAATCTGGAAGATAAAAAATTGTAAATCTATAGATACCAAGCTGAAGAAAAAATGAATAGAAAAAAAAATTGTTCAAGGAAAAATGGATATAAGCAGCAACACATTCACAGACTCTAGTATTCATGGGAGAGTTCAACCACTATGATGTCTTATGCAGAATAAAAAAAAACATACCCATAAACAATGAAACAATTCAGGCTGGGTAGTGCTGACAATAGCTTCCTAGTCCAATTGACAAAGAAGCCAACAAGAAGAAGTGCCCTGTTGGACCAACAAGAAGGGTCTCACTGATAGTGGAATCAAAAGAATCACAGAATGCCTTAGGTTAGAAGAGACTTAAAGATCATCCAGTTCCACTCCCTCCCTGCCATAGGCAAAGTTGCCACCCACCTGATCAGGCTGCACAGATCCCCATTCAATCTGGCCTTGAATGCCTCTGGAGATGGAGAACCCACAATATCTCTGGGCAACCTGCTCCAATACCTTGCCATGTGAATGTCAAAGGCACCCTTGGCTGCTGTGTTCAGGAAGTGGTGAAATTCAGGACCCAAAGAAGGGGGAATAGGACTCTTGTGGTTTCAAGTGTGACAGGGAAAGGGGGACCCTTTCTCCCCTTTCTAGGGAGAAGGAAAGACTAGCAACCCAATTAAGATAAGAGAGAAAACAAATTTACTATGAATGATAAAAGAATGTAAGATAATGATGTTAATAATAAGTTAAAATTAGTAACTCAAATGGGAGAGAGAGAAAGGCTATATTGTATTGCTTACTGTGCTGCCAGCACCTGGAAGGCCCTCACCTCTGTTACCCAGAGTCTGTGATGATATCTAGAACAATGGAGAATCTTTGGAGTAATAGTTCTTGAAGAGTTTGAACTCTTGTGAAACTGCTAGGAACACAGGACCAGGAGGTACATCTCCACAGTGAACTTCACCTCTGCACCCAGTGACCAGCTGCATGATATCATGACATGAAATACTGATAAAAGTAAGACAATTATAAAAAGTAATTTTGGACTTTTTATAGAGTAAATTTTGGCTTCTTCCAATATATGAAAGAGTATATATTGAGAGTATATTCAATGAGTATGAGTATTGATATATATAAGAGTATATATTGAAAGAGTCATGCAAAATAAGTCTTGGAAATGAATTTGGTGTGCAACATCAAAGGTAACAAGAAAGGCAGAAAGAAGAGTGCAGGTAATGAAAGGAAGACTAGGAAAAATGGGAGACCACTGCTGAATAAGATAGTGGCACACAACACTAAGGTTCTTCATCTTGATCTTTTCTAGCAAGAGTAGCTTTGAGGGATCCTAGGTCCCAGACACAAGGGAGAAGAGCTGAAAAAAAGAAGATATGCCATTGGTGGAAGAGGAATAAATCAGGAATACCACATATGTGCCCTGATGGGATTTTGCCACACATGTTGAGGAAGCTGGCTGATCTCATTGCAAGGCTGCTCTCGGTAATCCTCGATTCATCATGGCAATCAGGCAAAGTACTTGAGACCTGCAGAAAAGCAAACGTCTCTCTTATTTTCAGGGAGGACAAGAAGGAGGAGCTGGGAAGCTAATGGCTGGTCAGTTTTAGCCTCGATACCTCAGAATCTGATGCAGCAGCTAGTCATGGTAATTTTTTTCCAGGCATCTAGAGATCAAGAGTGTGATTCTGAGTAGTCAGCGTGGATTCGCTGAGTGGAAGTTGGAAGTTATAGCAACCTGGGAAGTTTCTGTCTTGAAACAACAGGTTTGATAGATGAGGAGGGGGCAGTGGATATTTTTTCTCCTGCCTTCACTGAGGCTTTTTCAAATGTCTTCTGTAAGTACTGATGAAGTATTGTCTGGATGAACTGCAGGGGTCATTGAAAGTTATCTGAATCTTCTGTAAGTACTTCAGATAATATAGAGCCAGATTCTATCAAGGTATCTGGAGATGAAAAAAGAGGCAGCTGGCACAAACAGAAACAGAATAGTTTCCTCCTGAACATTAGGAACAAACTCTTCACTGTGACAGCAACTAAACACTGGCACAGGCTGCCCAGAGAGGTTGTGATTCCCCTCTGTGAAGATATTCAAAATAAATCTAGCAGGAAAATGCCCACATCCCCACCAGCTGATGTTTTTTGAATGGGGTTCTATTTAAGAGTGGAGACAGAAATGCTTAGAGGTAATAAATTAAGAGACAGGAGAAGCAAGAGACCAAAAAAAAAAAAGAAAAAAGGAGAAAAGATTTTGTGGATTACTATGTCTGTATGACTGGAAATAGAATCCAGAATCCTTCAGCTAAGTGCTGATATTTGAATTGTGATGAACACAAGCCTCTTCTGCTTTTATCACCATATTTCTTTACATGGAAAAATATACAACTTTACATAGACTGTCTCCTATGATGTGGGAAATTGCTTATGATTAAAGCTACAAAACACTCTTAGGATGACTTTTTAGCAATGCTACTGAAAAATTATGGATTTAAATTCCGATTACCTAAGGCTGGAAAGAAAGCCACTCTGCCACAGGAAAAAAAAAAAAAAAAAAAGAGCACAAAAGCAAAAAGTGATCTTTTGTCATTAAGCCAAAAGAGATTCTCTCATACGACTTCACTTCTTACAAATATTGCTGATGTTGTGCTGGGAATAGCACTGAATTCACATGAAGGTGGGCAGCAACGTGCATGAAGTGTAATAGATGGGTGCATTCAAACTGTTTCATTCCTTGCTTACACTAATGTCTGCGTAACATAATGAGTTGTGGTATGAATTTCTTTTATGTAGCTTTCCAAAGTATACACAATACCTTAATGTATCTCATTATTACTATTGCCTCTGGTCTTTGTATACAGTGGCAGCAGTATGTTGTAGGAAAACAAAAGTTCTTGAAGCTATTTCTCTGCCATTACTTAAGCAAAGACTTTGTTTTGCTTTTGAGGGACAGAATTTTTGAACAGAAGTTTGTTTTTACCTTTCTCCAGTCCTTGGATAAGCTTGGAAAACAAAGCAGTGTTGTCCTCTTTTAGAGGTACCATAAAGAATTTGAGCATTGCAACTTGCAGAAATGGCCGGATACACTTAAAAGGGCTAATGCTATTACTGGAGTTACTGCTGTGTGGAAAAAGGAAAATAAATAATTGCAGAGGGAAAGTGAGTCCTTTAAGTCCTTTTAGCTAGGTTAAGAATTGCTTTACCATCCTAGTACTTCACTGAACAGGGAATGTTTAAATTGGTCTCTGTTTAGAAAAGAGTTGAAGAGGGAAAAGGCAAACCCTGGGAATGAGTTTTGAACTTCAGCTCTGAAGTCCTCAAACTTCAAATTCAAATCAAGTGTTTGGAATCATTACACTGTGCGATTTGTTACAAGGTACAGAAAACCTGATGGCAGCTGAGACCTTGTCCTAAAGTTTAAATATTGGGGTTTTTTTTTGACTTCTCCAATTAAATCTACGATCTCTGTTTTCTCTGTTTGCAATTAAGGAATGCTCAGTGTCAGATAATTTTGCTTTCATTCTTAATTGTGAACTACGTCAATGTCCTGATAGTTTTTGGTCTGCATGTATTCATACTCTTCAACATATTAATCATTTACATTATTGCTTTTTAAAACAATTTGTACAAAGACCATGTTATCTCTAGTAATAGACATCCAACACAATCAGAGACATCTTAAGGTTTGTAGCTTGGAAGTTTTATAAGCATATTGCAAGGTGTAGGTGTTCCTATTGTAAACTACTTCAAATCTTCTTTTTTCATACTTTCCTCTTATTAGATCAAGCATGAACGATACTACAGACAGCCACGCAAACTGTCGCTGAAAGCAGTTCAAATGCTGCAAATGGTGAGCATTCCTTTTTTTTGTTTTCTGTCAGCCTATTTGTATGAGCATTATTTTACTGTTTAAATTTATAAGGAGGAAATGCCATACTTGCAGTGGCTGCAATAAACTTTTTTTTTTTTTGAAGTTCAAGAGTAGAGCCATTACACTCTGCAAAAATATTTTCCATATATTGGCTGAGTGCAGTTTTCTAAAAGCATTGCCTAAGTATAACTAAATTAAGAACGTTCTTTCAAAAAATATAACATTCAAGAGAAACTCATAAAATTTGAATGTATTTTTAAAGAGCAGGTCTGGAGTTTGTAGGCAGCAGGAGTAAAAGAATGAACAAGCCAGCCTAACCGTAGTCCTGGAATGAGCCTCACTACTTTAATGTATTTTTCTCCTATTTGTATGTAGATTTTTAATTTCCTTTACCAGAATTTTCAAAACTGAGTCATAGTATAAGCTATGAAATCTAGTCTCTTTTCTTAAATGAGTTTGAAAAACCGCTTTCCGTTTCTTGTTTATAGTGTATATTTTCAGTTATGCTATAAGATGTACTTTTCAAACGAATCTGAACTACAAGAAATCTAGATTCGCCTTTAAAACAGCTTGTTCTTAAGCATTACTTTTTGTTTTCTTTGTAAGCTACTCATCTAATCTTGAACAAACAAGCTTGACATGACAAATATTTGAGGTTTTTTAGTGTTTTTTTTTTTTAGTGTTTTTTTTTTTTTTTTTTCCCAACAAGGAACTGCAAATAAAAATAGACTACTACATTATTAACATATGATGAGTACTTCCAAATAGTTTCTTCCCAGAGAGGTTGTAGATGCCCCATCTCTGGAGGTGTTCAAGACCAGGTTGGATTGAGTCCTGGGCAACCTCGTCTAGTATCTGATTTAGAGGTTGGCAACCCTGCCTGCAGAAGGGGGATTGGAGCTGGATGATCTCTGAGGTCCCTTCCAACCCAAGCCTCTCCATTATTCTGCAGAATTGAAAGACAGTCTGAACCTTGTAGTACAAATTACTTTATGGAAGTACATGATGCTCAGTAAGCACAACATAACAACAAACCTAATACTGAAATCAACTCCCTGCTCACTGGCTGTCACCAGTACTGCATGTACTCCTTCCAAAGAGCTGCAATTGCTATTTTGAAATCGCTGGCAAAACATCTTTTCTCCCATTCCCTTTGAACTACACTATTTCACTGGTAAATGTTCTGCAGAAAATTTGTGGAGCTCAGAGTGTGAGTCTGCAAATTTGCAATTGCTAATTAATTTTTAATTCATCTTGTCAATAACAAGCTGAGATCTCAGTTAGTAGGTTGCGAATTATTATGAATAAATTTTAAAGGTATTCATATTGATCTTGATTTTACAGTGAAAACTTTGAAGGACCATATAAAACTAGTATTGCATCCACACTCCGTTTCCATTCGCATGTGATGTAATATACAAAAAAAAAAAATCTTATGAAATAATATAATGAAACTATTTTCTAGGTAGGTACAACTGGAATTTCAGAATAACTCGATTCAGGTTGTACTTACTATGTTGAATTTAGAACTGCTAAATTATTAATAATTCATATGGTCAATTCATATGAACTAATTTCAAATTTTAAGATAATGAATCTACATTAGAGTCCATATGTAAATGAAATATTTATGAATCTATAAGGCAAATGAGGTCAGAGAGAAGCAGTTCTGATACATTTTTTTCTCCCCATGGGGCCTTATAACATAGCATTCAAATGTTTTCTTAGTTACAGAGAGTCATCACATTTTCTTTCTCAAGTCTTTATGAAGAAGCATTTTAATGTCTTGTAAAAAACTGAAAGATTTCATTCAATTCTTAACTGAATACTATTCTATACTGAATTTAAGTAGGTGTATTTTATATTAAGTGATGATACTTTTGGAGAGCTGCTAATATAATGGCTTAGATACAGCTTTCACTGAAGATAGTGGAAGAACTTCAATTGATTAAATGGCTCTTGGATTTTATCCAATGAGCACTTTGATTTAATTGGACAACTTCTTGATTTAAGTGCCATGATTTAACTACTCATGCTATGAGTGTTTCCAAGATCTGGCCCATAAAAGTGAACATCTGAGAGACAAGAACCACTTTCATGAAACAACTATCTAAAAATTACAAAAAAAAAAAAAAATTTGTAAGTTTTGCAAAAATAGGAATATTTTTATACTATTTGCTGAGGTGAGATGTGCAGGCCGGTTGAGCAGCAGGGAGACAGAGAAGAGCTGATGAAGAAAAGCTGATGAAGAACACATCAGGTGACTTTAGCAGGGGTTATATCTCCTCTCTGACTGCAAAGCCTCCTGGGGTATGCAGTTCTTCTTCTCTTCTGTTTGTCTCAGTGGCCCTCCTCTGGACTTGTTCTGAGAGCTCTGCATCTTTCTTGTGCTGGGGGCCCCAGGCCTGGACACAGTATTCAAGATGGGGCCTCACAACAGCAGAGTAGAGAGGAACAATCATCTCCCTCTGCCTGCTGGCCACTCTTCTTTTAATGCAGCCCAGAATGTAGTTGGCCTTCCAAGTTGGCTGCAAGCACACACTGCCGGCTCACGTCCAGCTTCCTGTTTACCAGGACCCCCAAGTCCTTCTCTGTGGGGCTGCTCTCAAAGACATCTTTGTATGTATGAATACCTGGGATTTCCCTGGCCCAAGTGCAGCACCTTGCACTTGGCCTTGTTGAACCTCATTAGGTTCTCCACAGGCCTACTTTGCCAGCCTGTCCAGGTCCCTCCGGATGGCTTCCCTTCCCTCCAGTGTATCGACTGCAGTGCGCAGCTTGGTGTCGTCTGCAAGCTTGCTGAGAGTGCACTCAATTCCATCATCTATGTCATTGATGAAGTTGTTGAAGAGCACCGGTCCCAAGACAGACTCTTGGGGGATACCACTTGTGACCGGCCTCCACCCAGATAGAGAACCATTGATCGCAGCCCTTTGGCTGCACCCAGCCAACCAGTTCTTAATCCATCCAACTGTCCACCCTTCAAATTCACACCTCTCCAGTTTACAGCAAAGGATTTGGTGAGAGGCCACACCAGAGCTTTGTGGAAGTCCAGCTAGATGGCATCCGTCGCCCTTCCCCTAGCCACTGGTGCCATTGCTCCATCTTGGAAGGCCATGGAATTGGTCAGGCAGTGTCTGCCCTTGGTGAAGCCATGCTGGCTGTCTCAAATCACATCTTTGTCTCATATGTGCCTTAACATGGTAACCGGGAGGATCTGCTCCATGATCTTTCCAGGCACAGAGGTGAGGTTCACCAGCCTGTAGGTCCCCACGGGTCATCCTTTCTCTCTTTCTTAAAAATGGGAGTAAAATTCTTTCAATACATTATTATATATTTTATAGGGGATAATTATTTTTACACTTAGTTTTGGTGTTGAGATCTGTAAAATATTATGATTTTAGTACAAAACATCCAAAAATTTCTCTTCTGGCCCTCCTAATCTTGAAAAAAGACTTTTTTAAATTAGTGACTTACAGGTTTTAGCAAGAAAATTGCATCTCATATAAGTAATAAAGCCTTCAGTTTCATTCTCACTACAATATTTTTCCATCTAGTGAGATGTAATTCGTATGTTGCTATATTTTTCTATCACATGCAAGTCTTCATTTTCACAGAGTTTCCCAGGAACTGACATTCTAAGTACTTCAAAAACAGAATCATGACAACCCATCTTTATTTTAAGATACAGACAAGAGCCGCCGTAAAAATTCTGTTTGGTAGAGAAGTTAAGTTTTAAAATAAAAAATGACACAATAAATTGCTTCATAGTTATTGTCCTGTCAGAATGACAAATTATGTATGTCAGATAAACAAAAGAGTTGTCTCTGCAATGTAGTGCTACTTGCTACATGTTATAATCAATGGTATCACAGCATTTTGACTAAAAGCATTGTTTTAGCAGTCTCTCTTTACGCTGTCCCATTTGTTTCTTCTTAAACTAGACCAGTGTGTCATCCTGGCTCCTATTGTGAACTGGAAAATTTATTTTGGAGTTTGATTGGCTTGAGAGACTACCAGCATGTGTGCCAAAAAGAATCCCTTCTTGAAAAGAATGTTGGAGACTTAAACTTGATAGCAGCGCAGTAGATGGTGTTTGCTGCTGTATTACTCCATGTCAAGCTCCATGGGAGCTGGCAGAGCCGACAAAGGCCTGCTTTTCTGTGTAAGGAAGTAATACAGTACCACTCATGTTTCTGTCATTACCCTGACCTGACACTATTTAGGTTTTCTCAGGATAGGATAGTACACAGGAACTGGAGCCACCAATCCATAACAGGAGCATGAAGTAGTGTGTAGAAAATGAGAAATCTCACCTATTCCATGTGCATGTGTAAAATGTATGAAAAATCAGTATGGAGACATTAGACAAAGTTTTCGTGTTTATGTGAACCGTAGAGCAAGATGCATCAGGAAGGAGCGTGTTCTTCAGATACCAAAACACCTCACCTGGTTTTGATTACAGTATGATCCCTTAAACTTTCATGATAATATGAGAAGATTCTTCTACATTGCCAAGACAATCGCTACTTGCTTCTCATGAAGTCTTTCCTCTTCAAGAGCTTGTTGGTGAGCATTGTGTTTGTATGGACAGGCTTGTGGCAACCACTCCATTGGTGACCAAGCACAGTGTGGTAGAGATGGGGTTGCAAGCTCCATGTATCTTTTCGATGACCAGATGGACATCTTTCAATCTTCCTTCCATGATGTACCACAAAGAGAAAGGATTGGAAAAGAATGTTTCATTTTAGACACAGCAATACCACCCAGCATTTTACACAAGGAGACAGCAGGTATGGAAATGATGTGGTTATTGTGATATTGCCATATGTAGTGATAATCCAGTCTCTTGAAAAACAATACAGTGATTCAAAAGGAAATTTCTCCCAAGAGCTAGTAAAACACAGCTAAAGCTCCTCTTGAAATGAAGGGAAATGGACTCAAGTTATGCCAGCATAGGTTTAGGTTGGATATTGGGAAAATCTTTACAGACAGGGTTGTTAAGCACTGGAATAGGCTCCCAAGGAAAGTGCTTGAGTCACCATCCCTGGATGTGTTTAAAAATCATTTGGATGTGGTGCTCAGGGACATGATTTAGCAGAGGGTTGTTGGAGGTAGGTTAATATGGTGTGGTTGTGGTTGGATCTGATGATCTTTAGGGTATTTTCCAACTAGAGCAATTCTAAGATCCTATGATTCTATGACAGCTTCTGCTAGAAAATAAACCTCTATATCAGGCCAGTCTAAGCAGGAGGGTGCACATGGAACTAGTTGTAGTCAGTTGTCAGGAGAAAAAGAACAGACTCTGGCACTTTATGAAGTGATAACAGAGTTTATTGGAAAAAATACAACTCTTAAATAATATAAAGCATGCTTCTGATTGGATGCAGGCATGAATCATGCATAACGCCTCCATGATCGATTGGTTAGTAAGTGGATGGCTTGAGGCAATCTCACACCTAAGATTCTACTCTGATTCATTGGCAATAAACTTCTTACCTCACACTAAATTGTAACTTCTTGCTCTTTTGCTAATGCAGCTCTTTTTCTGCTTATGCATCTCCCTTTTCTTGCTGACTTTATCAAGGACTGTGACTGACCAGAGTCAGTTTCACATTCACCACAGCACCTAGGCCTTTGCCTAGGCTCATATAGTCATGTCCTCTACTAACCAAGTATGTCTCTATTGTCAGTAATTCTTCAAGGAGTTAGATTAATAAGCATCTAATTGGAGCATTGTCCTTATCTTCTTTCATGTCTGAAACACTGCTATTTTCTTGCTGATTACCTGAGAAACGTTATTGCAAAAATAGTTCAGAAAAAGCCAAAAATCATGATCTGATAAATCTGCAATGAAAGAAAGCAACATTTTAGGCATTGGCTTCATAAAGAAGGAGAACAACAACCTGTCCAGGTAAGTGCCATGAGATTAACATGTAGAGAGTTGAAATTACTCACATGTCCATGCAAACAGCAGATGGTCTGTAAGCAGAGATGAATTTAGTGCTTCATATTGTCTACAATTTACAATCATTTAACATTTCAGTCATTTCTGCATATTAAGCTTTGTTTTTCAGACTGGCAGAACCTTATACCTTCGACTTTTTATGTGGAATAAACAAAAAGCTTTTAACTCACGTGAGGCCTTGAAAAACTAAAGCCTGTAAGCACAATCCAAAACCCACTAAAGGCAATTTTCCCACTTAACTACCAAGCTTAGTGAGAAATATCCAGCACAGGAGAACGAGAGTTACACTGACAGGACTATCTGATCCAAATCAGCTCTGACTGAGGCCTTTTCACTGGGACCGCACTGTTTCTGTTACAGACAAACCTGATTGTGCCATTGGGCTTGCCCTGGTATGTTCCTCTTTGCTATGATTGTTTTGCTACAGTTTTGTCTAGACTGATCTGAGAATTTTGGCATGTGAAGTAGGTGTATTTTAACATAACTTGAAAGTAAAAGCCAACACAATAAAGAAAACCTGTGATGATTAATCAAGTGGGATAGGTATGCTTCAGCAAGAGCTGTGAGGGAGCACAGAAGTGGCAGCCCTGTGTTTACTCACAGCCACCAGCATATTAAGACATGGAAAGTGACCTCTATAGATCAGAGACATTAGGAGACAAAACCACACCCACATGCTTCTGCAGTGCAGTAAAGTGACTTTTGCCTTAGGGTTAAACCAAGGAGATCTGAAAATAATTCTCAACTCCCCAAGAAAAATAGAAAAAAAAAAATTATTTATAATCACATAAACATTATAGCATACTGAGGTGCATGCTTCTCCCAAGAGCTTGGAAATCTGCTGGAAATTTGTTGCATGCACAGATTTTTTTAAAAGGTTTCTTTTTCGAGATTTTGTCAGCCAACCTGCTGCAGGGAATATACAGTGGCTGTTCAATACACAGGTTAACACATCTAACCCATGCAAGTTCTTGTTGATTTTGTAGTAAGAAAGGAATAAAAGTCCCTGATTTGCTTATCGATTTCGAAGATGGGAGACTGTTGCATTGTACAGGTATTGTTTTTCTGAAGTATTCTCAGTCCAATTAGAAGTTTTCAAGACAAGATCTAACTGCTGTTCTCTGATACCTCAGAGTCACACTGAAGGCAGCCAGGGAGGAAGAGCTGCTCTGTACTTCTCAGTCAGAGGGTGGAAAATAGAAGAAAGGAAATCTCCTATGTAAAAATATTAATTGTGTCTAGAAGTAGGAGCTCCTCATTTCCTTGCAGTTGCAGCAATCTCAGCTACACTTTGTATGGAAACCAGGGACCAGTAAAGGACTCTGTACTGCCTTTCTACACACCTACTCACAGGAATGCGGTTGAGGCAGAGATCCAGTCAGACAATGCAAACCACAGCCTAATTCCTAATTCCTCTCCTTGAATTCATGTGTTTTCTCCTGAATTGGATCAAAACAGCCTTGAATATTAGTAAGAGCTGGCCTGGTATGGCTCCCTTCAGTAGCTTATTAAATGTTCAGCATTTTCTCTACAGTATGTTCATAACTGAGAATCAGAAGAAGGAGGTCAATGGCCAACTATCTGTACAACATGAAAGACTTCTTGGAAGTCCAATGAAAAAAGCTTTTCTCCTCATTGTTATGTGCAATGACAATGTTCAACGTTATTGAAAAGAGAGACAAATTGGCTTAAGTAATCTTGTTTTCAAAATGACTTTTAAACCCTAACTCTCAGGGAAACTGGCACACTGATAGATGATACTGTACCTGCGGGAAAATCCATTTGTTGATGACAACCTGTGTATGTTCCTGTTTTCCCAGGCCTTGAAGAGCTATGCTTGTTTCACAAACACACCATTTCAGACTGACTGTATGTCCAAAGAGAGCTGCATGTCATTATGCTTGACACTGATGGACTGAAAAAGTCACGAATAAGCCATCAGGTGCAGCAGTTACCACTGCAGTATCCACTGATGCCAGGAACTGAAGTGCTCCAAAGCCAGATGATGTCAGTGGCAGTGGAAGGGGTTGAAAAAGAAGGGTTCTGTGGGGGAAGGCAAATTACAGGGCAAGTGTATTTTAGCTGTATTCTTCTAGTTCAGAGAGAATGGGGACCACTGCTTTACCTGGATACAACAAATATTTTGTTTATTGGCCACATAGTAGCAGCTCAGTAGAACAAATGCAACTTGAAGCTACAGAGTGACAAAGCATGAAAGCTAATAGGAGTAATTCATTGGAGTAATAAATTCTTCTGTCATGGCCCAAGATTATCTGCATTTCCACAAGTAAAAAAAAGAGGTTTATAAGGTTCATAACTGTACTCCAAAATCCTTACGTAGCTGTACTTTATGTCATGCTTTAGAAAAATGTCTACACAGTTTTGATGCTGTATCTCTGAAATCAGCCAAAACATACCATTTTGAAATCCAAGGCTTTGAGAGCACTTAACACATTCAAACAAATCTTCCTTTTCTTCTTGCATCTTGTAGCTGCTAATGGAATACATAAAATTCCCCTGGGGTACAGGAAGGTGTTTGATCTATTCAGATGATTTGAGAAAAAAAGGTCAGATGTTTGGATGTGTAGAAAAGACTACTACGTTCGGAGACAAATTATCTTAATACTATTTGCCAGAGCATGAAGAATAATGTTTCCCATAAACTTTTGGACATGGGAGCATGCAAATTAATATACTGAGGATGTAAGAACAGCCTTCCAGTATTCTCTCGCTACATTTCAGTGAAATATAGCAATGCTGTTGTGTTTGCCAGCTGCTGGACATACAAATGAACAGATTCATTGAATAATCAGTGTCTGGAATAAGCAGGTCAGCTTGTTGCCTAGGTGTAACCTGGACTGAATTTTTCCAGTGCACATATACAGATTGTAGGGAACCCTAGGATTGTAGGGATTTGCCTGCAGATTGTGAGAAAAAGGGGTCTCCCAAAAGCTGTTCCAGAATTAACACTGCTGCGACTGCTGTTCTTCAGTGATATGGAAAACTCTTATAGAAGGCTTACGATATCTTGGACATGTCAAGATATTTTTGTCCTATTTTTCTATTGCAAGGTGTCTCAGAAATTCAGCAAATTTAACAATTTGCAACATTCTGTTGCATAAATACCCTTGCAGAAGTGTGATCTAAGGAAGTAGATCTGTAACTCTCCATAACTATTTGAGCATTTGATCATAGATTCTCAGAGGTCCTATCAGCTGCACTTGGTATAGTTTATCACTACACACAACACAGATAAATCCTTCTGTTCTTCGAAAGAAAGAGCTATATATGGAATTTCCCCTGTGCTCTCCCACCTTTGCCCAAGACCATTTCACTAGGTGCCTCTATTCTATTTTCTTCCAGGCACTGCATCATCTAATTAATCCCGGATAGAATACATAGCTTTATTATTTATCTGTTTTACAGAACAGAACTAGACACGCTGTAATAAGAGCAGTTACTTTCAAGTATTTTGTTTAAAGCTCCATTTTATTCTGTATTGCTCACCATAAATAAACTGTGTTGCTAGCAAGCTGGTTTTCATCTTATCTACATCAGCACAGTTTTACAGATACCAAATTTAGGAAAGGAGTTACAGGTGTAAATGACCCGTCTACACTCCAGCAAGAAGCCACTGAGATAGGTTAAGCCTGGCTTAAAGTTATCAGGTTTGTTTTTACAGATGAGCTATCAGTTCTGTTCCCCTGTGTTTATACGGATGGAATATAGGGTTCAGAACATAAGAGTCTGTCATCTTTAGATTAGATGGGATGCAGAAGAAATTCCAGACAGAATAAAGTCTAACATCTATAAGGACAGAGCTAATGATTAAAGTATCTTGTGGTAGGATAGTGAGTAAATAAAGGGATGTAAACTAAAGTAGGCTGATTTTGTAAAGGACAGAAATGTACCAGCATTGGTACATGTAACTAACCTGGTAGGGACTGCTAATAAAGGAAGTCACCAGATTTGTATGCTGCCTTATAAAGGCAAATAATCTGGATTAAAAGATGAGTTTTGGCACTGTCAAACTGACTTTTATTTAGTCACTTATTTAGTTGCACCTGCAGGCTGACAGACACTGCTGCTTGAATAGGCTCGGATTGTTAATCACCTACATTACAGGCTTGGTCCTAGAAAGTTTTCTACTGGGGGGTAGAAGTGTCATACAGCAATCCATACTGTATTTGCCTGAAAGATCTGTGTGGCTCAGCCAAGTGCTCAGGCAGAACTGGTAGTCTATGAGCAAATCTACAGCATTTCAGTCCTAGAAAAGTCCTCATTCACAGAATCACAGAATCACAGAATCACAGACTGGCCCGGGTTGGAAGGGACCTCAAGAATCATGAATCTCCAATGCCACTGCCACAGGCAGGGCCACCAACCTCCACATTTATAATACTGAGCCAGGCTGCCTAGGGCCCCATCCAATCTGGCCTTGAACACCTCCAGGAATGGGACATCCACAACCTCTCTGGGCAGCCTGTTCCAGCATCTTACCATTCTCATAGTGAAGAACTTCCTCCTGATATCCAACTCAAATCTTCCCTCCTTCAACTTATAACCATTTCCCCTAGTCCTGCTGTTATCTACCCTTTCAAAGAGCTGACTCCCCTCCTGTTCATAGGGTCCCTTTATGTATTCGAAGGCTGCAATGAGGTCACCCCGCAGCCTTCTCTTCTCCAGGCTGAACAAGCCCAACTCCCTCAGCCTGTCTTCATAGTGGAGGTGCTCCAGTCCCCTGATCATCTTTGTGGCTCTCCTCTGAACTCTTTCCAACAGTTCTCTGTCTTCTTTATACTGGGGGCTCCAGACCCGGACACAGTAGTTCAGATGGGGCCTCACAAG